>NC_071388.1:35115557-36331864 GCF_022682495.2 Desmodus rotundus
AGCATTGGCCTGTGAACCAAAAGGTCATCAGTTCAATTCCCAGTCAGGGCCCATGCCTACGTTGCAGGCCAGGTCCCCAGTAGAGGGTGCATGAGAGCCAACCACACATTGATGTTTCTCTCCCTCTTGTTCTCCTTGCCTTCTTCTCTCTCTAAAAATAAATAAATAAAAATCTTAAAAAATTTTTTTAAAAACTTTGTGTTTTTAAAAAAAGTTTCCCACTTTTTTCTTTTGATAGTATTTTTTCCATTGGTGACCATATTGACCCATAAAAAACTAAGATATTAAAGCTATTTTTTATCTTTCTTTATTTTGACTCAATTGAATTTTTATCCATACAGTAAGAAAGTATTAGTCATTAATGAGCTGTACCTTATTGGAATATTTAGGATATGCAAAGATGTGAAGATATTTTAAGCATCTAAATATTCCTTCTAGGGTCACATTTGATGCTACTATCTAGAAAACATACTTTGAGATCTAAATGTGGACTTGTGTCTGCTGACGATGTAGCACTTGTGTCTGAAGAAAAATCAAAAGCTGCCCATGATTTCCTAAACCGTCTCTCTTGGTCGATTGAAAAAGGAAACAATGCAAGGCCTTTCTGTGAATTAAAGACATGTCAGACAACCGCAAAAACCTAAAGCACTGCCTTTGCTGAATCGGATGAAGTGTTCCCCAATTTTTTTCGGAGTTGTATAAACTTAATTTGTCATTTTCAGATGTGAACACTCTGCCGATACAGACTGCCCCAGACTTGTTAAAGCTTGAAACTACACACGTTCATTTGGGTGGCTTCCTTGATTTGTAGTTATTTCTCTATTCCGTCAGGTGCTGTGCTCCATTTCCCTGTAGATTTGTACTTTCTTTTCCACGTCTCTACCTCCCAAATGAACTAACCACAGCACTGAGTTTGGTGTCTTGCATTGTTACTGTGCCTGGGATGTTTATTTCCTTGCATTGTTTCAGGTGAGGTTAGATATTATTCCTGTTTCTTGGATCAGACATCCAGGAAAATAAGAACAACCTGAAACCAATTGAAAACATATGTTTATATTCCTGACTAATTGGTTCTTTAAGTACATTGTGAAACGAAATGAATGTTGTTGACAGAGAGTTAACTGATGTAACACAAATTCCAAGAACAATGCTTAGTATATAGTAGTTACTCAAAGAACATTCCAGTGTATAAACAAATGAATAATTATAAGGGATAAAGGATGGTTGCTTGATGTAGACTGTCAAAATATGTTATTTTGACCAAGAAATTATTTTTCTGATCTCTTGGCTATTTGCTTAAGTTACATACATAAGTGCCTCAATTTTTCAATGTATTTGACAATGTAAACATAGAGCCTCAGAATATTTCCTTTTAATGCAGGGATACCCAATGGAAAATATAGATGGATTAAACAAATTTAAAGCACTTAACAAAAAATATATTATTCTGGAGAACAATCCTTTTATGGCTTTTGGTAGTTACGGCTGCTTTTTAAAGGTCACATTCAGAAATACCCAAGACAAGTGTTGAAAAATATTTGTTAGTCCTTATACACGCTTGGATACCACCTGGCACTAAGTAGCTGGAACTTTGTCTTGATGGATCAGCCAAAACAGATCATTTTTTAAATTGTCATTTTCATTTTTAAAGGCATTTTAAAGAGTTGAGATTGTGTGGTTTTCTTAACTATTCAGTATTACTTTTGAAATACTTAACCAGGCAGTCTAAGAGAGGGTGTACCAACTCATATTCCATAGTATGCTGGGTGCGGGGAGTGAGGTTGGCAGGGGACAGAGCTGGAGGAGGTGATGTGGACTAGAAAACACAGTTCCCAGGGAAAAGAGTAGCTGCTTCTTACCCCTTGGTTGGTTACAATTGTTTAAGGAAACCTGAAACTTTGGCTTTTTTTCTGAACTCTGTTCTCCCAATCTTTCAACAGTGGCAATTATTTCATGTGCTTTTAAAACCACTGTGATTACAATAAACAAATTATGAGAATATGCACAATACAATTAAAGATTAAAATATATCAAATAAAAATATAATTACCCCATATTTTGCTTAGTCTTTTACATTTTTGGAAAGTTTAAAGTTATGAAATCTACTTTTAACAAATATATGCATATTCAATAAAACTCTAAAAAGGAAAGCAATGATGAACATGAAAGATACAGACTACAAATTATATTTTGTGGAGGAAGGAAAGGAATGAATTATTAGATACAGGATACTATTAAGGTCCTGTCTTATTGTTTGAGTGAAGGGGTTCTGAGTGCTACTACATTTTCAAATGAGAGTTAAATAACTGAGGAAAGTATGTCATGTAACAGAGGTCAAATTCTGTGCCTATTAAGTCTAATTAGAAAGCTTGTTAGACCAAGTTAAACATATGTACTGTTAGGTCTACTAGTGAGTCTGGAACCACCAATTTTCCATCTCAGCTCTAAGAGAAGGACACAGCTAGCAATATGATTATTATGTAGGTGAGAGGTTGAAATGTAGGACAAATAACAGTTTAATAAAATACTCAAGAAATGTCACAAAGTAATATCTGAATAATTGCCAAATTAATATAAAAGTGTTGGCACTAGATCATGAATTAGGGAATTCTCTAATGGCTTAGAAAGATTTCTATATGAAGTATAAGAACTAGGTCTTGATGTACAGGTTGTTTATACATAGGGACTTTACAAGGTCACTTTTTCCAGTTGAAAAAGAGTCACCTGAATATTGAAATAGATAGATATACATTTAAACTTTCTCTACTTCATTACCTTTTCTATACATTCTTAAAAAGTCTGTCCTATGTTTCAGAAGGCTGTTAGGAATATAAGAACTAATTCATAAAATAGACTTTGAACTTCATAAATATAGCCATTAAAATAAATGTGAAATGTTGAAAAAATCAGTATTGTTATTGTTATTATCCTGAACTCATCATTGCAATTCCTATTTCTCTTTTTTTGATTCAATGTCACTTCAGCGGTATTTTCTAATACCACTCTGTCCTGCTCACTGTTCAATAGTTCCATGACACAGATTAACTGCCTGGGTCAGACGCAGGAGGGACTTTGTGTCTTCAGTTGTATTGAAAAGTCATTCTCAAATGTCACTCATTACTCCTGCATCTCTATTAAAATGATGAATTCAACAGTAGGAAACCAAAGTAAATTATTTATAAGGCAATACTACCACATTTTTAAAAGATGTTAAATTAAAATGCAAATGCTTTATTCTTTATCTTGGGTGTGTCACTGATCAATCTTGCATCTGGCACAGTGGTTAGTATATAGTAGGCACTCAACAAATAGCGAACAAATGAATTAATGGCTTGACCTTTTTCTACTTTAATTGATCCTCAAAAAAACTTGATAGAAACTATAAACATTTATGGCTAAAACACAAGCATGCATGCATGTGTTACTGTTAAAGAATATGTTTGAAACATAATCAACAAAAGAAAAAAGCAAACAAAATATAACCAGAGACATTGAAGTTAAGAGCAATCTAACAATAACCAGAGGGGAGTGGGGAGGGGACAGTGGGAAGAGGGGATTACAGGAACTACTATAAAGGACACATGGACAAAACCAAGGGGGAGGGTGGAGGCAGGGGAGGGAGGTGGGTTTGGCTGGGGTGGGGTGGAGAGGTGGGGAGAAAATGCAGACAAGTGTAATTGAACAACAATAAAAAAATGTTTAATTAAAAAAAAGAACATGTTTGAAAGCACATATGCCCACAAGTACATGTGTCCTCTATAATTTCTGTGTCCCCATTGCCATGGAATAGTAATATTATCAAAGGGTAGAAGCACTAGTAAGGAAAGAAGATGAGAATAGTTAAAATAGAAGTAATTCTACCACCCATACTAGATTTTTACTATTTACTTTTTATGTTCTACACCATGAGTAAGTGCTTTGATATTTTTCCTCACTTGGATCAATCATTCTTAAGAGCGTTTCCTGTCAACACTATACAAGCTCCAAAGGACACATTTTCACTTGCTAGTAGATTAGGATATTAATTTTATGTACTTTCAGAAAATGATCTTCAAAGAATCAAACAATAACACAGAGTGATTTTGAGCTCCAAATGTTTCTGAAGGAAAACGATCAGGTGAAAGCAATGCAAAATGAGATCCAGGTTTATGAGACTTTTTTACTATTTAAGTCAAATATGTTCTACTCTAGCTAGTATTTATTAGTCAATAAAAAGTGATTTAAACATTGTAGTACTATGACTTTCTCACTGTTCTTGCATCCTGTAGCTAAAATGAATTTAAATTCCCTTTTGTCCTGAGGATGTGGGAACAATTTTTGTTCTAAGGACAACTGGAGATGCTCCATGTTGTTCCAGATCTTATAATAGGAACTAATGAGCTTAACATCTACATAGTTAAACATTGCAGCTGAGAGTCAGCCTCCCTAGCTTTGCCATTTATTAGCTGCCTGACCTTGGAATAATCACTTAGCTATTATGAGCCTCAATTTAATTATTTAAAGTGTGGATGCAAATAACACTTATGTCATAAGGCTTTTATATAGATTTAGTGAAATGATTCTTATAGGTCTTATGCATCTAATACTTAGAAATATAATAATAATTTAGAGTATTTCTGATATTTTGATAAGCCTATTATTATTAAGTTCTTACATATCCATAACTTCACTCGAATGATTCAACTTAAATCTTAAAGGCTGAAAATTTGAAGGGTCTGTATCATCCTCTTTATTTTTTAATATATAATCTTTATTATATTTTTCTATTACCATTTGGTCCCATTGTACCCTCCTTCACCCAGTAATTGCCACCCTTTTGTCCATGTCCATAGTCAAAGTATAAATCTTTGGAAATCAGGATTTATAACATCAGCTCAAACACAACTTCAATACAGCAATAGTAGGTGAGACTTATAATAAAGACAATTTTTCATTTTGCCAAAAACTTTACCCTCTAACTTTATCTCCCCCTTCTTCTACAAAGATTAGCTAGAAATATTGAACATTCATGAAATGAAACTACTCTTGTGTAACATAAATATATTTCTGCATTCCATTACTTTAGGGTGAGGCACTGGCTTTACTTTTTCAGTGCTGCGCATGGACAGGCTTTGGTTTTTATGCCACACGATCCAACCTGCTTGAATTCCTGGGCTGTTTTCACCCACATGGCTTCTAGCATATTAGGAGCATTTAGACGTTTAAATTCCTGGAAACACAGCTTGCGGTAACAAACACATGTCATAAACATTAAGGGGGAGACTTTATGTAACTCATTAAAATACCAATCTGTGAATATCAACATTAAGCCCCCAGTTATATGACTGAAGTTGTAAAAATGATCTCTTCTCTCATTTTGCATAATCCTCCCTTTTAAAATGTCATATAAACAATTTTAAAACTCCCAGGAGTGCTCTAAATATTGTAAAGTAGACGCTTCGTACCAATTTATCTGATGCCTCACTCAATGAGGCTTTCAGTCACAACTAGACCAAGTCACAAAAAATAATTAATCTGTCAAAAACAACAACAAAAAATAAACGTGCTTTCTTTTTAAAAAATATGTTCCCTCTTAAATTACAAATTTGGTGAACACGATTTTGCTCACATTGCTTCTAGTTACGTTTGTCACATTTATATCAGGCTGCGTGGCTTACACGCACTTCTACGTTATTGGTTAGCACGGTCTACCCCATAGATGTTCCAAGCAAATGCCTCTCTCTAGCTAATGCTCATTTTTCACTGCAGCTCATAGATTCCTAGCAATGCCCATAGGTCACCTCTCTCAAAGAGTAGGGTCTCCCAAGTCTCAATCATCGCTGACTCTCCTGATTCCTAAACCTCATACTGGCCTACGAAATAGTAAGCACTATTTTTGATGTATTAAAATGAGTAAACTGAGGTTCAGAGTACTTTGCTTATGATGACAAAGACAAGAAAAATAAAAGCTGGACTGGAACCTATGTTTTTCACCCGTTGGTAGGGACATCCATACTGTCCAGTTAGCAAAAGACTCTTGACTACACCAGTGTTTAGAGTGGTCCCATGACTGTGGACTGTCGGTCTCTTTAAAATGTGTTATGATTTTGGTGGTGTTTCATATTTGCTAATTAAAATCATAGTCTGCAAAGTATGGTCAGTGGAGTGGTACATTGAATTTAGACTTGCATTTAAATCCTATAAGACTGGGAATATACCTGAAAATCCTGAAACACCAATTCGAAAGTATTTATGCACACCCAAGTTCAGAGCAGTGCTATTTACTGTAGTGAAGATTTGGAAACAGCTTAAGATGAGCACATAAAAAAATACTGTGGCACAGTTACACAGCAGAACGCTACACAGCAGAAGGAAAGAACTCCTACCTTTTGCCACAGCATGGATGGAACTGGAGAGCATTATGCTAAGTGAATAATCCAGTGGGTGAAAGCCAAATACCATATGATCTCATTTATGAGAAAACTGATGAACAAAATAAAGTAATGAGCAAAATGGAAGAAGAGACATAGAACAGACTGACAGGTGTAAGTGGGGATGGGGGAGGTGGGGACTGACTGAAGGCAGGTAAAGGGATTAGTCAAAGAACATATATATGGAGGACCCATGGACATAGACAACGGTGAGGGACTGATTATGGAAGTGGGGGGGTGGCCTGAGTGGAGGGGGCAAAGGAGGAAAAAGTGGGACAACTGTAATTTCATAAACAATAAAATAAATAAATAAAAGATTCAAGTCACAAAAATAAAAATAGAAATTGATAAATCCTATAAGGCTGCGTGCTACTTCTGGGATCTTTCTTGGAAAGCATTTTAACCACACAGAGTTTACTCATTTGCCAGTAAAATGACTCAATTGAGATAAGTAAAGTGCTCAGTTAAGCACAACTCACACTGAAGTTCAACAAATAATAGCTGTAGTTTTGTAAATACAAAAACCTGGGAAAATAGAATTAGACATCAGGCATTGTTTAGGCTCCCACCCTGGTTCTCTGTATCACAAACTGTTGTGTGACATTGAGCAACTCAATACCGTTTCCCTCATTTGTTAAACAGATATGTATAACCATACTACAGAGTCCGTATAAAGACAAATGATTCATGGAGAGGTCCTTGAAGCCAGAGGGCTTGGAGGTCATGGAGATAACTTTTGAATTCCTGATATAAGAAATGAGAAGTGTGAATCCATGAACACGTGTTAAGAAAAAAGTGTGACAGGGTTAACTTAGAGACTGAGTAGAGATAAAGGAAGTCTGGGACTATTCTTACATCTTCGATGATGGAACAAAAAACCATAATACCCTAGGTTTGGCAGTTTGGACTATAATTTTTCCTCTACCACTAATTTAGTAGGTAGACTTAAAGATGTTATTTAGCCCTGGCTGGTGTGGCTCAGTGGATTGGATGCTGGCCTGCAAACCAAAAGATCACCAGTTTGATTCCCAGTCAGGGCACCTGCTTGGGTTGTGGGCCAGGTCCTCAGTCGGGGGCAAGTGAGAGGCAACCACACATTGATGTTTCTCTCCCTCTCTTCCTCCCTTCCCCTCTCTCTAAAATTGATTAAATAAAATCTTTGTATAAAGGATGTTATTTAACTTCTCTGATCTCCAAATCCCTATGTGCTCAATTAACATGTGGAATTAGATGGCATGTGACCATGGCCACTTTCCAGATTAAAGTCTATGTACGTATACATTATATGAGAACAGCTTAAATTATATTCCACTAAATACTTAATATCCCCCTTGATGCTTTGAAGGAATGAAATGTTTATATAGGAAATTCTGCATATGCTATCAACCTTCTGAGAATTTACAATAAAACCTCTAGGGATATTAAATCTCTAGAAAGTTCAGTATGAATGGAAAATTATTACCTCCTCGATTCCCAGTATTAATATCCTCCATGGAACCTGTATAATCGCTTCTATAAATGTTGCACTAGATAACTAAAAGGCTTTAAAGGCATAAAGTTTTAGTCAAATGTGGAAGTTTTTTGTTATCACCATCCTCATCAGCATCATTACCAGCAGCACTATCATCATCATCATTATCATCAGCAGCCACACTACTATCATCTTACATGGTAGTCACCAGCTCTGCGTACTGTGCCAGGAACTGAGACATGTAATATTATTGCAATACAGGAGCAAAGATAGCATGTGGAGACCATATGCCCATGTACCAAAAAGCTGGGTATTGATGTTGGACTTCAATATTAACTTGGTACAGTGTAGAATTCAAATATTCTTAGATAATAACAATTGAAATTGAAGTCACATGAGCCATATTCCAGTTAAATTTTCAGCCCTGAATGACTTTCACTTATAATGTTCTCTCATTTCTCAGAAGAATTAACAGGATGGGGTATGTAAAGTGATTTCTATCCCATAGAGGGCGAAAATGTAAGCTGGCATTGACAGCCTTATAATTTAATAACACACAGAGTTCAAAGCACTTTTATATCTAGTGTTTTATTTGAGATTTGTAACAATCATATGAAAGTATGATATTATTTTATCTATTTTACAGACAAGCAAACTAAGGATGAAAGTGGCTAAGTCACTTTTATAAGGACACAGATAATTTTAAATTTTTAATGATTATTAATGTTTAAACATTATATCCTATTTTATTTTGCTGCCATCCCCTTCAATTATGTTACCATCTTTAAGAGGAATTTATCACAAAGTTGGCTGTGTGAAGGAATGAAGATTTCAAATAACAGTAAATCAATGTTTCTCAAGTGTTTGTATCAACACACACGAAGAAAGTCAGCGTGATCAGTGAGACAACCGGTTCTGGCTGGTGAGGAATGAGCGGGAGGGTAGCCGGAGGTTGATGTCTAACACTCCTGAAGCCTCTCTGCTGCACACCCTTGTGCTGCTGCCCACCAGCTGGGAAGCTCAGATGCCCACGAAACAGATGATTGATTCAACCAAAGATGAGAAGGGAACTCCATCACTTCCATTTACATAGACCTTTTTCTTTCTGAGTATTACCATTACGAACGTTCCTTGTTTAATATAAGATCTTAACAGACACTGAAATCCATACTCTGTTTCAGGATCTGAATGGAATCTGGCTTCAAAGTGAACAAAGAAGTCCTATATACAGAGAGTAATTTGCTTCACAAGGAGGTTTTTTCCTTTTCATATTTTGGCTAAGGTCATGTCGTTAATATTTATTTTTATTGATTTTCGTCTATATTTTAAAAAAATTATCCTCACCTGTGAACATTTTTTATTGCTTTGTAGAGAAAGAGGAGGGGGGGAGAGAGAGAGAAACATTGATGTGAGAGAGAAACATCGATTGGTTGCCCTTCACGCATGTCCCAATGTAAGGGATCAAACCCACAACCTAGTTCTGTGTCCTTACTGGGAACTGAACCTACAACCTTTCCGTGTACAGGGGGATACTCCAACCAGCCAAGCTACACTTGCCAGGGCAATTTTCATCTATTTTTAAAACTTAACTTTTCTTTTTCTTTAATTTATCTTTATTCTTTAAATTCATAAGTTGTTTAAGCCAATATTATATACCATTGCTCAATTATTTACTTATTTTTTTAGGGAGAGGGAAAGGCAAACATTTTCTCTAAATTCCTCTCAGGACCCTAATCACTTTCTTCTTAGTATTAGACTTCTTTGTATGCATTTCACATGTTTTCCTAGCGGGAACGTCCATACCTGCTTCAGCCTCAGAGCCCTCAGGGAGCTTACTGTAACATCGTGCATGTAGCATCCTAACTCCACAACCGAAGCTTTCTATTTTCTAAACACTTAATTGCATACTGACTAAAAACCCTGTTGTATGCAGAATATGGGAATTAAGAAATAAATAAATACAGATTTGTTTTAAAGTGTACATAATTGAGTGTTAAAAGTTCAGGTTTTACAAAGATTTTAATACAGTGTAACGAGTGCTAAGGTTTAATTTAAAAAAAAAAAACATCATTTAGTTATTTGTAGTGTCTAAGAAGCTGAGTCAGGGGACATTTCAGGAAAGTAAAATCCTGAATTTATAGCTGAAGGACTCTTACGTGTTTAATTAACAAAAACATGAGACCGAGAAGGGGAGTGAAAAGAAGGTTGTTTCTAACATTTGCCTCTCTGCATGATCTACAAGGAACATAGGAAAGTCTAAGTATTTGGAAGAGTCTGAACAGAAATTATATCTGTGCGGAGGGCATAGTAGGTACTGGTGGCTTTGTATTCCAAACTAACGGCCATGGTGTGTTTCTTCCTGTTTATACCCCTGGGCAGTACAGGTGACTGAGCCTGGTGTTTTCTAGAATCTACAGTAAATGGAGCCTATGCATTTTCAATATTCTTTTCTATAATTCTTTGTAAAGGCAATATTAATTGACATTTCCTCTCTAGTTAAGGCAGAGGGCATAGAAAATAATCACTGCAGTATGTTTTTTCCCTCATGCTTAGAATATGCATGATTCCATTAAAATAAAACTATGTCAAAACATGTTTGTTATTGAAAGGTCATACAATACTAAAGTTATTAGAGTAAAAATCGAATGTCTTTTTGTACCCACAACTCATACCCTCTCCCTCAACTCATCTTTTCAGAAAAGACAATTGAGAGTTTTTTAGGAGCATTTCCAGACCCAATTCCATGCATTTCTAAGTGGACATGTTTCTTAACAATATAAATGCAATCATTATATAATGTGCTTATTTAAATGTTTCTTTTTCACTTAATAAAAAGGCCATAGACAAATTTCCCTACTGTACACATATGCTTACCTCATTCTGTTTAACTGCTTCTAAGTACTTGATAGTTTGGATTTATCATAAATTCATTTAAAAATCCCTCTTCTCTTAAAATTTTGTACAGATCCATCAAATTAGACAATGCTCTAATTTCACATGGATGTACGAAAGCTTTATCATATATCTAACTGTTCTGGAGACTTGCGTTTCGGGTCCTCTGTTCCACGCCTCCTGCTCTTGTTAGGGGCTCTAGAGTAGCTTCAAAACAAGGATTTCTTCCTAGAATGACTGTAGGATTGCTGTATGACTCACTTAGAAGCCACATCTTTAGGTGCCAGCAAGCTCTTTTTTGACATAGAAAGTACTCTAGGAATATTTGCCAAAGACTTATCACTACAGGATTTATTTATCTAGATTAGAATTTCCCAATATGTGTTCTGTGGTATATTAATATACTTCCATAGGTTTTCAACCCAATGTAGTCCCTTTGTCATATAATACAATACTGCCTTAGTTCCCTGTAGATATTCGTGGGCACCAACTAATATTATAGGTCAGAAAGTTTTTGTAGTAAATAAACTTATTTACCTATGTTTAATCTAGCATTTCTTAATATGAATGCTAAACCCTTTTTAAAAAGATTTTATTTATTTATTTTTAGAGAGAGGGGAAGGGAGGGAGAAAGAGAGGGAGAGAAACATCAATGTGTGGTTGACTCTCATGTGGGTCTCACTGGGGACCTGGCCTGCAACCCAGTCATGTGCCCTGACTGGGAATCGAACTGGTGACCCTTTAGTTCACAGCCTGCGCTCAATCCAATGAGCTAAACCAGCCAGGGCTGAATGCTAAACCCTTTTTAAAGTAATAGCTATTTCTCCTGAAATATTGATTCTTCACAGTTTGATAACCACTTGTCTAGATGTCTAGATATTTCACAAAATGCTCATTAATAATATCAAACTCTGGTGAACTAAATTCCAAGTATCATAAAACAGTAGAGCTAAGAATATCACTAGAAATAAGTGTGGCATTATTGTGGAGATCAAACGAGATGGTGATATGAACAACAGGACATCGAGTACATAGCAAGTGTTCCAAACTGCTGTCTTATCATCATCAGTTCCACTTCTCCGGTCTGGTTATCTCATTGAGCCATCTGTTGATCTGATTCTGAAAAATATTTACCAGTGTTCCACTTTACCTTCCTCAGGAATTAAGCTTTATCCTGTGGCATTGTGTAACGTCTGGAGATGCTGAAGCAGGATATGACATGGTCATATTTGAATTTTAGAAAAAAATTCTCTCCTCTCTCTTGCTCTCTTAGCAGAGTGGAGGTCGAGTTGACAGAGAAAAGTTAAACCTCCCCCAGAGGTAAAGCTTTAAATCTCAAAATTATAAAGTTTCTTGGCCAAGGCATAACATTTTAAAAAGGCTAGAACCATGGCTAGAACTCAGATCTACTTAAATCTGAATTCAGCCTCCACTGGGAATCACTATGCTGCCTGTGTTCCTGATTCTTGGTAAAGTAAGGCCAGCAAGGCCTTTCATTATGTGACCTGAAATACATCTGAATCTGAAGAGCAATGGGCCTTGTTATGTTAGCCATTTACTGCAGTAACCTAATAGTGTGTGACTTTCAAATTCCTGTAGCTTATGCACTAGGAAGTACCTTAGAGCCCTGGAAATTCAAGTTCAACTTGAATGATACCTTCAGAGTCAACTGGGTAGCCTTGCATGTGCCCTACAATTGGTAAAACATCAAGGGTTCAGGCCAAACACATATGCTCATTATTTCTGCTGTTTTGGAGCAGTAACTAGTGACAGTACTTGAAAGAACAAAAGCAGTGAATTCTGTCTAAGAGCCCCTTGACCTTTTCAACTCTACTTGACCTCCACTCTGTGCTTCAGAGTGCTATTGTGTACAACAGCATTTTATTTTGAGATCACTGACCAGACCCATTTCCACCCAGTAGGATGACCTGTGCTTTGTGTGAAAAAGCTGTGTGTAAAGCACGAGGCAACATTGACACATTGGTCCGCATTTGTATTCCGGACAAGTTGGCAAGTGTACGGAATTAGCTAATGCAACCAGGGATTGAGGCTTGAGCTTTGAGTAGCCCTAGAAATTTGTTCTAAGGTAGGCTTTCAGCACAGGAAAAAGAAGGGAAAATAATTGCTCCATAGCTAGGGGAATAAAATTTAGTTCTGAATAGATTCATTTCCGGATGTTTAAATCTCCGATCCTCACCACTGAATTTTTCATCAAATACAAACAGTTTTCACTTTCCAACTCCTACACCTCTAGGATCTTACACAATGAAAACTATATGCCCATATATTAAATCACACATCATTTAAGGCACATGGGATTTTATGGGGACAAAATCATAAACTAAAATGTACTACCAGAACATATGTTTCTAATTTCCTTACTTTGTGGAGCTGAACCTACATGAGCATATAAATATGAGAAACGGCACTCACTATTCTTGCACTTGTCATTTGCTTCTTTAAATCAAGCAGTCGTTTCTGCTTCTAATTTGCACCCACGCTCTCCTCCACCTATTCTTTCACCCTATGTCATATATGTGAAAAAAGCTTCCCATCCTTCATGAGTAAAGACTTCTCTTTCCCCTCTTGGAAATCTCTTTGCCTCCCGACTGGCTCTGGATTATGCTGCCTGAAATGTCCTGTGGAATTAAGGAAAAGCAGGAAAGGAAAAGTGAGTAAACACATTTCTTAAGTGCAGTCATACCACCCATTTTCAGTCTCAGCAAAAACATTGTAAGTTGTTCCCTGCCACCTGCATCTAATTATTTTTTCTCTTTTAAGAGGTGACCTCCTTGAAAGCAAAATTGTTTCACCTAAAGTTTTAACCCATTTTGAAAATTGACTTTCTGCATGTTCTACAAGAACTTGAGCATGAAAGGAAGGCTAAATAACCATAAAATGAAAATAGCAGGGTCACACAAAGGAAGTGTAACCATTTCATTCTTTCTTGCTTTAACTGAGAGAAGGGTTGTGCCCTTTGTTAGCTGAAAATCCACCAGGATCCCTTCCCTTTTCTTTTATTATCTTCTACCTAGAGGGGGAGATTATATTTTTCCACCTCTCTGATGACATTTTCAAAATAATTCTTGTTCTGTAATAACCTCTTCAGGGAGAAGGAAAAATACAATTTACAACATCCCCATGATTATCAGGTGGCAAGCTTGCCCTTCAGATTTAACAAGGGCATTGTTTTTAAGCCAAAACCTAGAGCTAGATCTCCAACAGCAAAGATACCGGTTGTGCATTTACGTGGTCAGCAAGTGGGACCAGAGATGCTTAATCGAACTCACCCAATGTGAGGCTCTCTGGCGTATAGTCCAACCATAAGGGAAAGGAGAAGTAAAGTCTTAACGTACAAGATTTATTGAAAATAAATTCTCTTATTATAAAGATTCCTTTCTGATCCAAGTCTTGGTTGGCTGAGCCTAAATTTTTCTAAATTCAAAGGTTTAAAAGAAATCAGGAGTTCATACCCACAACTAAGAAACATTTCTATTGAGAGCGAAGGAAGAGGAAGGAAGCAAAAGACACAGTATTAGGGTCAGTAAAGTGGAGGAGAGAATCAGGAGAAACTTCCAGGGAGTTCCAGTTCCCTTGGCATTGCCCGGGGACACCGGAAGCCCCACAGAGGAGCCTCACATTCAGCAGAGCACTGCATCCAGAACAGCCCAGGAAAAGTGGCTGAAAGCAACCACTCTGTGGCCTGCAAGCTGTAAAATGATGCAGAGGATGCACGGTAAGGTTTGGGAACCCCTGGAAAGTGTTCTGGAAACATACTCCAAATGACCCGTAACTAGTGAGCATCAGCGTTTGGGGCATTCAAGGAAAATGCAACGAAAGGCAGACGTTCACTTTTTACTCTATACTTCAGTATTGTTTGAATATTTTACTACAGTGAATATGTATGTGTGTGTGTTATTACTTGTGTATTTAAAACTCAATTTTAAATTTTAAGAGAAAAATCGGTAAATACAGGAATACATTAATGGTGAAATTAAAATCATTCATAATCAATTTCAGCTTCCAGAAATAATCATTATTCACATCTTCCATATAGAATTCCAGTATCATCTAAAAATATGTTTTTATAAAAAATTACTGTTGTAATCCATTTTTCCTTAACTACACAATGTATCATGAACACTTTCACACATAATTGGAATCATGATAATTATAAATGTCATTTTCAGTACAAACTTTTAATAAAATTTTGAATACCCTGTACTTTTTAAAAAATATAATACTATGGCAAGAAAGCATTTCTCCTCTAAATAGCCTTTTAAATAGCTGTATGGATAGTACTTCCATGTATTTGTATTTCATAATGTATTTAACTACTGTCCTATTATTGTAGTTTAGAGATTTTGGAGAGAGGATATAGCAAAATAAAAGCAATGCTGAAGACAATTTTTTTCATACACCCATAAGTGTTTTCTTTGAATAAATTTCTTTAAGTGGAATTATTGGGTTAGAACCAAGAAAAATCTTAGACTACTAAATATAAGTCATCAAATTTCTTTCCAGAAAGTTTGAACCAATTTTACCTATATCAGTAAGAGAATGCTCATTTTGGCATTTTATAGTGAGAATTAACATTTTATTCTTCACAACAGGACCCATGAAAATAATGCCTCGTTGATGTTTTAATTGTCATTGCTGTATTAATCACATTGAGCATCTTTATTTTTTCCTATTTTCAGTGGAGGTTTGTCTTTGTTCTTTCGTGGATTTCCTTCTTATACCCTCTTCTCATTTCACTTCTGGAGCTGGAAGGACTTACAATTCAGGTGTGTACACAAGAGTCCTATAACGGATAATGCAAAACTCTGGTTTCAAGAAAAGTTAAATGTTTATCATGTCAACCATGTAAAAAACACTGTAACGTTAAATGTGAATTCAACAAAACTTCCCTCAGGAACCAGAGAAAACACGATCAAGGCACATTGCTTTACAATGGTTTCATAGCACAGGTCTAGCAATTAATGTTTTTTAAAACCAGCATTATAAGCATTCTCTCATAATCTCTTAATCTATGAGATAGCTACTAGTAGGACACCCTTATAACAGGTGAGGGGATTTAGACACAGAAAGGATAAAACTCTTAGGAATAGGAAGTGTTGTGACCAAGGTACTTGATATGTCCTTAAACTGTCTCTTACTAAACAAACTTCTGGCTTTCTTTAAATGACTGTATGCAACTGTTCGTACCCTGGTTAGAAAGTAACCCCCAGGTAAGGCCCAGGTCTTCATTCTTCCACTGTTCCTCCTCATCTCTCCATTTTCCTTTCCCCTCACTGGCAAATAGACTTCACAGCTGGGTAATCACTTGGTAATTTTTCAAACTGACCAATAGAATCCTAATTCTTGCCATTAACTGCCCAAAGCATCTTATGCATCACCTAGTCCAAGACCAGATTTTACAACCCACTCTGCCAGGGAAATGGCTACTTGTCATGAATGGACAAACGGGTACAGTACTCCTCTCTTTTTCACTACCCCTCTACTCTACTTGGGAGGCCTGGATCTTGGATGAGGATGGAGCACAGCTTCAGCATCCCTTTCAAGTTCAAGTATGTCAGATAGAAGATCCCTAAGAGAGACAATTTGGTTGGATCAAAAAGTTACCCTCCTGTTTAGGGTGCCCCTATTGGGCTGTTGCACCAGGTTGCTCAATCCATAGACTACTGGATACATTTAGACCTGGCATGTTTCTCTGGTCTTGTCAGTTGAGGTTCCAGTTGTTAGGTCACATGTTAAAATGCATTGTCGCTTCTGTATAATAAGCATCTGATAGGTGGCTGTGGCTCTGACAGTTATGGAGAGCCTCCTGAAAGAGAGCAGAGTAACTGGCCTGAACCTTGTACAATACCTGCGGGCATGGTTCGTTCCAGTACAGACTAGTCTGTTTTATTATGTGTATTTGCATTTAGCATGATACTCTAATTTCTTTTCTTTTCATTAAATGAGTCTTGAAAAAACACTTTCGATCTCAGATTTGGATTTTTGGATGAGTAGGGGTTCTAAATAATAACTACTACTACTAAGAATAGCACTGCTAATAAGAACAGGTGCTTCATATTTTCTCATTGAATTTATTTCCTAAAATAATATTTGTCATCACAGGACCCTGATAATACCTACCCAGTAGGTCTTGGGCACGGCCTAAGAGTCTGCATTTTCAGTAAGCACCCCAGGTAATTTGATTCAAGTCAGAGTTTGAGAACCACTGCTTTATGAAATAGACATTATCCACTTCATTTTTCTATTAAGGACACTGAAGCTCTAAAAGGCTAAGAAATTCACCTGAGGTTATACAACTAACACTGAAGGTCTCTCAAAAGTTCTTTTCCATCAAAGAAAGTTTCCACTGATGCTTTGTTTGCAATGTGAATTTACTTGTTTACAAAAATGTTTACTATCAACCTGAAGATTTCAAGGTGTCTATGACTATGTAGCAGCTCTGTGTATTTCAGACACAGTGGCAGTGTGGGTTTCCTGAAGTGCTGAGTAGGCTCAGCATTCCACACTTGTTCCACGTGGGAGGGCCAGGAATGCTGCCCTTCACACAGCACAACCTGAGCACGTGCTGTGTGGCGTTTGGAGTGTTACTTTTGATCCAGGAGAGAACGCAGGACTGGGTGGGACTGAAGCTCTGTGATATCCAACATACAGTGTAGGCCCAGGGGGGTCCAACCTTTTGGTGTCTCTGAGCCACATGGGAAGAAGAGTTGTCTTGGGTCACACATTAAGTACATTCAGCCACATAATCACAAAAAATAATCTCATGATGTTTTAAGTAAATTTATGATTTTGTGTTGGGCTGCATTCACAGCCATCCTGGCCTGCACGCAGCCTGTGGGCCGCAGGTTGAACACCCTTGGCCCCTGGGTGTCAAAACTTGGCTGTTTAGAGAAATGGCCACATTTCTGGACTAAGAATGGTTTGAAATATTTGGCAAAATATAGCAGTTCTTCACCTTCAAATCTAAGGATTGATCTGCTTGCACAAAGATGGAACATAGTAAAAATCTGATTTTCTTGTGCTTTATTGCCCATAAGGCATTCTTTCATGGAAAACAACTTAAAAGATCCCCTAGTATGTGGTAGAACTTGATCATAAAACTTGCATATTTGAAGCCAGAATCTGTTCCTTCTACTAACTACTTCTTTCACTATATGTATCATTGTGGACTAAATGTGTCATCCCCATCTTCATATGTTGAAGGCTTAAGCCCCAGTATGATTATATTTGGACAAAGTGCCTTTGGGAAGGTAATTAAAGTTAAATGAGATCATAAGTGTGGAACCTTAATTGAATACGATTGGTGTCCTTATAAGAAGCGGAAGAGACACCAGAGGTGTCTCTCTCTCTCTCCTCAGTGCATAGAAGGAAGGCCATATAAGAACGAAGGGAGAAAGCAGACTTCTGTAACCCAAGGAGAGAGATCTCTCCAGAAATCAACCCTTCCAGAACCTTAATCTTAGAGTTACAGTTTCCAGAACCATGTGAAAATAACTTGTTTTAGCAGCCTGGTTCATGCCATCCCGATAGCCCAAGCTGACTAACATGTGTACTAAGTACAGCCTCGGTGAGACTTTCTCTACTCCAGCATACAAATTGTGTTTTGAAAAAATAGAATCTGTAGTTTTATTTATGAAATTTGCAAGATTCAAACAGACTAAAGCGAAGAAACTTACTGACACACATATCTCATTTATTTAATAAACTCAGAAATGTCATTAGTACCCTATATTCTTATTTGAATTCTCATTTCACCTGTATTCTAAAATCTATTAATGTATAACATAAACATTATGTTTAATTTTACGTGCATACTTTATATGAATTTGAAGACTACAGCCATAATATTTTTGGCTATACAGCATCTAGTTTCACCCTCAGTACAGAATCCAGGAAGAGTGACAAAGAGCTTTGCAGAGCTCCAGGAATGGGAAGGAGTCCTGAAGAGACTAATGTGATCCAAATTTTAGCCCTTTCTAGTCAGACTTGACCACTTTCCTTTTGAACTACCCAAACATAATTTCTGACTAACATCTCATTATAGCTGGATTAAGTTAATAATTTATTAACTCAAGTGAAACTCCCAGGGTCTATTTGGTTTCAGGCACAGCTTGATCAGGGGTTTGAACAATGTTACTACACCCTAATTTCCCCATCACAACCGTCCACTTAGTACCATTCACCTCCATGTTGGTTACATTCTCTCACAGGCTCTTGCTTTGTAGCTCAAGATAGCTACTCTATCTCCAAATATTTTAATATCTCATTTTCAAATGAGAAGAAAATGATGTAAGTTTTTATTCAAGATTCCCAGTATTCTCATTGCATCTCAGTGGCCCAAAACTGTGATAACTGACTAAGCCTTAAGTCCTATGTTCCATTCTGGAACTTATTCTGGAGCCCCACCTGAAGAATATTGGTCGAGAGTGAAGGAAGAGAAATATTCCCATGGAAAATTGGGTTACAGTTAATGAAAGAAAGGCATGTAGATGCTGCTACCAAAACAAGAGATAATTATAGAATGGGTGCAAATTATAACCCTATTTATGCGTTGTATTAGAAATATTCTTTAGCTGCTTTATAGTTATAAACCATGCATAGAAATGCAATAATAAGCTCTGCTTTAAAAAATGTTCTTCATGTTCTTTATACACTTTGTCACTTGAGCTTTCCTATTACTTTTATGTAGTGTAATACTCAATATTACAATAGTTACCATTTATTTAGCATCCTATTTGCAAAGTATACCAAGGGCTTTCATTTAATCCTCTTGTCAATCAAGAAAGCATTAGTGTTCATATTTTTATTTTATTTTTTATTAAGCATATTTTATTGATTATGCTATTACAGTTGTCCCATTTTTCTCCCTTGCCCCCCCTCTGCCTTGTAGCCCCATTCCCTTCAACAATCCACCTCCACTTAGTTCATGTCCGTGGGTCGCACATATGAGTTCTTTGTCTTTACCACTTCCCACACTATTTCCAAAACCCCTCTGTCTGTCCTGTACCCATCAAATATTATTCTTATCCTCTGTGTCATTTCTCCCATTCTCCCCCTACCCTTACCCACTGACAATCCTCCTTGTGATCTTCATCTCTATGACTCTGCTCCTGTTCTAGTTGCTTGCTCAGTTTTGTTTTGTTTTGTTTTGTTTTAGATTCCATTGCTGATAGTTGTGAGTTTGTTGTCATTTAACTGTTCCTAGTTTTTATCTTCTTTTTCTTAGATAAGTCCCTTCAACAATTCATACAACAAGGGCTTGGTGATGATGAATTTCTTTAGCTTTACCTTGTCTGGGAAGCACTTTATCTGCCCTTCTATTCTAAATGATAGCTTTGCTGGATAGAGTAATCTTGGATGTAGGTCCTTGCTTTTCATGTCTTTGAATACCTCTTGCTAGTCCCTTCTTGCTTGCAAGATTTCTTTTGAGAAATCAGCTGATGGTCTTATGGGAACTCCTTTGAAGGTAACTTTTTTTTCTCTTGCTGCTTTTAAGATTCCCTCTTTATCTCTAACCTTTGGCACTTTAGTGACAGTGTGTCTTGGCATGGTCCTCTTTGGGTCCAACTTATTTGTGACTCTTGAGCTTCCTGGACTTATATATCTATTTCCTTCACCAAATTGGGGAAGTTTTCTTTCGTTATTATTTCAAATAAGTTTTCAATTTCTTGCTCTTTCTTTTTTATTCTCCTTCTGGCACCCCTATAATTTGGATGTTGGTACTTTTAAAGTTGTCCCAGAAATTCCTAAGCCTCTCCTCATTTTTTTGAATTCTTGTTTCTTCTTTTTGTTCCAGTTGACTATTTATTTCTTCCTTTTGCTCCAACTTGTTTATCTGAATCCCAGCTTTCTTCCCTTCACTGTTGGTTCCCTGTACATTTTTCTTTATTTAATTTTGTATAGCTTTCACTTCTTCCTTTATTTTGTGGCTGCATTCACTCATTTATCTGAGCAACGTGAACACCAGTGCTTTGAACTCTGCATACGATAAGTTGTCTATCTCTGTGTCACTTAGTTCTTTCTCTGGAGTTTTGATCCATTCATTTGAGCCTTCTCTCCTTGTGTCTTCATTTTGACAGCCTCCCTGAGTGTCTGTGTATTAGATAGAGCTGCTTTGATTCCCATGCTTAGTGTACCTGTTACATTGTAAGGGGTGGAGCCCTAGGTATTTGCCAGGGTGGGGTGGCCCTCTTTGCTGCTTTGTGGTGCTGTATGTGGGGGAGGGGTCAGAGAGGTAACAGTGCTGCTTGCTGATTCTGGCCATTTCCAATCACATCCCCCACTTTCCGAAAATGTCGAGCATCCTTCTATTTGCTGCCCTGCTGCTGATTCCCAGAGTGAGTGGGTTTGCAGATGTTCTAGGACCCTGGTGGCCCTTTAAACAAACTCTCTTGAGAGACCAGCAGTTTCTTCTGCTGTAACAACCCCCACTGATTTACAGCCAGAGGTTATGCAGCTTTATTCTCCCATTGCCTGAACCTTGGGCTGTGCCATCTGGCCTGGGTCTGGGACTGCTGTTTCCCCAGTTGTTCCTTCTGGTTCTTATCCACTGCACTCTAATGTGGGACCACCAGGTCCACGTGCTGCAGCTGCCTCACTGTCACCTCCACCACCACCTCACCACACTACACTGTGTCGTCTCCACCCCTCCTATCTGTGTGGATGAATGTTTCTTCTTTAAATCCTTGGTTGTCAGACTTCCACACAGTTTGATTTTCTGGCAGCTCTGGTTGGTTTTGTATTTTTTTAGATCGGTTGTTATTCTTCTTATGGTTTTACAAGGAGGGGAAGTGAATCTACCTATGCCTTCATCTTTCCAGGAGTCTAGTATTCACATTTTTAAAATAAGAAAATGAGGCTTAGAGTAGTCAAACACCTTTTCAATGAATACATAGAAAATCTGGTAAAACTTGTAGACTATATTAGCCAGATAATATCAGAAACAAAGTAGTATTTAAGTCCCAGTGACTTAACATAACCAAGGTTTATTTCTTACTCATGGTTCACATCTATGTGGGCTTATGAGGGGCTTTGTTCCATATGATTATTCAAGACCTTGGCTGACTGAAGCTTTACCATCATATAGCCATAGCATCTGGATCAAGGGGCCTTCTTCATCACCATGGAAGAAGACTGGAGAGTCACATACTGGACTGAAGAATTAAAATTTTCAGTACAGAAGTGGCTTGTATCATTTCTACTCACAGCCAATGGTCAGAACTAATTATAAGGTCTTAACTATTATCAGAGGCCTAGAAAATGTGGAAAAACACTTGGATACCCAGTGAGCAGCAAATGTCATTACTACAGGGGCAATCCTAGATCTTTATGACTGTAAGACTGGTATTCTGTCCATTAGATCCTAATTTATTTTGGGTCTAGCTAGCCTTTTTGTCTAGCCAGCTACCTTTCATTTTATTGTTTTAAAATACCATTTGTTAAAGATTTCCTGTATAGAAAATGTAGAAACCAATGGGGCAGGGGAGGGAAGCTTGTACACCTGCCCACTCTCTGACCCCAGGCCAGGCCCAGTGCCTCCACCCCGTGGTCAGATCATTGACCTCTGACCTAGTGCTTTCTCCAGAGTACAAAGGACACTTTTGACCCCTTGATTATCTGGCAATGTGATTGTGGGTCAAGCCCCTGGTCTTCCCCTCATCTGTTTTGGCTTATACCTACTGGTTACCCTCATCTTCAGACCTGAGGGTGGGCAGCGTGTCTCCTCCTGGCCTTCATTTGCTGCCCCCACTGTTGCTCCTGCCAGGGATGTGGCATCTCATCCTTTCAACTCCTGTACATTTGTGGATCCTCCACAGTTCCATCCTTTGCCTTGGCTGGCTGGCAAGATTATTCATGCTCTGGTCTAGCCCCATTGCCAGTCTCACCTGCCCTCTGGACATGACTGATCTCTCCAGCTGTATCTGCCCTCCACCATACCTGCCCTAACTGCATTTGCCCACTAGTTCTCAACCCTGCCCCCACTCTGTTCACTTCTCCCCCCAGATCTTTGCCCTTGCTGGAAACACTTCCCCAAGACTCACATCATACCTCCTTTTCTCTGTTCAGTCCTCTTGAGACTTGGTCTGTGCCCTTCGCTGTTGCAGCCTCAGTGCCTGGTACCATCCTGCTCCTGGTCGGAGCTCATGGACACTCTCCAGGGGTGGTTGGAGTCCCTCTCTGCCCCTCTGTCCTGTAGGTGGTCTTGTCCATTGACACCATGTTGGCAGTGTCCCCCAAGAAGGAGTTGGGAGGTCTGATGTTTTGGGTGACAGCAGCAAGTGTATATCCCAAGATGTACCCATTTGGTTTTTGGTTTTTTACCTGTTCGTGATAGTGGATGCTGGCATCCAGAGCCATGTTATCATCTGAACAAACTTGACCTCACTTTGATTTTTTAAAAAAGTGAAATCTAAACTTGAAAATGTATATCTTAACCCAAAATTCAGCTGTAAAGTCATAGACTAGTAAATCCAGAAAGGGTCTCAGGGACACTTTGCTCCAATATTCCTTTTATAGGGGAGTCCCAGAGAAAGAGGGTCCATTAAATATCTTTCTCTAGAACTTGAGCGAATATGTGTAAGCTGCAAGTGTGTTTGTTGCAAGCATCATAAACACAGATGTTTAGAGGGACCAGACAGTTATAATACTGAGTACAGTGGACTGTGGTAGTCAAAATACTTGTATAATGTAGGTATGGTGGTGTCTGTAATAAAGCTAGGGAGCATATGCTTGTGTAAAGAGGCAACTCCTGCTTTTTTTGCTTACTTTTGGCAGACTTTTTCCTGTCATTTTTCTCAATGCCTACAAATGTGTCTGGCACATAGAACCTCAATAAATATTATTGAATGAGTAACTGACTGACTGAATAAATGAATGCTAAGTGAGAGACTATGGCTTACAAATCTCTGAATTTCTCAATAACAAAAGAGAAATCCAAATTTCTTGCTGGAAAACATTTTGAATTTTTAATTTGGATGACTAGTCCATTAAAATGTAAAGTTGGTTCTGACAAAATGCATCTACAAACCAAGGTAGACCTGAAAGCCAGAAAATTGCTACCCAACCTTTATTTGTTTTTTTAGAGGAAATTGATTTATAATAATGTTATAAAGGTTAATAATTCAAATATTACTTCTATATTCTCTCTGGCTGGAGTCATGAAAAACTGTGAAATAATACTAGAAAAGATAAGGTAGAGAATAGACAGGAATTACATTTAACATTTTCTGAAACATTTTCATTTGGATTCTCTCTTGATCCTTACAACAGCCCGGTTAAATGGAAAGAAAGTAGCTCTCACCTCCATTTTATTGCCCTTGAATACATCTGGTCTCTTCACTGCTGTTCTGATTGAATGGTGATTATTTATTGACCCATTTTAAAAGCAGCCTATAGTCCATGTAGTTCTTGTCTTTGTACATTTAGTCAAACTGGCTGACCTTCGAGAACCCAGAGTGCAGTGCTTTTACTTGCTCAGCTGGTAGCTTGTAACTTGTCCATTTTGGGATGAGCTATTTCAGTGGGCTTCATAAAGGAGCCACCTGCCTGGACATTCAGGAAGGCTGGGTTCTTTAGATATGGCGCCGCACAAAGCCACCTGAAAAGAACATCATAAAGCAGGTCCTGATTGTTGCCTTCGTCACTGCCTCATCTGGAAAATGTGTCTGCCTGCCAAATACAGCAGGTTCAGAGACTCAAAAGAGAAATGGGAAACAAAGAAAATTAAAGACATATTTATTTTCAGAGTGTTTCTTTGTACTGTGCAGAGCAAAAGAATGCTTCATCTGTTTGAAGTCATTACCTAGACATTATAGCTAAGAATCCTCAATTCAAACATGTCTAAACACGTATGGTTGGCCTGTCATCAGATCGGGAAATGAAAGACCTAATACGCCAGCAGAGAGGTATCATATAATAAAAGAAGATGACTGTCCAGTCCTTGTTAGTCCTTCATTTGGTTTCAGAAGTTTCAATCTGCCAGAGAATTTATCTGTCCTGTGCCTTCAAAACTTAGAAATGTTGGGGCCCAGAAAATTCATTTTTGGGGTTCAGAACTTGAAGAGATGGGAATCTCAGTCAGCTGGTGTGAAATGGATTAGTAAATGTGCTTCATCACATCCCCATTCATCCCGTCCCCTGTCGGGTACACAACACCCATGCACACACACATGTGCACACAGTAATTCCATTGTATCTACTAAAAATGTGAAGTGGGACTGAAAATATCCACAGCCACAACTTGCGTATGTTCTTAAGAAATGAGAATTTTCCCAAGTTTACAAAGGTTTAGCAGCCAAGGTGAATGTGACATCTGGGCTAATGTGGACTTGATGGCTTCTTTGAGGACTTTGATATTTTTAAAATTTGTGTCTGGGTGGGTATCCTCGCCAATGAAACAGTATAGCTCCATCTTTAAGCCTGGGACTGGGAACTGTGTCAATCCATACACCCATGTATGTGAAGAAATATCTATATTTAATAATAATTTTTAAACGCATACAAGGATAAAGTAACTAATGTGCTTTATAGAGTAAGATACCAAAATATAAGTTAAATGGGCCTTGAGTATAACTTTTCACTCTCTGCTCCAACACATTTGCCATTAAAAGTTCACATGTAATATGATGTCTTTAAATTTACTACTGATCATGCTATGTTGGTCACTGAATCCACACTTCTCTTGTAACTAGCAACATTTGCAGGGGTCTGTTACTAGCCTACAGCATATAGCTGCAGCACAAACAAGGAAAGAGATAAAGCATTAGAGCAGCCAGCAAATAATACTACTGTGAGATCAAATCACTGTGTTGCAGAACCACTCACATGCCTCTGGATCTTTTCCAGTTTCCAAGCCACAGTGTGCTCCTTGTCTGGCATATCTAAATCCTGGGAAATCTAAATGAACCAAATGTTATGTAATATAATAAATAAAAACAAATGTGTGTCTTTATTCACTCCACACAGTCTTGAGGACCTGAGATACGTCAGGCAATGTGGTATGTAGGAGAAACAAATAGATGAGAGAAAGGTGAGAGGTAGTGACCATGAGAGAGCATGGTGAGGATGTGCCAGGTGAAGCATGCAGCAAGAATAAAGGCATCTCTGGCTGGTGTGGCTCAGTTGGTTGCAGCATCATCTTATGCACCAGAAGCCTGGGGGTTCGATTCCCCATCAGGGAACATACCTAGGTTGTAAGTTTGATCCCCAGGTAGGGCACGTATATGGGAGGAAACCAATTTTTTTCTTCCACATTTATGTTTCTCTCTCTCTCTCTCTCTCTCTACCCCCTTCCTCTCTCTCTCAATCAATAAACATTTTTAAAAAAGACTAAAAGCAAATGACAGGACAGTACATTAGCAGAGTTGCAGTTATTTATGAAGACAGAAAAATAATGTATAAGAGGAATAGAAATGAGAAAATGTGAAACAAACTGGGTTTAGACATCTGGTTTTGATACTGAAAATTAAGAGCATGCAGAATGTCCTTCAGTCAATATCGGAGAATGCCTATTCTGAAACCACTTGCTACAAATTGTGTTTTTGTAGTGTCTGCCACATGCTGACATTCATTTCTGCCAAATGCTCACTGAGACAATATTTTTAAAAAATTGTCACAAGGATATATATATACAAGTATATTGTAAAATATCTTCACATGGTTCTTATTCATTATACTGCTTCCTAAGAGAAGAAAAAATAGTGTAATGGATGTGTTCATCATTCATCCATTGAGCTTCATCTCTATATTGAGCCAGGTCACCAGGAAGCTTTAAAGCATCATCATGCATTTTGTCTCATGCAGATAGCATGGCGCCCTTGCTTTTTTCCAAAGCTATGTAAGAAATAATCACACATGGGAATATCTGTGCATTGATCAAACTATTCATGACAAATATATTACCTGTGACATTGTCCAAACCATTTTTATAAGTGTTCCATGCATATTCCTGTTAGCTCTCTGGATTCTTCTATTAGGCATGAGAACACTGTGTAAGCCACTCACCTCATTACAGTGAATCATAAAAGCCCAGAGCAGAGTTCTGATCTACACAAAGTTGTTTTTCACATTAGCTGTATGATTTGGAGCAAATTACTTAAACTCCCTGAGCTTCAGTTCTCTCATTTGAAAAATGGGAATAATAGTGAAGATATTAATAACAATAATAATAAATAAAAACACCTATTGTATTATCTGAGGATATTTTTTAGAAACGGTATAAAAAGAATAATGTATTTATGTGTATCTGTTTAAATAAATTGTAATCTATACTCAAGCATCTGAAGGACAGTAATCAGGAATCCATATTCCAAAGTACCTATGTAAGCATTTCAGATATTAATGAAACTACATTGGAGAGTCTGCCAAATAGTACAGGGAATATTAGGAATCTATATAGTGAAATGACATATATCTAAATCTGTCATTGCCTGGAGAAGTGGTAAGGACATCAGCGTCCTTTCCTGAGCAAAGTATTAAGATTCAAAAAGCTGAACAGCTTAATATCTTGAGAAATGTGATCCAGGTCCGGCCTTCCATTTGGTACTGTGTTGCTCCCATTCCATGGAGTACTTTGTTTCCTGATCTACTCAAAAACTGGCTGGTCTTACCTTTGTTGCACCTGCCTAGGATATAAAAGAAAAGGAATTTTCATTCATAGATTTTTCCAGAGCTCCTCAGTATAGAGTGTGGGCTGCCTTGAACTTGTAAGGAAAGGATGGATGGCAATGCTTGCATCTGCTGGCCAGTCACCTTTGTTAAAGAACGTGGTGTGAGGCTTGTTTTCATTGTCATACACCACCTGGTGGCCTGGAGACCTGCGACCCCACTAGCTTCTGATTCCAGAGGCAAAAGCTATTTACAAGACGAGCAAACCATTACAGGTAATATTATATATACCTTTCTGGTAAGTTTATAGAATCTTAAAAAAATATATATATATGATAAGGAAGGTCCTAAAAACTAGATTTAGGCATGAGTCATATTTAGACAAAACAATTAAATGGGCAATTAAACATGTAGCGATAAATAGATTAAAAATGTATTGTAAGTGGTTGTTTTTCAAGTATATACCTTTTGACTTAATGGTTTTACTTCTAGGAATTTTGTATGAGGGAATTATAGGACAATGCACAAAAATTGAAATATAAGAATGACCACTACGATATTTTTCACAACAGTGAAAACTGACAATGCCTTCTTTCTTGCAACATATTATTATAAAATAAATTGAAATATATCTATACAATGTAATAATTTTCATCCTGACAATGATAATATAGAACTGTATTACTGATACAGAAAAATGTCCATAATATACATTAGATGAAAAATAGATTAGAAAAATATGTGATAGTATAATTGTATTTTTGTTAAAAATATATATATATGGAAAAACATTTTGAATGATGCACACTAAAATATTAGAAAATATTTATCTAAAAGGCATAATTAGGGGTGACTTTCATTTTTCTTATAATTTTTGCATATTTCTGCTAATGACATAATCAAGTTTTATACTCAGAGAAAGCAATAGAGGAAAACTTGATATTTCTAACTTGAATCATAGAACTGGAAAAATAAGCTTATGAAATCACAGGCTGACGAAACCACTGGACAACTCTAACAAACTTATGTTTGCAGATCCGCTGTGAGTCTTCGTGACTCCAGGAACTCCCATCCTTTTGTACTTAATCAGTCCTTGATTTTCATAAAGATTTAGGGTGCTCTGCCCTAGAGAAATACAACATTCTTTCCGTTCTTAAAGTTCTTCCTTCATCTTTCTAATTTAAATTACATTTAGGATCTTATTATTCAGACTTCCAATGTATTGACTACTTACGTGACTCTCCCTCCTGTATGTTTCTTGTTTCTTGTTTCTTGGTAGGCGATTCTAATATGTTTGTTGTCAAACTCTTCCAGATTCTCTTCAAATAAATTAACTAACAACTGATGAAGGCCATCGTGGTGTGTAATGGTAAACTACAAAGACTATCTTCTTCAAACTTCCCTATATCTTTTAACTAATTTTCAAATATCCATTCCATAAAAACAAGTATGTTCTGCTATGTGGTCGACATATCTCATCTGCTATCTGTTTATTTTAATGTGGATCTAGAGGCTTTTGGATGAGTTCAAAACAAAAACATTTCTATTAATTATTTAGCTTTCTCTTTGCACTTTCTCGAGATATCACTTCACTTTTGTTTACGGTAGTAATAAAAATTGCTGAGTAATCCCCAGGAAAGCACTGGTTCAGAAATGGATCATCAATGGTTGCTAAAACCATTATATGGAAGTTCTGGGTGGGAAACATGATAACCGCAAGGCTTCAAAGTATCACTTTGAAAATTACTTATTAATTGCAAATGGGAAATTGACTTTTACTATGGAGAATTCTGGTGGGAACAACCTTATCCAAGAGATCAAATTTAACTTCATTAACAGTGGGATAAATTTACATTATGTGCCTTCTGATTTGAAGTTATATAAGGTACAAAGTATCACCTATGGAGTATTCTTGTGGAAACTATATTAAACTTAAATCTAACCAAGCCTTTAGATGTAATTTCCAGTTTACAGGAAATGCAGACAACAGAGGTACAGGTTAACTAACACCAGGAAGAAACAATTAAAAAAATACACTTTGCAAGGTGACTGGCCTGGTCTCTTCAAAAAGCCTATGCTGTCGGGGGGGTAAAAAGAGGTGGAGGCTGCCCTACACATAACAAACCAATGCAAAATGGGAAGTTTATTGGATCATTGTTTGGAAAAGATAGCTCTAAAAGACATTTTCGGGACAATAGAGAATATTTAAATATTAAATGAATATTTGATGATAGTAGAGAATTGTTAAATTTTTAAGTGTGATAATATTATGGTTACATAAGAATATCTTTATTCTTAGAAAATGGATATTGAATTATTTGATGGAAGGACTTACATATGAAATTTACATTCAAATAAACCCTGCTAGAATGAGAAAGACAGAGAAAAAGCAAGTGTGGCAAAATATTTTTAATTTTGATTTTAGATGGTATACATTTAAGCATTCATTTTACTATTTCAATTTTTTGTTGTTTGATATTTTTCATAATAGAAAGTGGCAAAATGGAAGGATAAACCAAAAGAGCCAAGCTCTTTGTATAAATATTTGGCCTTCTGATTGCAATTACAAACCTGTGTCATAAAGATGGACTATTTAGAATTTTCCTTTCATGTGTCTTTTCTTTACAACTGCTTCAGAGAAAACATTTTCAATACTCTTGTAAGTCTGGCCCTGTCTGGAGGCATTTATAGATTTTTTTCAGCCTGTTTATAACCTCCTGTAAAGCTTCTGGAACCTTTTGGATTAATTATCAATAAACATTTACCAGGCACTTCCCAGAGTTCAAGTCTCTCTCTACTAGTCACTGCAGGCTTAACAGTGTTCAGAGTGGACTCAGTCACTGCCTTTGGTGTAAGCAAAATAATCCTGTTCTTTATCCAGTAATGATATTATTTTAAGTGAACTCAACAAAAAAATTCAGTCTCACAAATGATTGAATGTGTAGCAGGTGTCCGAGTGCTCTCTGCCAAGGGAGTAGATGAGCTTTCTTAAAGGGCGTGAAGGTGGAGAGTCATAGGCAGTGTTTACTAACTATAGAATCCATAAATCTGCTAGGATCACTCTGTGCTGCACCCACAGATAAATTAGGCTCATCTCCTAGTCCATAAAAATTTGTGGAAATCCCAGCACCTTCCTTCCCTGAGTTTGCAAACTCTTGGGTGCCGCAGAATCTCAGGATCACCTTACTCTCTGCCCACCTACTTCCAGTGAATTAATTCAGTTTTACTCTATCCAGCACAGCTCAGCCCAGTGCCTTGATTTTCATATGAAAACAAAGCTTGTTTTTGTATTTATTAAAATATTCTCAGCAGTCATATGGTCAACAACATTAATGGTTTTTAGGAAAGGGAAAGATTTGAAACCGTAGAAAAAGCAGTCAAGAAGTTCAAACCTTCACAAGACATTCCCTCATAAAAGATTCTGGATTTTAACTCATTTCTTTATCCTGAGGTTGAGCCTCTCTGGGAAAATATCTTTCTAATCTTGGTCATCTAAATTTCTAACTACCTTTCAGGAAACTCCATCCATTGGATATCTCTTTCAGAACCTCTTTCTTCCCAAGAGTACATGTCCCAAGTGTAAGGAACTTAGTGTGAATTACCTGCCAATCAGTTCTTGGAGGAATTTTGCCTTTTGACTCAAGCATGATTTGGGCTTTTGTTGGGAGCAGGTGGAGGGTTGAGTACCAAGGAAATAGAGGATGGTCAAAGAGGCTTCAGCACTCCTCACCGGGTAAAGTCTTTGGTGGGCAAGCTCTCCCAGTCTAGTCCCGCTGAACTCTCCCTTCCAGTGTGAACTGCAGACCTTAATTATTCCTCTGTGTGTAGGAGCAAATTCACTTCTCCAAGATAAATAATAACTTTTGGGAAGCAGTATTTCAAATCCCACAAGAGAAAAACCTTCTCCTGCCTGCCTTCTTAATTAACAAGACCATCTTTCTCACAATGTAGAGAATATTTCTTATTACTATACAAACTAGTGATTTTAAAAAATCTCTCCCCACTGTACCCCCCCATAAAACACGCAACCCCACACTACACAACTATATAACACCACACATGCCTATACACACACACAATTTTTAAAAATTTGAGCCTATTTTTAAATTGGAAGCAGACCTGTCATGGTTGTTCCAATATCTGGAAATAGCTTTGAAGACTCAACTAATAAGATCTTAGACAATTAACAGATTCTTGGGCAAGGTCTTGCTCCTTTTTGGATTTGATCTTGAAGGTAAAGGAAGAGGGCAAATTATGTTTTATTGCAGCCATAAGTCCAAGAAGGAATGGTTATAATTAAAGGACAGAAATAGGACAGTAACAGGGTAAGTAGTCAACAGACTGAGAAGAATATCAGAAGGACCATTTTAGAAAACGGTGGATGGGAAAGCCAGTTTGCAAAACATTAAGAAGTAAATAGATCCTGAGGAATTGGTGAGGTAAAAACCAACAATGCTTTTATGAAGTTTTAAGGGTAAAACTGAGAGAAAGGGGAAAGCGATATTTCCCACCTTATCTGGTTATCAATTCAATACTTTCATGTACGTGAAGCAATTTACTTAGCCATGAAGTTAAATACATCATTTTGGAAAGGTTTCTGATTTAAATTGTATTTGCATTAAAGGCTTTGAGGAGAGAAAAGCTCTATTTCTATGTGAACCTGAATGAGAGGTATTGTCCCTTCCTGATTTTACTGAGGTTAAGAAACCAGCCCCACGGTGAGTGCCCAGTATGATATTACCTAAAGAGACTGAGGCGTGTGAAGGAGACAGAGAAACCTGATTTATCTTTGATATGTCTTTGTAGGCCCAAAGGAGCCTGCAACTTCTAAGTAAATTACTTGACACTGGACAGCCTGGACCTCAGCAATTCTGAGGAAACTTTCTTAAGCCAACAGGGGAGTGAAGACTGAATCAATTTATCAGTGAAATGCTAGCTGACCAGTGGAGGTATAGCTGGGTGCTTATGTGAAATCAGAGTGCAGGGACTAATCCTGCCTTCCCCGATACCAAGCAAATCCTCAGAAAGCTGTACAAGAGAAATCCGGTCTGCACCTCTCTGCGGTATTCCTGGAGGGGCTGACACCCTCCCTGCAAGAACCTGCTATTGATGCTTTCTTTTCGGAAACAATTGTAGCTACTTCTCATACAGAAAAAGGTAGTTTAATGTTATGCCAAAGTTCTGAGATTATTAAAACCATTTCCCTAATGCCTTCATTATAAAAGCTATCATTTTGATCATCCCATAGGTAATATTCTTGTTTCTTAAGATTTCCAATGCATCTTAATCAGACATTTGGTTTCCTGAGTTAACTGCATCTGAGACAATTTTGTGAAGATTATGTTTCCCAGAGCCTTCATTTTAAATCATTTATTAGATAATTGTCTGAAAATACTGAGTAAATGAATGGCATAAAGTCTTATTTTTTGTTTTTTGGCAGCTACGATTGTGAGTAGTCACCTAGAATGCACAGTAGAATTGGTTTGGGTTATATCCTAATGACAGGCAGATGCCATGAAGCCGCAACATGCGTTTCAAGGTAAACAATGTGAAATGTGCTTGGAAGGGGCGATGTTTCCAACCCCAGAAGGTGTCAGTGATTCCTACTCACAATCCAAAGATATATTTAAAATAGCTGTATTTTTCACTCTAGTTCTACATAATTGGGTTTAATGTTCTTACAGTTTGGACTTAACAGTCTCTTCTGTCATTTGTAGATCTTCTAAGAACTAAGTATATGTACTTGCTGGGTTCCAAATATGGCCTATAGGTACTAGGGAATCCAGGGTTCACGTTAGCTTCATTTAAAATACAAATTGATGTTTATTACTAAGTATGTAGCATGAAAGTTACAGATCAAAAGTTATCTTGTCTAAGTAATTCTTGATTATTTGAAATTTGTGGCTTCTAAAAAAGCTATCTTTAAGCTTCAGAACTAGATTGAATCTGGTCAAATAAGGCAATAGAAACACTGGAAACTAAAAGTTAATAGGTGAAAAGTGACTTATTTGCAAACCATTGGTTTTAAATTTTAAAAATTGACCCTTCTATTTCTTGCTAAACATGGCATAGCTTCTATTCTAATATGTTTAAAGCTACATACACAGGAGTAGAGGGCTTGGATCTTTGCTCCCAAAATTGCAAGATGGGAACAGTCCTCTATTACTGAATATTTTGCAACTCACAGAATATGGCAGATGTCTGTTAAGTTCCAAAATATATACCTAATGTATTAGTGAGATGTTCACATTAATATTCAGAAGAGGGAAATGAAGGGCACATAGCCATATATAACATTATTTGTGCTTATTAACTCTACTTTTCAGATATGTTTTATATGGAGGTACCAGGTCAAATGAATACTCACTTGTTTTCATGAACCCTGACTCTAAACTCAGTATTATCAAACTTGGACTTAAGTCATTGAATTGTGAGGCCACAAAGCTAGATTAGATATAGGAAAAGGTTTTTAATCACTGAGGTGGACAAACACCATTGTTCTCACAGTGAGAATTAACTAACTATAATGTTTTAGGAAAAACAGACCTTGTACAGACCATCTGATTAAGAGGAAGTTGGGGAGGGGATTTTGCTAGAGGCAGGGGAGAAATACTGTTTTGTTGACATTTTTTCAATAGGTCCCAGGGATACAACTCAGTTTTCCATAAATAAACTAACTCCCTTCCACTAAAAAATGTATCTGTTCTAGGCAGGTCTGCCGATTGCAGCTTTGCAGGGGACTGCAGGACAGGGAGACGTGCTCCAGTATCAGGCAGAGCCCTCTAGGCTTCTGAGCTATCTCGAGAGCCAGATATTACCAAAAAAGGGTGATCATTCATAATTATAATAGAATCTAAAGGCCATTTTGGCCCTGGCCCAGACTCACCAGTAGCATAGCTGGTAGTGATCTAATTCTGCAATTATCTTTCTGTGCAACTCTATGCCCGGGACTTAATTGTATTCACGTTATTGTGTATTAAGTCACTGCTTTTCAAATCCTGGTTGGAGGCTATTTTCCTGCAAACTTATTCAGTGAAAATAAAACTATGGGAAGAAAATAGTAGGAATTTTCAACTGAAGATACTCTTAGCTCTCTGACCCAAAGAGAAAACTAATCAAAGTATACTAAAAGGACAGGAATTGTACACTGATTCCTTTATCCATTCATTCAGCAAATGCCTACCATGTGTTCCCTTTCAGCCAAGTTCTGGGTACCGTATAGTGAAGGAAATACACTCCCTGCCTTCATGGGAGTTAGAGTTTAGTCATAGCATTCTGGTAAAGACGTTAAGAGCATTATACTCAACATTTGAAGGTCCACTGTCTTCCTTCCTTCCTTTCTCCATCCCTCCTTCCCTCTCTCTCTCTCTCTTCCTTCCTTTTTCTTTCTTTTCCTTCCCTCCTTTCTTTCTTTCTTTCTTTCTTTCTTTCTTTCTTTCTTTCTTTCTTTCTTTCTTTCTTTCTTTCTTTCTTTCTTTCTTCTTCTCTTTCTTTCTTTTTTCAGGCAGAATACTAGCTAATAAAAGAATTCTTTCTTTTATTAGCAGAAAACTAGCTATATTATTTTTTTTTAATTTTTTATTGCTGTTCAATTGCAGTTGTCTCCATTTTTCCATTACTCTCCCCTGCCCTACCCACCCCCTACCTTCCACTTTCAATTCTCTCCACTCCTGCTCCCCCCATTGTTTTTGTCCATGGGTATCCTTTATACATGTTCCTTGACTTGACTCTTTCCCTTTTCCCCCCCATTATCCCCCTTCCTCCTCCCTTCTGGTCCCTGTCAATTTGTTCTTTATTTCAATGTCTCTGGTTATATTTGCTCACTTGTTTGTTTTGTTGATTAGGCTCCACTTATAGATGATGTCATATGGTATTTGTCTTCCACTGCCAGGCTTTTTTCACTTTGCATAATACTCTCCAGTTCCATCCATGCTGTCACAAAGGGTAAGAGTTCCTTCTTTCTTTCTACTGTGTAGTATTCCATTGTGTAAATGTACCACAGTTTTTGATCTACTAATTTACTGATGGGCACTTAGGCTGTTTTCAGCACTTGGCTATTGTAAATTGTGCTGCTATGAACATTGGGATGCCTAGGTTCTTTTGAACTGGTGTTTCAGGATTCTTAGGGTATGTATAATCCCAGAAGTGGAATTGCCAGGTCAAAAGGCAGTTCCATTTTTAGTTTTTCCAGGAAATGCCAAACTTTTTCATTGTGGCCGCACCAGTCTGCAATCCCACCAACAGTGTACTAGGGTTCCTTTTTCTCCACTCACTTTCTGTCATGGAAGTATTCTTCAGTCAATACATCGCCTCTACACTATGTTATCCTCTGAGTTTATCTTACTTTAAAAATGTATATGTGTTTATGTGTGTACATTTTATTCTCAGATGAAAAGAGGAGAAAGATCTCAAGGTTAGAGTTCTAATCTTTTTTTCATAACTTATTTACTCAGTACTAGGAAAATTACTACAAATTGAGTATAAATTTATTTTTATCCTTCATGTAATAGCATTATTACCCAGCAATTATTAGTAGAAATAAGAGGTGAGTAATATATAGTTCCTGCCCACCAAATGCTAAAATGATAACAATAATTTAATCATTTAAATTACAGGAGCCAAGGCTTTAACTTAAAAAAGTAAAGATAAAGGAAAAAACTACAAATATTTATTTTTTCAGTACATTTTCTCCAAGGAAGTACTATTTCACAAGCTGTTCCAAGGCCAATTGTGCACTAATTCATTCCATGAGAAAAGGAGCTGATTGAATCAATTTAGTTTATAACACAAAGCGATATCTTACAAAGTTAAACAGGTAGCTTTACTGTAGGCCTTAGTTCATTGACCATTAAAAAGGTGCTCATATATTAGATTTTCCAAACTAATTTCAGTGTAGAGTCTTGTTTTTCTGGAATATTTACTAGTTCAGTCTTACAAGCACATAAAATACATAGTATGCTACATATATGGCAGTTACTGGAAATTTGGCATAGAAATTTATTCTCCAATATATAGGGCCTCTAGGTAAGTTAATTCTAGTTATTCAAGTGATTCAAGTTACCAGAAAGAAATGTTAGTTGCCAAAATTTATGCAAATCATTTTTAATAAGGTTGTTTTTTGCCTTCTGAAGACTTAACTCTAAGGCTGAAACTTAGAATGACATACTTATATTTAAGTTGTAATTTACTCTATGTAATTTATTACCATTTAATTTCATTTGCCAATCTTTATTTTTTCATTTTTGGCTATTGACAAAGGACAATGAAAGGGAGGGAGGGGGTGCTAAACATAAAAATGTTAAATCAATAAGTTGCTTAATTATAAACAATCTATTTGTAACAATTTTTAAATGACTTCATTAGGGTACCATTGGTTAATAAAATGATATAGGTTTCACGTGTACAATTCTATAATATCGAACGTCATCTGTATATTGTGTTGTGTGTTCGCCACCCCAAGTCAGGTCTCCTTCCATCACCATTTATCCCCCCATGCCCTCGGTAGCATTTTTGTTTGTGTATTTGAATTTAATCCTTTAGTTGTTTTTATCATGGCTAAGAGGTGTATAGGCCAAAAACACTTATAATGCCTACTTTCAAAATCTTTTGCAGAAAAATTAGATTAGTTTTATATTCTAATAACATTGCAGTATATTGATTAGTCAATATCTACATTCCAGAAGCTCTTTAATTAATAAACTTTATATTTAGAACAGTTTCAGATAACAGCAAAATTCAAGGGTAAGTACAGATTTCCCATTAACCTTTACCCCAGGTTAACCCTTAACCACATACAGGTGCATGCCCCCTAATATTGCCTTCCTGAACCAGAGTGGCAAATTTGTTACAACTGATGAACCTACATTGACATCATTATCACCCAAAGTCCATAGTTTACAGTAGGATTCATTGCTGGTGCTGTATAGCCTATGGGTTTTGACAGATATATAATGACATGTATCGTATCTGCCATTAAAGTATCATGCAGAATAGTTTCACTGCTCAAAAATACTCTCTGTGATCTGCCCCCTAACCCCTGGCAATCACTAATCTTTTAACTGCGCCCATAATTTTGCCATTTCACACTGGCACAGAATTGAAACTGTTAGGAAGGGGGAGAATTTCACCCTTTTTACCCTTCTTGAGTTCATATGGCTAGACTAATAATAAAATTGACACAAGACCAGATTAAATGTAATAAAAACAATTTAATATATGCACAAGGGATCATAAATAATGATGGTCCCAGAAATGATGAACCAGCCAGCTTTTTATACTGTTTGGATAAAATAAAAAACAATAAATCTATGAAGAACTATCAGGACAAAGGCGGGTTAGGTTTGAATTGTCATAAGTGAGGGACCTGAACAAAGTTTGGGCTTGGGGAGTAATTAGTAAAGGAGTAAGAAGATTTGTTTATGCATGTTCTTTGGCTCTGGATTGCTTAACTCTAGCAATCAGAGTGTCTTTCTTATAGTCTGCAGCAAGGAAGGCACCTGTCACAGGGGAGATTTATTCATATTTCCTGCATTCAGGGAGACAATGGAGGGTCAACAGGCCTTTCTTGTACTGGCTGCTTGTCAGGTGACTTTAATTCAAAGCAATCAATATTCTATTGTGGGATATTTGGGGGCAGCCTTCCCTGGGCCCCAATAGAATCATACAGTCTGTAATCTTTTCAGCTTGGTTTTTTTCACTTAAAAATGTGCATTTGTTTCCTCCATGTCTTCTCATGGTTTCATAGGTCATTTCTTTTTAGCACTGAATGATATTCCATTGTCTGTATGTACCAAAGTCTATTTATCCATTTAACCCCCGAATGACATTTTGTTTGTTTCCAAATTTTAGCAACTATAAATAAAGCTGCTGCAAATACCTGTGTGCAGGTTTTTGTGTTGACATAAGTTTTCAATTCATTTTGCTAAATCAAGGAGCACAATTGCTTGATTGTATGATAAAATATTTTAGTTGTGTAAGAAACTGTCAAATTGTCACCGTGGCCAGGTGGCTCAGTCCACTGGAGCATCTTCTCATACATAAAAAGTTTGTGGGTTCAATTCCTGGTCAGGGCACATACCTACATTGTGGGTTTGATCCCCAGTCAGGGCGCATAAAGGAGGTAACCAGTCCATGTTTCTGTCTCACATGGATATCTCTGTCTGTCTGCCTGTCTGTCTGTCTGTCTCTCTCTCTCTCTCACTTCCTCTCTATCTAAAATCAATGAACACATCCCAAGGTGAGGATAAATTAAAAACATGTCAAAGTGGCTGCACAATTTTGTATTAGCAATGTGTGAGAGGTCTTGTTTCCCCACAGCATGGCCAGCATTTGGTGTCATGTCATCATGTTTCCAAGTGGGGCCATTCTGATAGGTATGTGGTGGTATCTCCTTGTTGTTCAATTTGCAATTCCCTAGTCTTTTCCTATGGCCACTTTTTATCTGTATATCTTCTTTAGTGAAGTGACTGTCCAGGATTTTTGCTCATTTTTAAATTGTGTTGTTAGTTTTCTTACTGGCGAGTTTTAAGAATTCTTTTGTGTTTTGGTTAACATTCCTTTATCAGATGTCATCTTGCAAATATTTTCGCCTGGTCTGTGGCTTGCATTGTCCTTCTGTTGACCAGACACTTTTTTCCTGTAGAAATATTAGCTGTACCTTTATGGTGATTAGTCATGCATTGTTTATTTTTTCCAAATTTAAAGAGATATGTGATTTCAGATGAGCAAAATTTTAATATAAAAATTTAAACATACAATTGTTTGTTTTTTCTTTTTGCCAGATGAATGTTAATTTGACTATTTCTAATATATTTCCTAAGTTTATTTTAGGCACAGTCATTGACTAGAGCTAGGTTTTAGTAGATATTTTATAAAATACTTATTTTTCTTTAACATAGAATTTTAGAGTCAAGTAAATTCATCTTTACTCTTTAAGTTTTATTTTAGATAAGCAGTGGTAAAACATACTCTATGCTAGGGTGTCCCAAGTTTCTTGTGTGTATAATCTCATTCAACCTTCAAAACTCTCTGAGAGAGGAACTACTATCCCTGTTCTATGGATAGGAAATGAGGCAAAGAGGAAGTAACTTACTGAAGATGATACAACTCTTTCATATGTGGTGAAAATAGTGACCAAACCCAAGCAATATATTCCCTCCGCAACCTGGGATTGTCTATTGTCATATCACACTACTGTACACCTTGTTCCACTTTTCTGGGACATTAAAATTTATCATTTCTTTTGGTTGATAGTATCTCCTTAAGTTTTCCATCTTGTAGATTAATTTTTTAAGGAAAAAATCATTTATTTTTTTCATATATTATATGAGTATTTTGAGGAGATTACTTAGAAGGAAGGTATCACTTCAGTTAGATTATTTTTTCTATAGCAGTGTATAGCCAAAAGTTTAATGATTTTTGTATAACACTCTGATTGAGAAAAAATTACATTAGTAATGATCCAAGTCTTGGGAATGATGTTACAAATCTATTGTGATTTCTACATTAAAGCATTATCATTTATTATTTCTAAAATAATTAAACAGCCAAATAGTACAATTTGGGTAAAAGCAAAATTCTAAAATACATATGTTAAATGTTGTTTAATAGCTTCTTAGCTCATTTTATAATTGTTGTTATACTTCACTTAACATTTTCCTGGTTGCCCTTTAGTAATTAAGTACTTTGAGCTTTTCCATGCCAATTAAGTAATAGTTTCTATACAGTTTTTCATTAAGCAATCAGCAAGAAAATGGCATTTCTTTAATATAAGCAAATTATTTTTTCAGGCAGTTAACTGGAATAGGATTATATCCTTCAGGAAATTTATGAGTAATTTTCCTAACCAGTGATAGAATAGATGAGAGGAGGGTCGTTGAAGTGTTTCCTCATCTTTCATCTTGTCACATTAGGGTTCATTAAATGCCAAAATTCAAAATGCCTCCTGTGATAAAAATAAAATCACACTTTGATGGTCAGCTATACAAGGATGAGCAATGGGTGCATAAAAGGGAAACTCAGTTTGATAAGAAAACAGTTTGCTTTCCGGAAGTTACATGATGTTGATAATGTTGAACAAATACAATCAAAATTAAAGACCCTTATGGGACCGATATGTACACACATATAAGTATACACTCGTATACTTATACCTAAAAATGTTCTCCTTACAATACCCTTCAGTAGATGACTATATTTAGTGCCTACTGAATATGAGGCACTCTCCTATTTTGGCCACTGAGGCAGACAGAGCAGGTACCAGCTTTTGTGAAGTTTGTAGTCTTGTGGAGAAAGGGAGAAAGACAAAACCATAAACAGATCAGCAATAAATGAATATGGGAATTACAGACAGTGATGTTATGAGAAAATGAAACATGATGAATTCAGGACTGGTGGTTTATTGTTTTAATTTTTAAATATTAAACACATAAACTGTTACTAATACTATTATTTATAGTACAGGGTCTGGCAGAAGTAATGCCCGCTTGAGTGTGGTTGGTAGGGTAATAATATGGGTGTAATAATTTATAGTTTTAATTTGAACATTTCACCTAAAATATCATATGGTGTGCTTGAGTGTAATATTGTTATGTTACAGAATTACATGCTTATGATTTTGTAATAAAAGATTTTATAATAAAAAGGGGCATTAATTGTGCCAGACCCTGTATTTATTCTATGTGTATTTCACATATCTAAAACCAAAATACACAGCTTCTTCAAATCTAGCTTAAGAAATAGGACATTTGAAGCTTTTATGTACCCTTCTTATCTCAACTTCCTTACCCCTCCTCCAGAAATTGCCACCATTTTAAATTTTGTGTTTATTTGTTTAGCTTACCTAATGATATTATCAAACGTATATGTACCTGAAAATACATTGCTTAGTTTTTTACGTTTAAAACATTATAAAAATGAAATCATAGCTTTTTTTCTTATAACTGGCTTCTTGGGGTGTACACGATGTTTCTGTTATTCATCCATGTTGATGTATATTTATACATTTTCACTGCCATGTATAATATTCTAGTCGGTGAATTCATCACAGGGCATTTACTCATTCTGCTTTCTATTGACAGTTAGATTATTTCCAGGTTGTTTGTTTTCTATTTACTTTCAATTACAGATAACATAGATCTGATCATTTTTTATCATACATTGAAGCCGATGTGTATGTGTTTCTCTATGGGTATGGGTATGAGTCACAGGCTATGTCAGTGTTCACATTTTCTAGCTACATTTTCTGTTTTTCAAGTAGTGACACCTATGCACGCGAGAAATGGGACATAGAATTTTCTACACAAAGAGAAATACAAGCAAACGCCCTAACGTGGAATGAACGTGCTTGTTCTAAGAAGAGAAAGTAGGGCTGAGGATCTAAAACATAGCAATAGGTCTAAAATTTAGGAAAGGCCCTTGTAAGACAGCTGAAATAGTCGTCAGAATGAAGAGTATGTGCTGTTATGCACTAGACCAGATGGTCACCTTCAAATTTATATGTGTTTGTTTTGTATTAATAATATATGTTGATAATATATATTAATGATGTATAATATATAACATAATTGGATATTATGTGATATATAACACATTATTATATAATATGTAGATACAAACAATAAAATAACTCATATATATATATATATAATTTATAGACTATTACAGACTACACAGAGCAAGCAGACAACCGAAGCCACTGTTAGCCACTAAGAATTTTGCGTGTTATGAAAAACTCCAAGTTACGAAAACAAAGTTAAGAAAACCATAAAAAGCAAAGGTGTGGTGATGGGTGTTTGGCCATAACTTTACAATTATTATTTTTCCAATGCAAAATGCGATTGATCTCACTTGAGATGTCACCTCATAATCTCTCTGATCCAAATGGATGTGGTAGCCAATGATTCTGGCTGAGAAACAGCCAGCATGAGAGACAAATTAGATCAAACACAGTTGTTTTTTTAGGGTTAACTTTGTAAGGTGCCAAAGAAGAATTCATGTTTAAAGCCTCTCCCACAATGCACTCTTTGGCACAATCACAGAAACAGCTTAAGTATGAAATTATGGTCAGTTATTTAAGGCTTCACTATGTTTATTTTTCCCCACCAGATATGAGTTTCTCATTTATTAACAAACTCATCACAGCAGAAATTAACTACTAATTAAACATTTACAAAGATGAATACAGCAGTGTCACCTGAATAATGAATGTGTCTACCTTCTGTCCATAGAAGAAATAAAGTGTTCAAGATAAAATAATTAGGCAAAATAGTTAAACAAAAAGGTATTGATAAACATATATTTATTTCACTTTGTGTTTTTTAAATACTTTTGATATTTATTGTTGTTCAAGTACAGTTTTCTGCCTTTTCCCCCCACCCCTCCCCACCAACCCAGCCTTCCCCACCTCCCTCCCATTTCCACCCCCTCCCCCTGCTATTTATTGTTCATGTGTCCTTCATAATTGTTCCTACAAACCCTTCACCCTTTTCCCCTGAAATTCCCTCCTCTCTCCCCTCTGGTCACTGTCAGCCTGTTCTCAATTTCAGTGTCTTTGGTTACATTTTGCTTGCTTGTTTGTTTTGTTGATTAAGTTCCTTTTAAAGGTGAGTTCATATGGTATTTGTCTTTTACCGCCTGGTTTATTTCGGTTAGCGTAATGCTTTCCAGTTCCATCCATGCTGTCGCAAAGGGTAGGAGCTCCTTCTTTCTTTCTGTTGCATAGAATTCCATTGTGTAAATGTACCATCATTTTTGGATCCATTCAGTTACTGGTGGGCACTTAGGTTGCTTCCAGTACTTGGCTATTGTAAATTGTGCTGCTATGAACATTGGGGTGCATAGGTTCTTTTGGATTGGTGTCTCAGGGTTCTTAGGATAAAATTCTAGCAGTAGAATTGCTGGGTCAAAAGGCAGTTCCATTTTTAGCTTTCTGAGGAAATTCCATACTGTTTTCCACAGTGGCTGCACCAGTCTGCAATCCCACCAACAGTGCACTAGGGTCCCCTTTTCTCTACAAACTCTCCGACACTTGTTGTTTGTTGCTTTGTTTATGATGGCCATTCTGACCAGTGTGAAGTGGTATCTCATTGGGATTTTAATTTGCATCTCTCTGATGGCTAGTGATACTGAGCATCTTTTCATATGTCTCTGGACCCTCTGTATGTCTTCCTTGGAGAAGTGTCTGTTCAAGTCCTTTGCCCATTTTTTAATTGGGTTGCTTGTCTTCAAGTGGAGCCATAGGAGTTCTTTACATATTTTGGAGATCAAACCCTTGTCTGAAGTATCATTGGCAAATATCACTTTGTGTTTTTTTAATGAGTCATCAGCCTTGAATTTCAGACATTGCTATTTTCATTGTGTCGCCCATTTATGTTATTCCAATGACATTCTCCATTTTAAAATAGTACATAATGACTAAGAATATCTAAGATATGTCAGATATTCTTGGTTTGTAAAATTATAATGCATTTTACATTTTTGGTACTGTCATGCTTAAGGAACATAATGTATTTTTAAAAAGATGTTTACTTCTACTAAACATCTACCTAAAATATTAAAACAATTCCATTAAATATTATAAGTTCTATTAGGAAAAGACAATATGCTATATAATGAAACTTTTTCATTAAATTTCATGGTAAGAAAAATATTTTACATCCTTCCTAGCATGTATGCACAAACATGTGTACATACATATATGAGCAAACCTTATAACTGCATCAAAAGTTTCAGAATCAAAATTCACCACTAATATGTGCATCTACCTACATGTAGCCTATTGTATTCATTTAGTTTACTCTATTCTGCTTTCCTCTAGTCTTTTGTCCCTTTCTTCGTATTTCCCTTCCTCCCTTCTTCCCCCCTTCCCTCCCGGCCTCCCTTCCTACCTCATGTCTTTCATTCTTCCCTGCCCTTCTCTCATACCGCTGTGGTGGTAAAGAACATGACTCTGAAGTCAAACAAAACCAACCTCAAGACTGGATTTGTTGGCTCTGACACCTTAGGGGAATGATTTAATTTCTAGAAGGAAGATTGGGATAATAATAGCACATACTTTATATGGCTTTTTTTTAGATTAAATGAAATAATGCATATAAATTAATCAATATAATTTTATAACTAATAGTAATTGTTCCATAAATGTAAGATATTTGCAAAGGTGTAAATAATTTTAATTTTAAATCAAAGTAAATAATTTTGAATATTTATAGATAATTCAAATAAAACTCATAAAACAGCTAATATGAATCTGAATTACATAGTGGACCTTTAAAAAAGTAATTCCTAATCTATAGGGTACCCATTTTCTTAGTAAGGTTTACATAAAAAAATGGTTTATGGGAAAAAGAAAATTTAGGTCATGAAAAGTGCTTTAACAAGGGTGAAAACACCTTTTTAACAGAATTGAAAACTTTCCTTCAAGACAGTTTATAGCTGTAGACACCCAGTGAATTCCCTGACAGTTGAGATTGGCTTTGCCATTCATCCCCAGTTTTAGAAATAGCATTCTAGTTGGAGCCAATATTTCTCATTCCTGCCAAAGCACGGCTAAAGCCATAGCCTATCACATTGAACTGGGCTGTGTGTAACGATGTCAGAGGAAGTACCATAAATGTTCCCAGAGCTGGATACGTCTCTTTAGACCCCGGGAAGACAAGTGCAGCACAGTGGGGCCTGCGTGGAATCGGCGCTTGAGCATCCAGCCTGCAGGTCTAACCAGACAGCAAAACCATTGCCATGCAGAAATAGAGGCTCCCCGTCACCAGCTCTTTTTGGTTTTTTACAAAAGAGACTGAAAATCTGGATTTTATGTGATAGTTTCCTATTTTTAGATTCTGGCAAATGATTTTTTTTTTTTAATTAAACACTGTGTGAGGAAAACAAACACCCTGCTGGCTGGCTCAGGCCCGTGAGGTGCCAGTGTATAGCCTGGGATAGAATTCATCCTGACGACTCACATTTGCTAAAACCAGAAGAAGGGAGGGTGTGGGCATTCATCAGATTATTGTGAATAAGAGTTGCTTAATATATTTGGAAAGACTTCAACTTCAAACACTGCATATGAATAATACATGATAATGACATGAATATTATTGTACTTTAAACATAACTGTACCACCACATTAAAATAGCTTCTAAATCCACCTCTTGTTCTTAGTTGCAGAACAAATTTGCATGCCCCAATTACCAGCATTCCAGTGTGCATTTAGCAGAACACTCTACAAAAGAACGCATGTCATCCAGTGAAGAACGTGACATAACAGTATTTCAAGCTACTAAACTGAACAATGAATTTTTAATTTTGTCAGTGACAAACATCAGCTATTCTCCAGTTTGATTAAGGAATATTGTGTTTTCTCACTGTAGATATAGAAACCTTTATCTGGTTGAAAAAAAAAAGAAAAGCCTTAGAAAAATGTATCATTTATGAGTGCAGTTGGTTTTCTGTTTAGTTTCACTAGCTTAGATTACATTCAAAAGTGACACAGGATGTTCTGGGTTATACAGTCTTGCAGAAGACATACACTACCTGGAGAAGTGGCGGGGTAAAAGTAATTACACCTAAATAGTAGGTAATTCTTCATTACTTACAGGGGCATAAATAAATATAAATATGCAACATTGTCCCCCTTACTAATTTGGAAATATGTGCCACATTTCTGTGCTACATTCATTTCTCCCCCTCCACTCTCTTGCCTGTATTCCCTTAAATCCTTTTTCAGTAACATATAATTTAATACTCAGCAGTGTAACTGAATTTACTAGCACTTAATTATGTCCTCCCACTTAAGTATATAGATCTGTTTGATACAGATACCACTTACATTTATAGGTGTATTCTAAGAACTTTCACTTGTTACACATCCAAATAGCTTTATTAAATAAGGGTCAAAACATTAAGCTCTTAAGAGTTATTGAAGACTGTATAATAACTATTTATATGGTTTCATTTCTTCATTTACTCAATACATGTGTACTAATGTTCCAGTAACATCTGCTCATATGATTAATCAGAATATTTTTGTTTGCAAGGAACTGGTAAACAAGAAAGTTTTGGAAGTGTGGCTTCATCGCGGAGTCATCTAGCTCTCCTACTTGAACAAAGAGGAAAGACTTTCAGGGTAGCATGAAGCCCACCCCTGATGTCCCCCAGTGTTTCGCTGGCTGGAATTGGATCACAGTCATGCCTTAGGCAGAACTACTGACTAATCCACCAATAGTGTCCTCCACAAACACTTACTGTAACCTAAACTTAACATTCTTTTATAGATCTTCATCTTTCTTTATACTAGTCCTTTGAAATACCTTCTTCCTCTGACATCTCCACCTGTTAAGAGCTTACATTTTGGTAGCTAGCTTTATCCTGAAGCTTCATACTTCTCTCCTTCACAAAAAGCAGTGGCTTCTGTATTTTGAACATGTAGTCTCTCCTTATCTTCTCTAATTTTTCTGCTTTGTTTGTTATTAGCATGCTTCTCTTCATTTGTATATCAAATTGTAAAAGTCCTTGAGCCTAAGGGCAGTTAGGTTCTTATTTTTTATGGCCTTCAAAACTTTCATCACTTTCTTAAAATGACACAGACACTGAAAAAAAGTTGATACATTGAATATCATTAAAATTGTTAACCCAACAATCTCTAAATTTATTTGAAGTTATTTACAAGTCAAAACTGGAATAATATATGGTAAATAATAGTAAAAGATAGAAACTAAGATAATAAAATTAGATATTGCAAGAAACTTAGATAAGCAGATCACTGAGGGAAAACATGTTGAATTCGCAGATGTTGGGTTCAGTCAAATGTTACCTATAAACTCATGTTTTCCTATAAACTCAAGACATGGCTATTCAATACATGGATAACTTTCAATCCTTATTGACAGGTAATCTCTATTCTTTCACTGCTTTTGGCGAGGAAAACTTGAAAACAGTATTTTCCCCTCTCTTTGTTTACTCTATACTTGAAGATTAGAAAAATAGTCGCAATGTAGTTAACATTGTAGAAAAAGAAACACAGCTATTAACTTGAACCATAGATAGACTGAGAACTCCGTCCCACAGAAACTTAGTTATTCCTCAGAAATATCAGAAATCAGGCCATACAGTAAACATTGTTAATATTTTAAATGTAAATATTTACTAACACCTACAAAAATAAATCCCTCCCCCTGCTCTTTTTTATGTCAAGATTCATGTGTTTTGGTGGAGTTGATTATAAAACTGATGCCTTTAGAGCAGAGTTTCTCCCCAGTCTCAGCACTGTTGGCATCTTACGCTAAATTAAGTATCTGTCGTGAGGGCTGCCTTGTACACTGCAGGACGTTGAACCACGTTTCTGAAATCTGCACACTTTCAGTTGTGACAACCAAAAATGTCTTTAGACATTGCCGAATGTCTCCCCCAGGGTAAAGGTGCTCCTGGTTAAGAATCACTGTTCTAAAGCTCATCTCGGGCTGCCAGGGCTATCCCAGGAGCAGGGGCTGCAGGTAAGCTAAGAGTAGGAAAGTCACACAACTTAAACTAATGTAACTCTCTTTGAGTCCTGAAACCTTTTATATAATTGTTGTTGAAGCTATAAAGGACATGGCCAGGATTGGAAGAGATTCAGAAGGTATATATTAGAAGAGATGGTAAATCACTACTTTTATTTGGAGTGGAAAGCGTAGAGATAGAAAGAGTAGAAAGTTCTAATATTGGAGAATCCAATGACATAAGGCATGATTAGATACTCAGGAATATATTCTTGCTAATAAAAATTCTAAAACAAAAATTAATTTTGTAGCATGCTGACCATTGTATTTCCTTAGTTATGCCAGCTAACTCAGTCCTCTCAAACTAGCAGGACTTGATCCAGCAGGTCATTGGTCTCCACCAGCATCTTCCCCACTGCAGGCATCTCTCTGCCCTTGAATTCCCCTGGACATAGATAGTTTTTCCCCAAATCTGGAAACAGCTCCACTGTTTGCATCATTCCCTCTGTCTCTCCTATCTAACAGAACAGGGCTGCAACGTCATATATTGGCAAGTGGTGGCCTTTGCACATAGAAAATGACAAAAGAAATTTTCATTTTGGAACATTCAGTTATATAAAAGAAGTTCTTACTTTTGTTTATACAAGTTATAAAAAGGTATTTTGAATTATGACTTACAACATGGTGTGTATTAACAGAAAGACTGCTATTGATTGATCAATCAATCTATGCTTGTTAATATTTTCAAATTTTACGTTTTACCTACATTACCTTCTGAGAACCTCCCCCAGGTATTTGAAATAGTTGCTGTCACACTGAACATGCGGGTCGTGTGCACAGTTTTTAAAACATTCTTCTGACTTCTTTGCCATACCATGTGTTTGTTTGCCTTCCTCTGGAATGTTCACATGTTCTCAAGCTTCTAAGTTAGGGCGCATTTATGTTCCCAAATAAATTTCTCCCAAGAATTTATCACAGGCAGATTAAGTTCCCATGAATCTCTAGAGCAATTGTTCTTTGTATGCCTTTATATAGTCTTCAGAAAACAAGCACAGCTTAGTTTGGACTTATTCAGATCATTGTGTTATATGGATGGACTTCCTTTGTGCGACCTAGTTCTAAAAAGGTTTTTACATTAAGGACTGCATCACTGATTTAGACCAAACATGCTGCCTGTACCATTTGCATATTACATGAGGTCCAGATATTCTTAAAGTCTTTGGAATAGTTAGACTTTCTCTTCTTTTGTTTTTTTAAACTGATTCCCACACTATAGATGGGCAAAAGATAATTTCAAAAGCCCACCTCCAAGTTAAAAGTTATGTAAGAATAAAAATCTCATGAATGTTTTTAGTATTTTTGGACCTCATTATGTGAATAGAAAAGAAAATGTCTTTGAAAGAAAAAAATATAAGTACAAAATCACCTCTGCATATTAGTTCTTATATCAAAAAATTATAAAAAGGCTTAATCATAAATCATATGGCAAAGCCAGCCAACTGGAATAGGTGTGATTTTTATATTCTTCTGAATTGCAAAATACAATGGTAGGAAATAAAAATTATCAACTAAAACACTGTAGTCAAAATAGTCTTGTGCTGGCATAAGAATAGACACATAGATCAATGGAACAGAACAGAGAGCCTAGAAATAAACTCATGTCTTTATGGTCAATTATTATTTGACAAAGGAGGCTGAAGCATAAAATGGAGTAAAAATAGCCTCTTCAACAAATGGTGTTGGGAGATTTGGACAGCTACATTCGAGAAAATGAAACTCGACCACCAACTTACACCATACACAAAAATAAACTCAAGATGGTTAAAAGACTTAAATATAAGTTGTGACACCATAAAAGTCCTGGATGAGAACATAGGCAGGAAAATCTCAGATATTCCACATAACAATATTTTCACCTATAGTCCCCTAGAGCAAGGGCCATAAAGGAAGTAATAAACAAATGGGACTTCATTAAAATAAAAAAGCTTCTGCACAGCTAAAGAAAACATCAGCAAAATGAAAAGGGAACCAACTGTATGGGAAAATATATTTGCCAATGATACCTCGGACAAGGGTTTGATCTCCCAAACATATATAGAACTCAAATGATGAAAGATAAATACCATATAATCTCACCTATAAGTAAAACCTATCAACAAAACAAACAAGGGAGCAAAATAGAGCCAGAGGCATGGAAATAAAGAACAAACTCACAGTGACGGGGTGGGGGGGGATGAGGATAACAGGGGAAAAAAGGGGAAGGGCAAAGTTAAGGAACACGTATAAAGGACCCATGAACAAAGACAATGGAGGAGGATTGAAAGTGGAAGGTAGGGCAGGGGAGAGTAAAGAGGGGAAAAAGAGGGGAAGAGAGTAAGAGGGGAAAGGGAGAGTAAACAGGGAAACAACTGTAATTGAACAATTTAAAAAATTTTAAAAGAAGAACTCACATGGCCCCACACCAGGCAGAAAAACAATCCATTTAAAAAATAGGCAAAGGACCTGAACAAACAGTTCACCAAGGAGGACATACAGAGGTCCCAGAGACATATGAAATGATGCTAAGCATCACTAGCCATCAGGGAGATGCAAATTAAAACCACAGTGAGATACCACTTCACACAGGTCAGAATGGCCATCATAAATAGATCAGTAATCAACAAGTGCTGGTGAGGTGATAGAGAAAAGGGAACCCTAATACACTGTTGGTGGGATTGCAGACTGGTGCAGCTACTATGGAAAACAGTATGGAATTTCCTCAGAAAACTAAAAATAGAACTGCCTTTTGACCCGGCAATTCCACTGTTGGAATCATACCCTAAGAATCCTGAGACACCAATTCAAAAGAACCTATGCACCCCAATGTTCATAGCAGCAACAATTTTCAACAGCCAAGTGCTGGAAGCAACCTAAGTGCCTATCAGTAACTGAATGGATCCAAAAATGATGGTACATTTACACAATGAAATACTATGCAGCAGAAAGAAAGAAGGACCTCTTTCCCTTTGGACAGCACAGATGGAACTGGAGAGCATTATGCTGAGTAAAATAAGCCAGGCAGTGAGGGACAAATACCATATAATGTCATCCATTAGTGGAACCTAATCAACAAAACAAACAAGTGAGCAAAATAGGACCAGAGACTTGGAAATGAAGAACAAACTACAGTGGCCAGAGTGGGGGGAGGGAAGTAACAGGGGAAAGAAGAGGAAGGACCACGTCAAGGGACATGTACAAGGACCCATGTACAAAGACAAACGGAATAGGGAGAGAATGGAATGTGGGGGTTGGAGGTGGGTAGGGTAGAGGAGAGTGGTGGGGGGAAAATGGGGACAACTGTATTTGAACAACAATAAAACATTTAAAAATATTTAAAGAAAAGTAGAACTAAGCTTTTTACCTAGGATTTTTCCAAATGTATTATGTACTATTCATATAGCAAAAATTATATATAATGTATATACATATTAATATCTGTCTACCTATATATCTGTCTGTCTCTCTGCCTGTCTATATGTGTAAGCATACCATCTGAACCATATTTAGCATATTAAGATTCTTCACCTGAAGGAGACAATAGATGTTCTCAATTTCAATGAAACAGTAAAATAATTTCAAGATGAGTGATACTTGCACATAAAATTCATTGACTGCCCAGTGAATTATGCTACAGGAAATCTTTTTTTAAAATTTTATACTCAAATGAGAAATCCAGATAATTAATACAACATAAAAATCCTGACCCTTTTACTTTGGTGTACCACCTGCTGCCAGTGCCCTCTATGATCCATGCATCAGCCAGTATAATCATTTTTAAAAGTTATCAAATCATTTTACTCTTTTGCTTATATGTCTACAATAGCTTTCCATCATGCATTTAGAATAAAATGAAAATTCCCTGTCAGTCCCTACTGAGTTCTGCATGGTCTAGCCCTTGCCCCCCGCTTTCCAACTGTACCCCATTTCTCTCATCTCCTGCTCTCACGGAGTTCCCGTCAGCCATAAAACACCAGCTTAGGTCCTCGTCTTGGGCAACCCGGGTTTTCTGTTAACTGACTTCGCCTTCAAGTCTCAGCTGAAATGGCACTTCTTGAAGAGGTTTACCTATTACATGTCACTCTTTTATGTCTCTTTCTCAGCATTGCATAAAACTTACCACAATATATAATTTTGATAAATTGTGGCAGCTGCATTTTATAAGATAATGGTATGACCAGTGTAGTTAATGTAAGCAAGTTAAGAATTTTTAAAGAAAATATTTAATGTGAATTTCCTTCAGTTTTGAAAAAAATATGAAGTAAACAGGGTGATATTCACATTTCCACACATTAAAAGTAACCATAGGTTTAGATATATGTAGCATTTTTCTTACAGAGCAAATAGTACTGAAAATAGCATACAGTATGACTAGAAATCCTACCTTTTTTGATCCAACGTCAACTATACTACTTAATAACGTTCCTATTTATACTTATTTTGTCATGATTTTAAAATAGTGAACATATTTGATAAACCAATGATTTTATTACATTTAAATTTAAATTTACCTCATCATCACAGAATAAAAACACAACATATTGTAGTATTAATTTTAAAAAATCAGCTGCATTTTAAACCGTAAAGATTTCAAAATTTTCATTGAATATTGTTTTATATTTTTTACTGTGACATTTTTAATTACCAAATTTCAATTACTAAGTGGTTACTTTGAGAGTTTTGTTGTAAATAGTACTAGATTATAATGGCTTACAATGCTTGGATATAATCAAATTATCAAAATAATTTCGATAAGACAGTATGGATGAATATGCATATAACTACTGAATTTATAAATGCAGATGATTTGAGTGAATTCAATTGAATCTTTTCCCCTTAAAATGGTCATTATTTTTCTAAACACTTGCCAATGCAAAATGGCTGTTTATGGTTTTCTCTATTTGTGTTTTCTATTTTCTTCAATATTTACAAAAGATGAACCACAGTGTAACCAAATCAAAATGTAACTCATTTCCATATGTGGTTAATGGCCACGGAGAAATTTTAAAGGTAACCTATTTTTACTGACTTATATTAGGTTATTAGAGTATCAGGGAGGAGTCTAGACATACTGTTCCTTAAGATGGTCATTTTTTTCTCAAACAAGAAGTCAGTAGAAGGCATCCTGGACAGAAAATGAACCACAAAAAATATAGTTTTACTTTATGTTATAAAAAATGTAATGTAAAACTGATTTTAAATAGGTTTCTTTATTAGGGTGATAGTATAAATTCATTTAAGATGCTGTAATTGAAAAATGAGATTGCATTTTTTGTGAAGGCAAATGGCAACCTTTCCAATTTAATCTGGGGCTTTCTGTACTCAAATTGTTCTGTGGATGACATATAGTAAGTGATTTGGTTCTTTCCACACAGTAAGTTTTTTGGTTCTTTCCACACAAGATTTTTCAGATCAAGCTTTTATGAAGGAGTATAACTGCAAAGAATTTTACTGAATCAGAAAGTGTAAATGAAGGATCATTGAAGGAATGTATTGGGAGGAGAGCAAAATGTGAAATGCTGCTGAACTAAAATGAACTTTGTTTTATCTTAAGGGCAGCCATGACTTAATGAAATGCAGCTTTGAGCAAAATAAATCTGACTTTACACAGAAAATTTACCATGAAAACAGTTTAAAAAAAGCAGTGTCCCCCAAATAGAAAATATGTGTGTATATGTTCATGCATAAGTGTATGTGTATCTTCACATATAGAGAGAGATTTTTGTTTTTATTTCCTAAATATATATGACATATTTGGAACAGTTTAGTTCTTCAGTTATTGGGAGATCAAAAGCTCATCATTTTAACATCAAATAGCATAACTTGGATTTTTTAATTAAAAAAAAAAACACTTGCCCTTACTATGTATGTCTTTTCTCAAAGACAAGACATTGGTACCATAGGTGGAAGCTGCTTATGTTTCTTTCTTTTAAGAGATGCTTGACAGCTGCTCCCTGGTGAGGAGCTCAGACTTTAAATTTTTATTAGGCTGCGGTATTTGAAATTTGGAGAGTAGACATTAGCCTTTGAGGTGTGGTGTTTGATGGGATGAATCTTTTAAGCTGTAGTACTGCAAGAGAAGATTTTAGAGATTTGCTACAGACCATTTGTCAGGAGACAATGAAGCATTTGTGAACAATATTCACTGAAAATATGCTTACAAACTTTCCATTACACAATATAGGAAAATCTTACTGGCATGTTTTTCAGGTTTCAGTGATATGTCAAATAACATGGCTACTAAGGGTATAATGGATTTTTTCCCAAGGTGTGTTCTCATTTTCAGATAAAAGAAATGTCTCCCTGGCTAGAGTTTGTGTATCTTGAGAAGTAGTATATAGCATAAGTTGCAATGAAAATAAGCAAGTGTATGCAAAGTGAATAAAGAAGTATTAAAATAAGTAAGTAAGGGTGGAAAGAAGTAGAGTGTGTTCACTTTTTTTTTTTTTGTAATATAAAGGAAGCCTTGCAGTGTTTTCAGACAGCAAAGTATATCTTAGTGAAATCCCTTTTATAAGCCTTATAGAAAAAAAAAAGGTATCCCTTTACATTTTTTCCTTACAAGTGTTTTTTGGCTTCATTTCTAAGCTAGATACAATACTTTGAAACCCCCTTCCATGGTAATATAAACCAGCAGGAAACCAAATTTAAGGCACACATTGATTATTTTAAGTAGCATGTACATAGGCTGTGAGAAGAAAACTTACCAGCTTTAACTAGTCAAGGTGTAAATGGCAGTGGCAGAGGCTTTGGTGAAAAAAGTTGTTATTCTTTAATGAGCAACATCATGCCCGGCTTCTTTTCTGCTCTAAGGCCCAAGTGGGATAAAGGCTCTTGAAACATTGTTTACAGCACAGGGGACAAACACAAGCCCCAAGGGCCGAGTCTGGCCCTCCACCTTGTTTTATCCTGCAGCAGCGCCAGCTCTCCAGCTCTAGCTTAACTCTTAAGGAGTAGTTCCATTTATACAGTCCTAAAATCACATTCTGTCCTTTGAAGGCAACCATGAAATTGATGTGGCCCCTGATGAAAATAAATTTGACACCCCTGGTTTACAGGATAGTGACTTTAGGAATACCATTTAAACCAATCAGCTGACTTAATACTGTATGTAGTAAAACTTTTTAAACTAACAGCTATTCTTCAAATAGCTTATTTTTCTGGGTAATCTGTCTAGGAGATATTTTGATCAAAGTCAGTTGGGATCCCAGAAATGTGCTCATTTCTATTGCCTGGTATCCTAGTCAGCGTGGGCTGCCATAACCAAATACCAAGGACCAGGTGGGTTAAACAACAGGCATTTATTTCTCATGACTCCGGAGGCTGGGAAGTCCAAGATCAAGTTGTAGCTGATTTGTTTTCCTGGTGAGGGCCTTCTGCTGGTTGCAGCTGGCCACCTTCTCACTGTGTCCTCACATGCTCACATCTTGGGAGTTGTGGGGTGAAGTGGATGGAGTGAGTGAGAGGGAAAAACAGAGAGAAGGAAAACAGAGAGACAGAGACAGAGAGAGAGGGAAAGAGAGAGAGAGAGAGAGAGGAAACAGAGAGAAGTGTCTGGTGTGTCTCTTTTTTTTAAAATATATTTATTGATATGCTATTACAGTTGTCCCATTCCCCCCCTCACTCTACTCCATCCTGCCCACCCCCTCCCTCCCACATTCCCCCCTATAGTTCATGTCCATGGGTCATACTTATAAGTTATTTGGCTTCTACATTTCCTACACTATTTTTACCCTCCCCCTGTCTATTTTCCACCTATCATCTATGCTACTTATTCTCTGTACCTTTCCTCCGCTCTCCCCCTCCCACTCCCCTATTGACAACCCTCCATGTGATCTCCATTTCTATGGTTCTGTTCCTGTTCTAGTTGTTTGCCTAGTTTGCTCTTTTTAAAAGACATTAAGTTCATCATGAGGGTTCCACCCTCCATCTTCTCCACCTTTTTTAAATTTAATTATCTATTGTCTCCCAAAGTCCATCACTTGGGGGATTAGGGCTTTTAACATATGAATTAGGGTAATAAACAATTTAGTTCATAGCAGCAGGCTTTTCTTTTTGAACTACCTTGTACTGTTTTGTTCTTTAATGTTTCTAGTTTTCCAAATAAAAATGAGATAATCTAATTTGAATGGAATATTTAGAAACCCCTTTCATAGAGTGACTTTATATAATTAGTCAAAGAGAGAAGTGAGGTTTTCCTATACAATTCTGTTATGGGTTACATAGGTTTGATACTTATGTATTAAAAGTAATTATTTTAAGAATGATGTTAATTAACATAGTCTAATATAAAAACATAAGGGAATATCTCACTTAAGGAGATCCTCATATTTATAATATGCAAATTTGAAAGAATCTGATACTGATAGCATTAACAGTCTAATTTTTACACAGAAATGTACAATTAATGCTAACATTTAAAACAAAAATCATCAAAAAATTATTTAAAAACATAGTTAAGTGATTCGTAAGCTATGTATTACTCTATTTCTGCCCTATAATACCACTTAATATGGTAAATGGAAATATCTCACTATCATGTGTGATATCACGTGTGATAGGATTCATTTAAATCATGTGATTTTAAAAATTAAACTCTACATATGTAAACACACATTTATAAATGCACATATATATACCTTAAGTGACATGAACATGCCCTGTATTTTAATTATGCGTTACAGTAACACAAGAGTTTCAAAAGCAATTGGTGGGAGGTAGAGCTGAAGATGTGTTGGAGAGAAAATGGGTGTTTTACTCCAAAGCCAATTTGACTAATATGCTGTGACCAAGATTTTTAGATCATTCATATTCAAGGGTGCTTCTTAACAAGATGCTTATTTAACCAAAAAGGGACCAGTGGAATTGGTGACTTTAAAACCCTATTTCTCTTTCATATATTGCACATTAGCATATTAAGTAAAATAAGTAGGATAGTCAATTTTTAAATAAGGTACAACACTTTTGCTCATTGAAAAGTATTACAAGACATATTAGTAAATATGATTGACAAGCACCAATTTCTCCCCTATCATTAAGAGATTTAGATAATTTACATAGAGGCAGAGCAAAAGTAGGTCTACAGTTGTGAATATTCAAAACCCAGTTTATTCTTGTATTATTATTTATTAATTATTGTATTATTTTCTAACCTACTTTTGTGCTTGCTACCCTATATTCTTTTTAAAATATATGTTTTAATTTCCCCACAGGCATTAGTTAACATAAACCCCTTCTCCTCCCCATTAATAAATAAATAAATAAAGACAAAATGCCTAATACATTGGTGGTGCTCTATAAATGTTAAATATTTATTGGGGTTTTTAAGAGATTTTTTTTATTGTTATTCTGTTACAGTTGTCCCAATTGTTCCCCCTCGGCCCTCCTCCGCCCATCACAACTCCCACTCCCATAGTCAGTTTCCACACTGTTGCCCACGTCCACAGGTCCTTCACACATGTTCTTTGTCTAGCCCTTTCCCTCTCTTCCCCTTCTTGCCACCATTATTCTGCTCGCCCTCCCCTCTGGTCACTTCCAGTCTGTTCCATGTTTGTGTTCCTGTGGTTCTATTTTGTTCACTAGTTTATTTTGTTCATTAGATTCCTCTTATAGTTGAGATCATATTTGTCTTTCACTGACTTATTTCACTCAGCATAATACTCTCCAGTTCCATCCATCCTGTTGTAAAAGTTAGGAGTTCCTTCTTTCTTTTGCTGTGTAGTATTCCATTGTATGTACATACCACAGTTTTTTGATCCATCCATCTACTGATGGGAACTTAGGTTGTTTCTAGCACTTGGCTTTTGTAAATAGTGCTGCTATTTATTGTTAAAGTAGAACATGCTTTTTAAAATAGCATGACATATGTATGTGTAAATATAGAAATATATGTATATTTCAACTTGCACATTTATACACATTTCTATTTGCACATTTTGGTGAGACCATTGTAGATATCTCTTTTATCTCTAATTGATCCTGAGAAATTTTACTTGCTATTCAAACCGCTCTACCTCCTGGAAGTAGATTGTCCTAGTCGTGATTTGCAGTCACCTCTTCTCCAAACACAGGGAGGAAGCAAGAAAAAAGTCCTGCGAGCAGATTAAAAAACAGAATGGGGACAGGGAAGAAATAAACATTTTTAAAAGACCATAATAAATGTTAGTAAGATATTTTTCTAGATCACAACCGTGTTTTTTCTTTTCTTTACTACTTTTTAGCCTTAAACCACAATCTAAGATTATAAGAACACGCACTAAAATTGTTTGTTTGCCTTTGCCCTAAGTAGAAATCACATTTTCCAGTCCATTAGTTCATCTATTGTGGGGTTTCTGGAAGGTCTTAAGCGGGAGAGAATATCTGTGGTAAATAAAATGCCAACAACATTAAGCTTAGACAAAAGAACAGTATTTTGTTTTGTGTTTACTTACCTTGTTAAGTGTGTCTTCTCTCCTCAAATCAAATAGCTATTCTGATGCTGTTTTGTGGTGCTAACCAATAAAATTTCACACATGAGTTTCTCTTGTGTGAAGATGAAATTTTTGCCCAAAGATTACACTAAGTGATACAATCTGAAGTACAATTTATTTGAGCTTGTGTTCCTTGAATGCCTACTCTGTACCTGGAACTGTGTATATTATGTGGTGATAAAATATAAGTAGAAAGCAAATCCCAAATAATTTATAAATCTGGGAGGAGGGAAGATAGCATTTATAATCATATAGACATTGAGCCAATATAAGATAGGATGTCATTGACATCCACCAGAAAGTCACCATGATCTAAAGACTTGCTCCTCAAATTGTGGTCCATGGACCAGAATACCTGGGCATGCTTACATGCTCGTTGTAAATATAAACTTTCAGACTCTATTTCAGATCTAAGGAGTCAGAGTTTGTATTTTTGCAAAATTCCCAAGTGATCTGTGTGCACATTAATGTTGGAGAAACCCTTAATGTAGAATAGGGTTTATTTATTTTTTTATGTGGGTGCTTATTTATTTTGTAAGGAAAGGGCCTGAGGAGATGGGAGGGGAATGAGGGAAGTCAGGGCAGGATGTACACACTACGTTCGAAAACCCTGGTAACCCAGCTGCCAGGGCTCACTCACTGCAGTCATCAGGCTCATCGTGTCTGAGCTTCTGAACTCCACCTTATAAATTCACCTTCATTCTCCAGGCCTCTCCCATCACCTTCTATGTTAATCCAAGCCATGGGAACAGCTGCTTATATCTCTTCAGACATGACTACAGTTAAATTTTGATCCCTTTTTAAAAGGGGTCACTCTACCACAGCAAACAATCAAAACAATCAATAAAAGACCAAATTCAAGGAAATAGCAATCTGAGGTTAGTTTTAAATTGAGAGAAGCATTTGTTAAATTTAGCTCTAATATAGTAAAACTCCCATTATTCACTGAAGTCAATAACTCAATCTTATGAAGTCCAACTTCTGATTATACAAACAGGAATGGGTAAAAAAGAGAAACAGAATCTAGTGAAGTGTTGGAAGAAAGGAAAGAAAAAGAAATCCCAACAAGAAAAGAGATCTTCTAAATGAGCTGGGAAGGCAAGAAATAACCTATAAAATAAAAATCACACAGAAGAGAAAAAAATTAGAGAGGCTGCAAGAGACAAGTTCCTTAGGCTATGAGGTTGACGTGTTAATCAAGTTAGGCTACTGGTCCAGTTCCACAGTTTATTTGTACTGTAGTCATCAAAGTAAGTTATCACCTGCTATCCCTATCCTTTGAAATTCCAATGAGCTTTTGGGCACTTACCCACTAGCCACTGCTCTTCAACTGTTCTTATTGTAACTACCCCTGGATAGATACTTAACAAGATGCCATGAAGGCCTCTATAGGGGACTGATTTCATTCTCTTAGATGCTGTGTTAAAGCCACAACAAGAGCATTTCTTAAGTGCATGGAATGGGCCAGATGAAATCAGTTTATTATGGGATTCGCTTTTTGATGCAAAGTACATACTCAGTTTGTTCCTTGATTTTTAGCATAGATTTTTTTCTCCTTTCACCCATCTCAGAACCCCAAAATAGACATAGACACACACACAGGTTCTCCAAACAGCACCAACTACTTTTTTTTTCTTTTTATCTTGTATTCTAAAATAATTTCAAACATACAGAAGAGTTAAAATTGTATACAAAAAACTGCACCAAGATTTTTCAAATGTTAATATTTTACCATGTTTGAATTTTCTTTAATTTTTTCCTAAGCCATCTGTGAGGAAGTTGTACACCTATAGATCCTGATGATCCCATTCTCCAAAAAAAATTATGGGATATTCTATTGCATTTAACCATAGTAATCAGTCATTTTAACCTTTTTTCTGCTATCGAAATTGTCATCCTCTACCACTGAATGTCTTATTTACTATAAAATCAGAGTTTAAAGACCATCTTTTTTTTTATGTAGCTCTATTCTTTTAAAAAAAAAGCATTTTTTAGTTACTGACATGTCTTTCTTCATAGTTAGTCTTACCCTTTAGTAAAATATTTTGGAGGAAATTACTGCAAAGCATAAAACCTTTACTGAACACTTCCCCTTTTTCTCTAAATATCCATTCCCATCTCCTTCCTACATTCCAGATTGACCCTACAAATAGTGTGATACTATCTCACTTCCAAAAAGAAAAATTTCTGTTATATTTCAAACAGAAATATAACAAGCCATTCTCTTTAACAATGGCATCTGATGAACTGAAAGTAGTTTATTTTGGCCAGCCAATGTCCAATCCTAGAAAAACAATTGTTGCATTTTTAAATTCATTGAAATCATGTCAACCTAGATGTCTATTGAATGAAGTTTTTGTAAGTATTAAGCATGTCAACAAACGTAAAGCACTGAAGAACAATGTTTGCAGGTAGTAAATGTTGTATGAGATATGCTAATATTTTTTAATTCAAAATCATCTTCCCTTCCAGTTATTTTTCTACTGCTCTCCATGGTCACATCATATATTTGGCCACATAGGTTCAGTTTGTTAGAGTGATCATCAGTTTTCTTTCCTGTCCCCTACCACCTTATCCCATTCTCTCTCTAGGCACAAATATGTGATTATTTGTCCCTTTGTAATTGTATTTGTTCCCATTGTTACTGCTATCAGCCTGGGTCAGGCCTCAACACATCAAGTCTCTACTGTAGCATTAGTACCTCAATCTCAACTCCTCATCCCATTCAGTCATGACCAGATTACTCTCTCCAAACAGCTTGAGAACACGCATGTGACCTTTCACACCACAGTTCTCCTGCTGACTGTGACGCATTCCTCTTTTATTTATTGATTAAATGAGAGTATTTGTGATTGTTCTTTGTACAGCATGAAGTCCTATTTGGCATCTTATTATTATATTATATTTTAACTTTAACATTTCTGGGTTTTAATAAGTTGTTAGGAGAAAATTCTATTTAGTGTTACCTATATTCCTATTCTTAATATGATAACACTGAAAATTAGTGTGATCTTAAGGGTTAACCTGTCAATTGTAACATTATATAAATATAATATATATTACATATATAATATTATTATATCATACATATATTATACATAAAGAGAACATATACATGTAACACATTAATATGTTGATATAATATATTATAATATATAGGGTATATTGATATATTAATATGTTGATATATACATATAATATATAATATACTATTATATATTATTGGTTATTATATATTATGTATAGTCACTTTCATTTTCATGAAAAAATAATCATCAATTTTTAAAACAGCCTGATAATGCAGATGTGTTTTCTTTTCTTTTATCTACTAAGTTGAGTAAAGCATTGTGAAATTAACTCTGTATTTGTGACAAAAAATATATATATGAGAATAATTTTCAGACTAATAGATCATAACTCAGAATTCAAGTAACAACCAAAAATGTTGACCTGCAAACCATTACTCACTGTCAGAGTTTCACATGTTAGAGGCACAATATTTACTTAGAAGGAAGATATTTTTTTCACATGGACTCTACTTAGGTGTAGGTAACATCTAACATGGGTGTCCAACCTTTTGGTGTCTCTATACCACAGTGGAAAAGGAAGAGTTATCTTGGGCTACACATTAAATACACGAACACTAATGAAACTAATGAGCAAAAAAAGAGATTTTAAGTAAATTTACAATTTTGCGTTGGGCTGCATTCATAGCTATCTTGGGTTGGACACCCCTAATACATGAAACTTCTGGTGGAAGTCATGGAAGGAAAACATTTACTGAGTACCTAATAGGTGTTCAACACATACATGTGCTTATATGACCTCGTATGAAAAAATCATTTGAATGTAACTCAAGATTTTCATTACCATGAGCCTCAGCTTCCATCTTGTCCCACAAAATCAAGAATTCTAGGGTTGGAGGAGGCTTAAGTGGCTGGTTCAAAGATGCATCTAATGCAGGAATCATCTAGCATTTAGTTCACCAAAATTCACAGTTGTCTCCTCAGTAGTCATATAAAAAAATAGCCAACCTATGTTTGGATAATTTATGTCTAAATTAAGGAACATCTGGCCCCCGAGTACCTTATACCTATATGTCCTAGTCATGACTTTTTTTTTTTTTTTTTGGCAATGTAGACATGAAAATAAAAACATTATACCCTTCACACACAAATGGAAATAAGAACACTTTTGTTACTCCTAGGTTGTTTTTATTCCCCTTTCCATTGCCCTGTTTATTCAATTCTTCTGTGCTTTACTAACATGAGATGGTCTCTCAACTCTAACATTATTCTTTAGTATGTCAAAATGAAGATTTTAGAAACAAATGGAATAACCCATGAATGGGTTGAATTTGATGGGTCTAAAAGTTCTAATAAAAAACTATTGCCATTGGGTTACCTTTTAGAGCTCTTGCTTCATGGTTTTTTATTCATTAAGAAAAAGATCACTGAAATCATTATTTTTGTTCTGCTTTTTAATATTAACTGTTATTAACTGAATTATGTCCATTTCTGTATTGTGTGATTGACTTAATTTATTTAAGATTTTATATTTATTCTTCTAAATGTGATTTTGTTACTTTCTAAAAAACTAATATTGTGTCTTTAATGAGAGAATCCTATCACTATGGATCCTGACTTTCGATTTACACTAAGAAATGTGGCATACTTAAGGTATTCCTATGGTTATTCTGCTGTCTTGTAAATTTGTGAACTCCTCATGGGTTCAGATGTAGAACTGTGTGGGAGCTCCATCCAGCAGAGCTCTCCTGGCCACTGTGGATGAGAATAAATCTACCAAGACATGATCTGCTTGTGGAGGAATTGTAGTCAATCTCTCACAGGAGAAGGGCCTCGAGCACCTCTTACCCTGGGCTTTTATTGCATTTAGTTTGCATAGGAATACAGGGCATATATGTAAAGCTCATCAATCATTGTCAAGCAGTAATGATCAAGGAATAGGTAACATTCAAAGAACTATAAGGGCTTATTTTGAGTCAGGGTCAGATACATAGAGTGACACCAAAGGGCCATAAAACTTTGGGAAACAAAGTCATTTTATGCTTGGTCCCTTAACATTTAAATTGAGGGCACCTTAACAAAGCAGGTTTCACAGGATTTTATTCATACTTTCTTAGGCCTGATCACACCCCATCCAGGAACCACCTGTTCTGGCACAGGACTGCACTGCCTCCCCTTCAGCATTGTTTCAGGCCTGAATCAGGTGGGGGATGTGGGAAGCCAAGAGATTAGACTTTTTACAGATAGAATGAGGACTCCGGCTATGACAAAGCTGAGGGGTGACAGTCTTTTGTCCCTCCTCCATAATCCCCTAAATCCTTCCCTGATGGCCCTTTTGCGACTGTGCCTGTCTTAGGTTGTTCTTTCTTTGAGGAATCTTACCCGTCATTGACTATCCAGCCATCCTCCAGGGCTTAGCAGGGTGAAGTAAAGAGGGTAGAGGCTGCGCCTCTCCCAGGAGGATAAGTTTTGTCTCCTTAGTGGCTTATAGTCCCAAGGTCTTTTTACTCAGCCTTAGCCATGGGAAGTTACAGCTTCTGAAACCAGGAGGGGCGGTTCCCAACATCAAACATGAGGATGGCCTCAAAGAAGAGGCATCTGTTTAAATGAGAAAAAGGGAAAGAAAAAAATCATTTTAATTCTGTGTCTGTTCTTTTGCCATGCACAGGTTTAAGTGTATGAAGTATCACTTTTTATTGACATTTATCTGAAGTATCTAACAGCCTCTGTTCTCTTTGTACTTGACCACATTGGATTTATTTATTTTTTTTAATAGAAATAACAAATTTATTTATGAAACACATGAGCAAAAAGCTACAAACAGGCCCTCAGCTAATCCAAGTGCCCTGACTATTGGGGTTCAGGGGTTATATACCTTAGCTAGCTTCCAGGTACCCCTCCTTCTGCTTCTAGACCTTGGGATTAATACAAAGGCTTGCTTTCTTAGTAAAGACTTTTTGTCTAGTTACTGAAATTGTTACAGAGGCTCCCTTTCCTAGCACAGTCTCAAGGGCTCCCATCCTCCTGCACTATCTTTGCTTGTGATCTTTGAAACACCTGGCAGTCTTATTGAACCAGGCTCTAGACTGCTGAGTTAATTGGTGAGACATGTCTCCCTTTTGTTTCTAGCCCTGTATTAAGCTCTTTGTTAGATTGTAATGGCGAGGGCCCTGCTTTATTTCCCCTCAGCCACTCATTCCTAGCTGCTACCTAACATCTCCAAAGGACAATGAGGGAGCTAGGAGGGCAGGCATCTGGGCCAGGAGCTGGGCCAGGGCAGAAATGGTATCAACCAGTGACCTTGGCTGAGTCTCAGTACATGAAAGGCACCTTCCCTCTCAGCACCCAGTCCCCATATCCTGGTCCTGGCTGCCTTCCCTAACAAAAGTGTCCATTCCATGACCTTCCCTTTTCTTCTCCTCTAACTTCTACAGCTGTTCTCACTCATCCTAGTCTCCAGGCAACATGCACTCAATTAAAAATCAAGTTGAGAAGCCCCACCTACCATGTCCCTATTAGTTCTAGCTCCTCCCTCTCTTTCCCCAACACTCCCCAAATAAAGCCAATGTCCATGGGAAAAAAAAAATTTTAAACACGTAATACCTGACTATTTAGTTAGGGGCAAGACACTTCTTTTCCCTTAGATTGTCAAATAAAAAAATGGTAACAGACAACACAATAATAGTTGTTCAGTGTGAATGAATCAAAATTATACCTATTTTTTGTCAGATTGGCCAAAAATATATTTTGTGTGTACTGCAGAATTTTAGTAGTTTGGTGTACCATGAAATGAAAAAAGTTGAAAATCACTGCTCTAGGTAAATCCATGCTGTCACAAATAGTAAGATTTCATTTTTTTGTTTTTATGCTTTTTATTTTATTTTTTAATTTTTAAATACATTTTATTGACTGTGCTATTACAGTTGTCTCATTTTCCCCCCTTCACTCCACTCCATCCTGCACACCCCATCCTGCCCACATTCCCCCCATATAGTTCATGTCCATGGGTCATACATGTAAGTTCTTTGGCTTCTACATTTCCTTTACTATTCTTACCCTCCCCCTATTTTCTCCCTACCATTTATGCTACTTATTCTCTGTACCTTTCCCCCCATCTCCCCCTCCCACTCCCCAGTTGATAACCCTGCATGTGATCTCCATTTCTGTGGTTCTGTTCCTGTTCTAGTTGTTTGCTTAGTTTGCTTTTGTTTTTGTTTTAGGTGTGGTTGTTAATAACTGTGAGTTTGCTATCATTTTACTGTTCATATTTTTTTATCTTCTTTTTCTTAGATAAATCCCTTTAACATTTCCTATAATAAGGGCTTGGTGATGATGAACTCCTTTAACTTGACCTTATCTAGGAAGCACTTTATCTGCCCTTCAATTCTAAATGATAGCTTTGCAGGATAGAGCAATCTTGTTTGTAGGTCCTTGCCTTTCATGACTTGGAATACTTCTTTCCAGCCCCTTCTTGCCTGTAAGGTCTCTTTTGAGAAATCAGCTGACAGTCTTATGGGAACTCCTTTGTAGGTAACTGTCTCCTTTTCTCTTGCTGCTTCTAAGATTCTCTCCTTATTTTTAATCTTGGATAATGTAATTATGATGTGCCTTGGTGTGGTTCTCCTTGGGTCCAGCTTCTTTGGGACTCTCTAAGCTTCCTGGACTTCCTGGAAGTCTATTTCCTTTGCCAGATTGGGGAAGTTCTCCTTCATTATTTGTTCAAATAAATTTTCAAATTTTTGCTCTTCCTCTTCTCCTTCTGGTACCCGTATAATTCGGATGTTGGAACGTTTAAAGTTGTCCTGGAGGTTCCTAAGCCTCTCCTCATTTTTCTGAATTCTTGTTTCTTCATTCTTTTCTGATTGGATGTTTCTTTCTTCCTTCTGGTCCACACCATTGATTTGAGTTAGTTTCCTTCCCATCGCTATTGGTTCCCTATACATTTTCCTTTGTTTCACTTAGCATAGCCTTCATTTTTTCATCTAATTTGTGGCCAAATTCAATCAATTCTGTGAGCTACCTGATTACCAGTGTTTTGAACTGTGCATCTGATAGGTTAGGTATCTCATCATTGCTTAGTTGTATTTTTTCTGGAGCTTTGATCTGTTCCTTCATTTGGGCCTTTTTTTTTTTTTTTTTGTCTTGGCGTGCCTGTTACATGAAGGGGCTGAGCCTTAGGTGTTCACCGGGGCCGGGTAACACAGGTCACTGCTCTGTGACGCTGTATGTGGGGGAGGGGCCAAGAGAGAGCAATGGCGCTTGCTCCACTCTCTGCTGGATTTTAGTCAATCCCTCTGCTACCCACAATCAAATTGGGCCTTTCTGGCGCTGATTCCCGAGTGGGTGGGCTTGTGCACGCTCTAGGCCCCGGTGGGTCTCTCCAAGGAACTCTCCTGTGAGGCTGGGAGTTTCTCCTGCTGCTGCCTCAACCCCCACAGGTGTTTTCAATCAGAGGTTTGAGGCTTTATTTCCCTGGAGCCCTGGGTTGCACTGTCTGTCACCTGGTCCACCAGCTGCTGCTTCACAGGCCAGCTGCATCTTTGCTCACACCACCCCATATACGCCACCTTGCTGGGTCCACCAGCCACCACCTTTCCGTGAGTCCTATCTGCCCAGCTGCCAGTCTCTGCCCCTCCTACCAGTCTGGGTGAGTGTTTCTTTTTTATTTCCTTGTTTGACTTCCATACAGTTCGGGTTTCTGTCAGTTCTGGTTGTTTTTTTGATTTTAAATTGTTGTCCTTCTTTTGGTTGTGCAGGGAGGTACAGTGTGTCGACCTATGCCTCCATCTTGGCCAGAAGTCCAACCACTTTGAATTTAAAGTGCAGAGACTTAGGTTCACATCTTTTATCCACCATTTACTAACCAAGAATTACAGCATGCACTTTGATCTTCATCTTCAAGTGGAACACAAATGAGATTAAACTTTACAAAATAAATTCTCATTAATAAATGCTGTCCAGATTGAGATTATTACTAACTACAGGTCACTGCTACGTGCTAGACTAGAATATTTTCTAGGTAGGACTGGGTGAGAAAGCACCAACCTTCTTTATGTTAGAAAGTTACTTTTTTTCTCCTCTTTTCATGAGATCATCATACACCTGCCATGGACATTTCTAAGCCTAATTCTTCTAATTAATTTAAGTCCTTTAATATACAATATTAATTCCTTTAATATACAAAGTACATTTTTATGTGAATCAGAACCTAGAAAACTTTTTGTTTTCCCTTTGACAACACCTTTAAATTTTGTTCAATTAATCCATTAGCATTTCTCATTCTCTACAATCTTTAACAACATATTTTAAACTTGAAAAACAATCCAAATTTCCTGGAATTTTTAGTTCTTTCAAGGCACCTTTGTTTCTGTGTCTTGGTAGTGGTACATTACAGAGCACAGGGGCACATGGATGATCCACTGCCTTAATCCATCAACAAGGCTCCCTGGTTCTGTGATGGATTATTGCATTACACCATCAGCACAAAGGCGGACAGGAGAGACATTGCTTCAAATAGGCCTCGTTCATAAATTTGTTTTAATCCTAATGAAACAAAAAATGGTTTGAAAGGGTCTGGATAAGTACGAAAACTCACTACCTTTCAGCTGTGTGTTGAATTATATACATGTGAGAGCAACTACCAAATTTTTTGGTTCACAAGATAGAATTTTTTTTTCATTTATAAGTATGACTCCAGTTATTGTGCTTAATGGTGACTGCAGTATTCAGCAACATCCTAAAGGGACTTGGGATCATCTGAATTAAAGAAAAGATTTTAGTTTTATCGGTATAGGTTTTCTAATATGTGCATTTTGATTCTTCAGTAAGTATAACACATGTATGCTATTGCTCTATTAACCCAAATGTTTAATTAACTACTTGTTACACTTTGTATCCTTGTCAAATAACAGATTTATCACTGAACTTGAATGTCCCTGTTTACATATCTGTACACGAAAAAGGTGAAACAAAAATTTGCATTCTTGTTAAGGAAAACCAATCATGAACCTGTAATTCATTTACTCAATACTTGACATTTGTTAAGGCAGTCATAAGTTTGGTGAAAGACTAGACAAATATATGATTAAATTTCTACATTTATTAGGGAATTAATAAGCTTGTTGAAAGAATAGACAAATATATAATTAAATCTCTGAGTTAGTTATTTTAAATCAGTTTGAAATGTACAGTAATATCATGTTTTTGAGGGTCATAAAACAAGTCAATACTTTTGCAAACAAGTTAAATAAATACCTTACACAACTCTGAAAGATAATTTAAAAGCAGGTGTCTCTACTGGTTGCCACTGGATCATGTGGAAAACAAGGGCTTTGTAAGCCAATGTGGGTCTGAATTTGCCTATGCTGCTCTTCTTTGTTCCTGAATTAAATAGCATCATGAACAAAACACATTTTCAGACAAAGCCTGTTATATCTGTTATCCCAAATATGCCTGAAAATTTTCAGGTCTTTTATGTTAAAAAATTAAATGGTAAAGTTTTTAATTTCCTTCTGAGGCCACTGATAAAATTGGGTAAAATGAGTTCATAAGCATGTTTACAGAGCTCATAAAAACAACAGCACAAATCAGAACATACTTTGGGATTTTTAATTTTCAGCTAATATATTACTCTGAAACTGTGGAACATTTAACCACAGAAACTGACTTCTTGTTTCAACAGTTCTAGGACTCTCTCATTGTTATCAATTTATTCACCTCTCACTCTAAGTTTGTGACCTTGAGAAACTCCTGTTCCAAATGGTAGGGTCACCAGCTAGGGTGACAGTAGCTATTTTTTTTATTATGTCTCCCAATTTTTATATCCATACCAAATTATTTGTTTTGTTTAATATAATAACCTTTCTTCCCCCAATTTATTTGCTAAGCCCCAAATTTTAATGTAATCCTCAGGTAATATTTAAAGTTCTGTCTTTAGATCTTAAGATGCTAAGAGTTTTTCCCAAGGCTCTTTCTAGCATGCCAAATATCTCTTACGAAGTTCTGACCTTTAAAACATCCACCTACTTCTTGAGTGGCATGAAGGTGGCATGGAAATTCATTGTAAAAAGTCCACTCCCAGAACCCTGTGCTATCTGTTAACCCCTCTACCTCACATGGGCAGGGGCCTTTTGCATTTATAAAGTATCTCAATATTTAATTATTTTAAAAGATTTGTGAAGCATCAGAGATATTTTTCACAATTTTCAGAGTGAGGAAAATGAGACTTAGAGGAGGTTAAAAGACTTTCCCAATGTAATGTAATCCTGGCTTAGGTAAAAGCCACACTAATCCTGGTATCTACATGCTAGAGATATCATAATACCTTCTTAACAACTCTGCCACTCTCACCCCTGGTGTGACAGCTATTGAGAATACCTTTGTGATATTTTTCTTCTCCCACCTATGGTGAAAATATTATTTTTCTCCTTCCCATTCACCACACTGAGCATGTGTTTTTCATATTAAGTCCACATTTACAAAAAAGTTCAAGGCACATGTTATAAAGGGCATTTTGTACTTTGCACATATCCAGGAGTTCTGTTTTCAGGTCAGATTTCTTGCTCTGAAATTTGCTTTGTTGCATATTATACTTTGCTATATAGTTTAGAAGTCAGTTGGGAAATAGGAATATAAAACTGTTTATTTTTAGTGTAAAGTACCCTTCACTTTTTACTTTAGAATACCAAATTGGAGTTTTGTTAAATAGACTTGGATGAATAAAACATAGGAAGTAGTCAATTAAGAATCTCTTGAATTCTGTTACTAAACAAACATTCAGAATTTTTACAATAAAAGTTTTCAAACAATGTCTAAAACTTTACTGTCTTAGCTTGACTCTAGTTTTACACAGATATAAATAAAATGAATCACCAGTGGCATTTTGAAACTTCCAACCATGAAATGTGGAACAAAAGAACTTTGCATGTACAGTGAACAGCTTTTCTTCAGACCATCAGATGTAAGAGTCCCTTTTTCTGTTAAGCAGACTGCTTTTTTGGGAAGGACAGACATTACAGCTTAGTCTCCGAATTAAAAAAAAATTTTTTTGCAAAAGATTCTAAGTCGTTTTGTGTGTTCAAGTGCTGCACAGTGAAGGAACAGTGAATAATGACTTTGCAATGTAGATTGCTGCACAAAAGGAAGCAGAGGCCAGTAACATTATTTTATTTGGACCTAAAGTCAAAAAAATATATTTTTAAATGCAATTGTGTGCACACACTCACACTCACTCACAGTTAATATCATTTGGCCATAATGTATATACATCATACATGGATAGAAAAAGAAAGTTTCTGGCCATGTGAATGACTTGCCTCAGCTGAAATTTGCCTTTAAAGTTACCAAAACTAATCCATGCAGGTTCCTAACTGTGCAGTGCTAAATGTTATGGAACACATAAAAATCGTTATGTGATCAGGCCTGGAGTAGAAGACTACTATACTATCACAAACTATAAATATTTAATTTAAAACGATGCTATTGTAAAACATAGTGTTCATTTTAAGAGAATACTTTTATAATTTAACTGTACTCCTACATACACTATACTGAAGATTTGGAAACTATTTCAACTTTTGGATGTACAGACTTTCCTGTTCAACAACAGATAATTTAGTATTAAAGTATGCATGGAAAGAATCAGAAGAAAATATACCAACCCATTGTTTTTCTCCAACTGAAGGTAGTAGAGGTGATATTGTGCCTTCCTTTTACATTTATTTTCTCCACTTTTTCCTATTTGTAGTGTGTATTTTATAGTTTTGGTTTTAAGAGCTACTTTAGAAAATCAGTAAATAGAGAACAAAATTTTAATAAGTACTGAAAAACAACATTAATTAGTATTCTGATTAGAGGCAATGACCATAGTGATTGGTGATAAAATTTTTTAATCCCTTGTGTATAAACTGTATTATTAGTTTTATATATATATTACTTATGGTAAATATGAAGAAATAACTGTTTACAAGTCAGTGCCTTCAATAAAGGAGAACATTATGAGATTTTAATAGGACAAGATTCTTTTCAGTTTTTTAGTTAAGAGACATAATTATTTGACACCAAGTAAAGACAAAAAATAATAGGTTATTTCTTGATTAGCCAAGTCTCCATGTAAAGAAAAATGAAAGATTTTCTTATTCAATAATACTTGCATACAGTGAAAATATAATCATTTACTCATGATTGATCGTGTGTTTTACTCTCAGAAAGTACGAGTAGTCTTGATAATGGGAGTAAAAGCATAGTCACAATTAATAAACTTTCAATACATTCTTCATGGTGAAAGCAGTCTTCAACCATGTTGTAATGACAGCTTGGACCGCAGTACAGCTCTGTGCTGCATCTGGCTCGTCTTGAGAAAGTAGAAGAGTAAAGTGATGAGACAAAGTTTCCAGCGCCAGACCCGAGATGGATTCTTAGCTCTGCCACACATTAGCTTCAGGAATTTGGGCAAATTCTTTAATCTTTGCCTGTTTTCTCATCTATAACATAGAAATAAAAATGGTAGAGTGCTTAATAGTGTCTGACATGGTAGGAAGTTCATGATAAAAAAGAACAATTATTGTAGTAATAATTAGTTATTTCTACCAATTATGTTTGTTGAGAAAGGAAACTCATGCATACTATGTGGGGTACTGATGAATTATTTAGAAAGGAGGCAGTGCATAATTTGCTTCATATTTGCCACACCAAGTGCTATCCCTGTACTCACATGAATATGTGGAAAAGAAAGGAAACTAGCTAATCTAGGGCAAAAGCATTTCCCCTTGATTCCAGAAGTATATTTTGTTTTTTACTTGAATTGTAAGTTTCTCCATTCTCCACACAATGTCTATAGCCTGCCTAAGTGTTATTCAGTAGACCTGTTTCAACATCTCCTGTGACTGATTTATTTAGAAATTCCTCCAGGCCAAAATGAGAATGAAAATAAATGGTACAGATGAAAGTGCCCACTGCAAGCAAGGTGAACAAACAGGTTAAGAGTAATTGCTTCGGCATAATTCTTATTTGTAATCTTAGAACCAAAGCACATCTCCCATTAGCAGCAGTACACCGCATACTTGAATTAGCAGATGAGTGTTTCACTGCCTCGCAATGGGAAGCCATAGCTGAATGTTACATGTAATGACATAAACATTCCTTCAGGCCTTTCATTCGGGCTAATAATGCAGGGGATATGGTCAACCCAGGAGTACCTCAGAAAATTAATATCAAGGTATGATGTATTTGTTTCATGTATTTCTTCCAAGATACTTTATAAAAACACTGTATATACAAATGCTTCTTGTGCTGTTTTACACAAATATTTCATATTTATACTGAGTTTGGCTTCCAAACAGCCTGATGTGCTTTTTATGTTTATTAGTCTTCATAGCTTTCATTGAAGTAGATAATAAGGTGAAGTTATTTTCTTTATTTTAAAGAGATCAGAATAAAAGTATGAAGAGGTGCAGTGACTTTCTCAAGGTTATAAAATCATTCTGTGATAGATCTGGGAAGACATGATTCAAACTCATTTTAACTACTACATCATTAGTTTTCAGGTGTTTTTTTTTAAGTCGGTAGGTTATTATTACCTGTGGAGATTGTTATAATGATAGCAATAAACCAAAGACTGTCACTGGATTCCTCAAATATCCAACAATTGTTGGGCCAAGATTATGACATTAGAAATGTCGTATTTTAAAATGAATTGCCTGCCTCACAAGAGAATGATGTTTTAAACTATTAAGTTACACTTAAATAGAATTAAATTGAGTTCTTGGTTACATGGCAAGTTACCTTTTTCCCTTGATTATGTAGGAAAAAAATGAGATTCTCAGGCCCATGTATACCTGCAAGAATATTTAGAAACATGAAACACGGCAGAAGAGAGCAACCAGGTAAAATTGAATATGTGTATTTGAGAAAGTGGTGGGTGCAGTGGGAGAGAAAATACACTGTAGTGTTGTAATAGAATAATGAAAATCATCAGTATTCAGACCGTTTCTCATGTACACATAGACGGGATCAAATATCAAGCAGATTTTTTTAAGTATCCCAGATTGAGATCATGCCACCTTAATATTATTTGTTAGATGTTGGCAAGAAAAAAGTTTAGTATTGTATAAATATATTTTAACTTAAAACATTCATTTTGTAGATTCTTAAAGAGTATCATGTCAACCCTTGAAAGGAAGGGGTCAATACACAATCCATTGTAAAATGAGAATACTATACACTGCTTTAGACAAATGGGTATATTTGAATTCTAGGGAAATGGAATATTCCTGCGGGGGGAGGGTTACTGTGAACACTGCTATCCAAATGCGATCTCAGCTTTCTAACAAGGCCCTTAATAATTTAAGAACAGAGTTTTCATTTGAAATCCATTTTTAAGGAGAAATGTCCACAAGGCCGCTCTGTGATATATTTTTAAACTTGTGACCTCCTCCCATAGACTCCACCTAGTGACAGCCTTTGATCTGTGCTCCTAGTTAATCATTTGTGGCAGCCTGGATTGAGAGGGACGTTCTTTCCAAAACAGTGACAGAATTATAGCAATGTAGTCCCAAGCTGATTCAGTGAGACCATCTATTTTTCTTTAATAAAATAAAATAAAAGAGCTGTCAAACACAATTTATGCCCCTTTCTGCCATTTCTATATGAAAGGAATGCAGCACTTCCTTTCAATTTAGTGAAGAGGCAAAAGAGTCACAGAAGAGTTAGAGATGAACGAAAAATTAAGCACAATGCAGAAGTAAGAGTGCCTTTTAGCAAACATGAGGGAGATGAGAGTAAAATATCAAGGACGCCAGGATCGCTGGCGATCGGTACCTCACAAAAAGAAACCGCCAGTGATTGTGGCTCTATATTTCTTTCTCTGTCCTGTAGGCTACCAGGAGTTGTCCGATTTTAGTGTGAAATTGACCTAGATGAACAATTGCATTCAGCTAACAAAGAAAATGAACAAACGCAAATTTATTTCTGAGCTGTTTAGATAGAAATGGTCATGCAATTATAGCAAAAGCAGACGTGGAGTCCAGAAATATTGTACAGGCTACAAATGGCTTTAATGAAGGGATAAAGGTTGCTAATCTCTCCCCCTTTAAAGCCTATCATTTAAGACTAATAATTTATATGTATGAAGCAAATTGAGGCAAAGCCCTGTTTTGATTTTATTCTTATAAAGATGACGATTTTCACCTGTATCATCAATTATCTATCAAGTTCAATAATTTAAGAATCCAGCTAATTTGTGTGCGATAACAAATCTATCCTGTGACTACTCTATACCAAGCACGATATCAATGACTGAGGTGTTTATAAAGAGAAATATGATAATCTTTACTTCCTGGAGTTCACAAGCAAGTATAAGACTCAGACAATGAGACTTTAAGACTCTCAGAAAGGGCAGCCTGTGAATAATGATGTGTAACAAACTTTGAAATTATAGAAATGGGAGAAAAATATGGCTTAGCTTCTTTAAAAAAAGAGGTATTTGCTCATAAATGGGTTTTGAAAGATCAGCAGGATTCTACAGAGTGATTGGAGTGCAAAGAAAATAGATTTAAATTTGATTTAGTTCATTGCAAACAAGGAACAAGAATAACACCACATTGCCGTGTTTTCCATGTGAGAGACATGGTTTGGAAGAAATTACTGTGTACCTTGATCTTAATTAACCAGATAGGTGGCACTTTATAAATTATTTACCTGTATTTTTCAATATAGCAAACCACCTCGTGGTACTGCACACTGCTGCCACATGGCACAACATAAACTTACTGAAGAAACCATCTCTGCTCACTCTCCCAGGCCTTCTCTACATGGTTTCCTAGGTGCCTAGAATCCACACAGCATCCTCCCTTCTTATGCACTGAATATATGTACCATATACTTGGCTACCTGTTAGGTCTTGCGGGCTCATGTGGGAACCCCCTCTTCTGAGAAGCATTTTCTGAAGCCACCCATGCTAAATCTAGACTAAGTACTCCTTTTCAGGGTCATGCAGCCCATTGCTTTTACCTTCAACACAACACTTCATTCTATTTCAGTTGCCAGTTTCTTTTTGTATCTTCTCCGTTAGTCTGTACATTCTTTGGGGGCAAGGACCAAATCCTATCAGTTGAGCTTTTTTATCTATAGCACCTGGAACAAAGCCTGTCCTATGGGAGGCACTGACTGGGAAATATTGTTGACTGGAAAAAAATAAAAACAGGAAAATGTGGAAAGAACGCCTCTCAATGAACTTGGAATCTCATTCAATTTTTAGTTGGCCAGTAAAATCAGTGGGTAGTTATACTCACTCCACCCACATATCTTGTACTTTCTCCCAACGTCACTTTGTAGGTCTATATGTCTGTAATTAGCAGAACCTAACAATCTTCCCTTCTAAATATTTCTTTTCCATTGCCACTTCTTCTTTTATCTCTACTATCATTCCCTTAATGCAGTACCTCATTCTTCACCGAGACAATATTGCAATAACCTCTTAACTGGTCTCCCAGTTGCAATAAATGTCTATTAAATTGAAATGGTTGACTTGTTTAAAGTAACACTCTTATTTTGAGAATAAATCAACTTGCAAGTACCTGCTTCCCACCTGCAGTATGTGCTTTGTGGGAGTCAGAAGAAGCAGAACTCTACTCCCAAAAATGACCACTCTACTCCCAATACAGTCTAAAGTGCAGAACATGCAGAACTGAGAAGAAGTGTTCCTCAAAGTGTATCCTGCATACAAACCACCTGAGGTTTTACAAAAACACAGATTCAGTAGGTCTTGGGTGATGCCTGAGATTTTGCGTTTCTAACAAATTCCTAAGTGGTGGAGGTGCTGCTAGTCTGTAAACCACCTTTTGAACAGAGATACTAAAACCCATTAAGTGCCTGAGAGGCACCTCATAGTGAAGATTCTATGGGCAAGTAGGCTTCGTGGAGCGGAGGGGATACAAGGGGGACCCAAAACAATGGAATTATCTTCTGGAGGGTGGATGCCTTGTAGTAAAGTCTTTCTCTGACTGAGTATTCTAGGAACCCATCTGTACAGTGAAACAGCTAGTGGTGTTCTCAGACACTGTGTTCGGCTTCAGTGAATTTGTTTTTGGAAGACTCTTTCGACGCATTTGCTCATTTTCATGAAGGGTGATTTATGAGCGCACCTGCCCACACTGCATTGTTGTTCAGCAGTTTTTCACCAAAAACAGCATGACCTCCCCTACCTCACCCTCCTTATTCATCCAATCTCGCCCTGAGCAACATTTTTTTTGTTTGCCCAGATGAAAAAAGTCCTCAAAGGGAAATATTTTGCCTCATGGAAGAGGTGTAACAAAAATGGCAGAAACACTAAAAGCCATCAAAATTGACAAGTTCAAAACCTGTTTTGAACAGTGGAAAAAAAATCTTGATAGGTGTGTTACATCAGATGGAGATCACTTTGAAGGTGACTGGAGTGCAATCATGTAAGAATAAATACATAATTTTTTTATAAATAAAATCCATTTTTTGGGTCCCTCCTCATATAATGAAAAATTCTGTGTGTTGAGAGAAGAACGTAAGCCAAGAAGCAGTAAGTCCATGCCCTATTCCTAGCCAGTTTTTAAGACTTGACTCATTTCTCATGTCCTCTCTAAAGCCTTTCTGAATGTTCCTGGCATAATCACACTCCCGCTCTTTCTCCCAACCACCTTATTCACTCTCTGAAGTACACTCAGATCTTTCTAAAATACAAATTCTACTTTTACTCCAAGGCTTGAAGCCCATCACCTGCTATACAGATTCCAGATTTGAAGGTTCTTCCCATCCAGCCCGCCCAGCTCTCCGGCTTCACTTTTGACCACTCCCCCCCACATAATCTACATTCGCCAGGGCTTCACCACATTCTTTCTCACCTCTACTTTTCACAGACTGCGGCCTTTGCCTGGAAAGCCCTGTCCCAATAGTCTATCAGACAGAGTGTGCCCATCTTTTTGAGGAAACTCCCTTCCTCCCAAAGCCTGCCTTGACCAGCCAGGCAGTTAGACATTTCAGTGCCCTGTAAGTTCCATAGCACATAACGTATCATTGCATTCTTCTACTTATTTCCACTGATGCCACCATTTCCCTATGAGCCTGTCTTTGGAAAGAGCTGAATTTCATCTCTCTTTGCATCTTTTAACTATAAGGCTATGTTCAAATTATACAAGATATTTCAATAACTATCAGTTAAAAGATGAAAGAAAGAAAGAAACAAACAAAGAAACAAAGAAAGATACAAAGAAACAAAGAAAGAAAAAATCATAATTAGTTACTCCACAAATATTTCTACTCATGGGAAAATAATTTAAGACAGCACTAATAAAGAAAACCAATGCACAGTGTGATGATATTTCAATATACAGAGGAAGTAAATGTTAGCATGAAATAGCAGGAGAAAAAGAGGAGGAAAAGTCTAAAAAACACTGAAGTAAGGAAGGGGAAACATATTTACTACATACATGTGAGGTGTCTGTTACCCCACATGTGGGCATGTGAACACACACACACATATTCATAATTTAAGCTGCCCTAAAATTCTACCAAATTTAGCCCATCTCCAGAAATCAACAGAAAAGATAGAAAAGTGTGTAAATACTCCTTCTTTTCAAGTGACTTTGTTACTTGTCTAGGTCCTGGAAGTTGTGTCTCAGATATTGGACTGAACAGAAATGAAGGGTCTCAGGGTGAGAGCTGTCGATGTTTCTCCTGTTTATAGATGGCATAGCTCTGCTTATAGACAACATAGGTGAATTATTATTTTTCAGTTGAAAGCAAAGTTCAACCTTGAATGTCAGGAAGCGATTCAAAGATGATCCTGCATAAAAATAAATCATGCTCCACAGCAACTCATGAGAAAGTCACATAAATGATTATATTGGCAAAAGGGAAGAATATCTTTATCATCTTTTCTAGCCCACTGCTCAATAGAAAAATATAAAAGTCAAAAACATTAGACAAAGTGATAAGCAGTCAAACAGATGAATAGTTTAAAAGATTACCTGTCATTTACACTAAATAAATTATATTATTAGAATTATGGTTACTCAGAAACGTCATATCATTAATATGAAAAGAGCTAGGCAATGAGTAAAATGATTTAAAAATATTCAGTATACCTCACCCCAAACAAAAAGCACTAAGCCAAAAATTAATGTAAATAAAAAAACCCAATGGGCCATTACTCATATAATAAAGAGCAATATCACACTACATAAGGTCAACCTCAGTGTTACTTTGAATTATTTTCCTAAAACAATTAAATATATGTATTTTAATTGCCCACCCCCAAAGTATAATAGTACTTTTCTATATCATTCTTTATTTTCATCTTGTATCTCCAGGACTTAGAGTACCTACAAGGTTGTAAGTTCAATACGTGTTAAAGTTAAACAAAACTGAGTTATAACCAGTCTTCCTATCAGTCCATCTGAACACCTGCGTATATGCTGAGCGCTGCACTGAGGGAAACAGAAGAAACAGAGAACATGGAAGCACAGTCGGAAGATGGTACTAACAGTGGGAACAGTGAGGAACTGTGGCAGCCAGTATATAATAAGCTCTATCATGTAGCTCAGAATGAAATTGCTGTTGGGTTTCAGTGTCGAGTAATTCTACATTTCAGGCATGGTCTTCAGGATTTGGAGTGGAAAGATCAAAAAGACCTCAGGGGGAACTGGACTTGAAGTGAAACAGGTTTTATACTTATCTCCTTACATTATACTATCTCAGTTATTATATCAAAGTCGTCAAACACTAGGCTCTTTGAGAACACATACTTTTGATCTCACTCTATCCCTAGTTCCTAACATAAAGCCTAGAACACAGTTGGTGCCGAATAATGAGTATTGCATAAGAAAAATAAATGATAAAACAGGAAAAAACTATTTTAATAAAATCGAAGTTCGTGTTCAGAAGGGAGGAATAGCTACTGCAAAGACCCTAAGTGACTGTCATCAATAAAGCATTCTGCAACATCTACCTTGTCTGTGTTTATACCTTAATAAACCTCCCAGTGTGGTTTCACATAACTTCCTAAAACAAAATTGTAATTGTCTTTTTTGTCCTGTCCTCTACCCATCGTTCTACGCAGTATCGTTGCTTTCAGTTTTAAATTTAGTTTTAAGTTTGGCTCTTTCACTATTTCTTTTAATATTTCCATGAACTTAAGAGAGTAGAATTGAGTTTCTTTTACTTTCTCACGGTAGGTGCTTAAGAGTATGCGAGAATAAAAATGTCACCGAAGACTAATCAGAATAAATTGCAGGGGTTTTGCCTAATCTTCTGCTTCAGACCTAACGTGTTGACTAGCATATCCAATTTATCATTTCTGATAGACTGAAGTCTGGTTATATTTCCCTCCCAGTGCTGCTCCTCCGAGCATAGTTACCCTGTCAGATAGAAGGGATTGTTTTTACTTTGCCCTTGGGAAGTACCAAGTTTGGCTTCCATCTTTACTTTTTTTCCTTCTTCTAAGTAGTTCAAAAATCAGTGAGAAGGCAGATCTTTATTTCATTGCTGATGATAAAATCAGATATGGTAATTCCAAGGATTTTTCTTTTTATTTCATTTATTGGGGTAACATTGGTTAATAAAGTTGTATAGGTTTCAAGTGTACAATTCTAGGATATTTATTAACCACTTGCTATGTAAGACTGCGCTCTAAGTGTTTGGAGGGATACAGAGATAAAACATGCATGAACCTGACTTTAAACAATATGGTCTCTTCTGGCACATAAGATATGTATATAATTGCTACAAAGCAGAAATTAAGTTTAGCACAATTGTTTAGAGCACACACCTGAGAAAACAGCCTTGGATTTGAATCTTGGCTCCCATATTACAAGCTGTGTGACATTAGACACAATACATTAGCTGCCCTGAGCTTTACTTTTTTCATCTGAAAAATAAGTAGTACTGATTTTTGTCTCTGAATTATTAACCTATAATCTGAATGAAGCCAAACCTTTTCCTCCGGGGGCAGATGATAGAGGCCAAGAATGTGCATATCTTAGCATTGTTCTGTGACTGGCTCACATATATGACACTTAGCAAGTAAAATGTTTTCAGAGTTTAGAGAAATAATGCTTTTGGTTCCATGGTAACTTGAATTTCATCTGAGGCTAAGAGATTGGTAGGATTTAGATGCAGAAAATGGAAAAGCAAAATGTGAGGAGAAGGGCATTCGTTATGCACAGTAATTCCAATGGCCAGGAGACTTGTTGTAGATTGTTAATTTTCTTAATAATTACATTTATCTAAATACTGAATGTCTACAGTGTATGAAGCACCATGCTACGTATCCTGTGGTGGGGTGGGGGGATGACACAAATAAACGGCTTCTACCCTCACAGGATAATACGGGCAGACAGACCATGGTTGTGGGAGAAAGAAAGGGGGCCACAGGACAAGAAATGGGTGAGAGCAGAGTGTGGAAGTAGCCCTTGTTGATATTTAAAATGAGGTCGTTTTTTTCATGATGTGTCCTGTCTTAAACCATGCTCCAGCAGTGTGGTTAATGGTTGATTATTATCTTCTCGTTTAGTAGCCATAACAGGAGCTAGAAAGAATTTTAAATCTTAGTCTGGTGACATGCTTACTACCTCAGATCAGGAAGTTGGGGATTTGTAAGCACAGAGATGTTTAGGAAATTTGGCAACCATAATAGGGAGTAAACCAAATCCAATAGAGTCCTTCAAAAGCCCTTGGACTTTAGGGTAGGGCCTCTAACCTGAGAGCTTCCTAGAAGTTAGGAATGATGACATTAACTATTGCTAGCTCCACCTTAACTTGATAGACTCATGGAAGAATCACTCCCTGTCTCTAATCTCCATCATGGTTTTCTCCTTGGAAAAAGTGATGTCATGGGTTTGCTGGGCTAGTGGGCTCCTAGATTCCAGGGACTTTGCTTCACTTACCTTTGTATCCTCCACCCTCCTCACTGCAGTGTTTCTTATCATTTCCCTCCTCTTTCTTCTCTTTCTCTTGCACTTTCATGCCAACATTTAGTTACTCTGTATATTGAAATCTCATCACAATATGCATTTTCTATTAGTGCTGTCAAATTCTTCTCTAGTGAGTAGCAATATCTGGGTGAGAATCAGTGATGGGGTAGAGGTTAGTGAGAAAGTGAGAATGAGGGATAAGGTGACTATAGAGATACCTATTGTCAACTTGGTGATTTTATTTTTTGATACAGTCTCATTAAAATTACCATGTCAAAATATTATGCCACATATGAACATCTATAAAGTGACATATAACAATTGATATAAAAGAACAAACAAGATGAAATGTTATAGTTAAAGGAAATTAGGTACATTTCAGACTTAGTCTGAGAATTATCAATGGCTAAAACATTGAGGATAATTCTGTCTCTGGTTGCTCCCATCTCCCTCCCTTTTCTTTACACTCGTCCACTCTTTGATTCCCCAGAGTACTTAGCCCACATCTTCTCTACTTCAAAAGCCTATCACCTTAAAATGTTCCCCACCACAGCTGGGAAGGAGATCCTTAGTGTGATAATATTCTTGCCAGAAATCTTTGCATTTTAATGAGTGATAAATTACCTTAAACCAAAGAAGATTTTGAATTGCGAGTTTTCAGGCAGCAGCAGAAATAAGGGTAATAGGAATTTTCTCAGAGGCACAATAACACAATCCAAAAACTTCTTACCAATCCACTGGTATCAGTCCTTTGGTTCTTGATGAGGTTTTCATGAGAGATGGAGAAATTGCTATTTTATGGAAAATAAGTTATGACTAAGGTTATTTCATCTTGCCATGGAAAAATACTGTAGATGGACAGGTGGGAAGACTGAATAAATAATCAATTTTATAAAGGAAAAACAAAGTTATCCAGCTATCATTTCTAAAAGTAGCACCACTGTGCTATCTTGTTCAAGATTACTATTTTTAAGTTTTGATTCAGAAAATATGCATTAAAACATCTTCTCTGGTATTATTTTCTATTTGTTTTATAAATTTATTTTTATAAATAATTTAGAAGTTAATAGTTACCCTGGAGTTTAGAATAAACTTTATTTTGTTTATCATTTTTCTTTATTTACATTTATATATGACATAGACATGCAGATGGATATAAATATAGATATACAGATATAGACATAAATAGGTATAACATCACCTTTTAGGACTGAAAGGAGTATTGATAATAAAGTACAACATTTTCACTCAAAAAACTTAAAAGATGAGGACCAAGAAGTTTCAGTGACCTACTCTAATTCATATTTTTTACACAGGTCACAGCTGGGCCCAAACACAGAAGTCTTGTGTTTTATACTATTTCTCTTCCCATTGTATTTAATAATTTTTGGAATTTCATGTTCAAAATAAAGTATACAAAAAGTTTATGATCTCTCTTGCTTAGAAAACAGAGCCTATAAGAAAATCTTTAATGCTATTTCAGAGTCATCATTCTTAACATCAATTATCATTGTATCAGTCAAACATAGGATAAAAAGCTTTAGTAAGTGGACATGAATAATTGAGGATTTATTAGATTAACACTCAAAGAGACAATCTGAAGAAACAAATTAATACAGTAGGAAAAGACACTGCAGGTATTAGGGGTCAGATTATTCTATGAGATTTGTCTCTCGAACCAAATTTAGCATCTGTATTTGGACTTGGATTTAGTGGGGTTCAGAGAAATCTCTAGGGGTCAAACCATTGACTGTACGAGATAGCCCAAGTGTCTGAAGTGTCTGCAGACAAGCAACACTTCTTTCCTCACATGCCACAGGATCTTGATTTCCTATGTTCTATCTAGATTGAAAGAGATGTCACCAGACAATGGTTGGGACAGACAAATCTTGGAAACCGTCAGTGAAGCAGGCTAAAGCTCAGAAAAAGTTGTCTGTATTAGGGAATATGAAGTATAATTTAATCAGAGGTCAAAGTGAAAACCTACTAGTATGGACTGGTCAAACATTCATATGAATTTGGGGCAGGCTGCAGTTCAGGGGGCTCATTCCAGGTATATCAAGCACCACCGCTGGATATGAAAACTAAGTCCTATACCCCAAACACTGGATGGAAATCTCAGGGCTATCATTTGCTAAGATTGAAGACATTTAACTAGGAAGGAAGCAGCTCTAATCCTGTAAATTGAATCTCCAATAATCAATAAAACAACTGTATTCAGGAAAACAGGGACTAACAATAATAAACTTAAAATTTTGGTTCTTAAGAAGATTTTCATTAATTTAACATATTCACTTAAATAGTATCATTTCATTCACTAATGACTATTATAGACCTGGCAATATTCTCTAAACTTTCCATAATCTGGAATTTTGTCATATTTAGTTTTTCTCTTTAGCACCTAAAATAACTTTAGAGCTACTGATAAATCAGAGGGTTCTTCTGTATATCAATTTTTTCCTTACTTTATTTACTTTGTATGTAATCTGAATATCAGTTTTCTCAGGCTTGTCCAATTGTCATACAAAATTATAATTACTGAGATTTTTGTTTATATTCATTTCTAAACTAAAAGTTGAAATCCATTTCAAAGGTCTTCATTTTGAGTTTTATTCACCATGGATACACTCTGCATGCAATACTATCAATTAAATGTGAATATGTTCAGATTTATTATTATAACCATCTACCACAGCTAATGATTTTAATGTTCATGCACAGAAGTTGCTCTTTCATTACAATTTTCCTGTGTTTTTTATAGAATAGACCTCTTTTCTACAGCATTTTCACTAATCATAGATCAAAATCATCCAGAAACATTTTTAGATTTATTTTTTTATAACAAATAGTCATATGGCACTTAGCAATTTGAAAAATAAATCAGTTAAATTTTAAATAGTGACCAGCAATCGATGTTGTCAATTTCCACAATGTATAGGAAAAAAATAGCTAACACGTGGAATTTTTAATACGTCAGGCTCTATCTTGAGTGCTTTAAATATGTTGACTTTATTAACCTTTATATTGTCCATACAAATAGAAACTGTTAGTATTCTAATTTTACAGATGAAGAAAACCAAAGGTTAGGTAGTTTTCTCAAGGTCATTCAGCTCAGCCCAACTTCAGTGTTTTAGTGAATATTTCATTGTCTATTTAAAACAGTTGTTGGTAACATTTCTTGTTATTGTGGATTCATGAATGGCAGAGACAAATAAACAAACAAATAAATAAATAATCATTATACTCTTTAGTCATCACCTTTGCTGAAATGCTGGGTAGGTCATGCCCACAGAAGATGAGAAAGTTTTATGTATCCAGTTGTAATAAGCAGAGCATAGGACTGAAAGAAAAGGACGAATTTCAGCAACATAGTATGTGTTGTATTCTAATGATAAACCAAAATTCTTTGCATGTCTTGAAGCCAACACTAATGAGTTAATGAGCTTTTACTGAGCCACTTCTTCATGACTATAATTTAAGCCCAAGTGAAGGGATCTCTGGCTGTAAGCAATAGAAGGTACCTCTCACTACCCGAAGCAAAAGGAAATGTATTGGAGCAGTATGGGGAGGCCACGGACTCTGAGGAAGGCTGGAGAAATAAGCCTGGAAACTACCAGGAGTTTCATCTTGGTGGAGAGAAAGGCACAACTACAGGCAGAGTTTACATGAAGTACAGGGCTGTCTAGGGAGCCTGCCAGGAGTGAATTCTAAATATTTTCCACCCGTTTGCTGCTTTATTCAAATTCTGTATTTAATTCTAATGAAGAGGGACTCAGCTAACCTGACTTTAATAACATGACTCTTCCTTGGCTGCAATGAGGGAGGGGAGGCTTGCATTTCCTAAAGACAATTTGGCTTGTTATTAGAAAATGGAATAGATATAAGCAGTCCAAATCCCACAAATATTCATGGTTGCAACCTTCCAGTAGTTGTTCACTATACATTTGTCGCTTAGTTGATTGTTATCATGTCTGTGTATCACTAATGTTCAAAGGTATGATTCCATCAGCTCTGGCTGGTGTGGCTCAGTAGATTGAGCGCCAACCTATGAACAAAAATGTCGCCAGTTCGATTTCTGGTCAGGGCACATGCCTGGGTTGCAGGCCAGTTCCCCAGTTCAGGGCATGCAAGAGGCAACCATAGGTGTTTCTCTCACACATCAATGTTTCTCTCTCTCTCTTCCTCCCTTCTCTCTAAAAATAAATAAATAAAATCTTTTAAAAAAAGAGTATGATTTAATTAGTTAGATGATCATATATAATGAAACCATTCCACACTGCTGCACATTTAAGTTAATAAGTAACAATGGTAATGGACAAAATAAAAAAAATTAATAGTTAATAGTTAAGCACATATTACATGTCAACATTCTCCAAAGTCCCAATTTATGGAGGCAGAAACTAAAACTTAGGGAAATAAACTTCCCAAAGTTCAAAGAGATTGCAACTGGAGTTGGGATTCGAACCTAGACAATCTTTTGAACTTGTGTTCTTAGTTGCTAGCTATTACTTTGTGTTATTATTTAGTCTATTATGATGTATACCCTTCCATATAATTATTTTGTACAGCTTACTTGAGATAAATTCCTACCTGGGGAATAATTAAATCAAAGAATGTGAAAATTTGCAAAGCCCTTGATACATTTGCCTCTACAAATATATGCCTTTTACACCCCCCTGGCAGATTATTAAAATGATCATTTCATTAACACCACTCCCAGCATGTGGCATTATCATTTAAATTTTCAAATTTAAACAAACGGGATCTTATTTTACTCTGTATTTGTGTTTAATGATAAGACTGGCTCTATTTCTACTAATTATTTCATAGTTATTGTAATTAAGTTACATTCACTGGACCATATTTATCTCGTGCCCACCCATACTTCTCTTCCCTGAGATATTATTTAATGACAAAGATAATGTGAGTGGAATCCCTTCTGATTTGGTCTTATACTGGATTGCTTATTCTTATACTTATTTAATGGAGCAGCTTTATGAGAATCAATTTAACCTTACTACACTGAGAGTACATAATGCTACGACAAGGATACAAATAGTAGGTTCCTTATCTATAACACGATGATGGTAAGAATAGTACATACCCTGTAGGTTTGTTGTGAGGATTAAATGAAGGAAGATATTAATGACTTAGGACAAGGTGTGACTCCTTCTAGGTGTTTATAAAAGTTAGCTACTATCAGTAGTTGTAGTGTACTAGTATAAAGAGTGAGAGGGTGGATGTGTAGACAAGATTATCTTTTGTTACAATGCAATATTCTAAATTCTGAGGGATCTGAACTACATGGGGGAGGAAGCAAGTCTGGACAGGATAGGATGGTTGTCCTAGAGTTCAAAATCTAGGAGAGCCCCTTTCAGCATGACCCTCCCACTGGGCAAATACCTGTTTCAGTGAATGCATACAACAGTTAGATGACATTTGTCCTGCCGTTTGGGTCAGAGGTGGAGAAGCTCTCAAATACGTGCTCTGAGGGCTCGTGGAAAGAAACCGTCCACATTATCACTATGGTACCACAAATTCCATTTTACCTCCTCTGCAGAAATTCACATTCAAACAGCATCATTGAGGCTCCCAACATGTGCTGAGGCACTTCTGGCTTTTCAAACTTCCATTGCAATGTAACACAAAAATGTACTCAACAGCAGTAAAGGAAGTACTATTATTTACCGAGTAGTTATTTGAAGAGGAGGAAAGCAAATGCTATAGGGTTTTAATGTTTGTCCGAAGATTACAGTTCTCATCATACTAAGTCTAGCATTTTTTCCTTTACTAGTGGCCTTTTCTGGACATCCGGGCATGGAGAGAGCTCTTTGGAGACCACATTTAACAGGAGAAGTTGTATAGCTCCAGTATGGGCAGCACAGGTCTCTGGTCTCATCCTAATGTACCAGGAGCCCTGAATTTGAATTTGGCCCCCTTGCCTCCACCCTTTGTTCATTGTGTCTGTCTCCTTGGACAAATAACTCAATTCTCTTTTTCCTCAACTGTAAAACAGAGATAATAACAGCTACATTGGCATGTTAATGCAACTGCTTTAAATCTCCTAGCACATAATAATAATTCATAATTATTGTTAATAACTCAGATGCTGGCCACTCAACTTCTAAGGCTTGAATACTGTGTTCTCAACTCAACTGCCTCAAAGTTAGCATGGAGATAAGCCTAAAGCTTAACTCTTCAAATCCACACCTAGAACAAGACCTTCTCCCCTGTTTCTGTCCTGTATACACCAAACGGAAGCTGAGTGCTAACTGCAGAAGGCTCTCCCGAGGTGCTGCAGAAGGCTGTAAGATTAATCAGACCCAGGTTGTGCACTGGACGTCCTCACAGTCTAGCAGAGAAGATGAGGTTAAACATCAATAATCGCTGCACATAGTAGAAAGTGGTAAATGCTTCAACAGGACAGAGTTCAGAGAAAGTGCTATAAATGTTAAAGAAAGATTACTTTCAACTAATAAAGGTCACAGGGTAGTAATATTAACAACCCTTTCCTTTTATACGGGCTTTTATCTGGGACTAATATCTCACTCCAAACTCCATCTCAGTCTTTAAATTGGGTAACTTTATCTTACTGGACCCTAAATAGACCAGTTAGGTCTCTCTCTCCATATTTATTCTCCTTAGCCAGCAGGCACAAATATTCCAATCATATAGAGTATAAAGCACTGATAACCTTTTTATCTTACCCTTGAGAAGCAGTATCCTCAGAATCTCCAAGTGAGTGTGCCCTGAGAATAGAAATCAGCTCCAGTATGCTAAAGTCTCTTTTTCTTAGTGGCTGAGGTTGATTCCAGGTCTCCTGCCTCTCAGTTCTGCTTTCTCTCTACCCTATGTATCACATCACCAATTCTCAGCAACAGCAGGTCACTGACAGCTTATTCCCCCCATGGATGGGCTGGTTAAAAATTGCAGCCTGGAGATCCAGGGATTGTGAGTTTGAATGGATAAGGTCCAACAAAAAGTAGGAATCAAAAAATCAAGAAAGCCTCAAATTCTTCATAAAGCTAAAATGAAAGGAGAGGGCAAAATTGAAGGAGACTTCTCATATAGAAAAGCCTCCCACTAGGACTTTCATTCACTTCCAACTAAAGCTTGTGCCTACGTGTGAGAGAAAGAAACCTGGCTCAGACAGGATAACGAGAGTCTAGGATGAAGCTAATGTTCTTTTGCTCTTAACTTCTTCCCCAGGTTCTCCTTTACCTACTCTTCTGCCCAGACCTTGTAGGTGAAGTTTCTGGTTGAAGGCAGATTTTTCCCCTTCATGTCCTCTTTTTCATTCAACTTTCTTTCCAGTCATTTTCTTTCTCTGCTTCTTAATCTTTGATCATTCTTTTTGTTTCTTATGCTTCTTTCTCTTTCTATCTCTCTATTTCTTCCTTTCTCTTCTTATATCCTCAATTTTCTGTCTTCTTGTCTTACTATTTTGACATGCCCCTGTCTCTTGATGTTTTTCTTCCTTTTTTTCTTATTTCTGTCCTTAAGACATATTTTCTGTGCACAAGACTTATGGTACTTGAGGAAACTGGGATACAATGACCTGGATGCAAACATAAACCCTTTGCCCTACTAAGCTAAACACAGAGGGCGTGCTGTTTCATCCTTGTTTCCCTGCTCCTCTTAAATAGTGACATCTATTTCCAAATGGAAAGACTGCTAATGATCTTGCAGGCTCCCAGGGCGGAGGGAATTCAATTATCTGCTGTTTGGTGCACAAAGGCCTTTCCTGTCGGCCAACCTGCACCAAGTGGTGAAAACAGCATGACTACTTTGTTCCTAAGCTGGAGGGTGTTTTTCTAATAAAAAAAAAAAGAAAACTGAAATATATTTTGCAACTCAAAGTATATTAACTAAAAGATCAGAAGTTCAATGGAATTTTATTTTCTCCTTGTTATTTCAGTTGCCATTTTTCTGTGATATTAGCTGTGGTGTGTATATGTTTTCAACCCGGGATCTCTCTGTTCCTTACCATTAGACTTTGCCTTAAACTCATAATCCTGCCTGCTTTTCAGAATGTTCGTTTTTCCATGGCAACAGCGATGCAAATGAAGATTTCTGGCATTACTGTGGGGAAGTAGAGGAGAACCTGTGTGACTCATCCAAAAATCTGTTCTTCAAGAATAAGTGTCTGCAGCAGTAATAACAGAGGTCAGCACTCAGGAAGTTAGTGAGTTGCACATGAGTGGATTTTAGCCCTCTGTGAGTGCTGACACATGTCAGTCAAGTAAATTGCCCTTACTTTATGTTAGAAGTCCTGGATTCTATTTTCCTTTTCTTGTAAAAGAGAAAACACTGCCTTTACAATTTTTTTTTTGACAGATTTGAACGTGTCACTGAACAGCTATGTCTGTATGAAGTGCTTGTTTAGTGAAGCACACACTTAAAACCTCTTCTATGCTTATTAGAGTTCTTGGCCTTGTTTACCCACCACCTCACGCCCCTGGCTAGCAGAAATCCCCTGATGCTGCAGTGACCTAGACAAGAGGAGTAATTTTCTGCCCTTGTGCAGTCTGGCAAAGGTTACTATTCCAATTGCTACTAAGGATTTCCTCCACTGAGAGATGTTTCAAATTCTTTTCTGAAGGTCTTGGGGTGGGCAGAGGAGGGGGGAAGCATGTAGGGCTTCACACCTGCAGATCAGTTGGTTGCACATTTGTTCCTGGACAGCTGGAGGCAGATGGATCTTAGAAGGAAGGGAAACCATCATAACTATGCTTTCCTCCAGTGTTTTGTCTCAGGACTTTCTTTTCTTGCCCTGGGCACAGCTATTCCATCATCAACCATATTGTTTCAGCTGCAAAAGGCAGATATAGATCTGAAATATCCAGGGTACCCAGATATCCAAAGGAAATGGATAAAAGACCAGAGAACAGACTTCCATCGCATCTTCTCCAGCATCAGGAGAAGAGGATGACATAGGATGACATCTTACACGAATATAAACTAGGAACTGTGTGACACTGTAGCTCATGAAGCAGGATCTTGAAAGAGGTAGATTTTTATTCAGTATATTTCTACAGAATTTCTAGATTTGAATGATAAAGCTGTGGCTATTCAGTTGTTATTAGAGATTTAATCCAATCATTCTTTATTAAAAAAAAACAAAACAAAACATTTCCATAGCAACACAGACACAAAACACAGTTCCTGGGTACATATTATAATTTGATTGAGATCACATAGAACTTCCTTTGGAGTTATTATTTTAAAATTATAATGATGGTACAGATATTCTTCTCAATGCATTAACATTTTTTAGGGAAAGGAACTCATGACAAAATTGCATTTCTTTTTTTGTCTCTCTAAGTGAACATTTTATTGAGTAATATATAAGAAAATAACTTCAACATTTTACCCTTTGGAGGACTGAGGGAAGATAAGTCTTTCAAAACTTGATAGTGTAAACCAAACAACATGAGTCATAATTAGAAAAAGCCATTAAAACTTTATGGTCAAATCACACTTTAAGTACCAAGGACTATGTTTAGTATTTGCATGTTGAAAAGTAGATTAAGAAATCAGACTCAAAACAAAATTAAACATCACACAGAATTCTATTAACATGGGAGTTAAATTTGAAACATCACGCATTAATCTAAATCATTTACTCAGCATAAATCCTGTCTCACCTAAGTCACTCTTATTGTAACTTTAGATGTTTTGTAGTCTTTTATTTAAGCACATGATTGAAACACGCGATCTCTGCCCTTCATTCGCTTTTTGTGTACAATAGACATACTGTCATGGAACATTTTGTAGGTGATTCAGCGTAAGAAACAACTCGGAGTCCTGCTATGTAAAAGCCAGCAGACTATGAAGACAAACCAAACCTAATTAAAAAATGCCATCTCTTGAATCTTAGAAAACTCAGCTAATGTTATGTGTTTATTTCATTTTATTTTATAGAAAAATATATAGGTTTTGATGTTGCGCTTGTTAAAACATTATGTTGACAGTTAATAAAGCTTCGTTCTCAGGATTAAAGTGGCAATTATTTATCTAGGACAGCGTACAATAAACACTACATAGTCATTTTTTTCTGTGTGGTTAGTTTCCTGAAGGGAAGAGTAGGGCTGAAAGGATGAGTGAAAAGGAAATATATGACAACATATATTTCTCATCATTTGTGGAGGCAAATATTCAGAGAGTCTACCCAACAGATGGAAAGTAGGTCTCAACTGATATATCAAAGCAGAGTATGGAGTCTGTTGTCCATGGTCTTGCAGATATTTGGGCTCAGAAAGAAAATTCGCTAAAACTGATGGATAACTTTTGGTTTGTGTGTAGAGTTGGCTCCATGGCTGTACCACGCACGCAGAGTGCAAAATTACATTTCTTATATCTTTCTATCAAACATAAGAGACAACAGACTTGTATCTACATAAGGAAAATGAAATTATTTAGTAATTATTAATTATTGATTAAATATATTAATTATTAGTTGAATGTGGGTTATTTCTCCAAATCTCTAATTTTTTGTATAGCAGTGGGGTTTTTTCAATTAAAAAAATTAGCATATCATTTGTTCAAGTATTTAATAACCTCTAATGCCAGAGTAGTTTTGATTTTCTTTAAGGACAATGAATCAGAATATATTCTATCATTCCACAACACTCCAGACCAATAATTTCCAACCTTTTTCATCTCATGGCACATATAAACTAATTACTAAAATTCTGCAGCACACCCCAAAAATATATTATATTATTTTTTGATTTGGAAAAAAATTAGGTGTAATTTTGATTCATTACACAAGACAGCGATTGTTGTATTGGCTGTCGTCATTTTTTTAATGTTTTACTTATTTTTAATACTCACCCAAGGACATGCTTATTAATTTTAGAGAGAGGGGAGTGGAGGGAGAAAGAGAGGGAGAGAAACATTGACATGAGAGAGAAACATGGATCAGTTGCCTTTCCCACATAACCCAACTGGGAACAAACCCACAACCCTGGTATGTGCCCTGATGGGGAATCAAACCTGGGACCTTTTGGTTTGCAGGACTACGCCCAATCAGGGAATCACCAACCAACCAGGGCTGTTGTCATTTTTTTATTGGACAAAAGGCAAAAGAGATCAGTGCCCCTGAGTAAATAGGTATTGCATGTTGTAAAAATTCTTGTGGCACACCAGCGTGGTACGGCACATCAGGGGAAAATCACTCCCCTAGACTTGTTTCCAGAGGAAGAAATATTTTATGTATCAAACAATCTTTAACTTAAAACTTAATTAACTAAAAACTTAGATTAATTATGTTTCGACTGATGTAACAAACTCTTTATTGAACATTCCAGCTGATCTATCATTGCATTGGTTCATAAGATAAACTCATCCAGTGAATGGTAACTAAAATCCTGCGATGGGGTGTGTCAGATTCTATTGGTCTATGCTCCACCAACCACTGATTTTGTTTTTGTTTTCCTAAAAAAATTAAATTTGAGGCAAAAATTCTGAGACAAGTTAAACTCCTGAAGAAGCAAAAAATATAATCTGATTAGCAGGATTTGTGTCTATGTAGAGTACATTATAGATTATGGTGTCTCCATAACTAACACCTGAAAAAGCTTTATAGAGGAAGACATTGGTTGATAATGTAGGCAATGTTTCATCTCTAAGACAGCATAGCATATCATCTACCACAGCTTCCCAACTTTGGAACTTCTAGGCAACTAAAACCTTCAAATGTCTATTAACTAAACTTCAAAGGGGTATTTTATTTTTCCTTCTGAAATGTTACCTGAAAAGCCTTCTGGATTACCCACCTCTAGATATCATATCTTAGTCTGCAGGGGCTTATTAAAGAAGGATTTAAATGTGATAGGCAGCAAGGAATTGGCAGTAACAGAACTTAAAAACTAGTCATGGGATGATGCGGTTGCAGAGTTTCGATCTAGAAATCATGTAATTGTGCTTCACACACACAGTTGGCAAGTGATTATGGCACTTTTATGAATTTCAACATGATTAAAAGAAAGAAAATGTTAGAGATTCAACAAATATCTCAAATGACATGAAAATACAATACTAGTAATTTTACCTTTAGTAATCCACTGAATTTTCTACTAAAGAAAACTAAGATATTCAAAACAAAGCCCTTGAAATTTTAACATTGATTCTGTCATATTTCTTTTTTAAAATACAATTAGCCTGAGATTAAAAGTAAAAATTATATCATTACAATTTTCGAAAAAGAAAATGGGGACATGAAGAAATTCCATTCTTCACTGTTACTTTAGTATTTTTTTCATAATTAGTGTGTGCAACTCTCCAAATTTAATATAAATGAAGATTTTATCTTTAGCTAATATTGAAAACCAAACTAACAGCATTTTTATTACTGAAAATAACATTTGAACGCTTATTATGGTAATCCTCGTTTTAATTTTTTTACTCTTCAGGACTTTCAAATCTTTCTGCAGTCACTGTAAGTATATATGTGCAGTGCTTTTGTATTTCTTTGTAAATTATATCAACAGGCATTTGCAAACTAAGTTCTACAACAGCAAAATAATGAACTAAATTATCTGAATATATGCCCATCTTTCTAATTTCTATGATATTGCATTTAAAAATACCAATATAGTTGACTATAAGTTATATGTATATTCGAATAAGAAATGCAGTGGCACTTAAATTCTGATTGGAAAATGTCCACAATATATTCCAGAGAAAGGAGGACTCCATTTTAAACACTGTGTCAGAGAACTTCCAAGTTCAACCTTACAAAGTTCTTGTGAGGGTTGCCAAGGTAATTATACTTAAACTTCTTCAGTGCAGTGCCTGGTACCCAGTGTCAATACTCAGTGGGCATGGTTATTTTTATTAAATATTTTAATCAATGTAGATCAAGTGGCTATGAAAATTATGTGGTTAATTTTGTCAATCCAGAACACTGAAAACAAATGGAGCAACTGAGCAAACACTTCAACACTTAAAGCCCCCAAATCTACCAAAAGTCTTCAGATATGATGATCGTTTGTGTTTCAAACCAAAAGTAAAGAGGTATGATTTGATTTCAAATCAAGAAAATGCAACCTATATTCTCTCAAAATAATCAAAGATCATCTTCTGAGTAGGGACCTCCAAAAGTCTTGGGGATGTACTGTGTCCCTTTCTTCACTTGGTCTCCTCTGTCTTTCTAACGAGAAGACAAAAATCAGAGTGTACTCAGAGCTCACATCAACTTTTAGCCACCAAGGTCGAGCAAGGCCCTGGTCGGGAAGGCAATATCAGGCTCCATCAAAGCAGTGCCAGTTCTGGGCACAACTCTGAATGGAGCTTTAGCTAGAACATGTTTCCATCTTGCCAGAGAGAACCCCTCTTTTACCTCATACTATTTCCCCTTGACTCATAGACTTCCCCTCACACCCTTTATTTGCTCAAGACCTCTCACCACTGCTCTTCTCCAAGGTCTCCCACTCCCAGACAAGGAAGCAGTGCCTTCTGGTCTAGACTCATCCCCTCACTCCTCTTCATTCCAAACTGCTCCGGAAACCTGTTAGTGTTCTGTAGAAGTTACCTCCTGAAGTTTCCCAGGCTCTCTTTATAGCTCCTGGTGAAATGATGCAGGCTAAGATCTTCTTTGCTGAGAACTGCTTGGTGTACTTCTCATCTTCACTGACATTCACGAGACTGGGTCGAATGGGAGAAGAGCATTAGAGCCCAGGCAGCACCATATGTTCCTTTCATTGTGAAACTGATAGTCTTTAGAACGCAGAAATGTTCCTTTATTTACCCTGGAAAACCCAGTACAGGGTCTGCCCCACCCACTCAAAAAAGATACTCAATTGACATGGACCTCTGAGATTATCCAAGAAAACTTATTTCTGTCTGAGAACGCAAAATGTGATCTCCTGCACACTCACCTGACCCTCTGTTTTCTCAGACCCTGACTACGTCAGAGTTACAATGGAAACACACACATCAAAGACTCACAATGGGTCAAAACGGCCCTGCCCAGGCCTGAAGGCTGCAGGTTTAGCCTTTTGTGGGATAAGTAAAAGGATATCAAAAACTCTTTCTCTTTTCTCTTCTTCCAGAGTGATGAGATTTTGAAACTGAACGGTGCTTATGTTTTGAGGGTGTATACCTGTGGAGAATTCATTGGTGTCTGAAAGGAGTCAAGAGAACAATAAATAAGAGATATCTGGATGCTTAGGCTAGTAGGTTAGGGTTTAGACTTGAGAGGTACACAGGGTACATGAGGACTCTACATTGTTTTGTTTAGTTCATGATGCAGAAGGTAAGATTTAAGAACAAAGAATGCTAATAATAAATGAAAATAACATACTTGGTTAGTGTACCCCCCCCATTATATCCTCTGGTGCAATGGCTCTGCCTCGGTCCCACACAGTGTGAGACCCGAACAGGTCCCTTAACCTAGGCACAGGGCCTGGCAAGCAGTAGGCACTCAGGATGCATCTGTCTCACAAAGGGACCAGTCCAAGGAAACACACAGCATGCAGTTCTGTTCTCAGCTCAATTAGAAAGGAAATTAATATTTTTTCTATTACAGAAAAATTGATGTGCATTCTCTTGCCTAGCTAAGTGTGAGAACTGAATGGATTTTATGTATAGCTCAAATGTATGTGGGTGCCACAGGCTATGAGAAATTCCCATTATAAGGATATTTTGTACTCTAGGATGCTTTTCTTATCCCATTCTTTAAGTAAGACAGTCAGAAATAACTGTCCCCAAAGACATTTGCCTGTATCTTTTCATAACTATTAATAATTCTTTACTCGTGTGTCTTGCTGCCTCTCGAACTATAATCTCTTTTTTCTCTTTGCGCCCCTCATGATGCCAAACATAGAAATTTTCACATTCAAGGCCTTCAGTAAAAATTGTAAAAAATATTCTTGTTAGAGACATATGAATGAATTTCTCTTGATTCAAATATATGCAAACTAGAACTGCTTGCCAAATTCTAATTGGTAAATAACATAAACACTGCATGTGTTTGCTTTGCTTTCTTTGAAAACTGCCTATATTTTTCAACCCCTTTGACACCTTATAAAACAAAGCTTTAGCGAAAGGCAAATCAATTTATTTTAACAGAGATTTCTTAAGAATGTCTTTTGGGGACATGAATGAATGATATAAAAAGATGCCCTTTCCCCATTATTTCCAGATCATGAAAATATCATTAATTTCCAATTCTGTGTTTCTTGCATGACCAGCCAAAGGAACACCGCAGTCTGACTTTGCACTCTCAGTTAAAAGGGAGAGTAGTCTGTAGGGGGGGGGGGCATGGTTGAATTCGATCAGGTCAGGCTTTGTTTCTTTTAGTAAAGCTTGTACTGAAACTATGAAGCGAAGAGCGGGGGTGGGAGAGATCTGATTTGCTACCGCACCATTAATAGGAAGTTTATTCAGAGAAGAAGAGGCAACAAATGGAAGGTAAAGGCAGATGATTCACTATTACTGTGGTTGACATGGCCCCCATTTCCAACACCAAATTTAGATCTGATTAGTATTACTTCTAAGAGCTAGGTCTGGGATCAGCTCTAGTCGAAGCCTTCAGTGAAAGCTCCCTAACCCTCTCTAATAGTACCGCACACAGTTGGCCTTAAGTAGTTTGCATTTATAAATCTGACAGCCTATCCATATGTTGTCTTCAAAGGTGTGCCATTATTGCAAGATAATGCTGTTACGGAGGAAAAAGAGAATGCTTGATCAATCATGAGAGCCAAGAAAATAAGCACAGTGCCTAAAACCTCAATTCAATCAGCAAAGGCCCAAAGGAAATCAGCAGCAGACCTAAAAGAACTGAATACTCATTTTTTTTTTTCAGTGCTTGTAAGAGTCTTTAACTGTATTTTTGGCAGGGAGCAATGTGTGTGTCTTAGTCTAGTGATATAGGTAGGTAGCAGTTTTCTGTTTTTAACTGAGGGCCTGCCACTTTTGCTTTGATGATTTGTTCAATCCTTTCTGTATCCTTCCCTGTGACTGCACCATTCTTCTATTTCTTTCTTATTGCTATCTTTGGCAGTGCACATTACACATAGTTCAGATCAGGGTATGGAAGAATATCACAAAGTTTGGTGGTTCTTAACAGTTGTCACCATAAAGACAGTATGAATCCTGTATTTTTCATTGGATCTCTCCACCACAGTGGCAACATATCCCTGGAAGTAAAAGCCTAATAAAGTAGTTGGGTCCGATGAGAATGAATATGTGTTTATTTGAAAAGTCATATTGTCCCTCTGGAGGAAAGGCGATGGCTCACCACACTGTTACTTCCCCACTGGCTTCTCTGTTGCCTGTCCTACCTTTATCTCTCACTACCTTCACCCAGGTCTCCATGCCACGGGCACCCTGGCATTAGCTCTTTTTAGACTTACCAAGTTTGGTCCTAACTTAGGGATTTTCTGTTGCCTCTTCAGGGAATGTTCTTCACTCAGATTTTCATATGGCAGGCTCATCCTTCACCTTTATATATGAGATCATATGTCACTTCCATAAAATGTATATCATCTACAGTCCCCAAGCCCTTCCTCACCCATGAGCACCCGTTTTTGTCTGTCCCATTCTTTTGTTTGGCATTCGTCACTTCTCTTACCTCTATCTAAATTTGTCGTAGGTATTTGCTTATGTGTTCCCTGTGAGAGAGCCATGAGATTAAAGGCCTTGTTTATATTATCCACTGCTGTATCCCTAAGCACCTTGACGAGTTCTCAGCACACAGCAGGTATACTATGAATATTGTGGAATAAATTACTGTTTTCTTCAAAGAGTATTGTAGACAGTGTTAATGCAAGTGACTGGTATGTAAAGGTAGAGAGGAGACCATTGTATGTTTTTCCTAATGACTAAATTGGCTGAGGCCCTGAAATACCATAGAATTTAGAAGCTGGAAAGAGCTCGAGGCCCAAAGGGAATGAGATTCTCAGTCTCTCAGGTGATAACTGGCAGAACTGAGAGGAAGTCTATTATCTCTGCATTGTTTTCCCTCTCGCTTCCAAACCCCCACCCCCTTCAGACCATGAAACTTGAAACTGTCCCTGTCCTACTAGCTTTATTACAAATGGCATTTTTAAATATAGAGAAGCTTATTAGTTTTCCATGGCTGCTATAACAAGTTACTTCAAATGCAGTGTGTTAAAACAACACAAAGTTATTATCTTACAGCTGTGTACGTCAGCAATCTGACACAGGTTTCATGTGCTAAAATTAAAGTGTTAGTTGAACAGCTCTTCCTTCGGGAGCCTGTAAAGGAGAATCAACTTTCTCTTTTTTTTCATTCTTTCTTTCTTTCTATGTGTTTTGTTTTGTTTTCTTTTTTTTTTTTCTTTCTTTTCTTCTGGATTGTGGGGGGCCTCTCACCATCTTCCAAGGCAGCAACAGCTTGTCCTTTCTCACACCACTCTGACTTGTTCTCTGCCTTTTTCTTCTTCCACGTTTAAGGAGCGTTGTGTTTACTTTGGCCCACCTTGTATAATCCGAGATGAAGTCCATATTTTAAGGTCAGCTAATTAGCCATTTTATTCCATCTGAAAACTTCTGTGCAAGGTAGCATATCCACACGTTCTGGGGACTAGAATGTGGACATCTATGAGTGGTATTATTCATCCTGAAAGGAGCAATATGAATGAAATATGATGTCTCCCTCTTCCAAAATAATTCTGGTTCCCATTTTGGGATATGTGGCATTATTTGGGTTCTAGACAAATTTTGATGTTAATAAATTCTGTTGATATAATGGTTCAAATCTATATTTAATTTTTCTGTTAAAGCATAATATTCCAAAAGTTTAAAATAAGGCTTGCACATGAAATTTAAGATAAATATAGGTCAAATATTTTACTTACCTTATTAACTAATAAAGAAGCCATGATTGTAAGACAGATTCAATGGAACATATGGGGAACAGAGGTGTATATAATTAAAGAAATGCTGAATGATTTTGCTAGTTTTAAGAAACAACATTGTTCAATGTTCTATGTGTCCATAAGGTTACAACCTTTGAGATTATTCTTTTCTACCAGAGAGAAATCTACTAGTTAAGTTGTAACTTCACAATGTCTACACTGCCATCAAATACCTAGGTGCGCTCCCCTGGGTGGCGTTTAATCCTTGTGTGGCCCTGTTGAAAGAATGGCACTAGTAGACCTGCAGTCATTCTTCTGAGTCACTTCTAAGTTTTGGATAATTTTACAGTTTAGAATGAAATTCTTAAAAAAATTATTGAGTTAAATGTTATGCATAATATTCAGGTTACACTTTACTTTTGAAAATGATTACATTTGTAGGTGATGAGTAACAAAGTTTGTCTCCCTTGGATTCAAGATTAAGCATGAAAGACTTTGCAATGCTATTTTGCCATACCTAATTTATAATTACTTAAGAATTTTTTTAAGAATTAACAAGATAATATATGTGAAACCTTATTTTAATAACAATGTTGATGTTGATGTTACTCTGTTTTGTGCCTTTAAAATATTAGCATTTTGTTTTTATCACCACAAACCAAAATCCAGAATACCAGACATGAAATAAGCAATGCCTGTTATATCCTCAGAATTGTTGTTTGCCATGTATTGAGTTTCTGAATTGTGTAATTATTTATCTTGTTAACCTAAAAATAAAAAGCCAGAGTGAGAAGCAACAAGTGTTTATTTGATTAAAAAAAATATAATCCAGGGGCATAGATTCAGGTAAGAAGTCAAATTGTGTCCTGATTTTTTTTTTTTCCCTGAGACAGAGAAGGGAAATAATTGCAGGAGTAGAAAGAAGAACTTTCTATTGGTGCTAATAAGCTAAGTAGTGTTTTTAGCTATACATGGCTCTTTACTCATTTTAAAAAATGTCCTTGACTTTTAGTCTTTGGAGTCAAGATCCCTGTTTTTCTGTTTTTGTGTTGTTTGGAGGACAATGCTGGTTTGGCCCAGTCCAAAGGTTATTTTGCCCAGTTCAAACATTCCAAAGGTTTAAGGAGTAAAACCTACATGGTGCCTTGGGAATGACTGCCCAAGCTGTCATTTAAAATGGTTTCATTTATACCAAATTTTCATAACCTGGATTTGCATTAGCTATTCTGCAATGTTTAGTAAATTGCTGTAAAACCAGCTTATAGAAACATAGTAATCAGTGAATTCTTAGCCTCCTTTGTCATCCAACAACAGTGGTATATATTAGAAGTGTTAATAAGTATTTGGCATATTTATGGGCACATTTTTTAGTGTAATGTTCTGAGATAATGCTTATTATATCTTTAAGAATGGACCCATACTCACATGCTACTTTTGGTTATCCAAGATAGCAAATTCTAAAATATATAGTTACTCAGTTTTTAGAATGCTTTCTTTTTGTTTTTTATTTCTATTTTTTTAAGTATAGCAATAACCTGATGCACAGTTAGAATTAGTCTTGGCTATATATAGTACACAAAGCCCCAAAATAATAGTGGCTTATGAAAGAGGGCATTATTTGTTTCTCAGGGAAAAGAAGATATCAGATTATTAATAAGGTGAATCTGTAGTTATCAGGAACCCAGGATACTGTAATTGTCACCTGAGTCTCCTGGTAAAGGTCAATTATAGTTCAAGAATGGCAGCTTCTTAGAAACTGCACCAAATCCTTACACTTAAATTATTTAAAACTTACCTAGGAAGTATAGTTTTTTTGGTTCGATGCATTGATACCCAGAATAAAATCAGATAAGGAAGACAAAAATGAATATTCAGTGGTAACAAACAGTTTCTGCTAAACTTAATTATTTAAACTATTACAATTTAATGGAATTGACAAAGAGCTCAAATCGAAGTCAATACTTCTGAATTTCAGGCCCAACTAACATTAATTAGAAGTTTGCCCTGATTAAATGACCTAAACTTTGAATCTCAAATTATCGTCTGACTTAACAGTGAACATGTTTTGGGTTTCTTCCACTTCAAAATTTCAATGATTTTATAATATATTGCAATTTATATTTTTATTTTTAAATAACTTTTTTTCTCAGCCCAAGAAACAAATTATGGTTGGATTTAACTATTATCATGCAGGTTTCTGACATACTTAAGACATGAACTATGGAACTCTTTTTGACCCAGTGAGTCCACTGCTGGGAATATACCCTAAGAATCCCAAAACACCAATTCAAAAGAACTTATACACCCCTATGTTTGTAGCAGCACTATTTACAATAGCCAAATGCTGGAAACAGTGTAAGTGCCCTTCAGTAAATGAGTGAATTAAAAAAACTGTGGTATGTTTACACAATGGAATATCATGTAGCAGAAAAAAGGACAGAATTCCTACATTTTGTGACAGCATGGTTGGAAGTACAGACTATTGTGCTAAGTGAAACAAGCCAGTTGGTGAAAGACAAATACCATATGATCTCACTTAATAAGAGGTAGCTAATGAACAAAATTAACTAATGCGCAAAATAGAACCAGAGACATGGAAACATGGAACAGACTGAAGGCTATCCATGGGAGGGGGTAAGGAGATAATGTTGGAAATAAGAGGAAAGGATCAGTCAAAAAACATGCGTGGATGACCCATGAGCACAGACAATGGTGTGGGGGATTGTCTACAGGCATGATAGGTTGGTGGGCAGAGGAGGGCAAAGGGAAAAAATTGGGAGAACTATAATAGAAGAACAATAATAAAATGTTTTTTTAAAAGACATAAACTAAGAACTCTTTGGAGAAATATTTAAGAACACAGAGTGACACTTGCTGCTCCACTAATAAAAACAAGACTCTTCCAGAAGCCTGTCAGTAAGACTCAAAGCTGAAATACATATTTAAAATTATATCTCTGCCTGTGATTGAGCCAAGACACGGAGTACTTTTCTTTATCTAAAACTTTGAGGACTATTTGCCTATTAGGAGTATAAATCTTAGCTAATCTGGCAGGAGGAAAAGTATTTATTCTAGCCTGAGAAAACTCTGTTTCAGGCAGAGTGACAATATTTGACTGATGATTGTCATCTTTTATATGCCTTGTAAGGGTGATAGATGGTTCTGAGCTTCAGTGACTCATACTGGCATTTGGAAGCATGTAAAAAAAATCAGCTAATTCAAATGAAGGAGTCAGTAAAACATCATAGCAAATGTAGGTCACAGGAAACCATGGAAATCTAACAGAAGGGCAGTGTGTTGCCAATGACTATACTTAAGGACAGTAAAAGAAAACTACTTCTATACTAATCACTGGCTCTGAATAAAATGATAATTTTTATCTTTTCTGCTGCAGCCTCCCAAGGTAACAACCTTCCTCCCTCCACTCCTTGTACTCTGCTAAACCCCCACATTACAGAGCCAAAGTGCTTCATGCTCACTTCTGTTTATATAATCAGATCTCCTTAATATTCAGGGGAGAAAAATATGGCCCATAGGAGACGCCACAAGTGACTTTTTGGCAGTACAGAGATTAGAAATCCAATTTTACTGGATTTCCAATCCACTTTCAATTGCATTACTCTGTTCTTTAATGATTTCTCTTAAATTGTGCCCTGTCCAGGTTTGGGTGTCTAGGTGTAGCTGAGCTGAAGCCAGAGCCTAGACTCCTCCTACTGATTCCCTAGTACTTCTTTCTGTTCACCATGTCATCACCAGGTAATGGATTTGCATTCAAAGATTCGAAAAAGCTACATTGAACCAGTGAGAGAGATAAACAGAGGGACATAGGGCTTGTCCAGCAAATCACCCACAAAACCACGACTAATAGTGACTCCCTGTCATAAGGATAAGCCAGTTTAGGCTTTCTAGACTTGTTATTATTTCATTCATTCTTTCAGATAGCTTTTAAACACATTCTATGCACCATGCACTATGCAAGGTGCTGAGGTTTCAAGGGAGAAAAAATCTCTGTTCTAACATTTTTCAGTTATGTTGGCCATGAGCACCTGGGTAGATGGAAGTAGCCCTTCCTGATTACGGAGAAAACTGGGTGAGGAGTAAAACTGCAGAAGAGCGAGGATCCACCAAGGTGCCTGTTACTTTAGGCTCTCAACCGATGATGGCTATCTCCATTTCCACGTCCATCTCTGAATTTGCAGTATTTAGGAACTGAACTTCCACCGGATAGTTTAGAGGTCAGGTCATGGTGCTGAGTCAGCTCAGAGAAGCCTGAAATCCGGATCTGTCATATGTAATTGGTGGATGCCACGTATCTCTTTCCATCTCAAAATACCTTTCTCATTGACCTGTCAGGTACCTGAGTCACATCATTAGTGGTATTGCTTCTGCTATGTCATCGTCTACTGATGGTCTTATTATAATAGACATAAGTATGCTATTCAGTAATGAAATTTATTTTCTCACAGTTTTGGAGGTTAGAAGTCTAAATACAAGGTGTTTAAGGTCATGCCCCTTCCAAAGCCTCTAGGCTTCTGGTAGCCTCAGGTCTTCCTCATCTTGTGGCAGCATAACTGTAATCCCTGCCTCTGACATCTCATCATGTTTTCTTCTCATGTGCCTGCTTCTTATAAGGACCCCAGTCATATTGAATTTAGGGCCGACTTTAATACAGTGTGAACTCGTGTTAACTAATTACATCCCCAATGACCTCATTTTCAAATGAGGTCATATTATGAGGTAATGGTGGTTAGGACTTCAGCATGTTTTGGTGGAGGCACAATTTAAATCGTAACAATTTCCCTTAACACATTGTTTACCTGGTTAGTTAGACCTTACCTAGCAGGAAGCAAGAACCCTGAAAAAATGATGAAAAAGATGGATAGTTTGTATGAAGTTAGGGGAGAAGGCGAGAGAGTAGGGAAAAATATGAAGGGGCACAGAATGAAGCCAGGATGGTGTCCCAAGTGAAGTTCAATGAAGGACAATCCTTGGTCAAGCAGAAGACTGTGTATCAGGTGTCAAATCGGAGCAGCAAAAGATTATGTGAACTAAAGGAATCAGGGGGATGAGAGAGGCACACTTACTTACTTCTGGCCTTGGTTAGAAGATAAATAAACTTTAGAAGTAGAGTTTTGCAATTTAATGTAAATTAAGTCAATGAATAATTTCCTCCAAAAATTGTCTTTGGCCCTCTCACAGCTCTTTTATGGCTTACATCATTTTTTCCTAAGGAAAAAAAAATAATGCTTTAGAAAAGTGGCATCCATCCCACTTAAGTTCCCTTTAAATAATCGAGAAAAGGTAAAACGAGAATATTCATGGTAACAGAATCTACCACCAGGGGAATACAGCATACCAAGGAAACTATGACTAATGCCATTCGTCGACCGACCCTTGCCTTCCCGAGAGTAATAAGTAAGATTGCAGTGGGGAGGATTTAAGACAGATAATAAAAAATGCTCCCAGTACAGGTTTTTGCAGTATTGCGGCATCATCTTTCCTTGAGGGACATTAAGGAATAAGACAGAGATTATCAGAAATGGTTTAAGTACAATGCTGCCTTGCTTCATTCAGGTTTATAAATTTTTCTTACTTTAACCAAAATCTTCATTAGTACAAATACTCTTTTTCTTTGCCTCTCAACACAAAAAGAGAGTTGCTTTTTTAAAAACAGTGGTTATGCCCTTGAGAACCTCAACTCATGATAGTATTGCAGCCAAGGTCCATACCATGGACCTCCTTCCAAACGAGTATATTCATGTTTGGGAAACTCTTAGGTGGGGGCTAATGTGAACGTTCCAAATAAGACTACTCTGAAGAGAAGTGCATCACAACAGCATAATTAAGGTGTTGTTCATTGGCTTTCTATCAGATACATAATCTTTATTTTCCTTGCTGGGCATTGCTGTATAATTGTAGTTTCTTGACATTCTCTAACTTTCCCACTCTGTTCAGGGGTGCAGCTGACAGTAGCCCATTTTCTGTTGTTTGAAAGCATTTCATCAACTCCCTGAAAGTGGAAGGATTGCCTCTGGGTTGTTATTGCCATTTACCAAAATTGGGACGATGCTTTAGTTTTGACAGAAAATTGTGGTTTTTGTGCAGTTGATGATTCATTCTGACCTAGATCGTTTTCTGCCATATGTTCATATTCAGTCTACCCTCTTTAAAATAAGTACAAAATTTCCAAGTTTACTTCAGGCAACTTGTCAAGATATTGTTTAAAATGCTAGCAAATGCTGTTGTATTAGTCAGGGTTCTCCAGAGAAACAGAGCCAATATGATATATATATATTTTTTAAAAGAATTACTTCCTGCAATTATGAAAGCTGAGAAATTTCAAGATCTTCAATCTGCAAGCTGGAGACCAGGAAGGCTGACATGTAATTCTAGTCCAAAAGCAAACAGGCTCAAAGTTCAGGAACTGAGGTTTCAGTTCAAGTCCAAAGACCAGAAAAGATCAACATTTTATAGCTAAACAGTCAGGCCTTCTTACTTGGCAGTTTTGTTCTGTTCTGTACTCAATGGATTGCATGCGGCCTACCCACGTTGTGTAGGGCAATCTGCTTTACACAGTCTACCAATTCAAATGTTAATTTCATCAGGAAACACCCTCACAGACACATCCAAACTAACGTGTGGCCAAATACCTGCATAGCCCTGTGAGTTTGACACATAAAATTAACCATCACAGTTGTCATTAGTACCAGTTAGTGCCATAATGATGGAGATTGTCTGGGGGACCACTCTGGAATGGAACCAGGGACCCATGGAAGACACCAGTAAGAGGCTTTGTGAAAAAGTAGAGTGAAAATGACAAGGATTCTCAAGTGATACAAATTGGGTTTGCATCCTGCCTCTTCCACTGTTCAGTTGGGAAAGTTACATAGCTTTCCATTCCTCTATATCTTCACCTGTAAAAGGAGATTATTAAACCTACTCCACTGAGTTGATATGAGAGTCTATTTCAAGGCCGGGTCCTCAGATCTTCCATGATAATCACATAATCACAGGGGTTGCTTGCTTAGACAAATACCTAGAATACATCCCTGAAGATTCTGATTCAATAAATCTGGAATGCAATTCAGATCTCTGACATTTTAACAAAATCCCAGATGACTACCAACCCTGCCAAGTCTAGAAAACCACAGCTGTGAGATTTAAGTGTAAACCACCTGCTATATAATAGGAGTACAACAAAACATCTATCCCAGACAAACCATCAGCTCCTTGCAAAAGGGAATGGTGCCTGTTCACCCTTGTACTCCCAATAGTCCAATGCTTTGGCATAGAGCAGGGGTTCAGTATACTTTACTGATATGAATGGTAGCAATTGCTCATCAGAGTTGAAAGCAAAGACCAGAAGAATCAGGGAATGTTTGGTTCAAGTCAAACAGCACAGAAGCAAGACATACCATCAGAAAACGAGCAGGACTGCCAACTGTGGTCCAGTTTTTTTCCAGGTGTTAGCATTAGGGCAGAAGGGCCACCACCAGGTATCAGACACATGGAAGCCATCAGAAAGGTGGTAGAAGGAAGAAATCAAAGATATAACAGATACTGTAGCAGGAAAGGACCAAGCAGAGAGATGATGCTGACTCATTGGCAATTAGGACTGAGGCGTCCACAAAGTCTGAGGAGAAAGATACCACAGGCTGGAGAATGGAGAATTTGCCTTGGGAGTCTGCAGCAGAAAATTTGGGAACCTAGCTGAGTTTAGGAATTTGCAGGGGAAAGTTTAACAAGCAAATCACCAGAGATTGGTAGTTTCAGGAGTGATAACAGACTAACTCAAAACTAAAACCCTACTGAAGGCAAGCAAATAGAAGCATCATTAGTTCTACAACAGTCATACAAATTAAGCAGACCTACTCAATCCAAATTTTGGTTCTAACACAGTAAAGAGATCTCTTGCAGAGATGCACCTATTGGGACAACAATGCAACCCTCTCCCTCCCCGATCAAGATCTAGGAATATATAACTAAGGTTTTATAGCTGGAACTAACTTGGTTGTTATTGGAATCATAACCAAGCAGGATTAGATCTTTATGTATGGAATATCTTGACAATGAAGTTCTTTGGCTACACGCACATAAAAGCCAATTTAGACAAAGAGCATATTCCAAAAACGATAGTGAATTAACCATGTGAAAATTACCTTACAAATTTGAAAAAAATACCTGACACAGGTATACATAAGGCTTTATTCTTCTTTCATTTTACATTGAATACCTCAGATGTTATTCATCACAATGTGTGTATCTATCTCCCTAGTCTTAGCACAGTACAGCTTCCCAGGGCATCCCTTTACAAGTGATTGTGCTTTCCCACTACCTGAGTTACAGCCTGATATCTTATTCCGCATATGAAATATTCAGACAGCAATTAGCCCAGTGATTCAGTGTATTAATTGTTTGCTTTTTAGAAAGTAACACACCAGCAATCTGCAAAGAAAACCACAAAACAAATTCTACGGCCATACAAGCATTTGTGTGTTTTTTACAGAGAAGTCCATTACACAGAGTCATTCATGGGGAATAAATGGCAAGCAAAAATAGGATTTATCAGTGTAGAGGCCTAAGGGTTGTAGAAAACACAGGAAAATCCAATTAAAACTGCAGGGAGTTGGTTCAATTTCTTAATCGGCACTGCAGCACAGCAGATTAATATTATTGCCTACTATTTAAACTTTATTACTCCATTTTTCTGTCTGTGGTCCTCTGCTCTGCCAGCCCACCTTGAAAAGATGGCAGGCAGAACCATATAATACTTTTTATGGCCTTGGCATCAGCACTGTTTTGTGGCTTGAAAGATAAGTACGGTTCTAGGAATGATGAGGTGAGGGAGCAGGCGACACTTAAGCTTGTTTTATAAGCCAGAGTGCGGGGCTGTTAGCCCTGCATTCTAATCACGAAAGCCATCGGCACGAGCACTTTGCCAGCTCCCTCTGACTGACAGCAGCATTTGCAGGAGTCATTTTTCTATAGAATTATCCTCCTAAAGTCAGAGGCAGCAAGAAGCAGTGACTACAGAAAACACTCTAGATAAGTGGTGGTCTTGGGTTCCAATTACAACAAAGGCACAGATTCATCAAATGACCTTGGGCAAATCACTCAACTTCTTGGTGTCACGAACCATCTTTGAAGGTTGTCAGAAGCCAGATTCCTGGATAAGCAGTACTGACATAAACATACATGAACCTTTCCCTTTCTAAAAAAAGTGATGTATTTGTTTCCTCAGGCTGCTGCCACCAAAGACCACTAACTTGGTGGCTCAGAACAAGAGAAATTTGTTCTCTCAAACTTAGGGAGGCTAGAAATCCAAAATCAAGTTGTCCCCAGGGCCGTGCATGCTCTTCAAATTCTAGGGAAGGACCTCTCTTGCCTCTTCTGTGGCTTCCAGCAATCTCTGGTGTCCTTGGCTTGTAGTGGCACCATTTCAATCTCTGTCTCCATTGTCACATGGCCTTCACCCCTGTGTGCCTGCATGTGAATGTCCCTTGCTTTTCTTTTATAGAGACACTAGTCATTGGATTTAGGATGCATCCAAATTCCATGTGACCTTATCTTAACTAATTGTATCTGCAAAGATTGTATTTCTAAATAAGTTCATCTTCTGAGGTTCAGAGTGAACATAAATTTAGGGGAGACACTATTCAACCCCATTCTGTAAGAGATTTAATTTCATAGTCTTACATCTTTTAATATGTTGAGATGCCCATACATGAGTATTCCAACAATTTAAATCAGAAGTCTTTTCATTGATGGGTTGTTGCATATATGCATTACATACAGACACAGTCTGTTTGATTTCATTGTATGTTAATTTATGCAGCAAATATGTATGTTGTTCGAGACCTCTTAGATAGTTAGCTATAATAGAAGCAGATTGTAGAATTCTTTCTTGTACTCTGTTTTGCAAACACTTCAAATAACAAAAGACATCCACGGCTGAGAGTTCATTCTTTTGCTCTATATAAAGACACGGTAGGCACAAGATAATCTGATTTAAAGTTTAGAAAACTGTTAAATCAGAGCCTTCTCCCTGCCCAGATTCAATGCACACATTATTTCTTATGGTAAACAGATGTAATATGTGACGTGCAAAGCAATAATTTATTATTTCACAATCAACATGGTTCTCTTCAATCATTTTTAGCATGAAAGGCTCCCAGGTAGGTTTGGGGTCCATTTTATGTGTGCTCAAGAACTCATTAGATTCAGCTCAGAAAAAATATCTGGCCAAATAAGATTCCTGTTTGGGCAAGCAAAGTTGTCTTTTCTCTGACTTTGCAATTCTCTTTCATTTTTCAGGTTCACGAGACACATGTAAATGTGATCTCCCTTCCGCACACCACTGGTTCATTCCTTTCATCCATTGCTTCTCAGGTGTTGATTAGTCCATTCCAGCTGCTGTTCGTACTTATTTTACCATACGGAGTTGTTGAATTGATATAAATGGAAGTGTTTATTTGATAATGTAACTTTTCCCCCTCATATCTTTACTATTCTAAGGTTCTACTTTGCTTTTTAAAGTTTACCACGAATATTTTTTTTCACTTTTTCAAAATCAATTCTCACAGTTCATCTAATTTACATGCCCAGATTCTTAGATGTTTTGTGCCACCAGAGAGGGAAGTAGCCAATTCCACCTCCTTCAGGGATTTCATATACCTCTTCTGTAAATCACTGAGAGTGTTTTGCCTTCTCCTAATAGGGTTCTCAGATCGATCACAGGATTGCTCATAACTTCACATTGTTCTTACTCCTTGCAGCACCTCCTGCCTCTCCTACCCTTGCCTTCCTAAGTAAACATGTGCTTTATCTACCTTGCTCTCCCTCTGTGCCAAATCAATGGGTCAATTCTGTTCTTTATAGTAATTGTTAATTTGGTCAATGTCATTTTGGTCCTTGATGATAAGTTCCTACAAGTTCAAATCAGTATTGTTTTCTTGGCACTAAACCAAAGAATCACACACAATTAAGTTTCTAAAAAGTATGATCTCTCTTAGCTTTCAGGATGCTTTTTGCATTTCTTTTCCTGTCTCCTTTTCCTCTCTCTGTCCCTGAATATTGGTATTCACCAGAGTTTCTTCCTTCTCACTTTCCTGTGCCTAATCTCACCCACTCACCTGCCTTCAACTAAGCTGCCCACTGGCAACTCTTAAATCAGTGTGTGCAGCTGGCCGCCTTTTGCTGACTTCTAAATATGTATCCTAGATCCAGAACAAGTACTTTGTTGACAACTGAGTATCTCATGTGTACTTCTTTAAGAAAAGTTTTTAAACTTTGTTGATTGCAGCCCACAGAAATACATGCATTTTGCATTTCAAATCACAACATAGACCCCAAAACACCATAGGACCACATGATTTTGTGTCCCAAGAGACATGACTGCTATTTAACAAATCATCGTTACCTCCCAAATTGCTTCTCCTTCTGTAATATCTCTCCTGATTAACGAGACCCCAATACAGAAATCTGAAAGTTATTTTGGATTCTTCTCCCCCATATATCTTATGTACATCTTACCATGTTGGCCATTAAGTCATAAGCATTCCACTTATTAAATATCTCTCAAGTTTAACCCCAAATCTCTATTCCACTGCATGGACTAGTATTGTGTAATACTCCTGATAATTCTGTTTATCCCTTATCTGTCTCATGAGCATTTAATTCATCTTCCATTCTGTCCCATAAATTATTCTCCTTCCCATTCTTTTTGCTTCTTTTTCTCCTTCTATATAGCAACTACTTTCGAGGTTCTAGAAATGAACAAGAAACAATGTCTCTCTTGAGTTACTTACAACCCATTGGAAGAAAAAGAATTATAAACTAATAATTACCATACCATATGTAAAGTATTCTCTTTGAAGTTTGAGAAATTTCAATATCTCAAAGAAGGAAAAACATGGAATCCACAGAAACAACCTAAAGTAACTTAAAGTTGATATTTTTTAAAGTATATTTTATCGATTATGCCATTACAGTTGTCCCATTTTTTTCTCCCCTTTCTCCTGCTCCACGCTGCAACCCCTCCAACCAGCATTCCGCCACCTTAGCTCATGTCCATGGGTTGTACATATAAGTGCTTTGGCTTCTCCATTTCCTATACTGTTCTTAACTTCCCCCTGTCTATTTTGTACTTACCATTTATGCTTGTTATTCCCTGTACCTTTTCCCCATTCTTCCCCCACCCCCTCCCTGCTGATAACCCTCCATGTGATCTCCATTTCTGTGAATCTGTCCCTGTTCTAGTTGTTTGCTGAGTTTGTTTTTCTTTTTGTTTTTTTAGGTTCATTTGTTGATTATTGTGTTTGTTGTCATTTTACTGATGGTATTTTTGATCTTCCTTTTCTTAGACAAGTCCCCTTAACATTTCATATATAAGGGCTTGGTGATGATGAACCCCTTTAACTTGACCTTATCTGAGAAGCACTTTATCTGCCCTTCCATTCTAAATGATAGCTTTGCTGGATACAGTAATTTTGGATGTAGGTCCTTGACTTTCCTGACTTGGAATACTTCTTGCCAGCCCCTTCTTGCTGGAAAGGTTTCTTTTGAGAAATCAGCTGACAGTCTTATGGAAACTCCTTTGTAGGTAACTGACCCCTTTTCTCTTGCTGCTTTTAAAATTCTGTCCTTAAAGTTGCTATCTTGAAGAAGACAATGCCTTAACTGTCATCAAAGGCTTTTATCTTTCCCTTTAGGAGGTTCATAAAGCTAAATGAACTTCCTTCTACTAGTCTTTCATTATAGGAAGATCATTAAAATAACTTCCCACAACCTCCAGGACATCAAGAAACAGGCTTTGAACATTGCTGGTGTTGCTACCACTCTGTATTCAGAGATAAGGAGAGATAAGAAATCTGAGGGTAGTGGGACAATTGATAGGTCCAAATTCAGAGAGCTCTCAGGGATTAACTCAAAAGGAAAACTTTGAAGTTATAGCCCATTTTGGGTGTGGGATTTGATATAAGTTTCTTTTTTTTTTTTCTTCCCTTCTGCCCTTTCCCAAGACACAAAAAGACAATTGTCCTAAATCTCTCAATTCCATGCTTGGGTTGGGGAGGGCTTTCTGTGCAGTCTAAGATTTTAGTTACAATACAATATTCTCAAAAAATCCCAAAACAGAAGTTTTGAATCTTACTTGAATTTTTTATGAAACATATGTCTTTTTTCTACAGGCCAACAAAAATATGCCTACAATTTTAAGGATTTTTGAATCCACTAAACATGCCCAGGAATCCCATATAAGGAATCCCTGCCCTAAAGCTTACTGGGCATTTATTTTGTATGGTAGGCAAGAGAAGATAAAGTTCAGTATCCAGCATCTGGACCAACTAACTTGTGACATGAATAACCAAATTGAAACAATATGCCATATTCTGTTGGTGTATCCCTATACTGTTCAATTACTCCTTCACATCAAAAATATAAAGGTGGATAACACTAGTTTTATAATTAGGACTATGAAATATCTTCACTTTAGCAGGTATTTTGGATTGTTTTTGTTTTGTATCATTAAAATTAAACTTTGGAGTAGTAAGGCACATTAAGCAAGTCAAGGAAAAATTCCAAGAACAGAAATACCAATAGGAAAAGTATAGCAAAAGAACAGAAGAATGTTATGTTAATAGATGTTGTGTAGACATGATCACGTGTTTCTAGTTTTCTCCTTTTTACTGAATGTCATGTTTCTTATATGAAATGAAGTTGAAACTAATTAATGACCACCAAAACTATTACCTCCTGCATCATCAAAATCTGTTCAAAGAGATGATTAAGAGACAGATTATGGGAATTGTCCCAGCTATGAAGAAAGCAAGAAAGTTCTTTATGAGTGCAGCTAGGAAATAATTGTGGATTCCAGGAAAGCATATGGTTTCTAATTAAAGGCACATACTGCATCATAGAGGGAAGAGATGGGCCATTAGCTGCTCTCCCCTGGTTATCTAGATGTATCTATGACCATTCATCTCTCATACAATGCAAGAGCCTGGCCTAACTCAGTGTGAAGAACAAAGCAGGTCATGCTTTAACAGGAATTTTTTTTTCTTGTTTAATTAACATGACATAGAAATGGTAATTTTAAGTTCTGGTTTCAATGACTTTCTATATTGCTGTAACATTGGGGTGCTGTTAAAGACATTATGTGAGACACTCCTAGGCTAGTTTTTGTTGAGCTCAGCTTTTACTAGACGCAGGATGCATTGAATTTTATTGTTACTTGCTTTACTTTTTAAGTATCCTACAACATAAGAACCAGGTGCTATACGTCTGTTACTCAATTAAAAAGGGCTGTTTACCATCTACTAAATTTAAAACAACACTAAAAGGAAAAAGTGACTTGCTGAATGTTGCTTTGTGAGTATTGCCCCCAATTCTCAGGCTGCATTAATTTGCCCATTGTTTCCAAATTGGCAATTCAGGGAATTACCGTACTTTGCCATGTGTAATTCACTCCCGTATATAATGTGCATCCACGTTTTTGTGCACATTAAACATGGGATTATTATACCCCTTGATGTGTAATCATTACATCCATGTATAATGCACATCCTTATTTTTCCCTAAAAAATTTGGGCAAATGTGTGCATTATACACAGCAAACTATGGGTAGTTATTTCCAGAGGTGATGACTTTTTTCATTTGTCCCAGCTGGAAAGGAGCACAAGTGTCTTAATAAAGTTATATTTTAAAGACCTAGTTATTTGTTGCTGGTATACAAGAAAGAAAACAAGTACAGATACAGTCTTGATTTTGGTGATTTAAGTATGAAAAATAACTTTAGGCCTGGTTTAGTAAGGTTTATAATAGACAAGTTGATAAGAGTAATTTGGATTAATTAAGTAGACTTTACTTCAATTTATAAATTAGAAATAGCAATTGTTGTACTTACCTGCCAGGAGCATGTAGACTTCATGTGAAAAACATAAAGCCACATTTATTAGCTGTGCAATTATCTAAGTGAACACTTAGGTAATTTTAACAACTATGAATTTATTACATTAAGCAAATTCCTGTGAAATTGTGAGACTAAAACATAGCCACCCAAGGGAATACCTACTCTTGTTACTGAAGAAAAAAATTAAGATTTTTACTGCCACCTTCATTTTACAGATGAGAAATCTAAAGCTCAAAAAGATTAATAGAAGGTCGAAAAGCTCATCAGACTTATAGCAGAGATTCAAACACATTTCTCTTCAATTCCTTAATAACAGAACCAAATCTGACATAATTTCCACATTATCTGTACGTAAGTGATCTTTTATGTATTTTATATATACTTAAGAAAGCTCCTATACCATATTTGATAGTGGTAAGAATGTTTGTTATTAGCTTAGAATTATTATTTTTATCTTTTTGCTTCCTTATATTAAAATCATTTCTCAGTAGGTTTTTCCAAAGAGAATTCTCCAGTTAATTACATAGGTATTTATTAAGATAATTGATTCATAATATTAAGGTTACCTTTGTTCCTTAGATTTTGAAGGAACACTACTGTAACAAATAAACAAACTTGTCATTTGCTACTTTTTTTCCCAGTGAGTGCTCATGAAAGAAATTAAAATGATACATCATAAGTGTATTTTCCTGTAAAGTCAGATGGAACAACTTTTGCAAATCAAATGGCATGCAGTTCTACGTAACAGAGATTTGGCACAATTATGAGTCTCATTGTGGTTCTGTTAGCACAATCATTTGCCTTCATCCCCAAAGACACATCTTTGCAGGAAACTAATACATGGTAGTCTAGACACATCAATGTATTTTCTTGACCATGAATATAAGAAGAAGGCGGGGAATGAGACACAGATGCTCTTTCGTGTGGGGTTAACTGTATAGTTGCTATTTTAATCCCACAATGATATGCTCCTGCAAATAAAATGTCATTTGCCCTTAACCTGAAGCAGGTGAAAACAGCTCTTCTTCAGAATATGCCCTGCCCCTCAATAAGCATTTTTGTACAAATCTTAGTGACAAAATAATAACATGGTGTTTGTAGTCTAGTCTTCTGGAACCAAGAAATAGTATAAATATTCATCATTAAGTAGACTGTTGTGTTATATTGATTATAAAACAGACATTGATAATTTTCTGGAGGGTGTTACCTTGTAGAAAATAGGCTGTAGAGCCATATTCACACGGAAGATCAGTGACCCCGTCTACGAGCATTTCCATAGCATGTCACCTCCCTGTGTGGTTCCACCCACAGACTCTAATCTCAGAGTGCCCGGGTTTGATTTCTCACTCTGCTACTCACCAGCTGTGTGGTCTTGGGCAAATTCTTTAGCTCTCCGTGTTAAAATTTTCCCATGGTAAAATATGATTGATTATGGTTTCCACCCTATAAAATTATTGAGAGAATTAAATAAGCTACTATTTCCGTAGGATTTATAACAAGACCTGGGACACAGAAAGTGAAGTAGAAAGGACATAGCATTGGTGTCAGGCAGAAGGAGGTGTTAATTTTGAGTCTGCCACTTATTACCTATGTAATCTAGGAAAGGTTTTCAAAGATATGTCTAAGGTTCCTCATCTAAAAATAAGACTATTATACATCAATCCCTGTTTATAATATATACCCCCACTCCATTTCCCCTTCTCCTCTCATTTTACAATTTTGTAACAAAATCAAATTAGATAATCTCAAAAGTAATAAAATTGAAACAATAAGTTTATTTCAGTAGTTTGTACTGACATATAACATACCTTTTTTCAAGTCTTTGTCTTAGGCAAAGGTCTCCTGCCTGATGACTTCTTAAAACATTATGTGTGTGTGTATATATATATATATATATATATATATATATATATATGTATATATGTATGTATATATTTTATATATATGTAGGATTTGCTAGAACTCTTTAAATATAATTAGAATTTTGATGAATTGATTTAAGGAAGTTTTCAATAACAAGAAAGCAAAAGAATGTAATAGAATTCCATTTTATTGTAATTGTGAGTATGTGATAACACTTTCAAAAGGATTTCTTTTGGTAGGAGGGTCACTCCAGTTTCTGTGGCCTCGTTTATGAAAGACTGATACTGTGTTATTGTTATTCATTATTGCCTGCATTGGGGCCCTATGTATCCAGTCGTGCCTGTGCTGCAGACACTTAAGCCTCCAATTCTAGTGATATTTATTTGACAAGAAGCACACTCTTTGAATTGAGAAACTAAATGACGTTTAGAAAGGTCCTTAAATGCCTTTCATCAAAATGTTTTTTTCCCCATTTCACTATAGTCTTCAGATACATTTTTCTAGAAAATTCTCCAAGAAACAAAGGCCTCAAATGTTCAAACCTGACAACGTAGTGAGGCGCAAACAAGGTGCTCGCCCTGACATGTACTGAGCACCCCCTATGCGCACAGCGCCTTTGCAGGGGCCGCAGGAAGCCCTAACCATGGGCAGGAAGTTAAAGTGGAAAAGGCATTGCACTCAACTTCAAAACATGACTGAGGCCTGAGATAAGTATTTTCCTGGGACAATTTCAATCAAGAAAGCTTAAATATGTACACGAACAACATGAGAAAATTTTAAGCCTCACTAAAAAATAAAAGAGATACAAATTAAAGGAAAATGAGATGCCATTATCCCCATGAAATTATTAAAGATGATTACAAAAATAATAACACCCAGTGCTAAAAGTAATGTTGATGTGGATGCAACATTCACGATTATTGCTGTGTAAAGTGATATAAATTTTCTTGAAAGACATTTCATACTATATATCTGCCTTAAAGCATGAATAGAGCTCTCCCCGGTGTTTCTGCTACTAAAAATCTAAAGTAGATCATAATATAGAAAAAAGAAAATTTATGCACAGAGGTGCTTACTGAAGCATTTTTTATTTTAGTAAAATATTGGCATTATTCTAAATGTTCAAATATAGAAATGTGATTAATAAATCATAATTTATTCATAAGCAAAGTATTATCCTTCTATTATATATTATATTTTAGGTTGACTTTAATGATATAGGGTATTATTTCTGATACAATTTTAAGTGAAAAAGCTAAATGAAAATTGTACATGTGTACATAAGCATGATAATCATTATTTAACATAGATATTCAGATGAACAATTATGGGTGGTAATTATTTTCACTTGCATAGTTTTCTTTTTCTTAATTCTTCAACAATGGCATGTACTGCTATTACAGTCACTTATATACCTTTTTAAACTATGGAAATATGATGAATACCAATGGCATAAAATACAGCAAAGTATTCTAAAATATTAGCATATGATTGGTTTAGGGGCATTCATTTAATCCCTGGTCCACCTGGCAGGAAGTTTGCTAATGAATTCAATGGGGAAGAAACTGTATCCCTTGATGCAGAAAGTCCTCTGATAGTGTCTCATTTCATCTAAGAGTCAACATGCTGTCCAGCAGCAGCCCCCGAAGCACATCTGACCTGCTGCTAGGTTTATACTGCTCAGACGCTAGGGAGTGTTGTGAAACCCTCTGACATCTCAGTCCCAGCACAGCTGGGTTAATGGAACATCCAGCAACATCAGCTCTTTCCCTGAAGGAACTCAGGGAGAACTAGGAGATGTCCAGAGGGGGAGCAAACTAGAGCCATGGGGACCTACATGCTACTGAGAACTCACCTCAGTGAAAAATTGGTTGTCACGGTAAATCTGGGAACTTCTATATGTTGGGTAACTTTGTATCTTGTAGTCATGACTGAAGAATTATGCATGTCTGCCCTCTGCCTTCCAAGAAATAGGCTGAATTAGGACTCACCAGGACAGTTCTCGAGAGTTGACTGCTCTGGTGTTCTGAGATGTCTCTGTCCTTTTCACCTACAAACGACTTCTCTGTCAGTCTACCACTAGTTCCTTAAAACAAATGTAAACAGGTTACTAGGAATGACCCTGGTTTACACCTCCTTTCTAGATATTGTTGTTAACAGTGTCCCCTTTCACTCTAAACGATGTCCTAGTTTGGTGAAGGTGTAAGCCCTGACACTATGTTAGTATACCTCAAAACATAACAAATTAAGCTGTTTTTCCAACAAACCATCTATTTTCCCTTCTCCCTATTGTGGCTTCCGTTTTAGATGGCATCATTCCACACCAAGAACAATCCCATAGATTTTAAAATAAATTTCCTCCTTCTAGACTCACGCTTTCCTAATAAACTTCTGTGGTTACTACCAAAGTGACAGAAGATCCATATAAGCTCCCATTTCCCCTTACATGTTAAACCCCACGGTGTGAGGTTAGAAGATAAGCTTTTTAGCATGGCGTATCTGATCCTTCATAGTATGGCTCCTGCCAACAACACATATATACTCAGTAAATACTAGCTTTTGTTGTTATTATCCTAAAAAAAACCAACTATGTTATTTCTTCCAGCAAGCCTTCCCTGGGTTTTCTGTGTTACTTCTGTTTCTATGCCCTCTATCATTATACTTTCCATGCTATCTTTTATTATAGGTCTGGGTTTCTTATTGACCAGAAAATACTGCTTTTGTTTGTATCTGTATTCCCAGAGTGCAATTTCCAAAATAGCGTGTCTGAAATGTTCGGGATTGCAGGCTGCCAACTGGACTGGCATAGGAGTGGTCACATAGGTGAACTCTGCCTTTGGTAGTTCTCATTTCTCTGCTCAGTAACATTCTCCCCAGTCCAGGAGTCTCCAGCCTCATGATTCCTCATCTCCACGGCTCTCGTGCCTTTCTGTTATCCAGAACCCCAAATGGGGATGCCCCTTCTGAGTCAGGCTGGCCTGGCCAGCGCTGACATGCTCACACTTGCCTCTTTTCTTTTCTTGGCTCCACCCGTCAAGGCTCCCCTTCCTGGTGGTTGTGTGGAGAAATAACCTTGTCTTTCTAGACCTGGGTTAATCCTCTATCAAATCATGAAGTTGCCCATTCCTTGGCTTTCTGGGAAAGTGAGTGCTGAATAGAATATTTGGATAACTGTCTTCTTGAGCCAAAGGAATGATTTTCAAATGTGGAAATTTCATCAGATAGTTATGCACCAAAAATGGTATTTAGTTAATAACAAATCTCTGAAGAGTGGGTACCATTACCACCCTACCCATTTATTTCTTTAGTAATAATGCCAATTTAGTGTTTATTACGTTCAATATTATATGCTAACTTTTAGATATTTTTTGTTGTAGCTATTAGATGTTGACATACAGTTTCTTTTTATTTTAATCATTATTTGGGAAGTTAAATTTTAGCAAACTATAGTTCTTTAATTTCCATGCAAATAAAAGAATACTAAAATTAGTCATTCCACACTAATCACTCAGCTCTGCTTTTAGTACCAAATTAATGTAAAATAAAATTGGGCAGCTTATAACATCAATTTAAAAATATATATGAAAATCTAATATATTTTGAACTTTTAAATAATTTCCATTCACATTTCTTCCCTTTGATGCATATTTTTATATCCCATCATTTGGGCTTTGTAAAAAAAAAAAGTCATTGCTCTTATTGTTTAAATGATGGCCAGATTTTTTTTAGTAGTAATACATCACACCAACATATGGAACTTTGACCTGAATTTTCTCAACCTTGTCACTTACATAAGGGCTGAGAACTCAGATTTCATATGTTCTGAAGTTTAAGAATATCTCTTCCCAAATCCACGTAGAAATCAATTCTTGAGAAAATTTTACCCAGTGAAACAAGGAATTTAATCAGAATTGTCCACCTGCTTACCCCTCCTTGTTACAGGTGAAGTCTCTAAGTCTTTCCCTCTCTTTTCCTCTGAGCTTTTCTTTGGAATAGACCTCAGTCCTAGGGAGTAATAATATTTAACTCCAGTGAGGGCAGCATGAGGAAAAGTGAACATTGGAGAGCACATAATTCTTAATGCACTTACTTGTCCACACTCCAGTGCTTTTCTGTATCCACGTCAGATAATGTGGCTCTCGCTCAGTGACTTAACAAACCTTTTTTAGTATGTATTCCCAATTATTCTCTTATGATATTCTGGTCAGATGTATCATAAGTTCAGATTCCTAAGAACCAGAAAAAAAAGAAACTAGGGGATCTAGTTTAATTAAAAGTGGAAAATCCTCCTTAATAGGCTTGATATTTTATCAATTCATGTTTTTTGTGGTTATAAATAGGATTTATAGTCGCTACTTTCATATTAAAGTACAGATTTGTTAACTTACTCTGTTATGGTCAAATAACTTTTGTAAAATTATAAAAGGCTTAATTCTAATTTGAACAGTCTTTTCTTAAAGACCAGAAATAGGAATAGCCCAAATTTTCAGTGGGTTTGAAGAAATTCCACCCAAAAAGCAAGAAATACAGTAAACTCTTCCAAAATCATCATCCCTGCTTCCCCTTATGCTTCATTATTTATCTCCATTGCACTATTCACCATGTGATTCATAATACATACACCAGCTTATTTGTTTATTCCTGCCCCCACCCCTAAGATTAAAATCTAAGAAGGCAGGGGGTTTGTCTATGGCATTCACGGATGTGACTGCAATGCTCAGGGGCATGGTGGCTCTCCAATGAATAGCAACAAGTAAATGAAAAGTTTGTTTTGTTTTTAAACTCAGGGAAGTAGCATCCCTATACTTGATTATTTTTTGTCTTGCTAATTTATACTTGACAATTACCTACATTGCATTTGCTCTGATGATGTCCTCCCCTGGAATATGTATCTGTAATTGTAAGTTTACATAGTTATTTTCTCAGTCGCTAATTTCTCTTCTTTGTTTTTTTTGTATATTTGTTCTTTTATTCACTGTTATAGGGGAGCTTCTTAAGTTTTTCTTCCTTGTTACAGATTCTATTTTCAGTTCAGGCTTATTTTATCCTTATGACTTTCTAATCCAATTTCATATACAATATATTTTTGTACCATACAGAGAGAATGCAAAATAATAGTATCTTTATTTGTTTTCCAATTCCTGTAATAAGTAATTTTTATCAATAAGCACTCACATTCATGCAGAAAATTTCTCTCTCTCTCTCTCTCTTTCTTATCAAATGAAATATCATGTCCACTATCTTCTCAACAGGGTAGGTGGAATGTTTCAGCTTTGGTTATTAAATACTTACCTGGGAGCTGGTTAGATACCTATTCTATACCTACAGCTAAAAAGCAGAATGGTGTGCCACTTACATATGAAAACTTAACATATTTGCATCTAGTGTGTTTGTACTGTACTGATGTTCTCCTGGCCCCTAGTATCTGGAACTTATTCAAGAAAGGGTCCTGATGATAGGGGTTAAACCGTTGGATTCAACCATGGCTAATTAATATCAGTTACTTTTTGTTATTTCATTATATGACCTGATAAATTCATTTTATTGTTGTTACTCTTTTTGTTTGATTCCTCTTGAATATTCCCCTTTGATAAATTAAAATAACCCCAATATAGTTGTTATTATTTTGTTATGTGTTTTAGCATGTTGAAAAGTCTATAAAATTGTAGGTGCTAAAAACTGGGTTAAGAAGAATGTACATCTACAAGTCATCCAGACTTAGATCTAAGATGGGATTTTGACCATGGAAAAGTTAACTAACTAGGACTAAGGACAAGTCAAAACTCATAATTTGACAAACTCTAGGTCTGGATATTATACTTAAGGAAAAAAAACATCAAAAATTAAAAAAATATTTTTTCTAATTAAAAATAGTATCAAGCAAGAGAGAATTATCACCTTACTCAAAGAAAAGCTGGCCTCTGAAAATTCTATAGAAACCAGAATATAATTTTAGAAATTTGACATGTTTCCTAGAATTTATAATACATTACCTCTGAAACAGAGGTATAAATCAATTTGGAGAAAATAGATGGAAATAAAAGACATAAGGCTGATATTAAAAAATGGGTGGTGAGATAAGGCAGGATATCAAGAAAATTAAATAGTAGCAGCAGATTTTAAATCTACAGTGATTGATGTTAGTAAAGAGTAAAATCAATACCATAGAAAACTGATTCATTGATGTGGAGGTCATTCTTCAAAAGCTCACTCATAATATTTAAAAGAAGGAACATAGAATTGAAATGAGAGATAAAATAATAGGTATGATGTTTAAAATATGGAAAACTAATGTCAGGATAATACAATTTTCTTTAAAAGATATAAAAATTGGAATACAAAATAATAGGATGTATTATGGAAGAATTTTTTAGAGTGTAAAAAATAGCCAGAGTATCCAAATTAAAAGAGATTTCTGTATTATAAGCAAAGATGAAAAAGAGACACCTTGAATTAGAAAGAATGAAAGATGCATACATTATCCAGATTCCCTTTTCTCAAAAAAAAGTCTGTAAAGAAAACAAGAAAACCAACAACCAATAGGATATGAAGAAAAAAAAAAGGGAGAACAAAAATCACTCTGGCCCTTGCCCTCATTGCAACTTCATTGCACAAGGGGACAGATCAGTGACCATGGAGTTTTAGGCAAAAACTTTGTGACCCAAAGACTTTAAACACAAAAAAATTCCTATTCTCAGATATGCAAGAGCTCAGAATACACACCACACCTGCATTCATCCTGAAACAAAAGTGAGGATGTAAGCACATGGTACATAGATTTATAGTGCTTTCCATACTGTTTGCCCCCAATTCAGGAATTCAGTGAGTTGCAACTTGTCATGGGAATTCTGCAACCCAGGGGAGACAGTGGGCTCTACATTTTTCCTTGACTGTTTCTCCTCTGCTTCCACACATCCATCTCCACTATTTCAAAAGTGTGTTCTTCGTGCCGCATCATCCATTTTACGACTGAGATAGCCTATCTTAACTTATTTGATGACCACTTAAAATAACAGGTGCTGTCCTAGGCTAACACTGGCTAATGATGACAAAACACAGTTTCAAGAGTTGCACACTGCTTTGAACACTACACAATTATTCTTCTTTATTTCATTCCTGGAAAAGCAGACGTGAGGTCCTATTATAATCACTTTAATTACCAGGAACTTTGAACATAACTCTAGACCTTTTTAAAAGCCTTATTCTATAACTTAGGTCACTATTTTTCTCTCTTTCTAACATGAACTGAGTATTTTCTCTATTTTATATTTTAATTTTTGTTTTCTCTTTCAGTTTTCAAGTTTTCTTTATAATACTTCTTTTACCATTAAAGAAGATGATTAAAATTTTAAAGAGTAGTTTTTACACAGTATGGAACTGGATGCCCAACCACAGTTGACCTTGGACTTCTGAGCCAGTACACTTGGATATAGTTTTCTAGCCATTGTTCAGGCAAATGCTTATTTACCAATACAGAAAAAAAATTAACACATCCCTGGTACTTCACATACATAAATGATCAAAATCAGTGTGGTTCTTGTTCTCAGGGATCTTACAGTCTTTAGGGGAGACAAGTAGGAAACCAATTAACCCACCCACCCACCTTTTTTTTTTTTTTTGGTCAGTTTGTGTGTGTGCTAATAGAGCACAGCACCTGATTCATAAAGTAGTCCTTAATCTAGTTTCTCATGGCAACCAAGGATACTTTGAGCATGGACTTTGGAGTCAGAGGGAGTATCTGGATTCAAATCCAGGCTCAGTTTATTACCAGCTTTGTGATTTTGAGCTGATGGTATTAACACTGGCTAATCAAGATGGAATGAGTCAACATTTTTAAATTGCTTAGACTACTTGGTATATGACAATTGAACTTCGGTGACTAATAAATAAAATCTGCCTTGATCAACTTTATAACCTTTTCCAGTCCTCCAAGATGCTTACTATAATTTAAACTCCCAGCCTTGGTTTTCACTGTCACTTCAAGCCTTTTATTTCTCTATGTCTTTTTCATTATTGCAAGGTAAATTGAGAAAGGGTATGTTGGGGTTGTTTGATTGCATACCATTTTTAATCCCCAAACGTGCAAAGCTGAGTCAAATAATTATATAGGCCACTAGTGTATTTAAATGTTAATTGCAGGCATTTCTTCTTTTAACTTTATTTTTATTGTTGACGCTATTACAAATGTTGCCATTTGTTCTCCCTTTGCCCATCTCCACCGAGCCCCTGTGCCACCTTCCGTCTGGCCATCACCACACTGTTATCTGTGTCTACGGGTTATGCATATATGTTCTTTGGCTAATCCCTTCACCTTCTCTCATTCAGGCTTCCCCTCCACCTACCTTCTGACAGCTGTTGGTCTGTCCCATGTATTCATGCCCTTGTTTGTATTTTGCTCATCAGTTTATTTTGTTCATTAGAGTCCACATATAAGTGAGATCGTATGGTATTTGTCTTCCTGTGACTGGCTTATTTCAGTTAGCATAATAATCTCCAGGTCCATCCGTGCTGTTGTAAAGGCTAAGAGTTCCTTCTTTTGTATAGCTGCATAGTATTCCATTACGTAAATGTACCACAGCTTTTTTATCCATTCATCTACTGATGGGTACTTGGGCTGTTTCTAGACCTTGACTATTGTAAACAATGCCGATATTAACATAGGGGTACACACATTCTTTCAAATTAGTGTTTCACAATTGTTAGGATATATTCCCAGAAATAGGGTTGCTGGGTCAAAAGGCAGTTCATTTATAATTTTTTGAGGGAACTTTGTACTGTTTTCCACAGTGCCTGCACCAATCTGTATTTTCACCAACAGTGCACTAGGGTTCTTTTTTCTGCACATCCTCGTCCGTACTTGTTGTTTCTTGATTTTCGGATCATAGCCATTCTGGCAGGTGTGAGGTGATATGTCATTGTGGTTTTAATTTGCATTTCTCTGATGATCAGTAACACTGAGGACTGTTAAATGTGTCTATTGGCCATCTATATGTCCTGTTTGTAAAAGTGTCTCTTCAGGTTCTTCGCCCATTTTTTAATTGGATTATTATCCCTCCTGGTGTTGAGTTGTATAAATTCTTTTTATATTTTGGAGATTAATTCTTTATCAGATGTATCATTAGTGAATATGTTCTCCCATACAGTGGGTTCCCTTTTCATTTTGTTAATGGTTTGTTTTGCTGTCCGGGAAATTTTTAGTTTGAGGTAGTACCATCTATTTTTTTTTCTTTGTTTCCCTTGCCTTAGGAGACATATCAGCAAAATTATTGATGTAAGAGATGTCTGAAATTTTACTGCCTATGTTTTCTTGTAGGATTTTTATGGTTTCATGACTTAAATTTAAGTCTTTTACCCATTTTGAGTTTATTCTTTTGTGTGATATAAGCTGGTGGTCTCATTTCTTTTTCTTCTTTTTCTGCTTTGATAACCCTTTGCTCCAAGGAAGATCATATTTAAATTCCTTCTTTCAAACATACTGTGTCTACTCGGATCTAGAGTTCACAGAATGACTTCATATGGCAGTTCAGGTTTGTGGGTGGGCAGCCTGGAGACTTAGTTACTATGGTAATTACAGATTTAAATAAACAGTGCTAGCAATATAAATACACTGATGCCACGAAATAAGACTTCTAAACCAAACATAAAACCACATTTTAATAATTGTAAGCTCGAAACTTTTTACCTGATATTACATTAACTAGTTCACTATTGTGGACATTTTCTTTCTTGAAATGTCTTTAAAATTTCCCTCTGTAACTCTTTTTCTATCCCAACTTCTTTTTAAAATCTTCCAATATGTTCGCTGAAAGTCATATTTAGGTGATGATATTCCATGTTCTCACTGATAACAGTATAGGTATAATTTCTTACTTTTAGAAAAAAGACTACAAAATACTTGTTACAGATAGAGATAAACATTTCACAAGTTCTTCTGGTGTGCTTTTTAAAAGTACCCTACAAAAATGACATTTGCCCCTAGTACATAGGATGAACACATGTTAATACCTTTACGCCTCTGCATATTGAGGTATTGCCTCATTTTTCAGGAAACACTTCCGTGGAAGTCAAAATGTTCATTCAAAATTCACACCAATAATAGGTGACAGATCTTACCATGAGACCCAGATTTCCTGTCTTCATTAGGTCCAAACTCTCTGACACTTCCATCGTCACAGGAAAAAGGAAGAAGTCAGCTTGCTGCATGTGTTTGATTTTGATCTTTCTTTTTCCTAAGAATAAATTACTAATAACTGAACATAGAACATTTTCTCCCTTAATAAAATAAAAGTCAGTTTCCTTTAAGTTTCAGGGTTTTTTTTTTTTTCCTTCAAATAATATCCAAAGAAGAAAAGGGAAGTAGTGGTTTCAATAAAGCTATTTTTTAGTATTTTTATTTTAATTTAGTGTTTCTTAGCCATGTATTTAGATACTTGAAAGTATTGATTGGAGAACAGATAATCAAGTGATCATCCTCCTGCTTAATTTGTGCAGAGTTCTACAAGGTCAAATATTATGCACAAAATTTTCTCCATAGTATTATCATCTATTAAGACAAAATTTTAGTTTGGAGAAAACAGTAATTAAAAGTCTGGTCTCTCTTTACTACAAACACGACATTTTCTCATTGTTGAGAGTAGTTATGTATGCTCATTGAGGTGGAAATATAATGCAGAACATTTGAATAACAATGTTATCAGAAACAATTTCTTTTAATTCTTACATTATTAAAGAAAATCCACTTTAGTGGTAAGTAAAACTACAAGAATTAAAATTTTAAAAAGTATAGGTAAAATAGTAGAAAATAAGAGATGATTAAAATTGATTATTACTGCAAATAGTTGTGGTTTAGGAAATTTTAAAACAGGAAGTCATAGATGTGTAAAACAGGTGGATTGAGTGTTTTCAAAGGCAAATTTAGATTGTTGTTCATTTCTGACCAGATAATAGGACAAGAGTTGACAGAGAGACCACCATTAAAATGCTTGGTGAGCACTCCAGAGGCTGCCTTTGAGTTAATCGGTGATTTTTCACAGAAGACATCTAATCTATGAGTATAAATTACTTTGCACTCTTATTATTCCTTAATTGAAGTGCACCGATGTGAAATTGCCATAGATGTTGCAGGAATGATTCTAGCCTCAATTAACTTGGGTAGAATTGAAGCCTTTTTTCCCCCTGAACTAGGACTATTGTCTGACATCTTGTATTTATTTAAATTGTTGCTGGAAAATTGGAGGGAGACTGTGTGTGACCAGGTGTTTTATAAGGATATTCTAGAGCCAGAAAGCATCTACACCATCTATTTCTATTTAATCTATATTCTCTGATGCAGCTGTTTTGTGTAACAGATGTGCAGCCAGCAGTAGCTTAATCTCCCCAGATTCTATTTGGAAAGAGTAGATTAATAGCACTCATTTTTTCCAAGGTGGCATTTAGAGTCTCTGTGATTTTTAATTCAAAAGGCAACCACCTCTATTATTTTTAAACTAATTCTTCTACATAGTTGTTGTTTAATATATAAAACATGACTTAAGTAAGCTTTCTGTCTAGAATGTGGGGAAGGTCAACATGAATGAGCTCAATACTAAGCATTGCATTCCACCAATTCTAAAAACTGTTGAAAGAACATATTGCCAATAGCCACTGAATATTAATTGGTAACTGATTTTAATATATAGTTTCTATTTTTTTCCTAACTAGTTATCATGTGGAAAAAATATCCTTGGCTTACTAGCTTTTACCTGGAATTAAAAACCATGAAGAGAATAAATCTGGTCTCTCATTACAGTTACTGAATACACATAGATACAGTGTACTATACAAAGACTAAAAGTGATGATGAAATTGCTTTCTAATTCCCCATGGTATGGAAAAATACTAACAATATCAAGGATTACACCTTTAGGTGTCTTCTAAAAGTAAGTTTTATAATTTCTCTATATAAACAAGTTGATCAGTTTGTGTTTTGATCATATATTCTGCCCAAATACTTTTCACATTCTTACGACTTATAACCAGTTCGGAATGTCATCTCCAAAAGTCTCCTGTTACATGAAAATGTTAAAATGTTACCTAATATGCAACCTGACTTGCATTACTTGAAGAATAACATCAAAGGTGAATCTCTGTCCTTGACAGAATTATGCCCATTTTCAAGTTCCAGTTTATTTATATTTATTGAGTGTCTATTATGTGTCAGCTGAGGGATACACACTAAGCGACTCTTATACTTCAATAATCATTCATCAAATTATTTAGCTGGTTTCCAAATAAGTGTCTTAGGAAGGAAGATGGTAGTGCTGGCCCTAGATAACACTGGATTCCTGCTGAAGCTAGAAGAAAACAGACAGACCTTTAAAAAAATGCAGAAATGGCAAGATTCCTACCATACTCTTATCTACTTTGTGAGTCAAGTTTAATGAAATGAAATCATTGACCTTTCAGAATATTGGTTGTTCTATATATGATCTTATCTCAAAATCCAACTGATTGTTATTGCAAAACTAGCTTTCCACACACAGATAAAATTTTGTGGAAAGAATAGGCAGGACTATTATTCTTCAGAAAAAACTGACTGGGATGAGCCTAATTCCATTTTTAATAAGGTCATTTTCTCGATCATAGAGGAAATACATTCATGAATAAATGGGTGGTTAAGGCCTTTACAGTGAGAGAAAAAACAGCGCTCGATAGATCAGCAGATGCCACACTGATGGGTGGGTCATAAGGAACCAAAGGCGGTGCGGTTAGTCTACTAGGAGACAGTGATTCGTGTATCCAGCTATTCCCCCTGAAATGTCCATTGATCCCTGACCTTGTTACGTTGTGGACCATGTACCCACTCAGATAGACTGATTCTTAAGAACCAATAGCACAAAAGTCTACATAGTTGTAGCATTTCCAAATCTGAAGACTGATACATTTTAAGCATTCTCTAAATTACTATAAATCAATCATGTATTAAGAAAGTTATATATGCTTCTTTATAATGCCGGTAAAATTTATGAATCATCATTGGTGTTTTTTGGCAATTAGTTAGAGACTAAAATCAAAGGTGATTTTCTAGTCTTGACAGAACTGGGTCCACTTTCTGTTCAAATCCACATACATTTATTGAGTGTCTATTTTGTGTCAAGCCATAGGGACACATATCACTTAGAAACTGTAACAGTAATCTTTGACCTCCATGGGCTCACCAGTCAGTGAGCTGCTTCTTAACATTGGTTCTCCGTCCGTAACTGGCAGAAGGTATGTTTTATGTCTTTGAGAGAAAAGCCAACCTCCATTTCTCTGTTAAGAATCTGTCTCCCAAAACCCTTAGGGGGGGCCTTGTGACAGGCCTGTCTTGTCCTGACTCTGTCTTACAACTCCGCCTCTTATTCGGAGTTCTCCTCTGAACGATTTTATCAGTGCAGCCAAGGAGGCTCTTCAATCTTTAACTTTACTTACAGTTATCTACAGCCCCTTGGTAGTGGACAGCTGTCAGCTAAACCTGCTTGCCTTCATCATTCACAGATCAAGCAGCCCAGCTTGGAGATGAGATAGAGAACCTAAGCCAACAGTCCATTACAGCTATCTCAGGAAGGCGCTCACAGCCATCTCAGCTGGGAACCTCCCTGGCTGAGAAAGGCTAGACATGTCAGCCTTCACAGTGATGGCTACTGCTCTGCTTTGCTCCAACGTCCGATTTTATCTGAATAAAGACTGAGAGGGTCTGTAAATCTGCCTGAAAATTTGCAGAGGTGTGATGTGTGTAAATTGCAGATTCTTGGGGAAAAATAATCCACAGGACATGCTTTTAGCTTGTGACTGTACATAAGGAATACGCAGACCAGGCCTGACTAATTCATTCATATTGGCTGTCTAGTGTGTGCTGTGCCTGGCTGCACAATCAGTTCAGCTTGGAATCCGTAGGCACTAGGCTTCTAGCTACACCTTCAGATTTGCGAGCAGAGCTCAGCTAGATCATTAGCAAGTGAGGAATACACAGAAGGGACAGCAGAGCCAAGTCCTTATTTTGGATTAGGACAATGATACTTAAATTTATTTACAATTTCTTTTATTCTATAAATTTGTACCTATGGTATACTATGTGTGGAAGGCTGTCAGGGGGTACAAAGGTAAATTCCTTTTATCCCTCCTCCAGCTCCTTCAGATGTTTATAGTCTAACAGGGAAAAGAGTCATTCATGAGCATAACTATTTATACAGACTATCCATAATAAAAATGTATAGTCACCATTTCAGCAAACATTTATTGAGTGCTTAATGTTTGTTAGGAAGTGTTCTAGGGATGTATTGCTTAATAAAGAACTCTAATATAAAGTTTGTATGTCAGATTATAGTATGGGAGGTTAGAATAAAAAATGAACACTATAATCCAATTTACAATCCTTATATTAGAGCTTTTTTTTATCACTTCCACACTGTTATTATCTTACCTTCGCTCTTTTGAGCCCTATTCTGTGGCTTGTCTGTGTCCAGGAGGCTTGTGATGGCCCTTCATACAATTAAAAGTTTCAGATGAACATTGCAAGGAAATCTAAAGAGAATATAGTAAGTACCTCAAGGCCCATATATTTGTCTCATTCGTATAGCCTTCCACTCTGAATAAAATGCTGTACACCGAAGTCCTATTTTCTAGAGGTGAAAACCCTATCCATTGGAGATGCGGTCTTTCTCCCCCACCTTGTACATCATGTTGCTGCTTCATTTATAGAGAGCATGCACTTCTGTTACTGCATTTCGTGGGACAGCTCGGATTCCTGTGTTGCTTCTGTCCGTGCTTCTCTAACCTCGGTTCCTTTCGCATGGTCCCATCAATATGACTTTGAACTGAACTGTAAGATATGTTCTGAATATAATTAAGGGAGTTTTTACCCCCTTCTTAGAACCATAGAATCAAGACAGAAGATATAAAGACATAGAACAGTCAGGGCAAAGGTCCAGTGCCGGTCTGTTTAAGTTTAATGGCTGTGAACATGGCCCTTTCTTGAAATTAAATGACAGTTCTGTCCCCAGGAGCTTTACCTGGCACCTAGCTTTCTTTGAGAGGAGTGCTCACATCAAGTGAAGGTAGTTCACATTCTCTTTAAAATTAATATAGAATTGAATGAGCGCTTTATCCACTTACCTACTTTGTGAAAAGTGAGTCCTATTCTACTTAAATGAAGGCTGAAGAAACCACAAGTCATTGGCCTAGAAATACTTTTGATGAAAGACAAATTTTCTATTGAGTGATGTTTAAAGCCAGAGGAGTTTTCTTCCATGTTCCTTTCTCACTTAGTTATTTTTCTCCTCTCTGATTGTGCCTTTGTATTATAAGAAAGAGGCTGCTGTGTTTCATTGTCACAAATGGATCCTACATTTGTTCCAGCGTGTGACCTATGGAAAGGAGATTATATTATCAAGGAAAAGGAAGAAGTTATGTAGGCTGGTTGATTTGTTAAAGGAGAAAAAAGTTAAGTGTTCAGAAAAGAGATGCTTAGAAGCCCAGAAAAAAATCATTTTAAGTTGCTACAGCAGATGAATATTTTGCTTAAAAGAAGATCATGGATAAAGACACACTTCATTATCAAAATATTAAGTACATACTTTTTTTCAGGACAAAGGTTTCAAGTCTGACTATTAACTCACTAGGTAACCCCAAACTCTTATTTATTATTCAGGGTTATTATACAGACAGAATGAGACATTTTATGCAAAAGACTTAATCAAGTGCCTAGTATAGTGTAAGCTTCTTACCAACTTCTAGTTATATTACAGAGGACTAATCAGCATTATTAATTGGTATATAATAGAATTGGCATTACTAAAATCATGTAATTAGTTCATACTCTGGAAAGACCAAATATATATGTAATTGTTCTTTTATTTGCGTTTTGTTTCTTTGATTTGAATTAAGCAGTTTATTTCAGGGAAAGGGGTTGTAAAAAATTATGATTGCTTGTGGAGTGGGGATCTGAGGCAGAGAAACTTTAAGATGGGAAAGGAAACACAAGCTGGAGAACGCTGACACAGCTGAAAGCCTGGAGGAAGACTTCAGAAAGGGTAGGAATAGGCGTCTGCCCTGGCTGAATCAAAGAGGCTGAGGAGAGGAGGTCATATGAGTGGAGCAGATGGTGCCTAGCCTCGAAGCTGAGTTTGAGAAGTTAACATTCTTTCTTCTGATCATAAATAATTTAAGATGAACTGTGGCCCAGCTCGGGGAGAAAAAGCAGCCGTGAGCTAGGATACATAGACGATCAAATATTGATCACCTCTTCTACCTTCGGCGCTGCACTTGTTCCTTCGAGCAAGGTTTCTCGGGCAGACTCTGGCATGCTGCTTTTAACAAGGAAAGGGTCGTTCTGTTTGCTTGTTTGTTTGTTTTTCCACTGAGCACAGTGTAACTGTATCAGCTCAGATTAGTGGAAAATCAAGGGCTGCTTTGTTGCCAGACTTGCACCTATGGCTGGCGCGGCCCACTTTTATGAGTCAGCCCACTGAGTGTGCTTTGGTGGAATGAATTCTTTATCCTCAGCGATAAAGATGACAGCAATATCAACCAACCATAATTAAAAAAAAGGAAACTATTTAGAAAGTAGGAAACTGATACTTTTACAACTAAAATATTCAAAGAAATGGTCACTAAGAAATGAAAACTTTTCAAATATTGTTCATTTAACATTGGACCAATTTGCAGTGTAGAATTTATTAGCAGTATTCTTTTTTCCTTCATAAGAATGGTGGAATGGCCTTCTCATACAAGAAGAGTCTACGCCTTGCATGTTTACATGCAAACAGTGCTGAACAATTGGCAGAAGCTTGTGGTGGACCTCTTCAGCCAGCTGCCAGTAATTCATAAGGCATCATTGTATAAGTCAGAAAAAGGTGCTCTCTGCAGGCTGACTCCTTTGTGCCTTACAACTTCTTCACCATAAGGTGGCCCTGTTTATGAGCCACCCTGTGGCCACTGGGTGAAAGTGGTCAGATGCAACATGCCAGTGGGTCTTCCTCTTAGGTGAGCTCAAAAATTTCTTAGCATGCTGCGCAGTATTTCTCTTGACATAGGCAACAGGTGAACAACCTAAAGAGCAGATTATTTTCTGTAGAATTTATAACATTGATTTTGTTATAATTAACATTATTCAGATAAATTGCAAATTAAACTGCTACAACTTGGCTCAGATCAACAAATATTCATCTACATTATGTACTTACTCATTTATGTGGGTTACAGAATAGTTCCATACAATGTGGACAAAAAAGAATCAGATAATTTTGCCTGAAGAGTAAAGATTTTCGTTGAACGTCTTGCCAGAAGAACCTGACAGATGTTTTCCATCTTCTGTGAGCACAGAATAAAAGGAAACTGGTTCATGCTACATAGATATTTCAGCTCTGGAAATAATTTCCTTGCAAAGAGAATGATAAAATTAGGTTATAACAGAACACTTTTCCCCAAGGTAGATAAAACCTTAAAGGTAAGAGTAAGGGTTTTATTGTCCTACATTTTAAAATCCAACTTTTCCTTTCCATTGGAATATAGGGTAATGTGTAGATAAAATTATTATTTTTAGCTGTAAGAAAAATTAAAGTCTATAGAACAGGCCTTATGCATTCCTTTTGTTGTTGTTGTTGTTGTTCGTTGTGGGATAACTGATATTTTCCCACAGGACAGGACCCCTGTTTGCCTAGAATAGTTAGAGGTGGAGAAGAGGTCAATAGGGTATTTTCATACTCCAGACTTTTGTCATTTTAGCCTATAGCACAAAGCACTATTACACAGAAACAGTTGATTAGTAAAGCAAAAAAAAAAAAAGAGGGGGCATAGACCATGTAAAAAATTGTTTGAGTAAAGAAATCCACAACCTGCTTCTCACCCTTTACAGGCATTCGAAGGCAGGAAAACAGGTCCTGGCCAGCTGTGTGACATCAGGAAGTTTGCATGCACTCTCTGATCCTCACTTTTCTCACCTGTATGATTATGTGATTGCACTAGCTACTAAAATTGTTTCCAGCCCTAATGTTTCTGGTTAAGAATTTCTTACATTTTTTATCTTTAAGACATCAGAGTTCTCAAATGTTAGTGTATATCAGAAACACCTGGGAACTTATAAAAAGTGCAGATTCTACCCCCAGAGATGCTAGGCCCCTCCCAGATACTCTGATTCAGCAGGTGGAATCCAAAATCTCTTTTTCACATACTTTCTTCTTGGTGAGATTTCAGGAACTCAAGGAATGCATCCAAGAAACCTTCAAGCAAAACCTAACTTTCTGAAGAAGAGGGTTACATTTTATTAATCTTTGTACACTGAGTAACTAGCATAGTTCTAGGCAAAGAGTGGGTGCCCAACAAATGCTGATTTAATGAACTATTTGTATTCAAAGATGTATTAACATATTTGTAATATCTGATTTTCTAAGAGAAAGAAGGGACATTTCTATCAGAGGGAAGATAGACTATATAGAGGTTTCTAGAAGCTACAAATTGATGTAAAGTACTGTTAAGTTAGCAAATTAAAATTTAAAAATTATGCCTGCTCTTCAATATAGCTCCCCTCCAATCCTCAATGTAAAATTTTAAAAAATGAATTCTGCACTTGTATGCCTTTTACTCAGGGGCATAATAACAGGATACTCTGTTTACTCTGAAAAAGGACTAACTCTTTACATTAAGTACTAGGAAATCAAGCTGTCATCTCAACATATGGCAGCTGTCTCTCGTACCACCGCTGCCAAATGTCACCCCTCCCCTCTGGGTGTTGATTTTGCTACTGGATCTGGGGGAGTATGCCTCATTGCACAGCTTGTAGCTTCAGTCTCTGTGCCTTCGACTCCAGTTCCTTCTCATTTGACTTCATATATATTAATACAGAGATTCGTTCCACTTTTTTCTTGACTAGTTAATCACTTGGCAGCCAGCATCCTCCTGTGGCATTGCAGGTCAAATCAGCTGAAAAAGACACTGACTTCAGGCTGGAAAATACAATGTTTAGTGAAAACTGTGCCCAGGACAGGACCTCAGACTTGTCACCCAGACATGAAAGATTTATTTTCAATTACAATCCCAAGCTTAATGTGAGGGCGCCCTGTGGGGGGTGATTCAGATCACTGCTTCTTCTAAATTGACCTTGTACTTGTTTCAGTATTTTCTTCACTATGGAACAGCATTCTGTGACCCCTGGAGCTGAAGAGCCCTATTAGCTACTGCAGGAATTGCTGGGCTAGGAAAACTTCAGAACAATCCCTCTAACTGAAGGCCAAGTTACATGAATAATTTCCTCCTTGGTGAACCTTCACTGGTTAACACAGCAAAAGATTTGGGGCTTAAGGCAATACTTCCTATGGATTGCAGGGGCCAATCAGCCAATCACACCATGTTACATAGGTTTAAGTAAAACCCAAAAGCAAAAACAAAATTTCCAATTTTCATTATTAGGTGGATTTATTGTTGACACCTAATTAAGACTTATCTATCACATATTCCTTTTGCATGAGTAAATAAGAAGACCCGAGGCTAACTGCTGGTGCTGCTACGTTAGTAGCTGAATTAGTGATTTGCCTCAGGATATTCCGGCTCCCTGTTCTAATGCCTTTCTGTGCACCAGCAGCTGCTCCGCAATGCACGCCATATGGCCCTCATCTAGGGTTCATGAGCTTTCCTTTTAAGAACCACTAATTGAGCCTTCCTAGGAAAAGTTGTGTTTTAAAATATATATATATATATATATATATATCTTTCTAATTTAAATTTTGAGGGAGTCAGAAATTTGGATTATCATTCCAGTTTGATTTGAGATCTGATTATTAGGAAGTAGCTTAGCGCAATTTTCTTTATATTGTAGCTCTCACTACTTCTAACCTGAGACTTTTCTCAGTCTACATGTTCCTAGACCATTTGTTGTGGAACGCTTACACAACTCTTGTTTTCACCTTTGCATTTAACTGCTGTGCTCATAATCATGGATGATTATATTAGATAGGGTAAACAGATTACCTTTACTCGGTCCATCCTGTGGGGGTTTAGTTTCTCCTTAGTAATTATCTATATAATGTCATGAATGGTGCTGGATTTTTCTGGTGTATATGAACACAGAATAGTCCAACTATATCTGTACTTAGGCTGTGCATATAAAGAAATCATCAGCTAGTTTTCTCTTGATATATATGAACATACACATATTTATCCACTTTCTCTGGAATCAAAGGTATGTAAAAAATAGACACCTTTAACTCCATAAGCATCTACTGTACACCTGCTCCATGTGTGGCACTATGCTCCATCTGGAAATAAGGTCAAATAAATAATTACAGATCAATGCTGGTACATGCTTCCAAAAGAATGTCCAGAATAAACTGAACATTTAAAGGAAGATGGACTGTGTTCGAGGTTTTCCCAACAACATTTGAACTGAACCTTGGGGACTAAGAAGGAGTTGACCAGTAGAAGCCCTACTAGGAAACTCATTAATTTGTTATTTATTTATTAAATATTATATGGAATATTATTCTGTGGTAAGTGTGAGAAACACAAAAATGTTTTCTGTTTATTTAGGAAGATAAACCAATGCCCAAGTAACAATGCAACGTGGCAAGAGCTCAGATGGTAGTAACCAAAGGATTGGGTGCTAAATCACTTCGTGTACATCTTTCCTGTCTTTTGCAATTTCCAGAGTGCAGCTGAAGTACCCAAGGAAGAGTTTCTTCCCCTGCTCTCCTCATTGACTTTATTTTATTCTAGTGGCATCACCTCGGTTACTCATATAGCTGTGCTCTTTCCATTTTCCAAAAACTGTGTCATTAAAAATGTTTCTAGCCAGGCTGAGTTATAGTTTTGTTGTTGTTGTCTGTGTTTGTTGGTGTGGGCATGCGTGTTCGTGTGTGTATAATGGTGTGTTGGTACTTGCCTACATGGGGTTTGTGAGAGTATTTAGTGTTGTTCCAGATTAGTGTTTTTACCTCATTGTAGGCCACTTTTTCACAAACTAGATACCTTATACTCCAAAATTCATAAATAAGCTTCATTTCTGCTTTTTGTAATGATTATTTTTGTAATTGTTATAATTATTTTAATCTTAATTAATTTACTTTTATTAAATTACACTGTAAATGTGATTAATTTTATAATTACTCATACATTTTAAATTCCTTTATACATGAAAAGACTATTTAAAAATTTTAACCAGAGTGAAGGCCAAGATCACACAACTAGTTATAAGTTTCGTACAAAAATTCTGTTTTTTATCGTACCAAAGGGAAGTAAGGGTGTGCTGAAAGATGATGAGGATATATGTAATCGACATAGGAGGCGGCTTGGAGAGACTCTTACTGGCCAAATATGGGACCACTTGGGCATCCAATTAAAGGGTAATAAAAGATTATGACCCCTAGAATAAATAAGAACCCATGAGTCCATAACAATATAAATGAATGAATGAGTGAATGAATAAATTAATTAATAATGAATGCAAAGTGGGGATAAGGGAAAGCTTCTTACTGCCAGTTTCAACTAATAATAACATAAATGATGAAATTAAATTTGCTTCATATAAGAATCATGAACAGATGCTAAAATTAGTGGAAGAAGTCATGATGAAAAACAGGACATTTACAGAGTCTCAGCATTATCTGTCTTCTTTATATTTATTAACACAAAAAACATACTAACTTAATAGCAGAGAAATCTGGAAAATTACCACCTTAACTAAGTGCAACAACTCAACACTGGGTGCCTCTTATTATGATGCACTGAGATGGACTCAACATTTTTCTATTCCCTTTCTGCTGAAAATTCTTAACCTAAGGAATTATGAGAGGGCCCCCCCAAATGGAATTATCTTCTGGAGAGCAGGCCTCTTGTAGTACAGGCTCCCCACCCCCTAGATGAGTGTTCTAGGAACCCATCTCTATCAGTGTACCAGCTGGCATTGTTGAGAGAGTCTGCATTGAAATTCAGTGAGAATTTTTAAGGCTCTTTGAACGCATCTGCCTATTTCACGAGGGGTGATTTACAAATGTACCTGCCCACACCTTGCTGAGTTTTCAGCTGTTTTTGACCAAAAGCAACATGACCCCGATGCCCCATTCTTTCTATTCACTTGATCTCACCCCACACGACTTTTTTTGTTTCTCTGAATGAAGAAGTTCCTTAAAGGGAAACGTTTTGCTGATGTGGAAGAGATGAAACAAAAATGGCAGAAGTGCTAAAAGGCAACAAAACTGATGAGTTCAAAAACTGTTTTGAGCAGTGGAAAAAAAGTCTTGGTAGGTGTGTTGCATCAAATGGAGAGTACTTCGAAGGTGACGAAAGTTTAAACATGTAATAAACACATTTTTAATAAATTCTAGGGTTTTGGGTCCCTCCTCCTATAATCATGATAAATATTATACAAACCCTAATTAAGGGACATTCTACACAATAACTGACCTGCATTAGTCAAAAAATGTCAAGGTACAGAAAAACAAAGAATGATCAACAAACTGTTCAAAATTAAGGAGATTAAATAGAAAACTAAATTTAACATGTGATTCCAGAATTGATGGGGGGTGAAGAGAGAGAAAGAGAGAGTGCCAAAGGAAAGGAGGAAAGAAGGAAGAGAGAGGGAGAGAGGGAGGAAGAGAGGGAAGAAAGGAAGATGTTAATATGTGGGAAATATAGGTTAAGGGTATATGGTAGTTTTTGTACTGTTCTTGGTACATTTATGTAATACTGAAAGTATTATAAAATAAAACATTTTATTTCTGGCTTCTATTTCCCATTCCATTGACCTATGTGTCTGTGTTTATGCCAGCACCGTGCTGCTTTGATTACATGGCCTTGCAGGACAATTTGAAACCAGGTTGCATGATTCCTCCAACTTCGTTCCTCTTTCTCAAGAGTGCTGTGGGTATTCAGGGTCTTTTATTGTTCCAAATACATTTTTGAATTATTTGTTCCAGTTCTGTGAAATATCTTTTTGGTCTTTCAATAGGAATTGTATTGAGTCTATAGATCACTTTGGGTAGCATGGATATGTTAACAATGTTAATTTTTCCTGTCCATGAGCATGTTATCTTCTTCCATTTATCTATATTTTCTTCAATTTCTTTCTTTAGTGTCATAATTTTCTGATTACAGGATTTTACTTCCTTTGTTAAATTTATTCCTAGGTATTTTTGATGCAATTATAAATGTGTTTGTTTTCTTAGTTTCCCTTTCAATTAATATTTGACAAAGGAGGCAAGAACATACAATGAGGTAAAGACAGTCTATTCAATAAATGGTGTTGGGAAAAATGGACAGACACATGCATAGAAGTGGCACTAGATCACCTACTTTCACCACAGACACAAATAAAGTAAAAAAAAAACATTAAAGACTTAAATATGACTCAAAACTATAATGCTCCTAGGAGAAAACATAGGCAGTAAAATCACAGACATTTCTCATAATAATATTTTTTCTGTTGTATCTCCTTGGACAAGGGAAACAAAAGAAAAAAATAAACAAATGAGACTACATCAAACTAAAAGTTTTTGCATAGCAAAGGAAATCATCAACAAAATTAAAAGATAATACACTGAATGGGAGAACATATTCACCAACGCATCTGAAAAGGGGTTAATATCCCAAATTTTAAAAGAGCTTACAAAACTCAACACCAAAAAAAACAAACAATCCAATTAAAAATGGGCAAAGGACCTGAATAGACATTTCTGCAAAGAGGACATACAGATGGCCAATAGACGTATCATAAGATTATCAACGTCACTAATCATCAAAGAAATGCAAATAAAAGCCACAATGAGATAATACCTCATACCTGTCAGAATGGCTACTATCAATAAATCAACAAACAAGAAGTGTCTTCCAGGATGGGAAGGAAAGGGAACCTTCATGCACCATTGGTGGGAATGCAAACTGGTGCAGCCACTATGGAAAACAGTATGGAGTTTCCTCAAAAAATTAAAAATGGAACTGCCTTATGACCCAGGAATTCTACTTCTATGTATATGCTTGTACAAACCCAAAACAGTAATTCAAAAGAATATATGCACCCCTATGTTCATTGCAGCATTATTTACAATAGCCAAGCTATAGAAGCAACCCAAGTGCCCATCAATAGATGAGTGGATAAAAAAATGGTGGTAAATAAACAATGGAATATTACTCAGGCATTAAAAAGACCAAAATATTACCATTTATTTCAGCATGGATGGATCTGGAGGATATTATGCTAACTGAGATAAGTCAGTCAGAGAAAGACAAATACCGTATGATTGCACTTGTATGTGGAATCTAAAGGACAATATAAATGAACAAAGAACAGAGAAATGGACTCATAGATACTGAGAACAGAATGATGGTTGCCAGAAAGGAGGGACACTGGGGGACAGTGTGGAAAACAATGAAGGGATTGAAAGGTACTGATTGGTAGTTACAAAATAGTCATGGGGCTCCACGGGGAATCTAGGCAGTAATATTGCAGTAACTATGGATGGTGCCAGTTGGGTACTGGATATATCAAGGGGAATGCTTTGTAAAGTATATGATTGTTTAACCACTATGCTGTGTTCCTGAAACTAACACAAAATGATATTAAATGTAAAGTGTAATTGAAAACATTTTAAATAAAAACTGTAAAAAAAATAAAATATTTAAAACCTCTAAATCAAATAATTTGTAATAGAGAAAATATTAAAAGTAGCATTTAATAAATACCATATTTTACCAGTCATACCTTAGAGTGACATTTATCTTTTTAAAAAAAAAAACCTATAATTGTAGAAATAAATAAATAAAATAACCTGGAATTTCATCAATATTCGTATGAAATTTGTGATGTTGTCTTGTCAGCTTCATTCACTACCCAGACCATATCTCCTACTCTTTCTTTTTTATTGTGTCTTTCTCAAGGGTTAGCCGGTATGAGATTTAAGCACACAATATCTCTCCTTCCACTCAGGTCCCAGCTCTATGAAGTTGACTACCACTGACTATTTTATAATGGTCAAAACTACATATATATGACTTATCTTTTCTATTTCCTGCTGTTTTCTGCTATGGTCTAGAAACTTGTATTACCAATATGTTTTAGCAATTTTTCTAAGTATTCTTAGAATGATCAGCAAATTGAGACACAATATCTTCTATTTAATCATCATCACAGAGTTCTGGCTCACACAACTATTCTCTTTATAATACAATCCATTTCAATGTTTGAGTTGAATTATAAGGAACTATCTACAGTGAATACGAACATGTTCTTTACTGTTAATAGGATTGCTTAAGTGATATGACAAATACCCTTACTACTTTATTAAAACTTAGATTGCAATATATGTATGTTCAATTGTCTTTCCAACTATAGTTTTTAGAGCAATTTAAAAACCTCTGTGTAAATTTAGCCTTGTTGTCTATATACATATGTTTAATAATTTTTGTAATTTTTCAAAAACATTTTTCTTTAAATTCATCTAAAATTTATTATTCTTTTTAATAAAAATGGATGAATGATTTACTTTTGATAAGCTGGTATGGTTGAAAAATGTGAAATTTAGACAATTAAAGCCAAAGCATTTATTCCCAACATATATTAAACACTCCTGTGTGCCAAAACACTATATTTTAATAATGATAACTCTGTAGGGTATGCACTACAATTAAAATTATCTATTAAGAATCTGAGACTCAGAGAGGCTAACTGGTGTACTCAGTAACTTGCTTATACACTCAAGTTGTCCTATGAAGTCTGGTGTTCTTTTCACAATACTATTGAGAAAATCTCAAGTGCTTCTCAAACTTTATGCCCTTTGACCAATAATCTGGGCTGCCTGCTGGTCCATATGTCCTCTTCTTTCCTGTAGCCCCTACCCAGTATTGTCTTATTATTCTCCCTTTAAAGCTACTGCCACACACTCTATGTTGAAGAGCATTTCCCCACACATTGGCTGCAGACAGGGTTATCTTCTAAATTCTTACTCTATTGCTGCCATGAAAGAAAAACTATACCTAAATCTCCTTCATTTGGAAAATTTAATTGCTGGTCCCTACGTGGTAACAGAACTGTAAGGCATTGATGCCTGCCTTCTCAGCAAACATGTATAGAATGGCCACTGTGAGGCAGGCGCACAGTCCGGAGAAATAAAGAATATGAATGAGTTATAAATACAATTTATAAATTACAAAGTACAAACACAGACATTCACATTAAAGTGGGATCACATGAGACCAAAATATGCATTAGACAGATAGAATTTTTATATTTTTATAGTTGTTACTGTTCCTGAAGTTATATAATGTAGTTCTGAAGGCTTTTCCTATGTGGTAGCCATTGTGGCTCCTTCAATATCACGTGTTGAAGTAAATTATGCATTTAAATCATCAGACACATTCCTGCATAATCAAAACAATTAGAAAAAAACAATGTGATTTCTTTAAATAGCCTTTTTACAGGGAGATTTCTCCTTTTTTTAAATTCAGAAAATATTTTTAATAATCTTTGAATCATAGTAAGAAGACTACACAGGTAAAAAGGACACATGGACAAAGCCAAAGGGCGGTAGGATTGGGGGTGGGAGGTGGGGATGGCTGGGGTGAGGGGAGTGGTAGGGAGAAAATGGAGACACCTGTACTTGAACAACAATAAAAAAATTAAAAATAAATAAAAACCATGGTAATATTTAGCCCATTTCTAAGGCGTTTTTCTTTCTAATGATACAAGAGACATAGGGGACCTGTATCATTTAGAATATGTTTTATAGGACTAACTTTACTTAATTGAGATTTCTTCCCTTTCACTTCTTTGTGAGAGTAGTTACTCTGAAAGCACAGGAATTTCACCACTTTTGATATGGGGTTGGTTGCCCAGATTGATTAGACAAGAAGTAAACAACAGGGGATGGTGGATAAGCTTCTTCTTTTTTTTTTCTGACATGCAGACCAGGAAGTGTGAATATTAACAGCCTTGGATTGGGCTGGAGAACAAAGAGGGTGGCGTGAAAGCTGGGTCTGGGAACTCCTTTCTCCCCAGTGTCTTCCACCATTCTTGAAATGGCAATAGTGTATGTAATTTAGAGCTAAACAAATCAAGGCTATTTTCTCTCTATGACTACCTACAGTCAGAAAAAAAAATGGTTAAAATTGTTTTAGTTCCACTTGGAAGAAGGTGTCACAAATGTTAAAACTGAATATAACATAGGAGGATTGGCCTCAGCTGTTAAGCTCAGAGATGGTGAAAATATGGGGATCTAGGGTGACTGAACAAAATAAGGAAATATCTACTGGTGTTTCCTTTCTAGGCATCTGTTGGCAGTCACCTGCTTTCCCATTGTATGCCTCCACGTGCAGCTGTCAGGAACCAAAGCCTTGGCCAGTAACTGAGTTTGATCTTCCAGAAAATGGAAGATTTTTCCCATTAAAAAGAAAATTATATCCAAATAAAATAAATAAACCAAAAAAATAAAAATTTGAAAATGCCACCAAGTTATATGGTATTAAGATATTAGACTAATTTCAGAGCAATTTTTTTTTTTTTGCCAGAGGATACATACAAGGGATTTAGACAGCAGTCCTCAAGAGAACACAACAGCAAAGAAACTAGCTAGAGGTGATGGGTAATTAAACAGTATTATGTGTGTTCTTTTTCCCTATGTAGACCCCAAATTTTCCAATTTGGGGAATTCTAAACTATTACATTTTTAAAATCTTGACTTAAATAAAAAAAGGAAAACTATTCATTTATGTCTTACATGAGAATTTTATTTCCATATAGTAATGTCTCTCCATTAAAACAGAATATTTTTCAAAAGCAAGTCAGGTGACAGAGTAAAAGGTAGTAGTTGTTTGCTGGGAGGTTGGAGGTTGAATGACTAGTAGAAGGATTTCAAAAGTCTAAAAGGAAAAGAGGAGGGAGGGCCTAAAATAAGTCAGAGACAGGAGCAGAAAGCAGGAGATGGACAGAATGTGAGGAAGAACTGGGTGTACTGAGCAACTGAGAAGACAGAAGGAAGCAGTCCATGGGATTTCCCGTTGCATTTTCAGTTGGGAGAATTTGAGGTATTAATGCCACAGCTTTAAATATTTTTTATGTTTAAGATGCAAAATCCTTAATGAGTTATTGTCTGATCTATATTCGCAAGTTCCCAGAAGACTGCCTCACTATAATTTAAAGTGTCATATCTGCAAAGCTGGCTCTTTAATGCCTCCTGTGGTCTCTATTTTGAGCTATTTATCAATTTGACTACAATGATCTGTATTCAGACAATGGCACTGATGAACACAGAAGATTTCTTTCCTACTTCTTTAAAAGATGGGGTAAAAGTAGGTTTACAGTTGTGAGTACACAAAACACAGGGTTTATTCTTGTGTTCTTATTTATTAATTATTGTATTATTTTCCATAAAAATAATTGTAAACCTACACTTGCCCTTCTCTGAATAGCAAGAACTACGTACTGTGGGATATATATATATTTTTTCTATTAAGCACTTCCAGAAATTAAATATCATAGTTTTTCATATTTGCTCACCTGTCCCAAAAAAGAAAGCACAGCTACAGACTCACTAATATCTTAAGTTTCTGACATTCTAGATTCACCTCAAAAGTAAACAGTCTGTATTTTCCTACTGTCAGTTTCCTCCTTGAATATATTTGGGTATTTTTGTCCACTGAGAAGCACCCTACTTTCCTTGTTTTAATGTTCTAATGACATTGCCCATAAGTTTGTGTGTAAGAGACCTGAATATAGATTGGGTCAACCAAAACACTGCAGGGCTGCCGTCAGACACCTTAATTTAGCTGCTCCCATACTCCTTCAGCAAGCTGGCTGAGTGCAATGGACATCAGTAGCCCAAGCCAATACTTTGGTCACAATATGCATATGTCCTTATTTATTTTTCCCTTACCTGTTTTATTTGATTTTTCCATTCTAAGTTTTCTCTCTAACACCTGGAAATAATCCTAGTTGCTAGTTCTAGTAAACATCAAATTGATGTCAAACCTGTTCAGTGAATTTAATCATAACAGTAGAACTAGTATTTCCACACAGAGCAATGATTGAAGATGTTTTTAACAGAGTGAATTTTTAAGTGGAAAGCATAGTATTAAATACATTCTGTTTGAAAACACAGTTGATGACAATTACAGTGGATACATGAGCTGGTAAAATAATTATTGGCATAATAGTAATTAAAAATTTTTAAAGTTTCTCTTAAATTCAAATGTGATAATTTTTTCAAGGTTTTATATTTGAGTCAAGTAAATTAAATAGTTGAATTTTTTCCCAAAAATTCTGCTGCTTCTCCCTACACACACACACACACACACTGAAGAGCTTGTTGCTTGTTTTTATAATCATTATTGTTTTATCTTACAAAAATAATGTAGCAGTGTGTTAGGATATCAGTTAGTTACATACTAGAAGCTCAAAACTAAAGGCCGGGAAAAACCAGATAAAGTAAATGACAATCTGTTAAGAATAATTTCAGTGACATTAAGGAGCAATCTTTTCCAAAGTAATCATGAAAGTAAGGAACACTTTCAGATCTTTCCAAAATTGAGTTTTGCCATGGCTGGACTATAGTTGAACAGTTCAATGTGAAGTTCAACTAGAGTGATCTGAAATGATTCTGCCATCAAGGACACCATACCTAACAATATAAAAACAGAACTTTAAATGAATAAAGCACTTATGGATGGCAAGATATAAAGAATAATGCCAATGCACATCACTTGGGTAATTAGTAAACTGTGTCTCTTCTGAGGCAGTGACTTATTCAATATTTTTTCATTTTGTGTTCTTAGCTGAGCTACACAGTTCTTTTTTAATATAGCATCAGAAATCAAAGAATTAATGCAAGCATGTAGTATCAATTTATCGAGTCTAACAGGATATGATTTGATTGGTTGGTTAGCCTTAGTAAATGTAACAGATATCTACCATTTTTTCCTAACAAGAAATTCATGGTGACTCTCTGCATTCACTCTAAGCTGGAAAGAGATGATAGATAGTAGATGATCAGATAGATAGATAGATAGACAGATAACAAATAGGCAAAATACAGCATTCACATGATCCAGAAATCAAGAATGAGGGCAATTCAATTCAGAACTGAGGGGTAAAGCTGGATTTTGACAAAGCAGTTTGGGCACTCCATGCTTACGACACTGGCTTGTACCTGGTGATTCACTTTGTTTTCCATGCAGTGCCTAACAGTGAAATTTTGGAATTCAGCTAATTTTTTTTTCTTGAAGGTACTACGAGATTTCTTTACATATATATATAAGGTAGAAGGTGCTCTTTAGAGAATTGACATGCTGTTATAGAATTCGTACTGCTTGATCAATACCAAAGTAGTTGAAATGGTGCTACAAAAGGTGGAACTATAAAGGTTATACTATTCAGACACAATTAATGTAGACACAAATAATCTTATCAGTATGGTTCTCTACATGCTCCCTATTGAATAGTGATTAATTTATTAGTGAATCAGTTTTGTATGAATGTCAATATTTATTTGAATGAAACGAGTTATTCAATATTATTTCAAGGGGAGTTAAATACAAGTCCTGGATTGCACTGAGTGGCAGAAGCTATTTTCAAAAATCAAATTTCTATCTGACTATATTTGTGATGTAGAACTATAGTAATAAACTACCTACAGTATATGCTCATTCACTCATTCTCTCTCTCTCTAACACACACACAGTCACACACACTCATTCACACCTCCTGTATCCTTCAGGGGCCTTTCCATGTAACACACAGTCATCTTTCCATGACGCTGTTTTCGGGGTTCACGCCCTAAGTTCCTTCAGCGGCTTAAGGTAACGGTTCGGTTTCACACCAAATTTACCTGAGAGTAAATATAGTTTAAAAAAATCCTTATCATGTTTTTGTTTTGTATTTTAATATGCTCTTATTTATATGACTATTGAGTATTTAAAAGTGCTTTTTTATTTAAAAAAAACATGAGAATCTTCTTAAATTGTTATGTAGATGCAATAAAAGGAAGTGAGTATGACCAGAAATCTATGTTTATTTGTCAACCTCCAAATCTATGTTTTAAAAGTCAACCTCCATCTCAAGGATGATTTAATATTTTCAGGGTTACACACACAAATACAAACACACATGCATATATACACGCACACATTGGAGTAGAGATTGTTTTCTTAGCATGTTTATTCTTACAGGAAAAGAAGGGCTCATCACCTAGATTTATATATTTTTGCAAATTTATTTCTTCTATGATGATTCTAAAGAATTTCTTGTCCATATATTCATTTTGGATATAGATTGATTTTACTCAATTGATAGGTACTATTATCACAGTCTAGTTTTCACAAATGTAATTGTGAATTACATTTTTACTAATTGGATAAAATAATTTTTACCACAAAATTGAACCATTATGTTGAGTTTCTATTATAGGTCTGCAATAAGAAAAATAAATCTAATTTTAAAAATTATTTTCATAAACTTGTGTTTGAAAACTATGTCTCTGAATATAATTAATCAATTTATATGTAATATATCTCTAAATATTTTCTACATAATATATAAATAGTCTATAAAATGGGATATTTTATAAAAATAATTTGTACATTTTTGCCAAAGTCATATCAAATGCAGAAATATATCAGAGAAGATGTTTGTTTCATAACTTATAAAAAGCATAGTATAAAGCTGCTGTCAGAAAAATAAATGACTATGTTTAAAGTATTATAAAATTAATATATTTGACTCTTCTCTCCATAACTTCAATATACGGTAAGCCATCACTGTCATCCACAGGTTGTGTGACTTTAAGGAAATTAACATATAACAATTTCACCACAGGCTAATTGATATTAAAAAGAGTTCAGTTCCCAAAGCATCTTGGTATTGTAATGACATTGTATGAAATGATGTTATTCAAGGATCAACTACTACATTAGAAATTCATTCAGCTCTTACTGCCATAATACTTTTTCTATCTCATTTTTATCAATTGCCTTTGCCATGCTGCCATTTCAGACCCGTGTAAGGCCCTCCCACCCCATTCTTTCTATCATGCTATTTGTTTCTCCTCATGATCAGATTCACTATAAAGAAGAACTTCAAGCATTCTAAAAATATAAATAAGAACTTTTCAAAAATCTTCAATTATTCTACCTTGTTTTCTAATTTAGCAAATCTCAGTTTAGCATTTAAAATATTCCAGAAAAAATGGCTTCAAATCACCTCTAACAGAGTCATTCTTTCTTAACCATGGACCATCATCAATAAAAGTGTGTATATACATATCATTCAAAGAGTTGCATGTAATTTTATGCACACATTTTAGAAAAATACACAAGTTCTGCACCCTCACATCCTGCCACTCGGCTACACATACTTTAAATTCCAACCACATTAGACCATGAGCAACTTGAGGACTGACACAGTGTTTTATGCAAAAGCACACTCACAAATGCCCCCTGATACTCTCCCAAATATCCCCACCAAGTAACTGGGCCTCTGGAATGTCTCCCTTGAGGTCTTTCAGAATGCTTTACTTCCTTTTATCTGCACCCTATTGCCTATTACCTGGATAACTTGGGAAAGATAAACATCATTTTTCAGATTTCAGTCTCTTTTATTTTTCCTAAAGTAAATTCTTTTATTCTGGTGGGAAATAATTTTTACTAAAGAACTTGTACTCACCATGATGAACACAGGTTCCAGTTGTATTTAAATGTAATGCTCGTTTGGTTCATGTGAAATCAAAAGGGTGTCCTAAGATGTCTTTTTATTTTTATTTTTCAGGTTTCTTGAGCACAGGGGATCAGGCTGCAAAAGGAAACTATGGACTCCTTGATCTCATACAGGCGTTAAGATGGACTAGTGAGAACATTGGATTCTTTGGTGGTGACCCCTTACGAATCACTGTTTTTGGATCTGGCGCTGGGGGTTCATGTGTCAATCTTCTGACTTTATCCCATTATTCTGAAGGTAACCGTTGGAGCAATTCAACCAAAGGTATTATGCAGGTTGCAAATTTTGACAATTTTGGTGTCTGCATGCCACCACCATCAGTAGTAGTATGTGATGCTCTGTATATATATACATATATATCTGTGTTCAAACTGAGTGTCAGGTTGAACTCAATAACTGTTTAAAATTTTGATTTCTCAGCTTTTATATGCATGTTCAGATTTTTGTCAAACTCTGTCTCCTGTGGAGCTTGGTAAGGATGTCCTTTCAAGCACTCTTCATAATAGTTAGCATCACAGTTACTTTTCTTTCCTCCAAAGGGTGATTTTGGGGAAAATCAAAGATGTTCACAGTTCTGTCATCTCTGTGTATTCAGTAGTCAAAATCAAAGGCGAGGTTGTTGTTGTTGTTGTTGTTGTTGTTGTTGTTTAATTCAAAGATAGGGTGTAATCTACTTTTAACAAAATAGACATTTAAAACCCTTTGCTAGTAAGAAGGAAGCAGTTAGAAGCCAGTTTGTCTAGAAATAAGATTTTTCACTTGTTGTTTGAGTGGAAAATGAGTGTTTGATTATTTTGCATGCATGATCCAAAATTGTCAAAGCATCAAGGTCACTAGAAGAGCTTTTAATTTTAAAAAATAGGTTCAAATTTGTGCTTTTTCAACTCCAAAAGTGTTCCCTCCCACCCCTCAACCCCAAGCTTGCCAAAGCAGCATGGAGCACTGATGAGGCTTAAACCCATGAAACCTTTTCCTTGTGTCCATGTTTTGGCCTTGGCACCCTTTTTAAGTGCCCGTCCAAAGATCATTATGTTGCAGTTTTATCGACTCCCATCTTACCATGAGTTTAGTCGTTCATTCAACTTACATTATTAACTCATATCCACAAGAACAGAAGTGTTTAATTGGAGAAGTTTGCAAAAGCAAATACTTTCTCTCCATTATACAAACATAAGTGATAGAAAAATAGAAAATAGACATCAACATAGGCCATATTTTTTGGCATTTTTTTATGTATTAAGAAAGCATATACTGTCAAGTATTCAGGAAATATCTTAATTTATAAGACTGAATTTCATGATATAAGTACAAAATATAGAATATTTGTTTTTGGTATCAAAGATACATTAATGAGGAATTTCAAAAGATCAGCCAGTAATTAAGTAAGTATATATACTTGGAAAATCATATATCACTATAACCTACCATATTTTGCCATTTATAATGCACACTTTTTTGCCCAAATTTTTGAGGGAACAATAGGATGCATATTATACATGGGTAGTACTAATGCGTTTTCTATATAAATGTTTTTAATTCTTTTATTTATGTTTATGCATTAAAAGTGTAACTCTAGAAATCAATAACAATATCCATATGCAAAACAATACCCAGGAATACAATAATTGGTTTGGTTTCTAAATATAAATAAATCAATAATTGAACTAACAATTAAAATAAAAAATTTTTCCCCGGAAGTTTGGGCCAAAACAATGCGTGTGCGTTATGCATGGGAGCACATTATACATGGCAAAATATGGTATTTATAGACATAGTTTCTGTAATATCTCATACGTATTAGAGTCCTGACTCGAGATGGCAAAATTCACATATGAGAACATTTCGAACTGTATAAAGATTTTGGTCCATAATGGAAACTTTGTTTTGAAATAACAAACTTAGTTGTTTTTTTTTAATAGAACAGATTATATATTTCTAGCCTAAGGACTACAGTAAGTAAGCTAATGTTTATCAAGGTTAACCTTAGGCAATCTCTTCAGATTTCTGAGGGCTGTTCACTTGCAAATATTTTCCTTCTAGGTTTTCTAACACTATGTGTAGATATAAAGCAAAAACAATCAAAAATAAAACTGGCACCGAAGCCAATTTCACCCAGTACAAAACTAGCATTTAACATAAAGAGATGAATCAATTAGCTCATTGGCTAGCATTGTTATTTGCATGGCAAATGACTATGCAAACAATTGAAAATATAGCAGCATTCGATCACCCTCTTCAAGGAAATCTGTCCATGCCTGGCCACAGAAATGGACTTATGTTGGTCTAGTCCTAAGTCTATCTCCCCAAAGCCTCCTAATTTGACTGGGAGATGCTTGGGAGATGTCTTGAAATAGTCGGGTTAATTCTGTCTCCCGTGCAGACATCAACTTTCAAGCCTGTAAACCCCCAGGGCTGCAGCAATGAGCAGGCCTGTGTCAACCAGGAGTCAGCCACAGCTTGCGGACACAGAACAAGCACTGTCACTAGTTATAAAAGATACGGTTTTTCTCAGTACCATCTAGATGGCATGTTTCAGACTATGTTTAGTAATATTTATTTTCCTTAAAATCTTTTTTGGTGTATATAGTTAATGCTTTTAAGGCCCTGAAAAAGGAAAGGGTATTATAGAAATCACCAGGTTTATTTCAGTTGTAAAGTTTTTAATTAGTAAAATATTTCTCTGAGAAAATGTTGAGAGACACAAAGCCTACATAATTTTTTGAAGTTATCTGTATTTATATCATATACTCTAGCATACTTTGCTCTAGCAAACTAAAAATATGTTCATAAAGATGTCAGAAACAAAAATACATTTAAATAAGTATTGTTTGACTTTTTTAAATACTTTTAGAATTCTCTAGGAACATATTACAGCCTGCATTTTTAATATATATACGTGTTTGGAGGAAAATCTAAAATTTTGCTTCTAATTCAGACACTCTTTTAGCACCTTTGTGAAAACTGTTTCTATCTCATTAACACATATGGATAATTGAGCATGTGTTTAAATAACCAAACTCCAAACTGCATTTGGAAAATGATAACCAATATAATTTTGTGAAGAAAATAGATAAATTATATTTTAACACAAAGATTTTATTTGAAAATACCTTAATGAGTACTAGATAAAGTGCATTTGTAAATCTGAATGGCATGCAGTTCTAATCCAACTGCAGATGGGGCCATTTTATAATTTTTAAATGCAATTAAGTGAAAAGCAGTGGACCGTGTACTTTTTATCGTTTACGATAAAATGTAGCAGTGCCTATTCAACACTGGAAAAAGTTAAACCACACCCCACAATATCCTTCTGGTGATGGTTTTTTGTTTAACCTAGTGAAAACACTCCAAATGTTATGGCTTCTTCTGAAAGATGAATATTCAGCATACTGTGTCTGACGTGAAGAGCTAGAAGGAGTATGTCTGAAGCGATATTCTGTTTTGTGTGCCTCAGGGCTATCCCCAGGGTATTAGCAAATCCCCAGCCCTAGTTGTTGTGTGAGCTCTTAACAATGCTTTTTCAAATAAAATCTGATTAAAATAAACATGCAGAGCCATTTTGAAGGAAGGTAAATGCAGCCAAATTGGAGGAAATATTCTCAAAAGACAACCTAGCCTGATGAAGAGATAAAGGAGAGAGAGTTGGCCCTTTTTGGTTGGCTTCGATAACAGCACAGGTGTTTACATGCTGAGCACAGACATATTTGGGGCTTTTAACCACTAGTATTTACATATTCTCCTCCTCTCCTTCCTTTACTGCCTCTTTGAGACAGGATCAGTTTACACCCCTTGATCCCTAAAGTAGTTGTAACTCAAAGAGAAGACTGAGTCCACCTTTCTGATTCAATGTACCCTGGGGATGCCTTTATGTACTTTCTCTTAAGCAACAATGTTTTTATCTCCCTGTTCTTGAGTTGTATCTGGGTTTTTGTATACATGTCTAAAATATCTAATGTTATTGTTTTGCCACAATGTTATTCAAAGGGTGTATGAAATTCTTCATTGTTTTTTTCCCCATAGGACTTTTTCAACGAGCAATAGCTCAAAGTGGAACAGCCCTTTCCAGTTGGGCTGTTAGTTTCCAACCTGCAAAATATGCTAGGATGTTGGCCACAAAAGTTGGCTGCAATGTTTCAGATACAGTAGAATTAGTGGAATGCCTACAGAAGAAGCCTTACAAAGAACTTGTTGACCAAGATATTCAACCAGCACGATACCACATAGCCTTTGGACCTGTGATTGATGGTGATGTAATACCTGATGACCCTCAGATATTAATGGAGCAAGGGGAGTTCCTCAACTATGACATAATGTTAGGTGTTAACCAAGGAGAGGGATTAAAATTTGTTGAGAATATAGTAGATAGTGATGATGGTATATCAGCTAGTGATTTCGACTTTGCTGTTTCCAATTTTGTTGATAATTTATATGGATATCCAGAAGGCAAAGATGTTTTGAGAGAAACCATTAAATTCATGTATACTGACTGGGCTGACCGTCATAACCCTGAAACCAGAAGAAAGACATTATTGGCCTTGTTTACGGACCATCAGTGGGTGGCACCAGCTGTAGCTACAGCAGATCTTCACTCAAACTTTGGTTCGCCTACATATTTCTATGCCTTTTACCATCATTGCCAAACAGACCAGGTTCCAGCTTGGGCTGATGCAGCTCATGGAGATGAGGTTCCCTATGTGCTAGGAATCCCCATGATTGGACCTACAGAGTTATTTCCTTGCAATTTCTCCAAAAATGATGTGATGCTGAGCGCAGTGGTAATGACATACTGGACGAACTTTGCTAAAACTGGGTATGTACCTAAGGAAGAAAGTTTTCTATAATTTAATAAAAATATCTCTTTAAGCATTTAAAAGTAATATATATTTTGTGCCTGAATGGTTTAATAGACTAATACAGGCAATATCTTAAGTTCCTTCTTTTCAAAATTCTATACTATGGTGTTTTAAAAATTATTGCTTTATTAGTTCTTTTTAGTTTATTAAGAAGGCTTATACCTCTATTGCATTAGTTGACAATTAAATGTATTTTGGCATTTTAATTGCATAAACATTACTGTTGTTGTTCAGTAGTGACAAATATTATTTTATGGTGCTTTCTAATTTATAGTACCATATGTCCTTTGATACTCCCAACTAACTTGTTATTGTGGGCAGGTCAAGTATTGTTAATTCCATTTTACAGAGAAGGGACATTAGTCTATCAGAGTCTCATATAGATATTCATATGTGTAGTACGTAGCAGTACGAGGCCTCGAATCCTCATCTGCCAGTTCCAAATCCTGTCTTTTCCACTGCATCACATGGTCTCTGCTACTTTGCCTATGAGACAAAGCATAGGCATATAAATATTTAAATCTTCGGGTAGAATGTGAGGCTTACTCACATTTACGTCATTAACCATTTAACAATCTGCCTGCAATGGGAGTTATATTTCTAAATTAACCCAAGTTGTTATTAAAACACAGTCTAAAGCCTTGCTGAATTACCTCTTGACTTATATGTTAACCTAGTACTATTTCTATTAAGAAAAAGAATAAAGTAATTTTGTTCTCATAATTGCTTTTTCCTTCCTAGTGACCCAAATCAACCAGTCCCTCAAGACACAAAATTCATTCATACCAAACCCAACCGTTTTGAAGAAGTAGCATGGACCAGATATTCCCAGAAAGATCAGCTGTATCTCCATATTGGATTAAAACCAAGAGTTAAAGAACATTATAGAGCCAATAAGGTGAACCTCTGGTTGGAGCTTGTACCTCATCTGCATAATCTCAATGACATTTCTCAGTATACCTCTACAACAACTAAAGTGCCATCAACTGACATCACTTTCAGACCTACGAGAAAAAATTCTGTACCTGTCACATCGGCCTTTCCCACTGCCAAGCAGGATGATCCCAAACAACAACCGAGTCCGTTTTCAGTGGATCAAAGGGACTACTCTACCGAGCTGAGCGTCACCATAGCAGTTGGTGCATCACTGCTATTTCTGAATATCTTGGCATTTGCAGCTCTTTACTACAAAAAGGATAAGAGGAAACATGATGTTCATAGGAGATGCAGCCCTCAGCGCACTACTACCAACGATCTGACCCATGCACAAGAAGAGGAGATCATGTCCCTCCAAATGAAGCACACTGATTTGGATCATGAATGTGAGTCCATCCATCCACATGAGGTGGTTCTTCGGACCGCCTGCCCCCCAGATTACACACTAGCTATGAGGAGGTCACCAGATGATGTTCCCTTAATGACACCCAACACCATTACAATGATTCCCAACACTATACCAGGGATTCAACCCTTACACACATTCAATACATTTACCGGAGGACAGAACAATACGCTGCCCCATCCCCATCCCCACCCCCATTCACATTCAACGACCAGGGTATAGCCAGATAAGAGAAACAAACTCTATTTTTTTGATGGATTGCAGTATAAGATTACTGAAGATTCTGTGGCTTTCAACCTACAAGACTTACTATTTAAATAAGGAGGAATATTATGTGAATATACATATCAAGAACTTTGGGGGTTTTGAAAAAAATGAATTGTATATATATATACACAAATCAACTTTAAAATGAATTGCAATTGCTTGAAGCAATTGTTCTGAATGATACTTTTTCATTCACATTCAAGAATTAATTTTTTGAAGATTTATGTTACATGATGGAATTAGGCATGTGGAACACCAAACTATGGTGTATGGGAAAGAACTATGTCTGAAATATAAAAAATAAAAATAAAAAACCAACCATGAATATGCACAAGGGACACACCAATGGAATGTCAGATAATTTTCAGCAGTTTTTATTTGGAGCAGTTTGTTGCGTGTAGACCACATTCCCATGTTTGGATTAGTACACAAAGCACCATTGCGGTTAACGGCCTTAGCGGAGGCTCGTGCTGAAATTTGCCAGTAAAACAAAGAAGTTTAAAGACTGGCAGGTACCACATTATCACATAAGTGCTGTCAGTATAAAGTGGTGGGGATAAAGGAAACTGGATATTTTGAGCACGATGTGCATGATAATTTATATGCTTGGTGGCTGTGCTGCTGATTAAGTCGTAATTAAAATTCTTCTCATCCCATTGGAATTTTTAATAGAAGCTTCCTGCATCAATTGGCAGAACCTAAAGAAGATTTTAAGGGGCAAAAGTAATTACAATTAAATAATTCACAGTAGTTTCAATAATAGAAGGGATTAGGTATAAAGTTATTTGAAGAAACTATAGGTATAGTGGTGAATAGTCGCTGATACGAATCCCAGAGCAAACAATTTCCTGTGTTTTTAATGTTCTTTTCACTCCCATCTAAATAATTTATAAATATATAACCCTAATTGGACATGTGTTACAGGATCTATAATTTGCTGTGGTTTTTGTTACTCTGTATTTTGTTCCTTTTGGTAAGATGAAGTGTGTCCAAAGAGTTACTTACAAGTCTTTTATGATATGAGGATGCCCCAAATTACCACTCTGGTTACAGTTCTCAGTTAATTGATTTACTCATGTTGCATGACAAAATGTTTACTAATAATAATTCAATATAAAGTTATGTCCCTCCTCACATCACTTATCTTTCTGACGGAGGTTCGTTCACTGGAGTTTGCTCGTGCAATCTCAGTAGAGTACAACGTAGATGCAGAACCTAGAAGGAGAGTCAACACCGGGAGGATTTTAGTCTTACACAAATGTGTGATTTTAAATGAATAGTCTAAGACCACAGGAAACTCTTCATCCCCTGTTGTTTACCAGTAACAGTATATCACAGACCTTTCCAAATGTTTGTATATGTAATCAGATGTACATTTGTATTAAAAAAAAATTGAGATGGACTTAAAGAGCACATCCTGGTAAATACTTTCTCTCTTACCTGTACTATATTTCTATTAGACTAAAGTTATGTGATTTTTTTTTACATTTTTTCAGATGACTAGCAATTTTGATAGTTTGTAAGATAATGCAAAGAACTTTCTCTGACAAACTAACTGCAGTAACAGAAACCTTTCTTTTCAGTTACTCTTTTTCAAGAATGAAAGCTTATTATACAAAAAAAAAATTGTATACTACTTGATGGAAACAACTTTGTACATCTTGGCCATGTCACTGGTCATTGCGTGAAATAAAGATAATCTGGATAATGACTATTAGTCCAATGATAAGAGACATGATCTTTGCTCATTAAAGAGCTAAAATGTTTATTGATGTTTTGTCTTTTTTTAAGAAAAAAACAAAAACAAAAGAAACGTGACTGACTCAGAGTCATTTTTCTAGACCAAATTTTTGAAGACATATAGGTAACTTCCCCCAAAAACACATGATGTGTTTATAGGCAACTCTCAACTAAGACGAAACTGATGAAAATTTAACACTATAAATTTAGAAGCCCAGGGACTTGTGAAAAATATCACCTCTGTATTTTTAAATATCTCTTACATGAAAATGTTGGAGAAATAAAATGTGCCAATTGTTTTCAGTTAGAAACACAGGTTTCAATTCTGATCATTGAGGAAAAGGTCTATTGGAAATAAATGTATGATGTCTCATGAAATGAGCAAATCTAGGGTCATAATATAAGGGTGATTGAACGATCATACAGTAATGAATAGAAAGTTATTCTTCTAAGGGAATTTTAAAGTGCTGAGCAAGATGTTAGGCTGACACTAAGAGATAAAATCTGCTATTTCAAGGAATTTCTTTGCTTAGAATTCCCACTCCTAATTATTAACTGTCAGTAAAATGTAGATATTGCTCCATAACATCAAATAAAAATCTCTGTTAGAAGCAAACGTTCTTCAGCATCCAGAGTGGCTTCCATGCAGTTTTTGCCTGATGTAGTGATGCTTTTAGACTGGTTACCGACAATGTAAACCAATATAAACAATTGTTTAGCATCTGAAATATTGTTTAAACAGAAAATTGTTTTTTACTATATTGATTGAACAAAAGATAAAAACGAAAACAGAAATAACAAAATAAGGTATGAATGGAGTCTTTCATATGCATTATTTCTCTTGGCAGAACCACACATTCTATTTTGATGATGGCCATATTTATATCTATGTACTTATCCGGTTTTCTAAATGTATCTGTCATTCAATCTACCTATCTATCTCATAACTGACATCTATTTTGCATTAATTTAGAAAAATGATTAAGGAGAACAAAGCATAGCCTTATTCTTTTTTCTGAATTAGTGTAATACCAGCTGAGTCAAACGCAATGCAGTTCTAGCTTTCATGACTGTTCCCAAGTTGTGATAAAGTCATTGTGAATGAGTGTTAGATCCTAGTTCTACAATTATAGCGGCTGGTTTTCTGAATGTAAAATGATATCCCCAAATAAACAGAACATGAAGAACTGTTTTTAAAGCTGAAACATAATTGTTAAATGCAAGAAATATTTTGAATTCTGTTATTAAATTTTAAACAATATGTATAACATGTGTTTATTTAGATGATCATTTTGTTTAGAAAAAAGTCACAAGTTTAAAAAATAGATTAGGTATTACTTATTAATTCAGACATTCCTGCTTCAGATTAAATTTCAAAGTCAAGACTGCTTAAAATTTGTGAAAACATTATTAAAAGGTTAATGTTGTTTTAGAGTATGAGAATGAAAATAAAAGTGACAGATTTCATAGTTTTAAATTTCTATTGAATGTATTGACTATAAACAAAACTAGTTCAGTACTGCAGATGTATTGTGAGGTTCATCATTAACTGCATGGAAATTAGCAAGTCATTTGCTAAGGCCTTAAATATATCCCATTTTAATTTGGAGACATTATGCTAGCAGCTCAAAGCGGAAAATCTGAATAAAATATAGAGTATTTTGTTTATTTCACACTTAAAAGTTGACTATAATGATGATTTAATTTAGATTTTTTGATTGGTCCAACATGAAAATAGCAGCAATTAAGAAAAAGCATTAACCATATGTAATAGTAAACTGGATACCACAATGGCATTGATTTTCTTACAGAAAATGCCCAGATCCAATTGCTGTATCTGCAACACGTCCTTCTTCTCAGTTAGTTCACCTCTTGGCATCCTCATACTGACACGCATATCAATGTCGTGAAAGGATACAGAGAATGCGATAAATATGTTCCAGCTTTAAAGACACTGTCACATAGAAATTACTGGGATTCTTTTCTTTGGTGAGTTTCACAGAAAGATATCACAGGGCAAATGATAAATGGCATTTTCAGGCAGGTGTCAAATATCATGGTCACTCTTTGATGTTTGTTTCATTCTGTTTCATTTGTTAAGAGCACTGGTCTTTCCCATCATTTCTACTAATTAGTTGGTATTGACTATCACTTTTTAATGTAAGTGAAAATTAGATAATTTGGTTAGACTTGTGAAAACACACTCCCAAATAAATTCAATTAATGGGCACTTCCCTGCTGAGATTTTATCATCATTAATTTAATTATCTTGTCAAGTTTTACTGTTAACAATTCTTTTGACTTTTTAGTCAATAAACTAAGGGAATTTCTCCAACAGCCTTATACCTTTCCTGAACTTGATACAACATATACTTCAAATTTCCATGAGAAGTTTCTAAAGATATTTCCTACTGGTGTGAAACATTTGGTAGCCTAACTTGATGCTTTTTTCATAAGCATTCTGATTTGATTCTATTTTAGCACTTTCCTGTATTTGTTTTCAGGCCAGAAATCAGTTCCATTTGATAAGGGTTGTGGAGTATACAGACTGGAATAACCTTGTGCGTGGCGCAAGTGCCTTTCTTCCTGAGGCTTGATTTGTAAACCTTATTGACTTTTTTTTTTAATTTGCAGAGCCTGATAATTCAATTTAAAAGTTACAACAGGATGACCATGTTATAAATCTTCAGTAAGAAAATTTTATTAGGAACGTTTTTTCCTTGCATTTTATTTTATTTTTGTATGATATCAAATGGGTCCATATGACTGCTGGGGAAGAATGAAGTGCATTTTTGGAAAGTGACAATTATCTACACATCTGATTTAGTGGTTTTAAGTGTAGAAACCTAAATCTCTAACAAACCTTAACTTTTTCCCCAATACTAGGTAAGTTTAATTTAAAACAAGTCTGAAGTGGTTAAGGACAAACATAAATTAGATAGGTACATAATTTTTTCTAGTCAGTCCTTATATATACCATATAATAAAGTATACACACACACACACACACACACACATATATCTTAAATACTGAATGGTTTACAGGATACTTCGGATGGCCCTTTCAGATTCATATATTTACAAAAGACTTTGTATACCATCATATGTATATGCACTAATGTCATAGAATTTAGTCCTCTATGGAAAGTCAAGCCAAAATACCAGTAGTTCTGTGTTGAAATGAACGATAACAATTAAAGCTTTAAAGAAAATTGTAAAGGTACAGTAACAAAAGGTCAGCAGATAAACTTAAAGGAACTAATTTTGAATGCCATGTTCATGGTTGATATCTATATTAGATAGTGCATTTAAAAGGATTTTAGCATTTTTAATTTGTCTTTTCTGCACTCATATCATTTAGCAAATCAATGGAACATATGTCATGGTTTTTGTACAAAAGACCATGTGGTTTTCATGATTCGGTTTGTGTTTGGACACTCGTGGCTTTCATTAAAAACAGGTTTATCATGAATAAATATTACTGCATTTTCCAAGTTGTGATGACTATTTTTAAACTCAGAAATGATTCCTTCTCTGTTTGACGTACAAAAAAACCACTTTCAAGATAAATGTTCTCTTGCAACTTCTTTGAATTACCCACAAGTGTGCTGACAGTTCTGATTTCATGGGAACAATGATGTTGTATGGTCTGTTCACCTCTGGGTACATGTAGGAGAAGAATTTGAGACTAAAGTTTGGAAACTTTCATACAGTTTTTATGTAGTTTGTCAGAAAAGAAAGAGAGGAAAGTGTAAGAAGAAAGAGAAAAATAGGAGTAAGGAAGTGAGGAGAATAAAGAGAAAGGAAAACTCACTTTTTTCTCTTTGTTCAATTTTTTTTGCCTTCAAATAGTTTCTTTAAATAAAGATGATAACAGTGTATTTTAAAAAAGAACAAAGATACTTAAAGAAATCCCTTTAAACCATAATCTATTGTTCTTAGAGAAAATATTAATAATATTTAGAATGAAACAAGAAATTCAATCCATGACCCAGCTCTTGGTCAAAGGTGTTACTGGAAGCAAACAAACAAATCTGGAGTGATGTATTTCCGGTCTTTCTGGTCTTCCACTGTGCATTTAATAATGATGCTGGTAGAGAAGACTAAGTGAAATACTGGCCACTCTTATCTGAACAAAGCCCAAGATAAAAATACAGCAAACAGATGAGACATCAGAGAATTTCCCTGTACATGGCCTAAAGATCAATATTTCCAAATTGCTAAATAAAATAATTGCCATCACTTTGCAGTTTCCATGGCTGCACATAGCCATCAATGTCAAATAAACAGTTTAAAAACACATTCCAAGAATGTCACTTTCCACAAGAGTTTTGTTTTGCAGGATTTGATGTTGTTTTGTATGATTACTATTTCTCAGTACAATTTTATATTTCCTTACAGATTACACAATGTTATTTCTGAATTCAAAAAAAAGAAAGAAATTCCAATTTACCCTGTGATTGTTCCTATGAAAGCAGTATCTCCCAATGGAGTGCTATAATTTGATGTACTTCTTGCTGATCCAATACTGGAGAGTTGACTTGAATATCCTCTTAAAACCTTTCTATCTTTCTCCTGAAAACAATTTCCCCCTCACAACTGGCATCCTATACAAGCAAGGAAATCTTCCCACCAATTACTGCAGCTTCTATTTTCATGCCCTCTTCTATCATTACTTATGCCTTCTCTAGGGGGTATAGAATGTGTAGGAAACCTCTTAAGATGATGTAAATAAGTGGTGATTCAGGCAGGTTAGAAGCTGGTAAACACCAATCAAGCAATGAGAGGAATTATTCATTCACTCAACAAATGGTGCCCACCATTGCCAGACAGTGCCAAGTGTTAGATAATGGGACTAACCTATGACTTACCTATTAACATGTAAGTATTGCCAAGCATGGAATAGACATAAACAGAAACTACTCGTATCATCTTTTTGTGCTATCTACTGTACCAAATCATTGTACAATACCTTGTTTTATCTGCAGGGGTGAGCACAAGTAGGTTTTTAAAAATAGTGTCTATGTTTTAAAATGGTAAACACTAAAATTATTGGTTGAGTTCACAGCCATATTAATTTGAATCTTATCAAGCAAGCCCATCAGTAAAAGCAGGTGTGTGGCAATCCTTCCCAATAACAAATGTGGCCATATCTGAAGCCACACTGTATTGTGCCAAAATATATCACAGAATATTAAATTTCTAGCTTAAAGCTCATCTGATCCAACCACTTAACAGATTCCTTAACCTTCTACCTAAATATGTGGTTATGAACCCTAACATTGCATAACATCATGGGCCTGGAATTCTAAAGCAAGTGACGACATATGAGACCATTTGGAATTTCGCCCTTATATTTATCAACTGTTCCACTTTTTGCTTCTAAAGGTCTTAAAGGCTCCATCACCTGACTTTTCTTCTAACATTGGAAGACAATTACCATATCTTCCATGAGACATTTTCTCCTCAAAGCAAACATTCCCATTTTCATTCCAAATAGTTCAGTTTTTTCACCATTCTAATCATTTTTGAACATTTTTCTAAGCCTAAGTTTCTTAGGAAGTATGATATCTAGGACTGAATATGATAAATGCTTCAAGTATAGATAGATCTGTACTTAATAGAGACTACTATCAACTTCATCATTACAGAGTGTATTTTTAATGTAACATATGGTAGTATTTCTTTCTGTAGTGGCTGCAGCACACTACAATTCAGATTGAAACCTACTTTCTATTAAAACTCCTTTAAACTTCTACATATACTGCTGCTAAACAATTTCTGCCTTTATCTTGTCCCTGATAATTTGAGCTTTACTTCATCTTCAGGGTATTGAACACTATTAAATTTCACCTCATTAAATTTACCACATCGTTTTAGCCTGTGAATATCTTTCTACCTATCCCAGAGTTATGAAATCTAATAAAGTAATAAACATACCATCTATCTTTACTCAGATCATTTATTTAAAAAATATGTTCAGATTCAGGTTGAAACAAAGCTGTGAAATATTAATAGAGATAGTGTGTACAGTACTGAGAAAAGCAACAATTGACATTTGCTGAGCACTTACTATATTCTAGGTTCTGTATCACATCCTAAAATATACCAATACATACTATTCTCAAAATAACATACCAATGGTGATTGCTGGGGGGAGGGAGATGTAAGAGGACTAAAATGTAATATAAAAAATACAATAAATAATAAATTTTAAAAAAATTAAAAATACCATTACTTTTGAATATACTTATCCATTAATTCATTCTCTAAAAGATACGTATTAAGGATTTATGATATATGAGTCACTGAGCTACTGGTGATAGAAAAGTGAATAAAATGTAGCTTCTGTTCTTCCATTACTAGCAAACCAAGTGATTAATTCATTTTGTCTATACACATAGCACAAGAGCATTATTAGTTACATTTGAATAATCACTTTTCCATTTAAACATTTGAATGGCAGCATAGTCATCCTTATGGATAGTTCTGACTTATCGGTGCTTTATGTCTAAAGATAAAAGAAATCATAGAAAAATAATGTGGTTCTGCCACCGTGATATTTTTTCCAAGTCTCACCCTAATCACATGTCATAATTAAAATGTTGATTTAGGCTAGTCAAGTGTAGCCTTCAAGTGGGATTGCTGAATAGAAAAAGTAATACATGCTCAAGGTAAAAAAAATAAAATAAAATAATTTACAGTTACTTACTTGCATACATATACCTACAAATATCCCATTCATGTTCAAAAATGTTCAAGTGTTTATTGTCAATGTATGTATTTGGGGGCACATCATATGTATATATTATTTTTTTTAACTAATCTGAAAAATGATCCATGGGAAATACTATAAGTCTGCTTTAGAGAAAATCAAGGTAAATAAAAATCAGTCTGAAAACATTTTATAAATCTAAGGCTATTCCAATCAAAAATTGCAACAGAGTATGTCTATTTGTTTGTTTCCAGACAGTACATGGGTAAACATCAGGAATGTCAAAGATCATTTTGAAGCAGAACAGTAAGAAGCACCTATTTCATCTATCATATTTCAAAAGTTACTATTAAGCTATTGTAATTAAAATAATGTACTATTAATCCAGAGAAAGACAAATGGAGAATAACAGTGAACTCATGAACAGATTCATTAAAAAGAAGGAATTGGTGTATGCTAAAGTAACATTAGAGGAAAGGAATAACTCTCCAGGTAAAAATAGCTATCAACATAGGAGAGAATTACCTCTGTGTTACACTGCACACACAAAAAATCATAATTTAAAGGTATTAATATGAAAAGCACATTTTAAATGTTTTAGAAGAATAGATTGAAAAATAGATGTACTTGAAGTAAGGAAAAATTATTAAGACACAAACAATTCCAACCATAAAGAAAAGAATAAGAAATTGATTTTAAATCTTAATGTATCAGATATGATTTTTAAAATAATGACAGACACATATTGAAAGTAAATATTTACAATGCATAAGCAATAGATGAATTAAAGTGTTGAACAGAAACTTCTATAAATCACTAAGGAAAAGATAACCCACAAGGAAAAAAATGGGCTAATTAAATACTGTGGATTGAAAACATCTTTGTTTCTGCCCTGTCCCTAATCCTCACAAAAAATAAATAAAAGGGTTAAAAAACACATAAACCCATAAGAACAAGAAAAATAGAAGAGAATAAAAAAATAATAATAGGTGATAAGGTCTAAAAAGGTTTTGGAAGGTAATAATTAGATAAGCTAAATGATATTAAGGAAATAATACAACCTAAAAATAAGAACATAAATCTTAATTAGAAAAGTTAAGAGATGCTTTAATAGAACTCAAGAAAGAATTTAAGTAAAAGAAACAATGATTTCAAAGTGAAGATTACATTGAAACAAACAAGAGCAAAGAATGCTTTAAGAAATAAATTATTAAAAATGCCTAAAAAGAAATCAAATGTATAAAAGAAGAAAAACACAAAAGTAGAAAAAGGAAGGAGAAACGGGATTCAAGAGTAAATAACTAAGAGACAAAGACTCAGTACATGTATACACTGAATCTTCAAAACAGAAAGTCAAAACGGTGAATAGGATAAATACAATGCAAACTATACTTCAAGAAAACTTTCTCAATGTAATAGAAAAAGATTTGAAATATATTTTGAAAGGATAGACTGAGTATCTGAGAAAACTGATTTTTAAAAGTGATCAACATTAAGACATATTCTAATAAGGTAATTGAATATCAAAGAAAGAAATTCCTTTGAGTATTTACATCCAAGTAAAAAGACCAAGTCTCCTATAAGGAGACTTTCATAATTAGACTGTGATAAGACTTTTTAAAAGTAATGCTTTATGCTAGAAAAATAATTGAGTAGCACATGTAACATGCTCAATGATTTTTACACTCAACCATAAACTACCTTTACTTTATGTACAAGTATGAAGGCTGCAGACAATATGTTACCAACATTTGAGAGCTCAGGGAATATTGTTCCCATGAATACTTCCTGAGAAATTTATCAGAAAATGGCCTTCAGACAAACAGAGAGGTGACAATAATATAAAGCCTAATGATAGGCACTCAATACATATTTATTCAAAGAAGTATGACTAAATGAGGGTTATAAGGTGGAGAGTACATAATACAATGGCTAAATGTTTTGACCATGTAGATATAGAACAATTACATACAGTGTGAGGAGAGTAGGAAAATCATATGCAAAGATTTTAATTGCATTCAGTAATCATATTGTTGGTAGCAGTGCTGTTGCTACACTGAGACGGTTAATCTGTCTAATGAGAGACACAGATACAGCAAATGAGGAATATTGTGATATGTGAATTCTATCATCATCTTTACTGTCTTTGCAAGATAGACGTAGTTAAGGAGAAACCCTGTGGTTTGGATATTAACGGGTAAGTATCAGAATAGACAACCAAAAAAGTTATGCAAACCATGACCAGGCCTGTAGCAGTGAGTATGTCCAAGGCCCAGATTACAAACTGTACAAGATGATCTAGGAGCGTGTTGTCAGAGACTCCTATGACTTACCCCAAAGACGCGAGAGCCAACTTGAGCAACACTTCACTTTCTAAAGATGAGACAATTTGAACATCAGTAAGGATAATTTCAACTGATTGAAACAAATCACATGGAAATCCAAAAAGTTATTAATGGTTTAAAAAAACTCTTCAGTCATGCATGGAATGTAACTACAGGAATTAAACTCATTGTTCTGAAGACTAATAAAGTGAAACATTAAATAATTTGTCATACCATTTATTAACTATATAAATCGCCATATAGTAGATAAAGGGAATTTACTCTTTATAGAATATATTTCAGCTAATAAAAGGAGGAATCATTGTATTAGAATTTCATCCCTTTCTCACTCCTAATGAATTAAAGGATTTAATTATTGAGTATCAATGAATGGTAACATCAGAAAAAATAGAAACGAGCAGTCATTATGTACCTCCTGAATAGAGAAATATGCAACACCATCTCTGAAGAGGACTTGCACCCAAAAATGAACCTCTATTTGATAAAATCTCCAGGTTCAATTATCAGGAAATATATAGGACAAAGAAGCAGGTTAAAATACACTATAAGGATAAAATCAGCAAAATTCATACTACAGAAAATTTTATCCATTGTTCCCTGGTTTCTTCAATGAATACATGCAAGAAAAATGTATGGCATGATAACATGCAGATTTTTTAAAAATCTTTAAAAAGTTAGAAGAATGTAACAAAAATTTGAAAAAAAATGACTTAGTGGGTAAATAAGCCTCCAATATGGTGATTATTTATAGAAGAGGAACGAAGTCGTGACTGAGAAAAGGCATGTGGAGGACTTCGGGGGTGGTTTGCAAAGTTGGATTTCTTAATCTGGGTGTTTTTTCTCAGAGTATATCTCTTCCAATGATGTATTAATCCAAACTTTTGTTTCATGAGGTTTTTCTCTACTTGTGTCATGTTTTACAAAAAACAAAAAGGATTGTAATAAAAGAGTTGATACACAGAAATGGTTTCAGACATAAAGATTATTAGTTTATTAACTAAAAGGGCCTCCCAACTGCTTAGTATAAAGGATGGAGAAAGCACCCATCAAGGCGCAACATCCCGAAATGAGAAGTTCCTAAGGCTTTCAGAGAGGAAAAAAAAACAAAAAACAAAAAACGAGTTCTCATTTCAACATCAGCTCCAGAAGCTAGAAGACATTGAATAAATGCCTTCATATTTTTAGGGGATATTATGGTCAACCTATAATTTTATATTTAAACTAAATATTAGTCCAATAGATCAGCCAAAGAAGGCATGCATTCACAAGGAAGATCAAGGGCACACCCAGGACGACCGCTCAGGAAGCCAGAGACCAATTGGTCCTGCTCAGAGGGTAACCTGGGGAGCCAGGAAGATATGTCTCTAGAATAAAATTAAAGCTGATAGAGCATCAGATGTGTTTCACTGAGTGAAAAAAAATGTTATTTATATGATTTTCTAATTATTTTGCTGAATTTGGGGAGGCGATAAAAATCAACACAGGCAAAATGATCATTGTAAATATAGAAAAATAAACAAAAAGTACTATAAGAAATGGACTATAATCCTTGAACATATATTGTACACATGAATGAAAGTACATTTAAGGGGTAGTTCTTACAAATAACAAGGTTGGAGCAAATGATATTTTCTCCTTTTTTGGCTATTTTCTGATTTTGCAAAGATGTTACATGAATTTCAACAACAGTATATTAGAGTACCTGTTTCCCTATACTCTGGTCAAAAAATGTAATTAACAATTTCTTATTATTTTCATTTTAATGTAAATGGAATGTCATTATTGCATTAATTTGCATTTTTAAATTGAGGTAAAGCATCTTTTCTTATGTTTATAAGCCATTGTATTTCTTTTTATATTAAATGACTTCCTTTACTTTGTATATTTTTCTATTTGTTTATTAATCTCTTCTTACAGAATTATAAGAATTCTCTAGATAAATAAAATCAGTACTTTTTGTCATGTGTGTTGTAAGTAATTTTGCTTAATTTTTTGTTTAATTTTGTTATTTGGTGATGGGCAGAAATGTTTGAGTTTTATTATTTAAATGTATCAGTTTCCTTTATGGTTTTTGGATGTGTTTTGCTTAGAAAATGTACCCCACTCCAAGATTTTTTTAATTTGCTCAAATTTTTTTTGTATTTACAGTCTTATTGTTTATAGTTAAATCTTTGATTCATTTGAAAATTATGTTGACATAACAGGTAAGAAGAAATTTAGTTTTATTTTTTTCCTAGTGAAGTCAAGATTTAATACTTTTCAGATGAGTAAAATGGATTGTGTTTTATTGGAAAGCTGAGGAGTTGTTATTTTCAGCCACTGAAACCTATAAGATGGTGGAAGAGCAAGATGCTAGTAAACCATATGTGAATTATTACTTTCATCTCCTTACGTGCCTCTGACAGAAAACTGCCTGCTTCTTTGGCACGTGACATCTGATTTTCAAATATGGAACTCCCGAAAGTTCCAGCCAGTGAAGCGAAAGTCTTCTGGCTCATGATCTCAGTCTGCACATGGGTGCCGTCATGGGGCTTTGGAACATGAAGTATATTCACATCTACAAACTACATTTTCTCATTATTAAAATACCTTAAGAATAACAAGTTTGCTGGGCTGTATAATCAAAAGGAAATCAAGAGCAGGAACTATGATGGGTACTTATTTGGAGCTAGGTTGGAATCAGGAAAGAGCAACAACTACAAAATCATACCTCCACCTACGTCTGGACTTACAGACTTAAACCAAATGCCTGACTGATGCTGCCAGAGGATTGCCAGGGACTGAGTACCATATTTTAAAGAAACAGTGGTTATCTTGATGCCTTTAAGAACTCTACTTGCTGGTCTTAAGTTCGTGAAACAGAATATAGTCTTCTGATCACTTTCTCCTGCTGCTGAGAAAGACCCAAGCTGTTTGCCTAATCTCCTTCACTGACGAAGACATCTGTTTCACTACTGCATCTTTGATTCTCTGGCTATTTTTCTGAGATTGGTACTTGGGGCCCACACTTTGCTATATGACCTTTTTCTATACTTTTTTTTTTACCCTAAACCTCAAAGATCCTAAGAACAGCCATTTAAAAATAAATAAATGAATAAATAAAAGGAAGTTATAAAAGGCTCTACATTGAAGAGTGCTTAACAAAAACTACTTGTGTTCAAATTTCTATGAAGGCTTTTAGTAAAGAGAAATAACTTCATGCCATAAAGCTATATATGTTTTAGTTTTTTTTACAGTTAATTGGTACTGTGTGAGTCAAACTGTAAAGAAACCCTTTAATTGGTAGTCTTAGTGCGTTTAACATCCACATATCGTATGTCTATAACAGGTTGCCATGCTACACATACAGAGTGGGGCAAAAGTGGGTTCACAGTTGTGAGTATTTGAAACATATAGTTTATTCTTATATTACCATCTATTAATTATTGTATTATTTTCCATATAGACAACTGTAAACTTACGTATGCCCCATCATGTATGCACACAAAATTTGGGAGACAAACCAAAAGAGCTTAGCAATGTGTGCACAGTCTCAAACAAAACATTTTGGGGTGGGTTAGGTAAAAGAGGGAAGAAAAAAACAATTGAGCTTTCGGGCCATGTAAAAAGGTGTTAAGGGACAGAATTATCCTCTCCCAATTTTCTGGCGATCAAATGTTTCTTTGAATAATAAGCACATATATTGGTTTCAGGGCTGTAATGCCATTGGGACTGATTGAGGGTCCCCAGTAACTACAGCCGAAGTTGAAGGAATCGTTATTTACAAAGAGAAGTCTTAAAAGAGAAAAAGGAGTCTTCAAGATAATATTCATCAATAGGAGTCAGCCTTGTCAATTTCTCCTTGAATTTTCCACAGTTTAAATCTCGTGTTAAATATTTTATTTCCCTGTCCTAAATCAGAAGGTTCTTTTCAAAAAAAAAAAAAAAGCAAGAAATGTAAAACTACAGATCTATATACTTTTGGCGTAAAGGTAACTGTGTTCAACTACCAGGAAATATTGTGACCTCGTTTTGCTGTGGATACCAGAAAAAATCACCTATCTACTGATAGGTGATTTGAGGCTCATGAGATTGTTTTTTCTTATGAGGGTTCAGCCTTATGTCTTTGCCAAACCATCTAACCACTCTTCTGCACCTTAGATCAAAAGACCCATCAAGTTCCATGTACCCACCTGAGGTGACTTCATTATAAAGGCTACTTTTTACCTGGTTTTGTCTATATTGACCTCTATGCAAAAAGAACATTTCATTGAGTTTCCTGAGGTTCCTCCCTCACTATTCCTACCCTCCACAACCACCCAAACTTTCTTCTTCTCTTCCCAAACTTGTTTAGTTTTTTCTCTCTGGGTGCACCGCCTAATCATATTCTCCTTGGCTTGACTTCTGAGTATGTTTTCTTACCATTCTCTAAAGCAATATGTCCACGGATACCTCTTGTGTTAAAACCCCTCCCAAGTAGAGTAAGTTTCTAGGGATTTCCTTTTACGTATCTTGTATCTATCTCATCCTTATTCTCTTTATTAACCTCATTGCCGTTTCATAGTTTTAACCCTCAACCACTCTGATCTGTATGTTATACAGCCTCCTGTTTAGTATCTAAAATCCTGTACAACCCAGTTGCTGTTTACATCAACAGTCTTCTCCATCCTCGTTCTATAATGCCTAAACCACAGCCCCAAAGAAGTTGTCCAAATGCACTGTGCTTCTGGTGTCTCCCTTCTGGGTTTTTGCACAGACTTCTCCATCATCCCTCTTTTTGCTTGGCCAACTCAAAGTCATCACCCCTCAGGACTCAGCTCAGGTGGCACTTCCACTGGGTAGCTGTCTCTGACATTTGCAACTCCTAGTCTAGGTAAAAACTGGACTCTCTATTGATTTCCACCACAGCATAAATCACACTTCAATAGTCTGTTTCTCTGCACTCTCCCCAAGGCTTTAAAATCCTTAAAGTCAGGGGCAGATTTATTTGTGTTTACTCCTTATGCTTACCACTCAGTTTAGATTTGAGGGAGAATGGCACATACATTCCCTGAAAACATACTGTGAGTAGAAAACATTTCTACTTCCATGATTTTTCACGTGCTCTTCTTTTTGCCTGAATTTCATCCCTACCAATTTTCTCTCCCTCCAGCCCAATGTACAAGCCTTGGTCGTGCTTATTCTTTCAGATTGGACTCTGGTGTTCTCTCCTGCCTGAGCATTCCCTTATCAGACCCAGTAGAATTGATCTGATCTATATCCTAAACAGGTCACATGAATCACACATGGCTTTGCAGTGTAAACCCAATCTGTGTTTTTTCCTACCAAAATAAATGGATTAAAAATGCCCTAAAATATTTGTATTCTCCACATTGCTGCTTATCACATTGTTTTGCAGAGTCAGTGCTTAATATATACTGAATGAATTATTATAAAATAATTTCCCAAAGTTATGAACTTTTTTCTCTAGAAAATGTTTAGTAATAAAACTCTTGTGCTTTGTGAATTTCTTACTATTTCTCATTCTAACAAGGAAATATCTTATTTATTTTTAAGTATTTCTCTTACAAAACTATAGCAGAAATCTTTCTGAAGACTTGGTGGAAGCAATAGAAGTATGTGAATAATTCTGTTTGGAACAGATGAAACTGTGGTTAGAATTCACATCCTTTCAACCGATTTTTCAAAGATTGCAAGATCTCTGCAAAAAACTTTGACTCTACCTAAGAACAAGGTAGAGTATGTGCCCTTTTTTATGTTTTCTCTTAGTACAAATGTGACCAAAGCCAAACCATCCATCCTTAGACACCCCAGCCCAAATTAGACATCATTTGTGAAGTCTTCCCTGCTTTCTCTAAGCCAAAAATATTCCCTTCCAGCCCTCTATATACACCACACTGTATCTGGGTCTACCTGATCACAGCCATCCTTCTGCCTCAGAGTGACTTTGCAGATGTAACCAAGTGAAGAATTTGGAAATGGAGAGACTGTCCTGGATTATCCAAGTATAACCTAAGTGTAATCACAAAGATCCTTAGAAGTGAAAGACAAAGGCAAGATAGTCACCGTCAGAGGAGATAGTGAGCAACAGAAGCACAGGTTGAAATGATCCATTAGGTAGCTGTGAATGGGGAAGAGGCACACACGCCAAGGAATGCAGGCAGCCTCTAGAAGCTGGAAAAGGCAAGGAAATAGAGTGCTCCCCAGAGCCTCCAGAAGAAACACAGCTCCACCTCCACCTTGATTTTAGCCCAGTGATATCCATTTTGGACTTGTGACTTCCAGAAGTTAAAAAGAAGAAATGTGTTGTTATAAGCAACTAAATTTGGGGTAATGTATTGTAGCAATGATATATAACTAATGCAATAGCCAATGCATGTCAAGGGATTCATAAATATTTGTTCACCAAAAGAACCATAGGCTCTTAGGCCTGAAAAATATCTGATAGAAATTATGGATGTGAGTAACAATTGAGGATGGGCCTGAAGGAGAAGGTCTGTTAAAGAAAACATTCCCATTACTAATTGAAAGTGGGCTTGAGAGAGGGACATGCAGGTAAAAACCAAAAAGCAAACACATAAAAAACAACAAGAGCTCCCCATTTTCTGATTTAGGCAACTGAAAGAAAATAGGAAATATATAAAGAAAGCTCATGCTCTTAGTTTTGGACATGTTGGTATTAGGGTCACTATCGAACAACCAGATGGAATTTTCCAGAAGAAAGTGGAAAATTTAATCCAGGAGCCCAGAGGAGATCTGATGTAAACAAAAAGCCATGGAATATGAGGTTAGAATAGGAAAATAGCTGGAGATGAGGCTAGAAAGCCAATATGATGATTCTTAAATGCTAAGGGGAGCCCAGCCCAATTCATCAGATGTTGGGAAGAGCACTGAAGGTATTCAAACTAGGAAATTATGTAATCAAAGTGATACTTTAAGAATATTAATCTGTTTGCCTATGTAAAATATTTGGTGGGGGGGGAGTAAAATAACAATGTAGTTTAGACTTTACAGATCACTTTCAAAGATATTATTTTATTTGATCCTAAGGCAATCTTCTATTTCTACTAAAATCTTTTATTTTTTACTCCCTTTAAAAAATTTTTATTGACTTTATTGGAATAAAATTAGTTAATAAAATTACTATACAGGTTTCAGGTGTACAATTCTATAAATACATCATTGGTATATTGTATTATGTCTTCACCACCCCAAGTTACTTCTCTTTCAATCACCATTTATCCCCTCTTTACCCTCTTCTACTTCCCCCCACCTCCTTTTCACTCTGGGATCCTGGTAATCACCATACTGCTGTCTGCTTCTATGAGTTGTGTGTGTGTTTTAATTAATCCCTTTACCTACCTTTTTTAACCACCCTCCCAAAAACCACTCCCCTCAGACTGCTGTCAGTCTGTTCTGTTCTATGTATCTATGCTTCAGCCTCTACTCTGTTCATTAAGTTATTTTGTTCATTAGTTCTATATATAAGCGAGATCATATGGTATTTGTCTTTCTCTGACTGGCTTATTTCACTTAGTATAATACTCTCCAGGTCCATCCATGCAGTCTCAAAAAAAGATTTTCTTTTTGGCCAAGTACTATTCTATTGTGTAAATGTACCACAGCTTTTTAATTCAGTCATCTACTGCTGGGCACTTGGGCTGTTTACAGATCTTGGTTATTATAAATAATGCTGCAATAAACATACTGGTACACATATTCTTTCAAATTAGTGTTTCAGGGTTTTTTTTCAAATATATTTATTATGCAATTACAGTTGTCCCATTTCCCCCCCTTCACTCCACTCCATCCTGCCCACCCCTTCCCTCCCACATTCCCCCCCTATAGTTCATGTCCATGGGTCATGCATACAAGTTCTTTGGCTTCTACATTTCCTACACTATTCTTACCCTCCCCCCTGTCTATTTTCTACCTACCATTTATGTTACTTATTCTCTGTACCTTTCCCCCCTCTCTCCCCCTCCACTCCCCTGTTGATAACCCTCCACATGATCTCCATTTCTGTGATTCTGTTCCTGTTCTAGTTGTTTGCTTAGTTTGCTTTTGTTTTTGTTTTAGGTGTGGTTGTTAATAACTGTGAGTTTGCTGTCATTTTTACTGTTCCTATTTTTTATCTTCCTTATCTTAGATATATCCCTTTAACATTTCATGTAATAAGGGCTTGGTGATGATGAACTCCTTTAACTTGACCTTATCTGAGAAGCACTTTATCTTCCCTTCCATTCTAAATGATAGCTTTGCTGGATACAGTAATCTTGGATGTAGGTCCTTGCGTTTAATCTTGGGTAATGTAATTATGACGTGCTTTGTTGTGTTCCTCCTTGGGTCCAGCTTCTTTGGGACTCTCTGAGCTTCCTGGACTTCCTGGAAGTCTATTTCCTTTGCCACATTAGGGAAGTTCTCCTTCATTATTTGTTCAAATAAGTTTTCAATTTTTTGTTCTTCCTCTTCTCCTTCTGGCACCCCTACAATTCGGATGGTGGAACATTTCAAGATGTCCTGGAGGTTCCTAGGCCTCTCCTCATTTTTTTGAATTCTTGTTGCTTCATTCTTTTCTGGTTGGATCTTTCTTTCTTCCTTCTGGATCACACCGTTGATTTGAGTTCCAGTTTCCTTCCCATCACTATTGTTTCCCTGTACATTTTCCTTTGTTTCTCTTAGCATAGCCTTCATTTTTTCATCTAATTTGTGACCAAATTCAACCAGTTCTGTGAGCTTCCTGATTACCAGTGTTTTGAACTGTGCATCTGATAGGCTGGCTATCTCTTTGTTGCTTAGTTGTATTATTTCTGGAGCTTTGATCTCTTCTCTGATTTGGGCCATTTTTTTTTGTCTTGGCGAGCCTGTTACATAAAGGGGTGGAGCCTTAGGTGTTCACGGGGGGGGGGGGGGGGGGGCGGGGGGGGAGGGCGCGCCATGACGCTGTACCTGGGGGAGGGGCCGAGAGGGAGCAATGGTGCTTGCTCCACTCTCTGCTGGATTTCAGTCACTCACTTCCCCTGCTACCCATAATCAAATTGGGCCCTTCTGGTGCTGATTCCAGAGTGGGTAGGTTTGTGCATGCTCTAGGCCCCGGTGGATCTCTCCAATGAACTAACTCTCCTGTGAGGCTGGGAGTTTCTCCTGCTGCCGCCTCAACCCCCAAGGGTGTTTTCAATCAAGGTTTGAGGCTTTATTTCCCAGAGCTGGAGCCCTGGGTTGTGTGGTCTGCTTCGCTCGCTCCCCTGCCTTTCCTCCCAGATTATCTATGTGCGAATGTGGGGGCGCAGGGTCTTCCAGCCACCACCCTGTGGGGTCTGCTAGCTGCAGCCTGGCCTGTCCCGCTCCACAGTCCACCACCTCACCAAATCCGCCAGCTGCCGCTTTGCCGCAGGTCCTCTCCACCCCAGCTGCCCGTCTCCACCCCTCCTACAGGTCTGGATGAATGTTTCTTCTTTATCTCCTTGGTTGTTGGACTTCCATACAGTTTGATTTTCTGACAGTTCTGGTTGTTTTTTGTTTTTAAATTGTTGTTGTCCTTCTTTTGGTTGTGCGAGGAGGCACAGCGTGTCTACCTACGCCTCCATCTTGGCTGGAAGACTATGTTTCAGGTTTTTTTGAATACATTTCCAGAAACACTGGGTCATAAGGCAGTTCCACTTGTAATTTTTGAGGTCCATACTGCTTTCCACAGTGGTTGTACCAACCTGTAATCACAACAGTAAACAAGTGTTCCCTTTTCTCCACATCCTCGCCAACACTTTTTTGTGAATTTATTAGTGATAGACATTCTGACAGGTATGAGGTGATATTTCACTTTGGTTTTAATTTGCATTTCTCTGATGATTAGTGAGTTGAGCATCTTTCCATTTGTCTATTGGCCATCTGTGTCTTCTTTGGAGAAGTATCTATTCAAGTCCTTCGCTCATTTTTTAATTGTTTGTTCTTCTGGTGTTGAGATTTAAAGTTATTTATAAATTTTGAATATTAATCCCTTATCAGATGTGTCATTGGTGAATATGTTCTACCCATCAGTGGGTTGTCTTATTTTTTTCTTGAAGGTTTCCTTTGCTGTGAAATTTTTTTTAGTTTGATATAGTACAATTTGTTTATATTTTTTTCTTTTGTTTCCTTTGCCCAAGGAGATATATCAGAAAAAATATTGCTATGAGAAATGTTAGAGATTTTACTGCCTATGTTTTTTCTAAAATTTGTATGATTTCAAGTCTAACATTTAAGTCTTTAATCCATTTTGACTTTATTCTGTGTATGCTCTCAATTAGTGATCTAATTTCATTTTTTTGAACATATCTGTTTAATTTTTCCAACATCATTTATTGAAAAGACTATCTTTTCCCCATTGTATGTTTTTGACTCCATTGTCAAATGTCAATTGACTATAAAGGTGTGGATTTATTGCTGGGTTCTTTATTATGTTCCAACGATCTATATGGCTGTTTCTATGTGACTACCATGCTGTTTGGATTACATGGCCTTCTAGTGTAGTTTAATATCAGGTAGCATGATTCTTCTAACTTTGTTCTTCTTTATCAAGATTGATGTGGCTATTTGGTTTTTTTGTGGTTCTATATAAATTTTTGGAATATTCTAGTTCTGTGAAATATGCCATTGGTGTCGATAGTAATTGCTTTGAATATATTGATCACTTTGGGTAGTATGAACATTTTAATGCTGTTAATTCTTCTTATCCATGAACACAGTATATGCTCCCACTTATTTGTATCTTCTTAAATTTCTTTTTTTAGTGCCTTATAACTTTTTGAGTATAGGTCTTTTACCTCATTGGTTAAATTTATTCCTAGGTGTTTCATTTGTGTTGATGCTATGGTAAATGGGATTGTTTTCTTAGTTTCCCTTTCTGGCAGTTCATTTTTGGTATATAAAATACAACTGACTTCTGGATATTTATTTTGTACCCTGCTACTTTACTGAGATCATTTGTCAGTTCTAGTAGTTTTTTGGTGGAAACTTTAGGGTTCTCTATATACAGTATCATGTCATCTGCAAGTAAAGACAGTTTTACTTCTTTACTTCTTCCTTTCCAATTTTGATGCCTTTTATTTCTTCTTCTTCTCTGATTGCTATGGCTAGGACTTTCAGTAGCCATACATGAAGTAGCCTTCATGTTGAATAAGAGAGGTGAAAGCAGACATACCTATCTTGTTCTCAATCTTGAAGGGAACACTGTAGTTTTTGCCAGGACTTCTGTCTGTTGGCAGTTCATTCTGTTACTGCTTCAATTTTATTTGTTGTAATCTATTCAGATTTTTCTGATTCCCTCTGATTTAGTTTGAAAGACTGTATGTTTCTAGGAATTTATCTATTTCATCCAGGTTGTCCAATTTGTTATCATATAGTTGTTGGTAATATTTTCTTACAATCCTTTGTATCTCTCTAGTGTAAGTTGTTACTTCTCTTTTATTCTGATTTTATTTATTTAGGTTCTCTCTCTCTCTCTCTCTTTTATAGTCTGGTTAAAGGTTTGTCAATCTTGTTTCTCTTTTCAAGGAATCTGCTCTTGGTTTTATAGAACTTTTGCATTATTTTTTATGTTCTATTTTGTTTATCTCTGCTTTGATCTTTATTATTTCTTTTCTTCTACTCACTTTATGCTGTTTGTTGTTTTTTTCTAGTTCCTTTGAGATTGTTCTTGTTTCTTGAAATAGGCCTGTCATGCTATAATTTCCCTCGTGGGACTGCTTTTGTTGTGTTCCATAGATGTGGGGTTCTTGTGTTCTCATTTCATTTATTTCAAGGTATCTTTTTATTTCTTCTTAATCTCATTGTTAACCCATTCATTGTTTAGTACCATGTTATTTGGGCACCAAGACTTTGTGTGTTTTTCAGTTTCGTTTTGATTTTTTTTTTTGGTGATCAATTTCTAGTTTCATAACATTATGGTCATGACCCAATGCTTGATGTGATTTCCATCTTCTTAAAATTATCGAGACTTGTTTTGTATCCTAATAGTGGTCTATCTTAGGAAATGTACATTGTGCACTTGAAAAAAAAAAAGTATGCTCTGCTGCTTTGGAGTGAAAATGATGAAGTTATCAATTAAATCCATCTGATTTAGTGTGTAATTGAAAGCCATAGCCTCCTTGTTCATTTTCTATCTGGAAGATCTATCCATTGATGTCAATGGGATGTTAATATCTCCTGCTATGACTGTATTACTGTTGATCAATTCTTTTATGTTTATTAAGATTTTCTTTACATATTTAGGTGCTCATGTATTCAGTGTATAAATGTTTATAAGGCTTACATCCTTTTGTTGGATTGTTTCCTTTATCATTAGTGTCCTTCTTTGTTTCTTACCATAGCCTTTGTTCTAAAATCTATTTTTTCAGATACAAGTATTGTTACCTGTTGCTTTTTTTTCCATTTCAATTTGCATGAAATATTTTTCCATTTCTTTACTGTTAGTCTGTGTGTAGCTTTTATGTTGAGGTGTATCTCTTGTACACAGCATATATATGAGTCTTGAATTCTTATCCATTGGAGCATTTAAGCCATTTAGATTTAATGTAATTATTCACAGGTACTATTTATTGCCATTTTATACTTTTAACTATGTTCCTCTGCATTTTATTCTTCTTTTTAAAGGAGGCCCTTTAACATTACTTGTAATACTGGTTTGGTGGTAACAAACTCAATTAGCCTTTTCTTAACTGGGAAGCTTTTTTTCTTCTTTAATTTTAAATGATAGTCTTGCAGGGTATAGTAGTCTTGGATGTAGGTCCTTGTTTTTTATCCCTTGAATATTTCATGCCAATCCTTTCTGGCCTGAAATGGTTCTGTTGAGAAATCAGCTGACAATCTAATAGGAGCTCCCTTGCAGGTAACTATCTTTCTCTTGCTGCTTTTAAGACTCTTTCTTTGTCTTTAACTTGCCATTTTAATTATGATGTGTCTTAGTGTTTGCCTTTTTTATTTTATCTTGTTTGGGACTCATTGCATTTGCTGGACTTGTGTATATTTTCATTTGCCAGGTTGAGAAAATTCTTAGTCGTTCTTTCTTCAAACGAGTTCTCTATCCCTTGCTCACTCTCTTCTCCTTCTGGTACCCCTATGATGTGAAATTTGTTACGCTTCATGTTGTCTTAAAAGTCCCTTAAAATACCTTCATTTTTCCAATTCTTTTTTTTTTCTTTTTGCTGCTCTGATTGGGTGTTTTCTGCTACCTTGTCTTCTGAATCACTGATTTGATCTATGCCTCATCTAACCTACTGTTAATTTCTTCTAGTGTTTTCTTTATTTGACATATTATATTTTTATTTCTGACTGGTTCTTTTTTATGGTTTCTATGTTCTTTTTCATGCGGTTGTAGTTGCTAGTAAGTTTCTTGAGTGTCTCTATAACCATTTTTTTTGAACTCTATATCTAATAAATTGCTAGCTTCCATTTTATTTAGCTTTTTTTCTGGAGATTTTTTTCTGTTCTTTTATTTGGGGTATATTTCTTTCTCCCCCCACCTTGGCTGCCTCTTTGTGTTTGTTCTTATAATTTGGTAGATCTGCTATGACTTCTAGTCCTGATAGAATTGTCTTATGTATGAGGTGTCCTGTGAGACCCAGAGGCAGAGTCTCCTTGAATGTCTTTTCTGTGGGTTATGTGGGCCCCCCTATTGTAACAGAGTCTTGATTACTACTGGCCCATTTGTGCATTGGGCCAACCCTCAGGCTGACTGGCTGTGAGGATCAACCTCAACCCCAGTATATGAGCTAATGTGAAATTTGTCTCAGTAGGGTCTGGTGCCTGGCAAAATCTCTCTTGGGATATATTGTTTGTGAAGCTAATTAGGTCATGTACTGATGTTGCCACTGGGCATGTTGGTTCTTGGACCTCTTGGGATGGACACTGGTGCAGGCCAATGTCAGACACTGCCTATGACTAACCTCAGGGAACCTGTTTGGAACAACAAAGAGATCCATAGTTTGTGGCTGCCTCTGCTGAGCCTGGGTATGTGCTAGAAAGACCAAGCTGTATAATATGGCCAGGTATTATCAGCACGGACTTGAGAGTAGTTCAGCAAAAGTCCCAAGGTGCCTCAAGATCTGCCTCAGCTTCCCTCTACCTGTCAGCTGCCTGTTGGGCTCAGTCACTGAAAAAGCCTCTGGTGATACTCAAGTTGCACGAGGTAGTTTCTCAGTGAATCACCAGGTAGGGATGAGTGGTGTTCTCCAGATTGATATAAGTTCAAACTTGATGCCAGTACTTGGTTTGAGACTGCTCAGCAATTGTCCCAGGGCATACCTATTCTAGCTGCCACCTCCTGGGTGCTTATACACCTTCAGGTAAGGTGCGGTCTCAGGGAGAGGTCAGGGTGAACCAGCAGTTTATCAGGCCTAAACAGATCAAGATTTGGCAGTGTGAAAGGAACTCTCTGCACCACTCATGAACACAAGGGAAAAATAACCTCTGTCCTAGAGCCATACAACTCAGTCTGTCTCAGACTATCAGGAGCCTAATCTCAGCAGGTCAGGGCCACCCAGAATCAGAACAATGGGGCTAGTGGATTTCCTGTGAGGAAGAGTTTCTGGTCAGGCTTGAGGGAACTCAGGGAGAATGGCCATCACCCCAGAGCCACAAAGCTCAGTCTGTCCTAGATTCTGGCAAGATGTTGTCAGAGTGGAACTAACAGGATCCCAGAGAGTGGGGCTAGCAAATCTCTTATGAGGGGGAATGCCAATAAGTTTCATGGGAAAGTGGGGGGAATGGCCCCTATCTTAAAGCCACACCACTCAGTCACTGACACTCTTGAGTCTGCTCAGACCTCTACATCCCTAGCTAGGTAGCTCATTTTATGGGCTGTAAATTCCACAGCAGGAGTTGACAGGGAGTCCAGAGAGTGGGGTTATTGCATCCCCCCAGGCGGATACCACATGAAGAGGAGTGTTCTATCCAAGGAAGATGGTGTCTACACTGTGGGAGAGTGACTCAGTGAAGGTATCATGGCAGCTGTTCCTTCAGCTCTTTCCGCAGAGCCACAAACCCCAATCTCTCTTCAAGCAACTCTAGTTTGTTCTGCCCTCCCTCTACTAGAGCCCAGGGTAAGTGGCTGCCAATAATATTTTGTGCATTGGCCCTTTAAAAGGACACCTGTGTCTTTAGCAGACACTGTCTTTACTTGGCAGACAGATTTTCTGCTGATTTTCACAGCCAGATGTTATTTGAGTGCCTCTTCCTGGCTCTGGTGTTCTGGGCTGGCTAGCCTGGCTTGGGGTTAAGAAGCCACTCTTCTCAGGGGGAAAATTTGCAGCTGAGATATCCCTCCAGAATCTCAGCCATTGCCCATGGGAGCAGGGCCAACCCTTTTTGCCTTTGCACCCTTCCTACCAGAGTCAATGTGGCTTCTTCTGTAAATCCTTTGTTATAAGGCTTTTTTTTAGTTAGTGTTCAGTTGGCTATTCAGGTTGACTGCTCTATATTTTAGTTGTAATTCCAGTTTGGTGCTAAGAGGAAGTGAGTGCAACACCCACCTACTCTGCTGCCATCCTGGATCAAGTCAATCTTCTGAACCTGGTAAGACAAAGCATTATTAAATCTAGATTTTTAAAAAGTATCCTAAAGCCATTTTTTATCATATTGATGATACCTTCAATTCATTTAAAATTCTTTATATGTAACTTGCAACATATTCAATTTCTTACTACAATTTCTTTCCAGCCCCCAATTTGGGGGTAGTTATCAATAGAAAACCAATGTAAATGATTGGAATTCTATATAAAATTTTTCAATTCTTTTATAAACCACATTATCCTGAAGGGTACAGGAGATAACATTGTATTATTATTATGTAGAATAACAAAATATTCCTGTAATTGAGTTGGATCAAGTGCTGTTATCACAATTAACTATTAATGGAGTCATATTGGTCCAACATTGTTAATTAAGAAAAACCACTGGACTAAACCACTGAAAACTTTCTCTAGATGATCTCTCACCTGGCACTTTGAGATTTCAATATTGACTCTAATATCCATCTGACAAGACTTTAAAATCACAGAGCTGAAAAATCACATACCGTAATGAAAGAGTCTCTGTGGCTATATTTAGGTGCTATTTAAATCAGCAGGAATGATTTGGTCAGAACAAAAGAAAGATAAGAGAGAAAGCCCAGGTAAATCCAGTTAGGAGCTGAAAATTTCTCACCATTACAATTCCCAATTCAATTCTCTGTGTTTGATTTATAGAAGGCTGTTCTGAAGCAGTCATATGAATAATTCACTACTAACAGACATGAGAAACAATGTAGGCCTATCATCATACGGATTAAAACAAGTTCTGAAACTGATGTCATTATGACTCAAGCTGGCCCTAGAACCTACTTTTAACTCATGATTTGGCTTTCTACCATCATCAATCCAGATAAGGAATATTCTTGGCTCATTCTTACTGCCCCCAATACATTTTTTTCAAATGTAAATATTAACAATTATTTAGGAGAATGTCAATGTTTCAGCAACCCAGAAATGCTTACCATAGTCTAAGGCTTTACAATGTGTGACCCATCAGCACACATGGGATCTTACTAGAGAAGGTAAACCTAGATACTTCCCAGGGACCTGCTGAATCAGAATCTGCATTTTCACAAGATCCCCAAGCAATTCATTTAATTTACACATTACAGATTTGAGGAGCTCTGATCTAAAGCATAGAAACTTCAGGAATTACTGTTAATTTTACTTGGTAAAATTTTCCCAGCAAACATTACTATGACATCACAGGAACTCCAAGCCCATATAAGTTTCCAATTCCCTTCTTTGGACCACTTTCTTTGATGTCATACGAGCCAATTATTTAAAGGGCTTTCAGTCTCCTTATACTGAAGCACAGTGTTTGAATGCATGTGAGGATATGTTCTTTTTGTTAAACACACTTTTTGCTTGACTATTCACATGCCACATTTCCTTTTTTCCAACTTAATCTGTACAAATTTTAATAAAGGAAGGAGAGTGAGGTTGGCAGAATCGATGTGTTGGGAATGTGAGCAGAATGCATTACAGTTCAGTATCTATTTCTCCCTGGTTCCACTTCATGGGTAATGATTTCAATTACTGGATGTATAATTTTAACCAATTTATGTTAACTAGACACTCACTCATGGGAAACAGATAAACCTCTTCAGTTTAATAAATCATTGACAATTTTACTGTCTGTATTTCCTTATTCTGATGGCTTGGATGTGACATTTCCTTAAAAGTAACCAAGTGAACAGAAGTTTTATTTACTGTGTTTTGTTTTTCTTTTCTTAAATCACCATCAGACAGTTCTGTAGGGGACATGAAGCAGGTTGAGCCCTGGCCATTGTGGCTCAGTGGATTGAACACCATCCTGTGAACCAAAGGGTCTCTGGTTCAGTTCCCAGTCAGGGCCCATGACTGGGCTGCTAGCCAGGTCCCTGGTGGAAGGTGCATGAAAGGCAACCACACATTGATGTTTGTCTCCCTCTCTTTCTCTCTCCCTTCTCATCTGTCTAAAAATAAATAAATACAATTTTTAAGAAAAAAAAAGTAGGTTGATCTGTCTTGGAATCTTCCTGAGACTTCACTGCCCTGTCTACCTAGATTATCTGTTTTGTAATGATCTTAGCCTATCAATAACCAGTATTGTGGCTGGACCAAGCTTTGTGGCTATTATGATTACAACACACCCTTCAGCAATAATCATCAGGAAACTTTGAAAAGTCTGAAAAATTTATTATTTGCAAGACTGTAAATAACACAGCCCACCTGGGGCCACATCAGGAGATCTAGAGTAGAGAAAAGAGAGTGTACACATGGGTTCGCAGTTCTGCTTTTATTAGGATCAAGGGTAGAGGCCTCAGGTTTCATGAGATCACTTTTTACTGGTGAATTTAAGACATCAAAGGGGAATTCAAAGCAAATGAAGGAATAACAAACCAGTGGCCCAAATGATTAATTATTGAACTCAACAAAGATTTCTAAAAAGAACAAAACAAAAGAGAGCATCAATGAGGGAGGTAGCCTGGCTCTTTATCTAGGCAACGTATTTATTGGGATAGCTGTCTTCGAAGTGGATAGCTCTTTGCAACGGATGCCTTTGCAATCAAACTGAAGTCAGGTACTTGCATTATGTAAAGAAAGGACAAATACCAAGGTTTACACTATATTATCCACTGGTCATGATCCTGTTCATTGCCTTCCATGTCCACCTTAATGACCCCCCTGTCATCAGTCTACTCACTGTAATCATTCATCTCACCCATGTCCTCCATGTCCTTATCATCCTCTGAGTCTTCACCATCTTCCTCATCTTAATCATCCTCCTCTGTGGTGTTATCATATTACTCTGAAGCTGTCTGGCCAAGAGACACATTGTCTTTTTCCCTGATGTCTGGAGCCAGGCCTGATGCTTCTGTTCCTGCAGATGCAGATGTCTCCACACAGGGTCAATCCAGATTAAATGAAAATGTCTCGGTCACACTGGGCAAGAGTGAGGGCAACTTGGTGGATAAGGCCTCTGGATAGCTATTTGACCTTGTCCAAGTCACCTAACGTCTCTGAGCATCAGTTTTCTCCTCTCACCAGGAGAGAGAAGTCTGCAGTGGTATCTTAGACTATGGAGTGTGAATGAAAGCAGGATAGCAAAGGCGAGTTGTTTGCATCTTCCTGCAAGAATACTGAGTATAAGCCCAGAGTTTAGGCATAAGGGGACAGGTATATGCATATACATAGATTCAGAAAGCCTGGATTCCAGTCCGGGTTGCAGTATTTTAATTTACTGCCATATTTATTGTATTACAAAAGCAAAATATCTCAGCCCCTGCCCTAAGAAGATTGACAGTCTGGCTATGACAAAACCTCATAAAATGGATAATGAATATACTATTTTATATACATTCAATTCAATGACTTAAATATGTAGTAAGAGTGGCTTGGTTGGGTTTTGTAATAGATACATAGGTGAAAAAAGTAGGCTCATTTCATCAAGGAAAATGTAACATAGTGAAATTAATAATAAGTAAAGAGTTTTTTTTTTTATAAAACAGGGCAGAATGAAATGAGTGTCAAGTAGTAGGAGTAGCATAGCAGGGAGTACAGAGAACAAAATGCTGATTGCTTACTAAGGGTATCAAGAAATAGTTTACAGAGCATGACCCTTTCAGAGATTTGAAAGATGGGCAGAGAATGTGAGAATGCATTCCAGGCTGAGGACTATGACGGGTGCAGCCCTGCCAGCACGAGAGAGCACAGGTGAAGACGTGTTGAGCTGATGATTACACCTGGGAGGGAACAGACCCTGGGGAAGAAAAATAGAAAGACATTTTAACTCTATCCCATTTTAACTATAATTATTTGGCATTATTTGAGGGTTTTTTCAACCTGCCTATTTTTCTGATTTTTTTTAAGTTAAAGGAAGTCACATTTGAAGGGGAAAAATGTATTTGAGAGTGCAATGAGAAAGATGGGATGGAATTTCCCACCATGTAATGTGTCAATTACAGGCACCGACAGTAAGACCAAATAGGTTAGGAATAAGCAAAGGGTTGCAAAGAAGAAAATCTCTATAAAGGAAGCAAGATGTGAGTTTCCCTCTAATGACAGTTTAGAGATAACTAGATAGAGAGAAGGAATCTAAAGAAAACTGGAATAATTTGTCATTTCAACCGTGTAGTCTTCGCTGACCCAGTTTGCCTGAATGGAGTTGTGCAAACAATCCCGGAACATCTGCCACTGGGTACACGTCACCTGGGTTAGGTTTTCAAAAGCGTGAAATGAAGCATGCTACAATAAAATAGAGTGATTTTCAGTTTGGTCTTTAAAATTCTTCCTGAGCCGTTTATAATTTCTCTCCAAAAGCTTAGAACAAATGTAAGTTCATGGCATTTAAGCTCACCTCTTTCCTTTCTTTTTCTCTCACATTTTGTTGTGAAAAGTAAATTTACTAGTAGAAAATCTGAGAATTTATATCTTGAATGTTTTATGGATATTATTATGGCATCATTTATTTTTTGTAAACACAAAGATGCACTTAATTAAAGAAAAATTAATAGTAATAGAAGAATTGAGTAGAACTATAAGGAGCCCAATTAAAGTAGTTCTTAAGTGACTGCTTAAAGGTCATACTAAAATACTAATTAAATGTCCCAAAAATAAATAGATTAGTTAAGTTTACATTAAGTACTATTGGAAGAACATAGAGCATTTTTATTTTTGATCAATAATTAAGTTGATAAATAAACCTTTATTGTATTGATAGACAGTGTTATTACATTTAACCTTGAAATAAATCTTCAAAGTGTTCACAAAAAATAAAAATTTATTAGTTTAATTATTTTTAAGTAGCTATTTTTTCTTTAATAATTGCATTTGTGAACCTGAATCCAAGGTTTTTAAGCATTGGCGTGATTTATTTTCTTCACTAGCAAGGGGGTCAGAATCTGCACATAGGTCTTACCATCTGCAAAAGTCAAAATCTGGATGGAAGAGAAAGTTGACCTAATAAAACACACTTACACATCCCCAAAATAACTCGTGTTTATTAGTGAAGTCTAAGCCTTTACCTGGACACCTAGAGGCATAGTGAGTGTAGTTGTTCATTAGCAGAAAAACCCAGACTCAGATCCTGCTAATGAGCTAGTAGCAGAAAGTTTAGATGTTCTGAGGATTTTCCACGTGTACTTAGTCAAAACTGAAAGAATATAAAACATGGCTATAATTAGATGCAGAATATACATACTTCTCACCTAACAGTTCCAATATGGGCATCCCATAAAATACATCTTCCTTTCTCACTATCCCATTCTGCCAAGGATCTTTTACAAATGTCTTCTCAAATCCAATAGTATCACCTTCTATATTTCCCTATATCTAAAGGTCATTCCCATGCATTATGTTGAATCCTGGTTCTTGGGACCTCAGTAAGGTCTACAACCCAGGTCAACCAGGTCTAATCAGGAAAACTGAGCCCTTGACAGGTAGTTCTAAATGGACCCTAAACAGAGGGAATAGTTGCAATGGTGTTGGAAGAGATGCAAAACCATAAGGGGTGATGAGACAATGCTTAGTTCAGCAATAACAGAAAGCAACTATTGTCCCTTGGGCTTCAGGGATTTAAAAACAAAACAAAACACAATATAGAATTACTAGAACCTAGGAGCGAGCAATGCTCAATAGAAATTGAGACCACAGCCCTGGCTGGTGTGGCTCAGTTGGTTGGGCATCATCCCACACAGCGAAAAGTCACCAACTCACTTCCTGGTCAGGGCACATGCTCAGGTTGCTGGTTCAGTGCCCCATCAGGGCACGTGTGAAAGTCTAATGACTGATGTTTCTCTCTCACATTAATGTGTCTTGCCCTCTCTTTCTCCTTCCCCTCCCCAATCTCTCAAATAAATAAATAAATAAATAAATAAGGGTTTTAAAAAAAGAAAAATAAAAAGAGACCACAGAAAGAAGAACAGAATAGTAATCTGGCGCCACAAGAAGAAGCAAAGGCATTACCATAATTTTCTCCCAAGTCAGCATGCAAGAGGGGAAATAAAACTCTGGCGTCTTCATTTCTCTGCCTTCCAATTTCTTACCAATTCCCTCTGTTGGCCAAAGCAAATGGAAACCAGCAGGATCAACCCCTTGTGATACTGAGCAGACAAAGGCTGGGAATGAATCTGAAACTGAACACTACATGACTGTCAACATAAGAAATATCTAAACCTGTAGAGAATTTTTATGAGTTTATTTGAGTTAAACTGATGACACATGCCAGGAAGCAAAATCTCAAATGCTCCAGAGACTAGCAGTGTTGTAGCTTCTTTCACACATTTGAAATTAAGGAGGTGATGTAAAAAAGATTACACGGAGGTGGGGAAAAGCTGGTCCAGGATTGGATTACAGGATCATTAGATTGGATTATAGTGCAGTGAAGAAGAGTGCTCTCTTGAGGATGGTTAATCTAGGTGTGATGCAACCTTTGGAATATGGAAAAGTATCATCAGAATTTTCTGTCTCCTTAGGGAACCTAATGTTTTTGTTTAAAAAAACAACAATAAAATAAAAACATAAACACCAGAATGGTGAGTTCTTTCCCCATTACAATCACAGAATGTGAAGTAGCTTCCTGTATTCCTCTACCTACAATGACCTCTGATCCCTTATCCATAGATGACTTTTAAGACATAGTAAGTCAGTAAAAGCATCTAGTGATTTCAATGGATCCGTGAACTATCCAGAGACATGTTATTCTTCATGAATAAATTATCCTGTACTACTTCTTAAGAAAGAAGGAGTATTGTCCCCTCCCCTGACACTCAGATTCCCTATCTTTCATCTCTGACTTCCTTTCTTATGTGATTATCATCTTCTGCCTGGAGTGATTGTTTTCTTCTTTGAGATGGTGCACTTTTTTTCTTATACATGTAGATAAAACTGTACCAGCGTATTTATCAATGGGTTTTCTGAATCCATGAAGCATCTGGCAATTTAATTTCCCAGTTTGTGTATGCCATTTTTTTTCTTTTAAAGTCAGTGTTTAGTCTTTGTCAAAGAATTAATTCATAGGGTTTAAAGACTCAGTTCTAAAAGTCATATAATGAGAACAGCAGCGAGCCACTGTTATCAGATTTTTCTCTCCGTGGAAAATCAATTTCAACTCTTTTGATTACTTTATGTGGTATTTGTCTTTATACATATAAATATACTTGTACCATTACTTTTACTCTCCAACTTTTATTTTTAAAATTTTCAAAGTCACAAAAGCATTGAAAGAATGAAAACTTTTACTGAAATTTACCAGTTCTTAACATTTTACTTTGTCTGTTTTAGCCTTCTCTCTTTTGACTGAATTATTTGGGTGTAAGTTGCACATATTCTGACACATAACCAAATGCATAAGCATGTGTCCTTTAAAATATGGGGCATTCTTTCCCAAATGTCCCATGGTTTTTGATGACACTGTTTAAGGAGTTCAGAGGCTACAAATGTCTAACACAGAAATCAAACTGATTGCCTAGTGGAGCATATCAATGGATCATTAGAAGATCTGTATTTCTGTGCAGCCTACTGCCACATTCCTGGGGCACTGGCCTGGATATTTTAGAATTTAAGTATAGCTCCCTGAATTTCTCTACTTATAATATTCTCTCCCATTGAAGTTACGAGTTCCATTTCCATTGCTTTTCTTCAACCTTTGGTACCACATCTGCCTTTTATATTGACTAATAACTTTCAACAGCTGATTACTTAGGAGGACCTCAAATATACTTGCAACTGTATAAGAATTGCATTAAGCCACGTGAAAACATCTACTATAAGATGTTCTTTGGACCTTCTTGCAACATCCAAATTACCTTTATCATAAGAGCAGAAGGAATTGAACATGATGGAAAGTATCAAATTCTATCTTAATAACCCTATCTTCCTCCACAGGCATATCCATACTATTCTTAATACATGTGTTTACATCCCAGGCTTCAGAGCCCCCCGTGGGTGATGCAAGATGAGAAACAAGCACACTCAAAAAATGGTCCTTTCTTGTGGTTGTGGGAATTCTTCTGTGTCTACAATATGGAATACCTCTAAGGTATTAAAACATTCCACAAAGAAATCTGACTTCTGCTGGGGCTGGGAAAGAGTGTGGGGAGGGCGCTTATGAGCTAGCCTAGGAACCCAGACCTGTTCCTTCCTAGACAGAGTCCAGGTGCCTCCCAACCCTTCTTCCTTTACATACTCAAGAGTCACAGCAAGGGGGGGGGCATAAAAAATCAGGATCCCAAGAGTATGAAATACATCTCTACTGAAGGCTTAAAACTCAGATTTATCTGGATCTGGTCTAAGCCAGATCCAGAAGAGACCAGGAAGAACAAGAGATGAAATGTGCACTGTTGGGTTATTTAGGAAAATAAGTTGAAAATGTAGGTCTCTGGTGTGAAGGCCCTTTTATCTGCAGCCCAGAGTGGGCAGCCAAAACAAGGGCAGGTCTTTAAGGCTGTTTTATGGGCAGGAAAATTACTCTTGGATTTTCATTTTTCTTTGGAGAATTTTAGTGACCTCTTCTTGTTGGATTTGCCTTTTTGGCCAGTAGAGATACAAATCATTTATACTGATGCTTGCCTCGAGTGTTTTTCAATGTCTATTTAAGTCTTTTTGAACACGGAAAGCTATTGTTTGTCTCTCTAGTGCGAACCCCTGCTTACTTACAACATATAAAAGAGCAGCCATTAGCTTTTCCTCACAATGATCTTTCTCCTCCAAGAACTTTGCCCAAAGTCAGCTTAGCTGCTGAGCCTCCCACCCATGTTTCTTTTTCCTGCCTCTTTTTTCATGGACAGTTACAGAGACGAACTAGAGTATCTGAAACTTTCTACACCAGAACAATGTTTTTTTTTAAACTTTAATTATTAAGAGAAATGCCATCTTGCATTTAACTGTTTTTTTCTAAGAAAAATCCGAATTTATGTCCTTCTTTCCAAAGAGTACTTCAGTATGCAGTTATAAAATTAAATAGTTAATAATTCCTATAGGATCAGAAAATGTTTTCTAAAACATCTCCTAAAAGAAGTGATAAAACCCTGATTTATGTGAGAACATCACATCTCTATTTACTTATATCAGAATTAAAAATTACCTAAAGAGAGAACAGGTAGAATCATCATACAGGGAAATATTAAATAGTGTTACACTGATGAGTTCTACATACTTAAAATGGATGTGTAGGGGAAAAAACTTTAAAGGTGGCCTTCATACGCATTTTTAAATAATCCATACCCAAGGATATGTTTATTAATCTTATATAGAGAGAAAAAGAAGGAGAGAGACGGGGAGAAAGAGAGACAGAGACAGAGAAAGAGACAGGGATAGGGACAGACAGACAGCTATTGATGTGAGAAAGGAACATTGACTGGGGATTTAACCCACAACCAAGGTATGTGCCCCCAGTGGGAATAGAACCTGCAACCTTTTCGTGCACAGATGATGCTCCAATCCATGGAGCCACCCAGCCAGGGCTCACATACATTTTCTTTTTAACATACCAAATTACTTTGAAGCCTGGTACGAAATCTAGTCTTGTTTGTCAAAGCGTGCTGCGTACATCAGTCAAGAGTCTTACGCTTTCCAGTGCATGTGTCTAACTTGCACCTTCTTGAACTCTGCCATAGATGTTCTTCGGATGATTCTCAGCTACTCCAGCCTTTGAGAACTCGCGTGAGGGAGAGAAAAATGTGAAGTGGTTATTTGAGAGAAAAGATTTTACAAACAATGTACATTAACAATACTTATAAAAATGAGAATTCACATCCATGTGATTGGAGATAAGTGCCGAAATATTACTGACTGATGAAATGACATGGGGTCCATCTAGGGCACCGTTGCTCTTGAGTTAACCATTGTTGAAGTTGGGTGACGGCGACAGGAAGTCCTTGTTATTCCACTTTCATATGTGTTTTAGATTCCTCATACAGCAAAGTCTTTTAGCATATTGTTAATACTGTTTCCAAAATAAAGAAACATTGGGCATAGAGGGACTGACCATTTTTCACAGGAGGAACTGAGAGAGATGAATTCCACTTGCCTTGAAATCAGTTAGTTCACATCTGGCGTTTAACCTAATTGTGACTGTGCTCAATCTGATTGAACACACAACAATGTGTGTTTGAAAGTATTTTTTTTTCTTTTGAAAACAACATTCTAAGTTACAATAGTAATTTAAAATTATGTGTTTTTTTCAGTTTCTTGACATTTTTCATAGTGTTTCTAGTAGCTCTTATTAATTATAACTACTTTGATGTGACATCACCTTTCATTTTCTGATATTTTTCTTTCCCACATGACCCTGTCTCTCTTGAAAAATAAAACTTTTACTCTGGAAAAGCCGCTTTAATATCTGGGGTCAGTGGAAAGGGTCGAGTCTCATTTATTAATGTGTTGGAGTCTTTGTCCCTTTGTCTTTTTTGATCTGAAGAAAAATAACTTCATTTTTTTCTACTAGTCCCAAATACTCTGAGGCATTGAACTTTTAGCCTCTCTATGCCCGGCAGCTGCCTTTTAAAAGAGCTAAACTCTCCTTAGATTGGTTTGTACAAGTAAAACAACTTGGCGCACATCCATAAGTTTTATGAGACCAATAGACTGGTCTAGGCAGGAGAGGGCAGAACGGTATGATGAGCTGACCAAGTCACGACTTTCTTTTAAATGGCTCAACAGTCTTTATAGACATCAGTGAGACTGAACTAATCAATACCTCCCAGCTTCTGCCAATCACACTGTTGTGTGGACAAATGGTAGTTGATTAGCTTAATCAAAGTCAAGATTGGAACAGTCTACAGCCATGACTATAGAAACAGCCCAAGACTTTAAAAAAATTCTGTTGTAAAACCATGTTTTAATGTATATATTCATTTAAAGGAGCAGGGAGATGAAAAAGGAGGAATCAAGGGAGCAAGAGCTTAAATGGAAGAAAATATTTTTGAAAATTGTTAACTTCTTATTAATAAATGCAAAGCTAGGCTGTTTGGGGGGACACATTTTGCCTGTCCTTTGTCACTGGGTCATGTTGACTGTGCTTAATTGGTAGAGAGTGGTGATAACTTGAGCTTCTACTTATGCTAAGTCACTTTTAGTTCAAAATATATTGTCTACATAAATAAGCAAAACTAATTGTATTGTTTCAAAATGTAATCTGTGTTGTTAAAATTATAAGGCAAAACAAAGAAGTGATTCTCATAGGAGTTGAATTAGGGATTACTTCTAAGGGGAAGACAGAGGATTGTAACTGGGATCTGGGTCACAGAGAGCTATAGGGGTGTGACGACATCATCTTTCTTGAAATGAAGGGTGGATGCACAGCTGTTTGTTTTTATAATAATTAAGCTACATATTCACATTTTATTCCTTTAAATATATGTTATATTTTGCAATTAAAAAATGTTTAAATAAAGCAAACAACCATACCTCTCATTTGCTAACTATGGGTCTGCCCAGTCTGGAATAGCAACCAAACCAGAATTTCCAATAGGTTGTTAAAGTATATATATCTATGTTTATATCTTCAGTAAAAATGCACCTTAAGCAACATTTCTGGCATCTAGTTAAATCTAGAGGAGCCCACTTTCAACTAATAATTCATATCGAACTTTTTGGTTTGAGTATCATTACGCTGTAAATCATTTCTTAGCTTTACATTCTTTTACAATATGACCTCACACTATTTAATCAGCTTCTCTAGCCTGTGTTCTACAAGATCCCCCAGTCAAATTACCAAGGACATTTGGTGTTCTCTCACTGAACACAAGGCAATACTGCTAGAAGTCTCTCCAGGGGGTCCCCAGTCCAGGACAACATAGAGCCCAAACTCAAGTGCAGAGACCATAACCGACCTACCCCTGACCACAGATGGAGACAGGTTTCTTGAAGCCAAAAGTAGTGCTCATATCCTATTACAACCTAAAATAAATCCTATTTGAATATTTAGATAATTCATTTAATTCTAGGCTTTAATCTTTGCTAATAATATTCATAACCTCAATTTAATAGAATAAGAAGAACACTTAATATTCTTAAACTTGAGCCCAGACACTGCCAGGGAAATCCTACCCCACCAAATCGCACCAAGTAAGAAATACAAAGAGAAGAAAGCGGGAGAGAAAAAAATTGTGTTCTGAAGAATGCTACACTTGTAACTGCAGTGGGAGGTCACTGAAGGAAATAGACAAAGACATGCTGTGCTGGCTGCACTGAACTCAGTCATCCATGGGGCTGGACTAAATGCAGTGACACGTTAGCGCTTAGTTACTACTCACCATCAAAACACAATATTCAATATTTGTTGTACAGGTTTACTTTGATTGCTCTAGACTGAGTGGTGTGCAGTGAGAGATTAATATATATGAATTTTGTAGCCTTCTTTTTTATTTTCTTTTCAGGCTCACTGTCTGCTCCTAAACTTTTTCTAAAAATGTCCCAGTCTTTTATTTCACTGAGGGAAACAACAAAACAACAATATAACTGTCAGAGAATTAAAGGGTCAGCTGCCTGCTTTATTAGAACAGTCTTGTGCCTCAGATGTGATGCTTCTCTAAAGCACTAAAGTTGCTGAAATCCACATTGCCTTTGAAGATAAAATAAAATACAACACTTGCAAATAGGTTGGAAGCTGACAATTCCTGTGTTAGCCACTCTAGGGATATGGCAGAAATTGACTTTTGTAATGAAGTGTTACTCATGCCTTCAAACACGGGATTAGTTGTAGTGCCTCCTGAGGTTAAGAGACAGATGCCACTCTCTCCTTCAAACCTCATACACTTCTAAAAATTGTGCTGGCTTTCGGAATTCAATGTTTATAGCATGCATGTATTCCTGATGCATTTGTTTACTGGTCAGGGGGTGTTAGAACACACCTGACAGCACAAACATTTAATTCCATTAATTTATTTGCTGATTCGGCAATAATTTAGTTGTGCCCATAAACCACCAGACACTGAGTTAGGAATCATAAAGACTAGAGTAGAATGTGCCTTTAATGAATTTATAATCCAGGGTTCTGTGAGTGACGGTGTAACAACTATTAAAGTGGAATGTAATACGTATAATGGTAGAGTAGATACAGGATGCTGTAGAAAAGACGGGAGATGCTAAATGTCCCACAGACATACAAAATGAAAAAATAATTATCATGGAAGCCATGTACACACCAAAACACTCATGTAAATGTATGCAACAATATGCAGAGATTAAACACATACTGTTAAACAGGCAATGGATAAAAAAGAAATATCTGGAGAAATTAGAATATATCTTGAGGTAAATAAAAATGAAAATACAACATACCAAAACTCATGGGATGCTGCAAAAATGATGGTAAGAGGGAAGTTACACAATGGAATTCTACACAGTAGAAAGAAAGAAGGAGCTCCTACCCTTCGCAACAGCATGGTTGGCAATAGAGAGTGCTAAGTGAAATAAGCCTGGAGGTGAAAGACAAATACCATATGATCTCACCTTTAACTGGAACCTAATCACCAAAACAAACAAGCAAGCAAAATATAACTAGAGACATTAAAATTAAGGACAATCTGACAGTAACCAGAGAGGAGGTAAGAGGGAATAATGGTGGGGGGGGGGAGAAGGGTTTTCAGGAACAACTATAAAGGACATATGGACAAAACCAAGTAGGGGTGGACTCTGGGGAGGGAAGTGAGGATGGCTGGGATGGGGGGAGCAGTGGGGGGTAAATGCAGACAACTGTACTTGAACAACAATAAAATATATTTTTTAAAAAGCCTACAAGTGACAAAGAAGGACATTGCATATTAGAAAAAAAATTCAACAGCCAGAAGATATAACAATTATAAACATGATACTCAAATATGTAAAGCAAAAGCTGGCAGAATTGAAGGGAAAAATAGAGAAATTTACAAAAATAGTTGAAGACTTCAATAATCCACTCTCAATAATGGTTAGAACAACCAGAGAGAAGATAAGAAAGTGAAGGACTTAAAAAACACAATAAACCAATTCCACCTAACAGACATATAAAATGTTCTACCCAACAATAGCAGACATATTCTTCTCAAGAGCACAGGGAACATTTTCCAGGATAGACTATATGTTAGGCCACAAATTAAGTCTCAATAGATTTTAAAAGATAAGATACTATAGAAAATAGCTCCAGCCACAATGGGATGAAGTTGAAAAAAAATTATCTGTTAAGCCATAAAAAGACAGGGAGGGACATTAAATGCATATTGCTAAGTAAAAGAAGCCAGTATGAAAAGGTACATATTGTATGATTCCAAGTATATGACACTTTGGCAAAGGTAAAACTAAGGAGAGGGTAAAAAGATCAGTGGTGGCCAAGGTTTAGGAAAGAAAGGGATGATATGTGAACACAGGAGATTTTTATGGCAGAGAACCTATTCTGTAAGATACTATAATAATGGACACATGCCATTATTCATTTATCATAGAATGTATACAAAGAATAAACCCTAACGTTAACTATGGACTTTAGTTAATAACAAAGCATTACTATTGGTTTGTCAATTGTAACCAACACTGTATAGCACACTAATGCAAGACATTCATAATAGAGAAAACTGCAAGGAGGTGACTTATGAACGACTATCTGTACCTTCTGGGGAATTTCCTGTAAAACTAAAGCTGCTGTAAACTATAAAGTATATTCCAAAAGAGAGAACAATGGGTGAAATTAATTTTAATACTATACTCAGTTTAATAGATCCAAAATATTATTTTAACATTCAATCAATATTTTTTAAATAGCAATAAAATTTTTTACTTTTGCCACAGTAAATGTTTGTAATTTTGTGTGTATTTCACTCTTAGATACTTCTTTATTCACATTAGGTACAATTCAAGTACTCAATAGCCACATTTGGCCAGTGGCTTCCGTATTAAATAGGCAGGTATAGATAATGTCTTCATTGTTAGGCTAGAGGTGTATACAGGCCACAATGAAAGTGTGGGGAGGGGTGATTAAGGCAGCCAGTGAGACAGAAAGAGCTTCAGAGTGAGGAGAGGGCTGAGAGAGACTTGAAGGCAGCATGGGGGGATTATCTATTAATCATAAACCACTAGGCAGAGCCAAGGCAAAGGTAGGCCAGGCCTGATTGGCTCAGTCAATAAAGATATCGTGAACCACTATTAGATCCGGGGAGTTTATTAATTTGCATAAACAGCGAAAGGAAAACTAGCTAAAAGTATCAACTCCCTGCATCTTTGTCCTACACACTAAAAAGGACGACACCAAACTAAAAGGTGTTGGCTGACCGCAGTACGAGTTGGAGGACTCCTAAGAGTGCTGAGGAGTCACTTCCAGACTGAGCCTAAGTAGTGGTGTGGTCTGCAGCTACTCTCTGAAGGAGACAGGACCTCATTAAAACTTAGAAAAATACTCAAGTAAATCCATTTAATTTATTTCTAGATTTCATACACTTATCTGTTTGTTTCAGAAAGTATTCAGGGTAGATTCAGTTTTATTTATAACATGTATATCCCCAAGCTACTGGCCTCATGTTATGGGATTGAGGGATATATTTTGTATTTGTCTCATATCTAAGTTCCTGGAAGGAGTGTAATCACTTCAACTCCCCTTAAGAGGTTAAATCTTGTGACACATTCCCATTATGTTCTCTTCCAAAAGTTAACCCCATGCGTTTGTAAGTTTATAGTCTTTTCTGGCTGTTGTCTTCCCCTTTTAAGGATTATTCCTGATACTAAGACTAGAAGTTCACATCTAGACTAGTCCTGATTCTCAAAATATTACTGGCTCTGTTGTCCTACCACATTAATGGCACAGTGTTTGTAGCTAACATTGATTAATTACTATGTGTCAGGCACCATCCTGAGTACATTGACAGACATTAGTCCATTTGATCCTCATGTAACCCTATTTAGTAGATGCTGCTATTATTTTCAATTTATACATTAGAAAACACATAGGTTAAGTATGTTGGTTAATTCATTCAGTGAATGAGGGGGTTACAATCCATGCATTTTGGCTCCAAAGAAAGAGTGCTTTCCCTGTACCCCATCTCTTCCTCAAAAGTAATGTAATCTCAATCCCCAAAACATGCAGTACTGTGTAGAGTCCAACATTTACTCCATTCCATACAATTTAAACCCTCAAACCCTATCTAATTCTCAAGCCAGTTAACCCACCTAAAATATATACTTTTAAATTAGTTAACTAAAAAACATGTCACACTGCCCTCAATTTTGTTCAGATTGTCTTGAGTCCTCGGGGCTCACTAGTCAGAAGCTGGATTTCTCATTCAGTATTTGCATCTGGGACACTCCTCTACAACCTGCAAAATGGCATGACTTCAGCTCCAAGACTTTCTTACCAACCTTCTGTTTTCCAAAGTCAGTCACATGTTATTACCACATCCACAGACTTTCAAAAGCACAACAAATCCCAGAACAAAAGTAACAGATATTACTCTATGCAATTTCCTCTTTACAATAATATTTCCATAAAAGTTGAAGGGGAAAGGGTTTTCAGGAACATGTACAAAGAACACATGTACAAAACCAAAGGGGGATAGGATCAAGGGTGGGAAGTGGGGATGGGTGGGGTGGGGGGAGTGGCGGGAGGAAAATGGAGACATCTGTACTTGAACAACAATAAAAAATGTGAAAAAAAGGAATAAAGTACTGATACATGCCAAAAAATGTTGAATAACAGATTTCAATACATTTCTTAATTTCTAGGCCATTATTCTCAAACAATTTTTCAGCATTAATGCACTCACGGATAGTATCTACTTCTGTCAGTGAGGTGGCTCATTATAACAGTGATTTGAGGATATGAAGATGAGTGAGGAGTGAACAAAGAAAAAATCCTTCTTAGGGTGTATAACTAACTACACAGGAAGCACTGAAATCTGTGATTATGTGAGTCAGGGGTTCCCACATACACTAAGAGAAGTGAGCAAGACTTCAGGGCCTGACTTTCACCTGGTGTCAGGCATTTTGTTCCAGTTCTTCAGAAACTACCATAAGTAAACTTCCTAACACTTAAAAGATACATTCCAAAAGGAGATAAATTGTAAAACTAAGATTTGCATAACCTTTGATTAAAAACAACTCTACTGAAGAAAACATCCTCTTTTTTCTGAGGAAAGAGCCTATAATATTATATTTCCCTCGTGTGAGAAAAACTGGAGCTTTCTAGAAGTGAACTCTCCAGCACTCAGCTCTTCCTTGACGTTTCCTTCTACAATCCTACAGGGAGTACCAGGAGCTGATGGAATGAACTGCCTGCGGGACATTACATTAAAAACTGGTGGGCAAGGTCAGAGATAACCAAACCCCCTCAAGGCTCCAGGGCCAGCAATACTTGAGTTTAATAAAAAAGTCTTTAAGAATATATCCAACAGAAGGGGACATGGTCATGAATGATGTATAGAGAAAAGACAAATCACCCAACACACTCAGAAGCAATGTCATTAGTACCGGACACACCAAGAGTTGTTCTATTAAGTAATGCCAAAAAACGAAAAGAAAATGTAGTATGCAGGTAAAGCAGACTTACTCTGGATCATTCAAAACTAGGTTAAAATTCTGGTTCAGCAATTATTTCTTGTGATAATTTGAGAAGGTTGTTCTGAGACATTCAATATTTTCAACTCTAGAAGAAGACTAACTGCATACCTCATAGGGTTTTATAAAACAAAATAATGAAATAAGGCACATATGAGGCTTTTCATAATGCCTGGCATGAAGTATGCATTCAATAAATATTATGAGTGAGGTATGCCAAATTCAGAGGTGGTCCCAAAGATTCCCTCCTCCCATGCACTCCCTCGTATAATCACCATATTCACTGGCAAGAACCAGTGAATGTGATGGGGCATCTCTTCTACTTTTAACATGGCTATCAATTGACAATAAGTTAATCAAAAGAGAGATTATCCTCAGTGGGCCAGGCTTAATCATGTGAATCATTTGAAATTAAAAAGATTCTCCTGTCCCTGGCTGTTGTGGCTCAGTGGATTGAGTGCCCGCCTGCGAACCAAAGGGTCACTGGTTCTATTCTCATTCAGGGCACATGCCTGGGTTGCGGGCCAGGTCCCCGGTAGGGGGCACACAAGGCAACCACACACTGATGTTTCTCTCCCTCCCTCTTTCTCCCTCCCTTTACTTCTGTCCAAAAATAAATACATAAAATCTTTAAAAAAATAATAAAAAATAAAATTTAAAAAAAGGAAAAAGATTATCCTGCTGGCTTCAGAGACCAAGGGGAACATCGATTTTGTAAGAGGAGATAGTCCTGGGCAAAGATCTGAGAGTGATCTCTAGTTGTTGAGGTAGTTCCCCGGCTGAAAATTAGCAAGAAGATGGGAGGTAATAGAAATGCAGGGAAATAAATCATTCCAGTAACCAGTGAGATTGTTACAGGATCTCAGACATTGGGTGACACCACAGTCCTGGATGTTATCTGAATTTCATCCTGGTGATGTCCTGAGCGGATGATCCAGTTAAGCCATAATTAGACTCCTGGCCTATGAAAACAGTAAGAGAATAGATGTGGGTTGTTTTAAGTCACTAAGTTTGTGGAAATTTTTTATGCCACTATCGAAGGTTAATACAAGTAGTATCTGTTGTTCTTGTGATATTCTTACTATTACTATAAACTAAAATCATGTGACTGTATTCCTTTTTCTGAGTCTAGGCTCTCCTCAGTTTTCTGATAATGTTGGCACATCATGTAGCTTGTTGACAAGCAGAAAGTGCTGGTTAAGATAACAATTATAGAATATATTTGGTATTTACATTTTATATTAATTTACTGGTAACACCTGGGAGATCACAGATACTTAAAGAATAATTAAAGGAAGAACCAACTCATTTTTTCTTATTTTCTCATCTCAGACAGTGAATCTCATTCCTATGCTGGTTAGAGGGCCACTAAGGAGTTCTAGTTTTGATCTTTTTATTACACAGTAATGCGGATGGTTTAATAATATTGAGACTGATGGGTTTCCTACCAGACTGACTAGTCTTCTCACTAGTGAGTAAACCATACAACAGACTAAGTTTTATGATTCAGCCTCATGCATCCTCCACAATAGCTCAGTTGAAGCCATAGCATACAAGAAAATGTTTTGTAGTTTATGTGTAAACACTAAGGGTAGGCAGCAACAACTATATCAGCAACTGATGATTGGAAGAGATTAGAAGATCTAGTGATCCTGGCTGTATTTCCTTTAGAAATGACAACTAGAAAGCATTCTTATCTTGTTTAGGATTTCTAAAAGCAATCTTATATGTTTCACCATTATAATGAGCTACTGGTCAAAGTAGATATTGTCTATGATTTTAAGTAAGCATTTTTTTCCTGAGTTTTCTTAGAGGTATTCTTGGGAAATAACCTTTTTAGACTTGATTAGAATGATCATAAAACTTATTTTCCTTGACAGTTTGATGTGATGTATTGTATTAACAGATTGTCTAAGCTTGAATCATCTATATTTTCCTGGAATGAACTTTACTTGATCATGATAGATGATGGTTTTTAATGTAAAGTTAAATTTGTCATACTTATATATTTATTTATAATTTATATTTTTGTAACTTATAATTTGACATGCTAATGTTTTATTTCAATTTAACATTTATTTATAATTTATATTATTAAATGATATCGACCTAAAGGGTTTTTTTTTCTAGCTTTGCTATCAAGGTTTTCCAGTTTTAAAAATCAATTTGGATAGTTTTTTTCTATGCTGTGTAATATATTTTGTCCTATAAGCATTATGCATTTTGAAGTTTTAAATAATTGGCCAACAAGCTATCTTGCTTCAGAGATATGCTAGAAATAATTATTTCATATTATTATCCACTTTCCATGTTGTTCTAATTATATATTTAAAATTATTTCTGATTCAAATTTGGCAACTTATACTTTCCCAGAAAATAATCCATTTAATTAAGGTTTTCCAATTTAAAACTTTAATTCTTTGTATTATCTTTCTTAATTTTAATTTTGTTGACTTTCTTCTGAACTAGAATTGTTAAGTAACTGACCTTAGTTAATCAAGTCAGTGTTAAAATATACAAACTGTTGCATCTGTGGTAATGCAGGAAATGCTGCTAATGTTCTATGAGCTCAATTGATAACATTTCTAGTTCCAAGCTTTCTGCAACACACTGCAGGTGATGGCAAGGTGATGCCTTAAACTATTAAATTACAATGAGCAATAATAACTCAGTGTTTAAAGGGAATTATGTTTGGGGTTTTTGTAACATGCAGAATACCAAAGTCATGCAAATTATAGTTGAAATAAGAGAGACAGTTCAAGGAATATATTCTGCTAAATGGCAAAGGAATCCCATTCCATGAGAATGAAATGAAATAGATGTAAACACAAACGTGGCTCTAAGAAATGGCGTCCATTTCATAAGCACTTTTTCAAAACAGATCGAGAGCATAAAGCAGAATTACCATCGATTGTACATTTAAAAGCCAATTAAAAGATGTTTTGCAGTAATATTATATTCAGGTATAATTCAAAGAGTAAAGGGAGAGTCTTGCTAATCTGATTAAAGTGTAGGTAAATGGATTAGCAACTCAGATTCAGAAAATCATTTGTTTTTCCAAGGAGAGCTACTCATAAGAACCCAACAGAAGGTCTTTACAAAATCTGGCAGTATCATTTATGGAATGTTATCTTCTCAATATATTAAGTTAATCATTTGTAATTTGATTTCAAATGAGCTTCTTGAGCTCCATCTCAGTCTTCCACATCAGAGAGGTAGAGACACAGTCTTGTAGGGATTCAATTTTTTTTCATGGAACCAGAGTATTATGAAGGCTTGTATAAAGTACCAAAGCTCTTTTCTGATGTTAGCACCATTCCATAAACTTCAAGGAAAACACTGGGAAATCAAGGTACAGGGATACCTCATCAAAAGCCTAGGCTATATACTTTCAAATTAAAAGTTATTCAGTAATTTCTGGATGGTTGATACAATGAACTAGAAATTATGATACTTGTAAAAGGGTAATATACATAGACACTGAAATGCTCACAGTGATGACATGGTTTGAAATGGAAAAGAAAAATATGTTTTATATGTCTAAAGTTTGGACAAATGTTGGGGAATAACCAAGAGTTTGGTTAACATGGGAAATAACCATGATAGCTATGAGACAGAATAAAGAGTGGCATATACTTCAAACTGAGAATTTTTACACCAAGGTTAGGGAGATATAGTATGTAAGTGACAGTGATGTGCAGGATGGGCTAGAGAAATGACTGGACGCAGAGTTCAGGGTGAAGTCTATTGTAATAGTTCATGTGAAAAAAAAGAAGCCTTGATTCGATTCAACAAATACTTGTTGTGCACAGTCTGTACACCAAGAACTTGCCTGGACACTCAGGCTAATAATTGTGAACAAAACAGTCTAACCTCCTTGCCCTCTTGTGATGCATATTTTGGGAATGGAAGGCAAAAACAATAGGAAAAAAAGACTGACAGCAGGACATATTGCAAAGATTGAGTTGGCAGGACCTTTTTGATATTGAAGATCAAGAAGAGGAAGGATTAGAAAAAAAATTCTACGGCCTTAAACTTAAGTAACAGGTAAAAAACAAAGGCCACTGATAGAGATGGAAGAACTTGTTGTGACATAGGTCCTCAATTGATTACTGCAGGCTGCAGGGTAGAAGGGAGAGACAAGAGAGGTTAATCACCTAACAGCAAGGCAAAACCAACAAAAGACCACTTGTGTTCTTAAATGTATGTTAGAAATTTGAATTAACTTCCAGGTGGCTGTTTCCGTGATTAGCCAGGTGCAATCAACCACCAGGAGTCTCTGCTTCTTGCGTATACAATAACTTTCTGGAATGTTGCCCACCACCAATCCAAAGGAGTAAACCCTACTTTTTTTATGATTGTTCATTTATAGTTGTCCTCATTTCCCCCCCATTACTCTCCCCTGCCCTACTGACCTCTCGCCCCCCACATTCAATTGCTTGTGTCTCATTTAATTTCTCTTATCAATGTCCTTTAGTCTTCAGAGTAAAAGTCTTTCACTTCCTTAGTTAAGTTTACTCCCTAGTCTTCTGTTGTTGCTTTTGTAAATGGGATTTTTTCCTAATTTGCATTTCATATATTTATCTAACCCATCATTGTATAATTGTTCATAATTATCTCTTATAAACCTTTTTATTTCTGTTGCATTAGTTGTAATGTCTCCTCTTTCATTTCTAATTTTAATTATTTGAGGTTTTTCTTAGTAAGTCTAGTTAAATGTATATCTTTTCAAAAAATCAACTCTTAGTTTCATTAAGCTTTTCTATTGTTTTTCTATTCCTTACTGTATTTCTGTTCTAATTTATTATTTTCTTCCTTCTGCTAATGTGGGGGTAGGTTGTTATTTTGTTTAGTTCCTGGAGGTGTAAAATTAGAGTATTTAAGATCTTTCTTCATTTTTAATGTAGGTGTGTACTGCTATAAACTTCCTTTTTAAAAACTTTTTTATTGTTGTTCAATTACAGTTGTCCCCATTTCCCCCCATTGCTGTCCCCTGCCCTGCCCATCCCCCCTCCCACATTCAATCCCCCTCCCCCTTTTTCCTTGTCCATGGGTCCTTTGTATACATGTTCCTTGACTTGACCTTTCCTCTTCTTTCCCTGTTATCCCTTTCTGCTCTCACTCTGCTCTAACCCTTTTTCTACCCCCTCTACTAATAGCCAATGTGAATTCTTGCTTCTCTAAGCTATTTTCATAAAAGAGCCCATCAACTCCAGTACTGAAGACATGTTTTTTTCCTTTCTACCTAGCCTTGCTGCTGGAGCTTCAGACTACATGCTCTGGTGTAAAAGGACCTGGTCTTTTGGGAGAGTAGGGGTGGGAGGAGCTATCATAGGGCTCAATAAATCTTTTCATTCAGAAAAGCTTTCAGCCTTGCAAACTTTTTATTTAAGAGTTGAATTTTTTGCAGCGCCAAGAAGCAGGAATATAAAGATGAAGAGAAAGGAGAACCATTCTGGAAAAGTGACTGGTATTATGATGGTGGCAATTCTGGATAAGTTGAAAGTTTGATTCAGGTAGGATATCCATGTGAAATAGGCAATGAAACAATTGAAAAGGTGGTTTTCAAATTCAAGATAGAAGTTAATCTAAGAGAAATGTGGTTAGGTGGTTATTTTCCCAGTTATAATCATATGAGGCAGACCCCCCAAAATAAAAATTTATTTATAAAAAAGTGTATTTATTCTCACGTTTAAACTTCAGTCACCTTGAAAGTACTCTCCATTTGATGCAATACACCTACTGAGACTTTTTTCCACTGCTCAAAACAGTTATTGATCTCATCAATTTTGATGCCTTTTAGTACTTTTGCCATTTTTTGTTTCACCTCTCCACACAGGCAAAAAGTTTCCTTAGAGGACTTTCCTCATCCAGGAAAACAAAAACAAGTCACTGAGATCAGTTGGAGTGAGATCGGTTGAATAGGGAGGGCGGGGCACAGGGATCACGCCATTTTTGCTAAACTGCTGAACACTCAGTGCAGTGTGGGCAGGTGAACTTGTAAATCACCCATCATGAAATGGGCAACTGCGTTGAAAGAGTATTCAAAAAAATTCACTGAAGCTGAGTGCAGCCTCTCATACAATGTCAGCTAGTACACTGATACAGATGCATTCCTAGAACACTCACTTAGCAGGGGAAGCCTGTACTACAAGGGGCCCATCAAAAACTAGAACACTGATATAAGTATACAATTGTTAAAGCAAACCAAGAAAGCTAAGTTAGTATAGTGATAGAGATGGATATAAAATAATAGAAAAATAAAAATGCTGGGATATCACCAAAGTGATAATGATTTATGTAATATAGTTTCCAAAGTGGTGGAGTAATCAATATTAAAACAAGGACATATTGAATAAAAAGAGAAAAGACCAGGAAGAGAAATGTTTCAGAAGAAAAGTGAGTGTCTATAGGAGGAAAAGCTAGAACACATGGGATGGTTAGCTAAAGAGAAGAAATGGAGAAACTTTATGTAGACTGACATTTTAGGAAAACTTGGTGGTTAAATGAGTAGTCAGCAAGTCTAGGTAATTTTGGTTTTGGTGAGAAAATTATTTAAAGGAGACTTGAATGTGTTTATGAGCTGAAGGGGAGCAAAATGTGCCACCCCTAAATATGTCTCTTTGACAATGGATTATTTTGAGCTGATTATTTTCAGAAACCACAGACAGAGGAGAAGCTCTGACAAAAGTAGAAGTTCACCTTTTGTAGGGGAAATTTACATTAGAAAGAGGGGTGGTACCAAGAAGAAAGCCACTGGAGAGGGCACTATTTTACCTGAGAGACTTACCTGCACGCAAGGCAAACTTTGTTTACCAAATATCTCCTCTTCTCACCTTCCCATTAACTGCCTTCCTCCCTTTGAAGCCCCAGACCCCTACCCTTTTTCTTAACTCGGGATGCTGGGTAAGATTCAATTATCTAGCTGCCTTCTGAATCTCATAGCTTTGTGGGGCTCCTGTACTTACATATGCTATTAAATATTTCTAGTGTTAATCTGTTATTTAGTACAGCAGTGTCTCAGAGAGAATTTAGGAGGACAGAGGTAAAATAATTTTCCTCCCCTACAAAGTGAAAGAGAAAATGTTAGTCAAACTGAAAACCAAAAGCAGGTGGTAACAGAACAGTTCTCAGAAGAGAAATGATCATTTTGATTCCAACCAGATTAAAAGAAATTGACATTAACACAATAAGGCATTTCTTCTGTCAGACAAGCAGGGGATGCTATTTGGATATATTCTGAGTTGCAGAGAAGAAATCAGAGGGAATTTATGTGCGAGGGCTTAGGTTCATCTCAGTTAAATGGAGGAATGTCCTACTATGCCATGCCTTCAAGGGATAAGGGTGGTGACAGGTGATGGAGATTATGGAAATTACTTAAATTACAGCCTTTGTCTTTCAACACCTGAGTGAAATTCAAGACCCTCAGAATTTAAGCCAAGAAGGAAAAGAGGAGAAAATGTAAGGAAGTAAGGGTCATGCACTTATGGGAGATATTAAAGGAAGATCTGAACGTGAGAGAATGAAAACTGCCTTTAGTTCACTGGGGGATGAGTCTGGAGGGTGTAAATTCAAAAGAAGAAACATATTTCCTGGGAAAAACTTTTATGAAAAGGCAGGCCACTGACATGCACTGCCATTTCAACCATATTAGCTGAATTAATATGTTGTAGAATTTATTTGCTTTAGTAGTTACCATATATTATCAACACATTTTGAAATCAATAACTTTCAATAACTATGTCATATAAAATGTTTAGTTATCAAATGGAATTGTGCTTTTAAAAAGCCAAGATTTTTATCTAATAGTAGCATTAGTGGGCATGAAAATGAAATAAATTTATATTATACTGGTTTATGAGAATGGGTAAGTAAAAATGAAGCTGGATATTCATATTCATTTATTACCACAATCATTGCCACTGGCGGTAATTGAAAAGATTTATTTCCATTTCACCATGTGAGGCAAGGTAAGCGTTTTATATGGATTACAGTTTCTGAAGAGAGTATCTGCATTTGTATCTACTACACTGCTTTTCAAAGAGTGACATAACCATGAGGGAAACCCACTGTATGTTTGACTGCAAACGCCTTAGTTGAAATGCACAATTTTTTCTTTGAAGTGTTTAATACTTTACAGAGACAAACAGGGTTTAATTTAATGATGGGGTGAAAGGCCTGAAAAATAAAATATGAGTAAACTGAAGTCACTAAAATGAAGAGGGGACTCAACAATCCTGTTTTACAGTAACTCCAAAAATTGTCATCTTAAACAATTCATTCCTTTGGAGTGTGTTCCTTATTATGATGACAGTTTTTTATTTTTCATTTTTAATTTCTCTTCATAAATCAAGCTTTTGGCTCTATATTTAAACTTTAACTGATGATCTCAAAACGCACTGTTTCTTTCACCATAGTGCTGAGTATACAGAACATTTTTCATGTTTTTTATCGTGCTTGTTACTAAGTATGAATACAAGCAAAATGCAATCAATATTCATGACACTTCATCTCAATGAAGAATGACTAATATAAATCTAACAAAATATAGCACAGATTGAAAAGATGACAACTTTAACAACAACACTCAAGAAATAACATAAAAACTCTTTAAGAAAAGTAATTCTTCTTTAATACCTGTCTCATTTTATCCTGTTTTATGTTTCACATCTAAAGTTGCTTTACATTAAAATAGTTTGCCATTTTAAACACTAAAGCAGATCTCAAATTTTGTTCTCAACTACTTTCAGAATTCTCACACTTTTTCAGTTTGAACAATGCTATGTACGCCAGGCTTCAAGAATTCTCTGTGGCGAAACCAGACTGCCAAGATCACTACACAAATTTTGAAGCAGTAGTATTTCCTGAACTGCTTTCTGCTGATCGCATACATCAGAGTCACCACTAAAACGCATACTCCTGGGCTCTCTCGGAAGCCTACTGAGCCAGAATTTCTAAGCAGTGGTAGCCAGCAGTCTGCAAATTTAACCATTTTCCTAGAAAGACTCACTGACACTTAAGATTGGGAACCACTGCCTAGGGCTGTGTCATAGCTGGGCGGTTTTCATGGCTGGGGAGGAGGCGATAAGTAAGGGGAAATAGGCTGAAAACTAGACTGCTGATTTCTTCGCTTGAAATACAAACCATTATAGCCTTAACCACCTCCATTTAGGTCATAGAAAGATATTGGCTTACCTGTGGTAGGCTCCTAAGATGACCCACAAAATGCCTGCTCCCTGGTGTACATGGCCTGCATAATCCCTGAGGCTGTGAATGTGATGAATTCTTCTCCCATTATTAGGTGTTATTGTAGTAATTGGGATGGTTGATTTTGAAAAAGAGATTATCCTGAGTAAGCCAGACCTAATCAGTGAGATCATAAATGGGACCGTGCTCTTCCTGAACTCAGATATTCAACACTTGCGAGACATTTGGCAACATTCCCCATTGCTAGGTTTGCAGATAAAAGCATTATCAGTGGAAGGGTGTTCTCACAGTGTTGCAAGGGAAAGAATTTGCTGAGATCCACACAAGAGCATGGGGTTCCGTGGTAAACTTCACTGATGATGTAAAATTAAGGCTGTTGCTCTCCTGACTTTCCGATGACCCATCTCTGTCCATCTTGCCATAGAAAAGGTCTAATCTTATCTTCAGCAGGGCCAGAATAAGGCCACTGCCCAGAGTTTCTGCTCCATATTGGTGTGCAGGTCAGTCACCATCTGGCTGGCTTAGCATTTGCTTCTAGCTGCCGTCCATTGCTGTGCAACCGGTGTTCAGGCTCCCACCTGAAGCCTGCGTGTGGAGTCCACATGTCCATGGGCCAGGCAGCTGTTAGGGCCACATGGCCATGGAGAGAACAGAACAGTGCACTGTGCCAGTGAGGGTCATTGGGCAAGAAACAGAGAGAGAGATCTTCTTTCTTCCTCTGGGGTTACAACCAAGAGCATTTTCAAAATGACCAATCAACTTCCCAAGCTTTCATGAGCTTCTGAGAGTGTCATGCCACTCCCTAGTTAGATTGACAGGCCTCTATGGTCTAGAACCTCCCTCTGTGCCTCCCAAAAATCCAGTATGGAGGGGTGAAGAGTGTTAATCTCACTGGCAGAGCAACACTGTGATACCCCTCAGTGTGAAGCTGTAGCTTGCTGACTAAGCAAGCAGGCTTATGCTGTCCAGTTTATTAAGCTCAATGTCTAAGTCCCTCTGTTTCCCTTACCTTTATTAATAATTAGCTAAATCCTGATGGTAACAAAAGGGGCCAAGTGGCAAGGTATGCTGGCAGTCACTAGGAGTGGAAAGCAGCCCCCAATAACAGCCAGCAAAGAAACAGGGACTACAGTCTTAAAACCACCAGAACCTGAGTTCAGCCACCAACCTCAATGAACCGATTTTCTCCAGAGCCCCAAATGAAAATACAGCTGGCCAAAACTTCAAGCTCTGAAAAATGCTGAACAGAGAATTCAACCATTCAATGTTTGAAATTCTGGCTTCCAAAACTGTGGGTTAACAAATGAGGATTGTTTTAAGCTGCTAAATTGTGGTGCTTTGTTTCACAGAAATAAGAAATTAATACTTACTCACTTTGCATAAAAGTGACTCTGGTCTATGGTTGACAGCTGCTACTTGAACACAGCAACCCTGACCCAAACTTGACTTCTCTGAACCATGAGTATGAGTAAGACTGGTGTTATGAATCAGCAGATTTTAAATAGCAAAGTTAGGTTTATGGAATCACCAAGAGCTGTATCTAGGTTAAAAAATTTCATTAAGAAATCATTGATAGAAAAAACAGAATCCCAAATAGTTCGATACTCTTAAAAATCAAAAGCGATTTTTAAAAAATTCTGTCCAAGTTTATATATTATAATCAACATTATAAGGTAGATTAATATTTTAATCTCTGTAACCAAGAGGGCATCAGAACTTAATTAGAGTCGATGGTCCACAATTGTACCCTAAAACTGCCAGCCTGACCTTATTCTCAGAACAACTCTTTCCTTAGCCAGATAGAATCTCATGAGTCCATCTATTCAGGCAAAATAAATCATTTTTTCTCTTAATGTGTTCATGGACTTCATCTACTTGCCATTATTTCTCGCAGTCACACAAGCATTTCATTGAATATTTCTATAAATAGTTCCCACATGCCCATGCCTCCTTTAATGACTTTGGGATTCTAATAAAGTGATTAGAACTCCTTATCCCTGCTGTGGCCTCTGCTAAACGATGTGAGACTGCCCCTCCTGCTGGGGTTACCCCGCCAGCAAAATTCAAATGACCCACCAACAAGTACATCTGTTGTAACTTGACTTTCTTCGCCCTTGTTACTTTTTCCTACTATTCTATAAGATCTTATTTTTTCCCTTGAGGCTCGAAATTCCTTTTTAATTATTTATTTGTGGAGCCTCTCTTGCATAGACAAAGTCAGGTTGATTGGTCTTCTAGTCTTCCTCTAACTGTTGGAGTTTTTAACATGTCACTTGTTCCCTAAAACCTTACAGCTGTCTTTCTAATTAGTATGAGTTCAAATATGACAGGGCCAACCTGATTTGCCTGATATATCATTTAACTCTTCAACTCAAGCTCCCCAATATCCAGATTAACACATGTATACTTGTGATCTCACTGAGGGAAAATGTGGCAGTGAATCTCTGAAACACAGAGTCATGAAGATTTTGACAAGTACTTTTGCTAAGCTTAGGAGGTAATTTACAGTGGCAGAATATTTAGACACAAACTGCTAAATGTTTTCTCAATCTTCAAGAAATGTTAAAAACAAAACTGGGTTTGGTAGCAGAATTTCTCTTTTTAGACTTTCTGATTTACACGTTTCACGCTGGTGCAAGGAATCTTGGTTCTTTCCAGCTTTGCCTTTAGCTGCACCCTCTGGTCATGCCTTGGGCAGCCAGCCTTCACCTGCTCTGTCTATGGACCAGCCAGTACTGAGACTACGGAATCCGCCGAGATACACGGTCAACCCAGTCTTGGCTAACAGAGGTCACATCTCACTGACCGCAGTGGGGACATATCACCACGGGGACCGATAATAGTCCAGAGACCTTCATAATACTGTTGGAAAAGAACAGCTTTCCTTCCCCTCTGGGGTTTCCATGTGGGTTGAGAAAGCTCTGAAGCTGTTATTAACCAAATTTGATGTTACATAGTAGGACCTATCTGAGAATAACAATAATCTAGGAGAAAGCAAAACTGAGAAGAGAGTGACTATTTCACTGTTCTACTTTTTGAGACTCTACACTCAGGCATGCCTGAAGCTATACCATTGCCAGCCTTTTCAATTACTAGAGCCAATAAATTCCCTTTAATAGCTAGCTCCTTTGGGCTGGGTTTTCAGGCTTGCGACTGAGAGAATCCTGCCTTACAGAAAAGGTCTGTCTCACAAAAGTTAAATCAGTTCAAGAGTCTACCCTTTGAATTTAGTAAAAGTGACATTATAAAGCTAATTTATTGACTTAATCATTTTTGAATGGAATACAATCAAACTCCCAAAATACACCTTTGGTGATTATTTTAAAGTCATAACCATTTACATTGTTTGAGTTTGTCCAGTATTTAAAAGTACTTCAATGATATAATCTCATTAATCTTACAATGTCCTTTTGAACTACTCAGGGGATAGGTTTGCTTATCTAATAATATAACAGTCCTGGTTTTTCTCCCACTTCATGACACATTTCAGTGAAGGTTGAATAACAAAGCACGAGGTCACCTGTGTAAGCACCTGGACAAAACAGTAATTATGTCCCTAATGGTATAGGTAGGTTATCACTTGGAAAATCAGAATAAAAATTATAGCACAAATTTATCACCTGTGAGGAGCTGTGTGGTCAATAGAACTTTTAATAATGTAGGAAGATGGAGATAAAATTTACATAATACATATTATATGCACTATATATATATTTAATCACCACATTTTAATGAAAGTCCTTCTACTTGTACTTCATTGTATATCTATTATATGTAAGATAATGATATAATTCTTAAATATTGGAATGTATTTATTAAATGTTTATTATATATAAATCATTATAAAATGTTGATTTAAAGTATATAAAATATAAAATTGAAATACTCTAAAAGTAAATTTGTTTCCCATTATATTTCTCCTCACTATAGAAAAAGTATTTTTATTCCCTTTTCAATAAAATAGTAGCTATTTAGACTCCTTAATAAAGCAAGATTAGGATAGGAGATATTCCCATATTGCAAATATTTTCTTATTAAAATCCAAATTACATTTTAATTTTTTAATAATTTTTTTCTAAAATATACTATACAACCTTGACAATTTAATTTGCTCTTGATGGGTTAGTGGCCTCTTCATGAGCATCCTTCTGGGTTATAAAATTAAAATGCTTCTGGATCTATTAAAATATAGAGCTGTTTAAATCCAAGTGCTATACTTTATGAATTTATATGTCTGCTTTTGATAGTTTCCTACCTTTTTGAATTCTGTGGAATTTGTGTTCTTTTCAATAAAATCCTTTTTACTTGAGTGACTTTCTATTTCTCATTAGATGTTTTAGGAATATTTACGGGAGGTATTTTAATATATAGCTTTAAAAAGTCAACTACATGACCTAGTAATTTCACTCCTCCATATAATACACCATAAATCATGGAAAAAGTGTTCAATAAAGCACTATTCATAGTAGCCCAAAACTGGAAATAACTCTAAAGTCTAACAAAAGTAGAAATGATAAATGAATTTTAGCATATTTATACAATAGAATATTTCATAGCCATGAGAATGAATTAGCTACACAAAATAATCTGGGTAAAATTCCCAAATAAGAATTTGAGTCAGTTAAACTGAGTACAAGAAAGCTTGGTGTGTGCAGGTTTGTAGCGGCTGGAACTCTCGGATGCTGGGTGCCAGTAATATTCCGTTCCTTGATCTTGGTCCTGGCTACACATATGTAGTTACCTTATGAAAAGTCATTGAGCTGTGCTATGATGTGCACACTTTTCTGAACGTGTTCTATACTCCAGTAAGTTTACTCAAAAATGAGATAAAAATGAATTGATATATGCCTTTCTATTTGTATTGAATACTCGTTTCAATTCATTTATACAATGATTGTTCTTTGTTTTCTGTCATGACCCAAGTTAGGCAAGAGGCTAGGGGATGCAACCCAGTTAAGGTCGATAGAGTCCCTGTTTGCTTTACAGCAAGCCAGCTTCATGGCCATCCATCACTTTGTCATGAGGTAGGTGGAGAAGGTAGAAGGTATGGTGTTTTGAGTTGTGTTTGTTTATTTAGTTGGAAGACGATGGAAAAATGCTTATATGCTTCAGAGAAGAATCTATGTCTTCTCTGAAGATGTAGTATGTAACAGGGAGTGAAAGATGTAAAAGCAAGACCCCTGAAGAGGACAAAAGAAAACAACCAAGAATGTAAAAGGATGAAAGGAAAATCTCCAACTGGAATTATTAGGGGCCATATGCTATTAGCAGAGCATGGACTAGAACCAAGAACCTAACCCCTCAACCATATCAAGTTAATTTTTCTTCATTGCTGCTATTTCCAGTATGCCAACCAGTCCTTTATATACACACACACAGGTATGTGTACTTCAAATAATAAGCTTTGGTCCTATGTGTGTAGTTCACCACTGTCTGATGGTTTGTTGTATTCCTCTCAAAGCAGCATGCAGGCCAAGCTTTATAGCTTAAAACAATGACAGAGGACGTAGTTTTGCTTTTTCTGGGAGTGGGGAGAATTAGAATGAAAGAGAAGGGAAGATGAAAAATGTGAAGGGTCAGAAAAGGGCATTAAGTGAAAAATGAGAGCAAATTCTACTTTGGAACCCATCAATTTGGATAGTGCATTTCTGAATAACGGGATTTATTATGGAAATGCTTTCTAGGAAAGCAAAGATATGAGCAAGAGACAACACCATGTGCCTGGGGCCCTGGGGGAAAAGTTTCCTTTGTGTGACAGTCCAGGTCCTGCAAGGAACAGACAATGCAATGGAATTAAACGTGAAAAAGATTTACAAGGAGTACCTAAGAGGGGAAGTGAGGAGGAAGCTACAGGAGCTTGTAAGAGCCAACAGATTGCAAAGTCAGTCTGATTCTCATGAAAGAGACAGAGAAGGAACAAAGGTAGGTAGAAGAGTCTTAGACCAGAGGCACTTCTAATATCGATGAGCAGTCCTCACACCAAAGTTGTCTGTGAACAAGTCCCTCATTCCCCAGCAGGGCCTGCATCAGTATCCCTGCTGTACTCAGTCATGGGCTGGGAGCGGCCCCCAGAATGCGCTGTGTTGTCATTTTTGTTTGTTTTATTTTGCCCACAAAGTGTGCTTTTTTTTGTCATTTATCGTACAAATAACTTTATACATCATCCCCGGGCAAAGTGGAGAATCTGGCCGTCCGACTCGGGGGAGAGTGTCCTCAGGGACCCACAGGCCAATGGCACAGGAGCAGAGTGCCCAGGTTCACAGCGTCGTTTGTCACACGTGTCCAACTGGCAGGCAGCTTTTTCTCCACAACATGACTGAGGTCTCAAAGATGACAGGGGTGGGGAATCTCTAGGTTCTTAGGAAATTTGACTCTGCCTCTCCCACTTAATGGTCTCTTCTGTCAGCAGGGCTTATCCAAGCTAGCAATCCCCCCAATATCCAGCGAGTCTGCCATTTTCTTAAAGGAATCCTCGGCCTGTGCTTCCAGCCACAGGGTCCTGGTTCCCACTCCTGTACCTGCAGCAAGAGACCAGTGTTGTGTTGTCTTGACGGCAGTAGTGGATTTCAGAGTGCTGCAGCTGGGGCCATTCGTGGATTATTTTCTCTCCAGTTAAAGATCTGAGAGGAGCATTTTCATAGCCACCACAGTTTACATAACCTAAAGTTACCATTTTGCATAAAAATGGGACAAAACTCATTTTGAGAATAATAGAGTCTTGGGATTTTTAATATGATAAATCCTCATATGGAGAAGCACTTTTCAGGCCACACAAAAGCCATGTGTGTCTAACAGATCTAGTTTATAACCTCTGTTCTGTCTGTACACATCCCTCTGATGATGTCAAAGGTTACTTAGGACCAGTGGTAACTCATTTTTAGACCACTTGTCTTTTTAGCTCTAGATGCATAGAAAAAAACATATTATGAACAGTCACATGTGTCTACCCATAGGAGTATCAAGTTTTATATATCAAATATTGCATTCAACACTTTTTACCACTAAACCTATCTCTCTTTCATAGTCTCTTTCTCAAAGAATATCAAGGTCAGAAATCTGAGAGTTATCTTGTGTTCTCCACTATCCCTTAATAAATCTAACCAGATTTTATACCTGTCCAGCATCTTAAAAATCTCTCATATGATCCCCCCAAATCTCTCAAATGAATCCCCTTCCACCATCTCAGGCAGATGGAACACTACCTTGATTTATGTCTTTTTCTAAAGCAGCTTTTATATACTAAGCATTAAATCTCTTTTAAGTAAATGTGTTATCTCAATCTTTACGGTAAAATAGTGACAGTGTCTCTAACTTCTGAAATAGTGCATGAGAAAGGTCTTAGGTAGAAGGCAAACCTGGCTGGTGTGGCTCAGTGGAGTGAGTGATGGCCTGTGAACCAAAGGGTCACTGGTTTGATTCCCAGTCAGAGCACATGCCTGGGTTGCAGGCCAGGTCCCCAGTATGGGGCATGTAAAAGTCAACCACACATTAATGTTTCTCTTCCTCTCTCTCTCCCTCCCTTCCCCTCTCTCTAAAAATAAATAAATAAAATATTTTTTTAAAAGTAGACATAAGGCTATCAGAAGAAAAGCCAAAATAAGGTACATTATCATGGTTGCTGCTATAAACAACTGGAGTTGGAATATATGAGAAATAAACAGAATGCCTACAATAAATGGTCATCCAAAAAGTGAGAGTTTGGGGCATTTACTACAGCTACCCTCTCCCATGGTAAGGACTAGCCCTGGGCCATATCTGCATTGACTGAGAGGCTTCCCCAGCCCAGGATCAGAAAGAGAAAAGATAAACAGCACACATTTGAGATACGCAACACACACTATCACCACAGCGAGGTGAGTCTGAGCTCAGATGGAATTATGAAGCACAGCTGCATCTAAATCCAAGGTAAGCCGAGGGAGGTGACAGAGCACCAAAGGCATCTGTTTCTGATAAAGAAAGTAAAACTTTGAGATTAAAGTAACCAAGCAAAGTAACCAAGCTAGGATTTATATCCTGACTCCAAAGCTTGTTTTTGTACTATGTGCAAGAAGTTTCAGCCAACTTCAAAGATACAGGCTGCAGTCCAAAGACTGCCCTGAATTCTGACAACTGCCAGTTTTGGGAGAGAGGTACCCAAAGCCACACTTAGTTTCAGTAATTCAATAAAAGGATGCATAAAACTCACTGAAATCTATTATAGGAATGGTTACAATCTATTACAGGGAAAGTATAGAGATTAAACCAGGCAATAGAAGAGATGCATAGGGCAGAGTCCAGGAGAGCTCCAAATGTGAGCTTCTTTGGTCTGCTCCCTATGAACTCAGGATTCATTACTTTCCCAGCAGCAATTCAGAGATTTTATTGGAGTTGCATTACAGAGGATTGACTGATTGTCCATGTGGTTGATCTCAGCTTCCAGGTTGACTGATACACATGACCCCGCCCTAAGTTGCATGGTTGTACTCTCTGGCATAACTGATCCCTACCCTAAGATATTCGAGTGTGGCTGGTTCCATGCTAAGATTCGGTAAAGCCATCCCTCACCTGGCCAAAGATACTCCTATTAGGTTTGTCATAGATTACCTCCCAGAAGTTGAGGGCAAAGTCCAGACCCATCTATGTACAATGCCCAAATCTTGCCCTTACACCATGAAATATGATTAATCATGTCTATTATAAAATATAGGTATGATTGTTTCTTTCCCATCCTTGAACATCTTCTGTGGCTCTCATCACCTTCAGAGTAACTTCTATACTAGGCACCTCTAGCTCTACCTACTGTATACCTTTCCAATCTCATACCTAGCATTCCTTACTTCTGTATACCCTATAGCCTTTCCAAGACCCTGGCACTTCCCTGAATGAAACTGTCCTGTTCTCCATAGCCTGACTAGTAAAACTGGGTGACAGCACAGAGACATTCTCCAAAAAAGTGACTTTTCTTCTTTTTCTTTTGAGCAGTTCAAATAGAATAGAATAAGGTCCTGGGAGCCATGGGTGTGTGTAGAGAAGGTGACTTTAAGAGAAATGTCCTTGGAGGAGAGAAGGTGCCATAGAATAGGAGAGAAGGGGGATATAGTCTAGTCGGGCAGGCAAGTAGCAGAAGTAGGATTGAGGCTTCTGACTTCTCTTCCACCATGTAAATCAGAGCAGAATACTCAGACCTCTATCAAATTCTCCCATGTGTGGCTCTTTCTTGCTTCAGAATTCTGCAGATGCAATAATTCCTCCCCAGAAAGCAAATGCAAATGCACAGGTGCACACACATCTATGTTTCAATACTCAACTCAGAATCTCTTCCCTGACCATTGCCCCTTATCTCTCTCTTCTCTAGATGGATCACTTCTCTTTTTCTTTATTGCACAATACCCCCTAAGTAATTATCAAGGTGTATTATTATTATCTGCCTGTATTCTTCCTCTGACTATGAACTCTATGGTAGAAGCCATATTTTTATCTTTACATTCTTATCATGTAGCACAGGGTCCCCCCCAAAATTGGGATAAATATATATATATAGATGATATGAGCAAACAAGAAAGAAAGAAAGAAAGAAAGAAAGAAAGAAAGAAAGAAAGAAAGAAAGAAAGAAAGAAAGGAAGAAAGAGAAAGAGAAATGCAGGAAAAAAGAGACGGAAGCAAAGAGGGAGGGAGGAAAGGAGGAGTGACAGAAGTTAATTTGGTTTGCAGATATACAGAGGAGGAATTAATGCCGAGTTTAATAGAATACTATTCCTTGAAACTCCCCAATCCCCAGCCCCCGAGCTGCAACCCTGATTCTGATGACAGAGTTTAGTTGGCTCAAGGATAACACACGACATCAGCTGAATGACATTAAACTGCTCACGAATTCATGCCCAAACCAATTCCCTCTGCAGGGAGATAACATTTTCTGTAGTCTTCTGTGGTACTTTTTAGGATCTCTCCAGGCTATGGTGGCAACAGATTTAGTAGACAAGAGGGAACGAGCAGCACATCACAGGAACTGAACTGGAAAATGTCCTGCCCAATTAACAGCAAATGTCTATGGCAATTAACAAACAACCTGGGAACAAAGACTATCTATGTTGTTATGCTCAGTCCTGGAATTTTATTTTCTCCTCATGTCTTTGGTTTTATAGTTTCAACATTTGAAAGATGTACATTCTACTCTTTCACTAGTTTCTAAGCTCCTCAAGGACTCAAACCCATCGAATATATCTTTTTATTCACACAACACCTAGCACAGGGTTTGACTCAAAGTAGAAATGCCATAAATATTTTTGAAATAAATAAAAAATTGTACTTCGTGCTTGAAGCTATAGTTTAAGTCTTCTACTCCCAGGTGTCCTCAGCAAGTTATGTGTATATAAATTAAATGGTGTGGTTTAAAAATTTCTTTATACTTTTTAGTAGCCTTTATCAAAATTAAAATGGAAAAGTTAGGTTTGTATCAGGAAGGACATGTAGAGGTCAGTTAGTTTAATTCTCCCTTTTCAAATGAGAAACCTGGTAAATTGGTGTGTCTAATATAATGAAGCTGGGAATATGGCAAGGCTGATATCAGAAGCCTGTCTCCAGACTTTCTCAGAGTCTCGTGCTCCTTCTTTTACAGCAAGCTTTTTTCTGACTACTTCCTTTTAGTAACCAATGCAATAGGGTGTGTTTATAAAATGACTTAAGAAAACATAAAACATTTTGGTACGTTTGGGTAGTTTTCTCACTCATACACGTTAACCAGTCTTGAATGTTGGTTAGTGTACATTCAAGAGCCACTTTCAATGGAGGGCCATCAACCCTTCCCTTCTATCTCCTTGGAAGAATAGAGGCCAGCAGCCATGTTCACATTTTATTTCTGATTCCTTCAGATCTACTTCTGATTACTTGACATTCAAATTTATCCAAATTTTGTCTTGATTAACCTAAGGAAAAGGCAGTTCTCCTCCTTTTCCAACTCAGCCTGCCTCCTGGCACTTGACCTAATTCTCATTGGTATGCAAGAGATTTGTTCTATAGCCAACCCTCTCCCTCCCCTGAGGCTTAGATGTCTCTCTGGCCACTAGTACCACAAACAGCCTCAAGATTCTTCCATCACAAAGCCTCCTGACCCTATCTACTTGAATAACTACCTCCAAATTCTATCCTCTCTTTCTCGTTCAAACATTTTGAAAAAAATACACTTGTGTGGCTTTGTTAGCTTTATTCATGTTCATCTCACTACAATCTGCCCTCCACCCCCAGAATGCTACCAAAATGGCTCTAATGAAGGGCACAAATGGCTTTCTCATTATCAAGTAGAGAGGAAATCTTCAGTCTTCTGTGACTGCCTCATTTCTTTCTTTTCAAAATAACTCATCATTCTTTCAGTTTACATTATTTTGTACTCATTTGATCACCAGAAATATTTTTGATCATGATCATTTTTTTGGTTTTCTATGTGGGTTTCTCTTCTGTTTACAATTAAAGTATCCATTTTCCACAAGAAATATATTCATTTCAAGTACCAATATATATTGCTGGCAACCATATCTATATTTTCATCTCAAATAGTCTTATATTCAAATATTTGTGTGCATATACCTATTTAATGAGTTCTATGTTCGTGCATGATAAGCACCATAAACTCAATATCAAAACTCAATTTAACATCTTTGATCCTCTCCCCCTTTTATACAGTAGAAATTGACCAAAATGTTCTATGTAGGTATGAGTGTCCACAAAAGCTGGTGTCAGATAAAATTCAAGGTCATATTATTGTAATGTTAATTTAAAAGCCATGTTAGAAAATTGCAATGAACATGAAAGTAAAGATAACGAAACATCTACTGAATATAAATGACCGTACATTGACTGAAAAAAGTTTCAAATGATCACATGGCACTCACTTCCCAAAGACTCCTTGTTCTATATTCCATTCCCCTGTTATTTTTCTTCTTAGTCTTCCCTTTCCTTATTTGAAAACTAGAGCTCTGATGAGAAATAGAACCAATCATAAATTTGGTTATATCCAAATTTGTATCTAGAATCAAATTTACTAAATTTTATATCTTATGTGGTGGTATCACCAACAAACCTAAGGAGTATCTCCTAGAATAAGATATTCTTATATCCTCCTTCATTACAATCTAAATCCAATCAATCAATAATTCTTAAAAATTGTACTTCTTTCAAATTGACTTTTTAAAAAAAGTCCTCAAGTTTTCGTGATGTTTTCACATTTCATAACCCATACTTTGATCTTTTTCTGGACTACCCAAACAACCTTGTATCACGTCACTCAGCACCCAGGCTCATTCCACTCAAACTTTAGAGCTGAGATTACAAAGAATATGTCAAGCACTCAGGCCCTCTCCAGGCTTATAGCCCACAATCTTGCTTGTGGTTTTAAAATATGCCAACATTTTTCACACCTCAAGGGCTTGCAGCTTCTCTGATAGAATCCGGGACCACCTTGTTGTTCACCTGGAAATTGCCCATTGGCCTGTTAAGACTAACCTATAATTTCATCTCTGAAGCATCCCTGGCCTTTCCTTCCTCTCCCCAAAAGAATACAACTGGCCATACTTCATTTTTGGTGTCTACTCTTTATACGTATGCATTTGTCTTTTAAAATATCTATAACATTTCATTATATTTAGTTACTTTTGTCTCTTTCCAACTAAAATTGTAAATTTATTGAGGAATGGGGCCAAATGTGATTTAGCTCTGGGTATAGATAATGAATATAAGATATGTATAATTATTTTTAAAAGTACATTATGTTTTATGCACTGTATAATATATTCACCATTACTTTTTAAATGAGAAAATAAAGGGTATTGCATAGAGCCACGTGTCATGTGGAAAGCAGAAGTTAAAGTAAAAACAATAGGTAGGAAAAGGAAAATATGACAGACAATCCTAGATAAGCAAACACAAAGGCAGAGTCCGTTTGCTGTCACTTCCCGACTCCTCTTTTGAAGCAAATTTTTTGCCTTGTTTTCTACTCTTTTTTTAATCTCATGAGTGAGTAAGAAAAAGCCACCATTGGCCAGAAAATTACACCAACACTGATCAGTCTGACTGAACATCTAGATAAGAAACTAGTGAAGACATGAACCCTAAAGTGAAAGAGAACATTTTCTCAAAATAAGTTTACAAAACCCTTCAAAATTCCTTTAAGCATGTATCGTTACTACATACAAATGACCTTATACATCGTCTTATTCTCTTTCAATATTTCTTATTTATTCTATTTTTTTACTGTTGTTCAAGTCCAGTTGTCTCCATTTTCACCCCACCATGTTCTCCTGCCCCACCCATCCCTACCTCCCACCCTTGAACCTGCCCCTTTTGGCTTTGTCCATGTGTCCTTTATACATGTTCCTTTAAGTCAGGAGGTGAAAGACAGATCCTATATGATGTCATCTGTAAGTGGAACCTAATCAACAAAACAAACAAGTAAGCAAAATATAACCAGAAACATTGAAATAAAGAACAAACTGATAGTAACCAGAAGGGAGGGGGAAGAGGAATAATGGGGGAAAACAGGGGAAGATCCATCAACAGTTTATCTCAGACCTCTTAGGGGATTAACATAATTCTAAATTTAACTTTTTCATCATTTAAATAATATATCATTATGAATAATAATATCTAAATTTAATATTTTTCTCATCCTCCGTAAGTATCTATCTGAATAAGTAGACTGTTTTTTATGAAAGCTAGGTGTTTCCATGAAAATAATGTAGCAGTGACCACTACAGAATTAGATTGGAATCAGAGGCTCAGAAACTTACCTGATGGATGTGCTGGACATTCATGCCCACTCCTTATTGGAGAGTATGTTTTCTTCAGGGAAAGCGTAAGGAGAGAAGCATGGCTAATAGAAATTGTGAAAGGGTTAAATCTTAAGCCATCCATGTGTGCTGATACTAAACACCACGTGTACCTTTTGGTTTTGGTTTTCACTTTATGAACACACACAAAATAACAAAGCAAATGATTAGAGTTAAAATGTCTGAAAACTAATGAGCAATCATAGCTATGGCTATTTCTGAACTGTAAAAAGTAAAATTCTATAAAACAACAGTGATAGGAATCAGTGTGAAAGTTCATCATCCTATGTTAAATGGTACAGAAAAACTAGTAAAAGAGCCCTGCTTCAACCTCCCTCTACATTCAAGCTTTATGTGCAACAATTGGACATCATGTCTCGCTTCATATCACTTGCATGAAAGACACTATTGAATGTATTGCCTAGGGGAACATTATTGATTGTGGACTCCATGTCCTAAAATTCACTGAAGGCACAGTAGAGTGGGTGGAATCTCTCACTTGTCTTAGCCTTTATTTTAACAGAATTTGAAGTGTGTGCTGTCAGACAACCACACATTTTCCCTAAACAATAGTTTTTATCCCCTAAACTCTTTAGTTGTAAGGTGATATAACGTGACAGTTAGTGTCTCCAAGTACTAGTCGAACCAAATAACATCCTTGAGCTTCCGTGTGCTCTGCCTCTTGATGGCAATGTGCCTGCTCTATCATCCTTCCTCATCAGCTGTCTTGCTAAAGTGTGCAGTGAGTAATGACGGCAGGGCGATATTTAATGAAAACGCTACCCATGACTCCGAGCCAAATGTGACCCCTACTATTCTTCTACTATTAAAGAATAATTACCCATTCCCCATGCAATCACGATTGCCAGTGGCAGAGATCTTGGGTTGCCAAAATATGCCAGTAAACTATTTAACTTTTAAAATTTCTCAAAATCCAAAATGCTAATATTGATATAGAAATGCATAGGAAGTAAAAAGTCTGGCTCTTGGGAAAATTAAATATAAATAACCTTGCTTCCATGAATTTGGGTGAGAACTGTGACATCTTTTTAAGCTAGCTTTTATATAGGAAATGAAATGAAGATGCCAAAGATTAATGCTCTCAATTTAAGTGGCCAGCATGTATCCAAAAGGCAAACATATAAATCTAAAGCAAATAGAAGTGCATTGCTTAATTTCTGCTTATCATTCATTACACAATTGCCAGGAAGTTAACCATTACGTTTTGCAAATCCATCACATCTTAAATTCATTTTGGAGAAGTTCCTTCTTCCATTATTGTATTGAGCTTTTATGGACCTTTAATGGCTCTCATAGTAATCCATATGGAAAATCTGCAAGATTAACATAGACTAGAGTTCTGAGAGAAAGAAGATGAATAATTTCTTCTTTATTATTCTCTTTTTTTTTCAGTGCCTCAAAACAAAGAGCCTGGGCTCTTAATCTGACACTTTGCTTTTGATGGTCATTATATTAGCAAAGAAAAAATAAGTTCAGGATTCCTAGTCACCTGTGGCTCAATATGGACCAAGTTGTAAGCAAATTGTATCTTTTTTAATGCTCGAAGTCAAATGTTTTTAGCATTGGAAAAATAATTTAACACCATTTAAAAAATAGATCTGTTTTGTAATAAATGAATTTCCTGGTATCAATAAGCTTCATATATACATTCATATTTCTTAATTCAATATTCTTTTCAATTCATTAGTTTCTCCATGAACAGACCCCCCTTTATTCAGGCACTGGAATAAACAATAGGGCTAAAGAAGAGGATATATAAAACATTACCTACCTTTAAGAAATGTGTGTTTTAGTATGTCAGAAAATATAACAAACACTAATATGTGTTTATACACTATCTACATTAGATTTATACTTTGTATCTACATTAGAAAGACTAATACGGATACAAAAAAGACAGCATACATATAATAACAGAAGCAGGCACAAGGAAGAGCAGAGGTGCAATGGAGCAAATGGCCACCTCGAGAAAGGAAAAGACTCAGGTGAAACGTGAACACAGTCCAAAGGCTTCGTTGTGACTATGGCTGTTGAGCTGTGTCTTGAAAGAGAAGCGGTATTTGCCATGTATGTGTGGTGATCTAAAACATGTCCACAGGTTCTTCGACAATCCCTCCACCAGGAAATGAAGCCTAATTCTGGAACATGGGTTGTCATTACCTCTAATTAGCAGAACACAACAGAAGAAACACTGTATGGCTTTCAAGGCCGGTCACCAAGGATGATGTAGCTCCTACCAGGCTCCCTTGTTCTATTGATATATACATTTTTCAGGCCCAGTCTCCTGTAAGAAGCCTGGCTCTCCTGAAGCTGCCACACTGCAGAGACCATTTCCAGAGAACACGTAAAGAGAGGTGCCCAAGGAGGCAGCCATTTCAGCCTGCAGTTGTTTGAGTCTTTCAAGCCTGGGATCCAACATGTGAGTTGGCAAGTCTCAAGCAATTCCAGTTCCAGCCACCATCTAACTGGATCTGCATGAGAGACCACATTCTATATGGATGACCCAGCTAAGCCCCACCAAATCCAGGACCACCCCAAAATTTTGGCATAATTTATTATACATCAGTAGAAAACTAGAACAGGAGGCTGTGGGAACAGGCTGTGACAAACTAGGGAGACGTAGAACATCCTGGTGCTTCCCAGCAAGAACAAGGAGCTGAGCATCACCAAAGGACAGATACTGAGGGAGGCCAAGGTAAGAGGCAGGACTGAAGAGATTAGCAGAAGCCAGATCATACAAAGTCCTAACGATTTACACCAAGGAGTTTCATTATTATCCTGGAGCCAATGAATACTCACTCACATTTTGAAAACATACGTATTTATAAATATTAGTTTATTACTTGTGAAAATGTCAGAATATTATTTATTAATTTCTGAACACACACACACACACTGCATTGTGAGTTTAAAAACAACATGCTCTGTAAGTGTGTTGAAGTTGCTCGAAACTCTGAAGAACTAACTGCTTAGATTAGCACTTCACTTTACTGAAATCAAAGCAAGCCATCCTGGATAATGGCTTGTCCAGACGTGTTACCTACCAGTCAGGGGCTATTTTGTAGTCAGCAGCTTCAATGGCCCTGGCTTTACTTAGAAGGATTTCAGCGCTTCATTGAAATGGTTCGTCTACACACTATGTGCGTGCTTTACATCTTGTGGCTGTCAAGATTGCTTAGTGAGATCCTTTAACTGTAAGAACTCTGAGTGGAAGAGAGGTTACCACGTTTGCCAAGTTCACATGACTATGTAGCACTAAGGCCAAAAATAGGATCTACACCTTTTTTCAAATAGCTGTTCTTTGCAGGACACTTTTGACTGGCTAACTAGTATCCATGTTGAAAAGAAACCAAAATTAAGTAGTAAAGTCCTTAGTGCTTGATTGCAACTATTTCCGTAGAAATATTGCTGGGTTTGGCAAATACTGATGGTTTGACAATCTATGGAGCTGCAGCTCATTAGTCTATGGGTAGCGGAAAATATGTATCTGGTGTTCACAACAGACAACAGGGAGAAAAGAGTTTCACGGTGTAAGGTCTGCCCACTTTATATATCACATGAACGTGTACAGTTATATTGTACTTCTTGGTTAAAGGGGGACTTTTGAAGAATGGGTCAGTAGATTCACTTAAGGTAAATTTGGGAAAACAGCGCATTTATAACAAAAACACTATGAACTCGACAGACAGTATCACAAGTTGTTAAATAGGTCTTGTCCTATTGACTCTGAATTTCAGCTGAAGTCCCAAGACTGAGAAAATGAATGATAGATACTCTCTTCATTCTAAAGAGGAAGTGATACATACATCCATACGGGCAGCAAAATCAGTGCAACAACTGACCCCTACTTCCTAGTTATATAAAAACCAGTTCATCGAATAGGTTAATCAAGGTAAAGACTTATAGCCTTGTTGGAGTATGCCACACCCCACCCCACCCCTACCCCCAACCTCAAGGTAAGTGAGAAGAATTTTTTTAAATGACAAAAATATTGGGAGTCTCTAAAAGGCAACACTGGGAATCTCACTCCCCAGCTGGCTATTGGTAGAACCTGCCATAATCCCAGGATCTGTCCAAACCCAGAGACTGTTCCCTGCCTCTCACCTGGAGTGCTCTGGAGGGAAGGTGGTTCAACTGATTTGAACAGCATGGCAAATAGAGAGGGTGACAGTGGGAAGTGGACTAGTCTTAATTTTTTTAGTGAAGCAAGTTTGTGTTCCTTCACTCCAAATGGATTACTCGGAAGGTAGAGTTTAAAACATATTGATGGACCCCAGCCCAATGGGCGTTCCGCAGGAGGAAACTGGGAATGTGCCTCACTATGGGGGAGGTAAAGTTTTAAGAAGTCAGGCAGGAAGTGAATCTCCTTTATCAGCCAGCATTTGGAAGCTTGCCATCAAAGAGGACACGGAGATAGGAATTACTAGAGCCTTACTGTAAAAAAGTCCTTTTCCCTTCCCCACCGCCCACATCCCCTCACATCCTCCCACCTGGGCTCTAAAGCCACCAACTACAGAGTAAGTGGAGAGAAGGGAAAAGCCTACAGAAGCTTTACCTTACGATTCCTTCTGCCCGGCTCAAACCTTAGCCAAGGCCAAGATAAAACTCTGAATTGGATGCATGTTTGAAGGTTTGTTTTAGGAAAGATTAGGTTTGATAATACCTGAAAATCAAAAGCATCCTTAACTGAAAGTGACTGAATATTGCACAACCTCCTGTTCAAGTGATGGGACACAAAGAATCTTCTTCAAATGCAAACATGACAGAAACAAAATCCCGGGTCCTGATTATAACCTATCAGAATATCATTCGTGCAATAAAGGGGTTCTACAGTCTGAACATTCGTACTGTCACTTCCTGTCTGCTTGCATTCGGCTTCATTCATGGCAGTGGGGTAGTAAGACCTACGTCATAGGTTGTTGGGAGGAATACTGAGGTACTAACACATGTATAACATGTAGCACATCGTTCGTACGAGCGTTGTTTCTCCTTCCTTTTCTCTTAGTTACCATATTCTCTTTAAAAAGAGATAATGCAGCTTATAATTAGGTTGCTTTATTAGAAATATAAAATCAAAGCAATTAAAAGTAAAGAGTGGCATATAAGCCAACAAAAGAATCATTTTTGTTAAAACGAATAGGCCTCACATTGAATTTATTAAAATCAAACCAAAAGAGATACAAAATTCTTATATGATTAAAGAAAACTTTCCAGTTGTTCAAAAGAAAAACCATTTAGGGATGTAAAACCCTAAAAATAATTGTATTATATAAAATATTATCCGAGAGGCTTTGCTTTTATTTATTGCTGTCTAGAAATTCAAAATTTATAATCCAATTATACTGCAAAGCCTCATTATTTGTGTCTGTAATTTGAAATTCACAAAGATTTTCTTGGCAAGTCTATAAAAGCTCTTTAAGCCATAAAATAGCTGATTGTTATGGTACTATTGGTGTTCCCTGAGTTCTACTTCCTGGTAGAACTGAGATCTTGAATGTAGCCTTGTGTGTGTGTGTGTGTGTGTGCGCCTATGCATACACCCACCCAGAGAACAGAGGGCACTTAAAAAACAACTCTTCTTTTAATTCACCAACTTTATCTTCAGTGTTCTTCTCCTCACACAAGGTTGCCCACTCAGGCCTGGTCTACAGCAAGCCAGGTGTTCTGTTTTCAAATGATTTGCTTTTCTTTCTCCAAACAAAAGCTCATATATTCAAGGGCCAGCTGAGTTTAGGAGGAAAACAGCCTGATTAAATAAATCCATGATAACATGTAAATGCCTGTTAGCTATTTACCATTCAAGAAATGTGGCAAAGGAATCAGAGTATTATTTTTGAGCTCAAATATTATAATTATAGGAATTTCAGGTAGCATAACAAAATGAAATTAAGAATATCTACCAAAACCCAACCAACATGGCCTGCGCCTTAAAGATCCAAGTTTTGAGCAGTGCTCGTCCAGTGATTACCTGTGCTGGGAGCATATCCTCAGGGATATGAGTCCACTGATGCCTGGGCTGTGTAAGAAAGTGGATCTTTCTCATTTAAAAGTTGACTACTTTATTACAAAATGTAATTCAATATACACCTCTCATCTATATTGTGTTTCTAATTAAATTAGGTCATTTGCAACATTTGTAGATATTTCTAAATTAGTAATCATCAAGCAAAAGGATAGAGAGAAGTCCGCAATGGAATAATTACACTGCAAAAAAAAATCCACTTGATTTGTTAAATGAGAAGGAGCTATGGTTTTATCTATTTAAAACAAGAGCCAAGTAGCCTCTTAAACCGGGGAAGCTCACATGGCAAAGGTACTATGCACTTCAGAGAAAGTTCCTGCTCTTTTCCAAAATTTTCCAAGTATTGGAAATAGCAGTCAGGCTCTTCATTTAAGTGTGATGAATGATTTCCTGAGCATCTCAGCTCCAATTAAGAGAACTTTGAAAGTAGTAAATTATCCCAGCGGCCAACGATGCTGGGCAGGCTCTAGGCTGCAGAAGAGTAGAAGGAACAATGAAGCATCCCATCTGTCAGCTTCCCTTCACAACTCACTGTTTCCCCTGTGAATTAATACACGTTGATGCTTATTTAGTTGGAGCAAAGCATTGTTAAAGTGGTTTTCTAACACAGAGAATGTCCTTAAATTTTTCTAACTCCCCTTACGTTTCAGAGGCTGTCTGGTATGATGACCCACAAAACAGAAGCCTGGATTTTAATACCACATCTGTGAATAAACACTTGTCATAACTTTACTTAGTCATGTTCTTTTTTTTTTAAATATGAAGAGTTACACTATACTCTGTATGGTCCCCTCACTCCACCCTGGCTTCCTCCTTAAGCTGTACTGCATGCCCCACATGTTACTGTTTCCCCACAAAACCCACTTCTGACTTAGGCAATTTTTTCAGGCTTTGCTTTTTACCTTGCAGCTTATGCCTCCCAATGAGTCAGCAATGACTGCTGGACCATCTTGCCTTAACGTTGTTAAGTCACCTGCTTACTCATCTCATTTTGTCACTTTGAGATGTGGTACGAGCATAGTTTATGACTGATTCAGAACTCCTGATGTTTGCTATCGCCTATTACTGTTTCTAGTTCTTCTCCCTCCCTCCCAAGCTCCATGGCATTTGTGTTTAGTACAAAGCACGTGGAAGCCATAAATCAAGAACTTCCTGTTCCATCCAGTGAAGAAGAGGGAGCATCTTTAAGCTCTAAAAAACTATGATGACTATTTGATCTTAATTTTAAGTAATCCCATTTCCTCCTACATCCTCTACGTTCAGTGCCTTAGGTTAATTTTAGTTTTCTTTAATAGCCAGAGCCTGTAAATCTACTTTGTAATCAAATGTATTGAGTATTCTTTCATAACCTTTCTAAAATTATCCTTTCACTTTTATTACCCAGAATGTCCACTTTTTCTTTTTAAATTAGTCTAACTTTCCTTTGTCTGTTCCATTTAAGTATTGGATTCATCAGCGTGTTAATGGGAGCTGCAGCCCTGGTAATAGATGAGATCACTCAGCAATGCCACACACTGAGAAGAAGGCTAGGGGGAGCAAACTTTGGGGCCAGGCAGAGAGGAGGCATCAGAGAAAGGGATAAAATGAAAAACATTCAGAAGGGGGGAAATGCTTGGTGAGGAAAAAACAGAGTGTCATACAGGAAACCATGGAAACAGGAGATATTTCCTGTGGTAAGTGGGAGCAGAATGCATGCAGGGGACAGAATTCCTATAAAAAAATAGTTTGTGAAGGTAATTCATAATGGAACAAACGAAAACAGTTGCACATGGCAGTTTGCAGAAGATTGAAACATAAATGGTAGATTAGTACAGTTTCACCATGTTTTCAGGTGAATAAAGGAAAGAAGAATTATGATGCAATAGACAGAAGGGAGGGGGTTCAAAGGACGTTTCTTTTTGAACAGAGGTTATTTAAGAATGTTTACAAAAGTAGCTAATAGAGAGAAAAACATAAAAGGTATAAGAGAGAAGATAGTGAGGCAAACATGCTAAAAGTAGCCAGACCCCATGAAATCTGGAATCAGAAAAAAAGTTTAAGTAAAAGTGAGTTCCCTCAATAGAAACTTTTTCCCAATTAACTTTTCAGTTCTGCAGCTATTGTTATCTTCCCACTTTAGTTACTAAGTAACCATTTTTATATTTGAAGTTCTGTTTCACCTAGTCTCTGTGTAAGTGATAGTAGTACAATGCCTTTTATCATTCTATTGTATCGGTGTATCATGTTTACTATTACTCATCAATAAAAGTTTTTAAAGGGTCTGCTTTAAATGTAAATATTTAGGCTTCACCTAAGTACTCTGCTGATTAAGATGGCATTTTTATCTTGTTTTCTTTAGATTCCTAGGTAATAAATAAGAAAAGAATGCTCCCAAGTTATAATGCATTTTAAAACACAATTATATTATATTTTAAAACATAATTTAAAACACAGGAAGAAGTCTATTCCCCTGGAAATAAAACACACCATAATAAATGTCTGATGAAGGGAAGGACATACTTGGGAAAATTCATTTCTCAGTTAAAGTATCTGCTGCAACTTTAGAAGGAGTGCTACAGCTATCTTAAATTAAATAATACCCTACCGACAAACACCAAGAGGGTAATGTTCAGTGTTATTAGAGTTTATTTGATACCTGACAAAATAATTGGATCTAAGGCAATCATTAAAATCATAGGCTACCAAATTACACAGTGAAGAGTATATAGGTCTTGGTCTTTTAACACAAGGAAAAGGAGCTTCAGTCAACTTGCCAATCATTTCCTCAAAAATAGCCTCCCATTTAGGAAAAAATGTTACAAGTAATGAAAATGCTGCAAATTGAGCAGCAGCTCTGTTTATAGGGTACTTGAATGACTATTAAAACACAATGTAATTTAAATGTGACATCTGAGGAAAACAGTTACACAGAGTAAGACCACAAGCATCTGTCTTTGTAGTCTCATTCCAGAACAATTCCAGGTCAGCTTCGGTGGGATGTCCTGTGATGAGTTCATTGTTAAGAACCCACACACCTCAGAGCAGGGAATCTGTAGTGTTTCTTCCCCACCTGGGACAAAGTAGGCCCCCCAGTTTCAAGCCTCAGTGGGGGTGAATAGACATTCGTTTTGTTGTGGAAGCCACCCCACCAGTGCTCCCAGCTCTTCTTGTGCAAGAGAGGACCACAGGGCATCATCTGGCCACTTCCAGTGCAATCTCATAGGTGGTTCTACACGTCCAGCCGATTAGAAAGTTAAGCCAGTTTTAGTTAGAAAAAAAAATTCAGAGTTGATGAAATTACATTCCTTTTAACCCATAAACCATTCTGGCTTTTAGATGAAGCTGCAAGCGTAACTAGAGATAGGTAGAGGTTTATCACCTCAACAGAATGCCATCCCTCAAATTCCAACGATTCATCAAAATCACCATTTAAGTGTTCCTAGTAGTTTGTGGTTTCAGTTGCTTCCACTTCAGGTAAGAAGACCTTGACTGTGACTCTCTGGGTTTATCGATCTTTATAGATTTCCGGGTGGCAGTTTCTCCAGTGACCTCAGTTATCTTATAGGTTTAAGGACAATTGTTGATTTTCCATTTGTTTGCTTCTCCTTGCTGTTAGTATAAAACTCCAGACTTCCAAGCTCTGTCCATGAGGGAACTGAAACCAGAGGTTCTGTTTATTTTTTATCTATTTATCAAAATTGTCCACATTGTAAGCTTTAATAAATGGAAAAAAGTATAGTCATGCAGGCAAAATATTAACCTATCACTTACAGCCGCAGTTTCCTCCTCAAGACTTAATTTGTATTCAGCATTTAAATCATACTATTATATTTTTCCATGTTCAAAAAAGTTACCGCAAATATTGGTGCATTTTATTTTACATAATAAATATGCCAAGTTCTGCTTCATATTTTGCAGACCGTGGAGTTAAGTAAGCTTGCATTGTTATTTAACTTTGCAACTGGTAGAATTTCCTCCAGACATTGCCATATAAAGTTAAATATTTTTATCAAGTTCTACTCCAGCAGCCACTAGATTTACTAGAAACACTCATTCACTTTGTAAAATTTACTAACATTCCCAGCACATGAAAACTCAAGTCCAGTAAGCTACTCAGTGCCACAAATAGTTCAGACATATAGTTACATAAAAGAGTGAAGCATAAATATAATATATGAGTGCAAAGTGAGGGAGAGTTAATGTCTCTGTAAGGTTAATTTACATAAAAACTAAGTAAATGCTTTGGAAAAAAACTAACTAAAGATCAACAAATAAAAAGTGAGTAATGCCTTGGAAAGGTATGGAGGAAAAGTCCTAAAAATCTAGGAATAATCTGCAAAATTGCTTTATTGTAGAAACTATAAACAGTAAATAATGAATAATTTTATATTATTTATATTATGTGTTTATATTATATTTTTAATATGGCTGTATCATGTTTCTGTTAGAAATTTGACTTGGAATCCCAGTCATCTGAACATACTCCATAACAACAGCTGGCACTTACCTAGCACTCACACGTATTAAGCATCGTTCTAAGTGTTTCATATATTACACCTTTATATATGCAATTCATATTCATTATATAAAAAGTAGAAAATAAAAAAGAAAAGACATTTTAATTGTTTATTATTCCATCACCAATAAATAACCTTATTTAATTTGTGGTTATATATCTTGCTAGTATTTTTTTATGTATTTTTACAAAAAAGGTAAATATACTATGTACATAGTCCTATAGTATGCTTTGCAGTTTAACAGTATATATAAATGTCGTACTATGACAATAGGTGGCAGGGTTTTGAAGTTTGAGAACCAAATGCCCACTCCCTTTAACATGAAACCCACTCCGTGGGAAATACAATGGCCAACCCATCAAGCACAAACTGAACCTTGCAGGACATTTGGTTCTGCTCAAAACATCCATGAAGACATTTGTCCACACCGAAAGGTCCTTGATATCTAGTTTTATGCAAAATGTCCATGAGCATTTTTGGTCCCTGCAACATGGGACTTGATATTTTGTCTCGCCCCAAACATCCGTCCTTCGAAAATATCCCTGGGTTCAGATAGTACATAATGTTTATTTGCTCTTTGGCTTTACAGGATTAACAAATTAAATACTATCATGCTTTATGGTTCTGATACTTGCATTGGGATTGGCAATAACAACCCTTCTTGACTCAGTGGCCTAGCTGGTAATGGCATTTGGGGTTCTGATGGGTGGGTGTGGGCTAACTGTGTCTGTGGGTATGTTGGCCAGGACAAAATATTGGCTGATCCAAAGTCAATCACCCCTCTTTCTATGCCACGGGCTATAGGCAGAAGTGAATCTTCCCAGAGTTCATACATTAAGACTGTAACCCCAATGTGACTGTATTTGGAGATAAGGCCTATTCAGAGGTAATTAAGTTTAAATGAGATTATAAGGATGAAGTCCTAACCCCACAGAATTAGTGTCCTCATAGGAAGAAATCCCAGAGAGATTACTCTCTCTCCATGTGAGGATACATCAGTAAAGTGGCCATCCCCAAGCCAGGAAGAAAGCCTTCATCAGAAACCAAATTGGCCAATGCCTTGAGCTTACATTTCCCAGCCTCCAGAACTGTGCGAAATAAATTTCTGTTATTGAAGCCACCAGCCTATGGTATATTTTGGCAGTCTGGGATGATTAATTTATCCTCCCGGAAATCCTATCTCATGTACTAATCAAGACACTATGCAATAGTCTTTCTTGAGTGTGACTATTGTATTTCAGGCATTGTACTTTAAATGTGTTACTTCATTGTATTCTTAGAATCTCATGAAGTCATTTTACAAATGAGGAAATGAGGGTTCTGAAAAGAAAAGTCAAAGTCATACAGCTAGTAAATGTTGAAGTTTGAACTTGTACTCAGACTACGTGTGTGCCCTGACAATTCACTGCACACTGTCCCTAACGGGACAAGAAACTGTTGGCGTTAAGAGATTGTGCTAGGATTTAATAGTGCAGGATGTTTCCAGCATAAATTTTTACCTGGATTATGCTTTTATTGACCACCTGCTAACTACTATTTATGAAAGGCCATATATGCCAGGCTTTAGAGTTTTTATTTTGTTCCATTTTTCAGAGGTCAGCTAACTTATTTTCTCTTGTAAAGTGCAAGATAGTGGATATTTTAGGCTTTGTGGGGTATATGGAGTCTGGAGCAATTACTCAACTTGGCTGCTATAGCAGAAAAGCATCCAGACATAAGCAATAAGTAAGTGAATGATCATGTCTGTGTTACAGTAAATTTCATTTATGGAAACTGAGAGTAAATTGGGTTAGGTCCTCATGCCGTAGTTTGACAAGTCTTGCTGCAGTTGGTAACAAATGATTGAGGCTGCTCGAGAAGGATTTGATCAAAGATGTGTTTGGAAGATGGACGTGGTAGCAATGCAAATGATGATTTGACGGACAAAGAAAATAGGGGCAGAGAAAGCTTAAGAACACTGAGACTTGGTAGAAGGTGTGGAGACAAAGGAGCATTTTATATCATGTATGAATATGTCAGGTGTTTAGGTTATGTGTTGATACCCTTTAAAACTTAGAATTTCCCATTTTAAAAGCTCACAAAAATAGATTATATGTCAGAGTAAGTCAATATTGATTTTTTTCTTTCTATTTTACTTTATTGGCAAAAAAAATCCAATAACCAAAGAACTTAGAGATAATCAAAAGCAAATCTCAATCTCTCTCAATGTGTGTGTTTGTGTATGTGTGTGGATATGGGTGTTATAGTCCAAGGAACCACACAAACCAAAGAACGTAAGAAAATCGATCATGTTTTTATTTTTAATCACATTACTTAGCAAATCCAATGAAGAATGAGGATGTAAAAATAAGGATGATGCTGAGGAGTCCATGCCTCACAAATTGCCATAGCTCGAACACAAATCAGGGTTGATGAGTTAGAATAAAATCATTCATTTACAGAATCTTCTTTGGGAGGAGACAGGAACTAGGCCACTTGGTCCTTTATTTCTCTCCGTAAAATCCTCTTTTATGAAAATGTTGGCGTGACAATTTCCTTGGGAGGCAATGAGCTGGCAGAGTTGACTACACTGTTTAGCAGATGGAGAGGAGAAGACCCAGGGGGATTTTAATTTACTTGGTCAAGATCACCCAATTAAATATCACTTTATCTAGGCAGAAGACAAAAACACTATGAATTTCTAACTACATGATCTCACAGCCACAAACTGGAAAGTGAACAATCCAGTTAATGAGCCAATTTTTGTCTTATGTGATGACAAAACATTGGTTTGACTCATATTAGTTTTAAATTAGCCAGCTGTTTGGGTAACGTCCTGCAAAACAACTGGCGTTCTAAGCCCCCCGTTACTTCCTCCAATTTAATTGTATTGCCTTAAAACTGTTAGCAAAAGAGCATTCCCTTATTTGTTCATACATTGTTTAGCAGTTAAACACTTAGTGAGCACCGACTGTTTCCCAGGGCAGGGCACCGCACTTTATAATAAAAGAAATACAGACAAGAGTGAGACACAACCCCTGCCTGGGAAGTGTTTGTAATCATATAAGGGGTATAAGACAATCAAACAAATGTTGATAGATAAACAGCAGAACGTGACAAGTACCACATGTTGACTAGAAGTCTGGTGCTGACAAACTACAAAACTTCTCTATTTGAGGAAAGATGCAACTCTGGTATGTTGCCCTCGGGCCCTAGCACTGCATTAAATAGCTGTTTGCCATCTACTTAGTCACAACTTTTCTGACACTCAGCATCCTCATCTGTGAAAGAGTAAGTTGCATTAAATTGTTATTAATGTTTTTTCTTACCAGGGCTATCTTAAGTTTCAGTATTTTAAGCTGGGGAAGGACCTGAGTTGGAGTACCTTTCAAAGAAAAAAAAGAAGGCTATTATGAAAAGGGTGGAAACAGATATTCTTGAAGACACAACAGTGGATCTTAATTGATGTAGGTCGTTAAGCACATTCTCTGTAAAGGGAAAGGCTTGAGCCAGCTACATATGTAAGAAAAAATCATAACAAAGAGAACAATACCTATAGTTGTGGGGTAAATGTCTGAAAATAAAACCTCAGAAAACTGGATAGAAGTAGCAGGCTCAAAGTAGATTGAAATGTCTGTGACCAGTATTTGTGGGGGGGGAGAAAGAGTTCTTTCAGTCACTCCTTTTCTGAATAGGCAGCTGTATATGGGGAAAGCAAAAATATGAAAGTGGGAAAGGCTACCCAGTGCAGGGTAGCCTTCACATCCTAGCAGGTCAGTCCTGGGTACTGACAAGGCACAATTGCACCAGTGGAAGAAGGGAACATCCTTACCGCACAGCACAGGGCAATGGTAAGAGGCACAAGGATTTCTCAGGATTCAGTATCCAGACTTGCTGTGTGGGATGGCTGGGATCACCTTATGGAAATCTCTGGGACTGCAGCTGACTAGGTCAAAGGCAGCAAAATGAATTAACACTCTAAGAAGGGTCTGGAAGCTTAATCCACATGGACACCAGAGTGAGTAAAACAATCTCCCCTTGTACTAGAAAGTTGTTGTAAAGAGCAACAGGCAACCTGTCTTTTGAGTTAAAATGAGCAACTCGGTTTCATCTAGAGCAGTGGACACAGCCACTTTGTAACTAATTTGGGCTTCAAAAGCTTTGAAAGCTTATGGGTATATGAAACACTTGAAGGATTGACCCCTTCCCCTACCTAATTCCTCACTAATAATGATTTTTTTTATCCCAGAGGACAAGGCAAAAGCAGCAAATTTAGAAGTTTAAGGGACCAAGTATAAAACTAGAGAACCAGTAGCTCTGGCCTGGCCTAAGTCTGGTGGTGGGTATCGCTATGTGTATCTTGGGACCAAATCTATGGCATAGAGGCTTCTGTAAGTATGAGGCCAGATGTTCTTTCCTCTCCCCCAAATAAAACCCAATTTTTCTTTCTTCCCTCGCCCCTCCCTGCAAAAGAACGAAGCAAAGCCTAGAACATCACTCTGAACCTCCTTTTTGCTAGAGAGGTAGGGAAATTTCAGTGAAGTCAATAGCAATGAGAACACCAAGGAAGCTACCCTCTCACTAGCAGGAAGTAGAGACTACAAAAACAGGTCAGAAAGCTACCGCAGTAGTTCGACAATGAAAGAGCGCTATAGAACAGTGAACATGAAGAACCCTCGTTCATGAAGAACCCTCCAAGAATAGACTCAACTCAGATCTCTTGCCTCTTCCCTCAGGAACCACAGGACATCCAGAAATTAGAAAAGACTATGTCATAGCAATGTGAATAAATATGATGCTCAAGTGCTTCTAGGGTAAACATCTGATCCGGTCAAGACTGGGTTTGAGTACCACCAGCAAGTTGTACCAGATACATGACGATGATTCTGAAATCCCTTGGAGATATTGTCGTCTGCCAGTAAGCTCCATATGATGTGTCCTGTTTCACTAGGTTTGGTAGTAGTGCGTCTGTTGAAGGTTAATTCTCCTTACGGCTTGTAGAACACCATGGCCAGCCCCAAGCAGTAGGAGATATTTAACCATATCAAACATGTCTGATATACAATGCCTTACTTGCACATGGACGTAGGGGGAAAAATGAGCCCTTGTTTTCTTCTCTTTAGCATTGTCTGAGAAACACCCACGATCTGAGGCTCTTCTTGTACTTTTTGGTTATCTATGAGCATAAGGTGAGGTTGAGGTGAAAACTGATGTCAGTCCCTACAAGCCTGGCTGTGGGATGTGCCCAAGGGGAGCAGCATGCTATCAGGTTAAATGACTCAAGGGCATTTCCAGAACAATCTAGGAGGATTGCTTTGTGGGAGATTAATGACCTAAGGGATCATTTCAAAGAACTGTTGGTTAATAGGATCATTACAGAATCATAGTCCATATGCCTCTTCAATTGAGATAGTGAAAAAGGAGTCTGAAAAAAATTGAAAGCGTGTGAATTATCATACTGTTAATGCTGAACTAAAAGCAATCAATAGACTTCTTGTTAAGAACACCTACTGTTCACCTTGTTAGATTTGCAGAATGGGTATTACCAGATAGCAGTTACAGCTGATGACTATAAAGAAAAGAGAGCTTTTATCAAAAGAACAAGGTTGCATCCATTTGCAAGGATGCCTTACCCTCTCTCAGAAGGCCCTGCTATAAACCCTCAATAGAAAAGGTTATTTGTGACAGAAACTTTCTTTCCTTGATCAGAAACATCTACAGTTTCTTCAGGGTATTACGTGAATTCCCTCTCACCTGTGTGTTAGCAAAGGCCCCTGCTACTCCGGGAGCACTTGCTGACCATGTCCCGCCCTGTCTTCTCCGTGCTCACCTCTAAGCTAAGTAAGGCTGCTTACTTTGAGTAAGTGTGATTTCTTATTTGCTACTTTATTTTTCCTGGCTTCGTAGCACAGTACATCGGTTATCAGGGCAAGACAAAAGTGATAGGAGTTCGTTTCCCTAGGAGCAGGTCTCAAGGAAGAAATCGCCTCTATCTCTAGAGATAATTCAAAGGTATAATCTGCACATGCTCCCAGATTTCCCCAATGGAATCAAACTCCAGTTGCTCTTGGTGGTAAAATTTACTCTCTATTGCCTTCCTTCTCTTTCCTGCGTATTCCTCTATCCTTGTACCAGTGTTTCCTGGGACTACCTCCTTACTGACTCAAATCTTTGTTAGGTGGCTTGCTTCTGGAAGAATTCAAACAAACACACTCAATATCAAATTTGTTATAAATTAATCTCAGATATTTTTGCTCTTGGATGTGCCTAAAAATTAGGAACAGAAATATGTGTATGCACTTTTCATTTAAATATAAAGCTTCTATCTTTTTGCATCTGTTGATCCAAAATAAAAAGGAAGATCAGAAGTCTGGTAGTTTCAGAATACAACCCACATCTTACTTATCTGACAGGCATCTCAGCATCTTAACTGAGGAAAAGGGTGATAGGAGCTCATGTCTGCATCCTCTAGGACAGGGGTGTCAAAATCATTTTCAGCGGGGGCCACATCAGCCTTGTGGTTGCCTTCAAAGGGCCGAAGGCAATTTTAGGACTGTATAAACGTAACTACTCCTTAACAGTTAAGGGAGAGCTCGGCGCTGCCGCTGGGTAGAAGCAAGGTGCTGGGCTGGATAAAACAAGGTGGAGGGCTGGATTCGGCCCGCGGGCCTTGTGTTTGCCACCTGTGCTCTAAGACCTTAAAAAATGTACCACTTGAATTTAGTCCTTAATATCACCTTCAAGCTTATTAGAAACACAGAATGTCAGATTCCACCCAGACCTATTGAATAGTCCAAGTTTTTTTTTCATTTGAAATATTCTTATTTGAAGTGTTTATGGGTGAAACTATGTGATACTAGGATATGTTTGCATATTCCAAAAAGAAAAAGAATGGATGAGTACACAGACAAAATAAAATTGGAAAAATTGTTAATTTTTAAAGTTATTAAATTAGTGTATAGAGATTTATTGTATTATGCTGTACACTTTCATGCATGATTAAAATTTTCCTTAACAGACTGACAGTGACCAGAGGGGAAGAGGGAGGGGGATAAGGGTGGAAAGAATGGGAAAGGAAAGGACTAGTTAAGGAACATGTATGAAGACACATGGACATGGACAACCGGGTGGGGGCTGACTGTGGGAGCTGGGGGTGGGCTGGGTGGAGGAGAGCAAAGGGGAAAAATTGGCACAGTTATAATAGAACAGCAATAAAATATTTAATCAAAAATAAAGATATAACATAAGACATATGTTAAGGACTCATGGACATGGGCACTGTGTAGTGATCGCTGGAGGGAGAGGGTATAAGGAGACTAACTGGTAAAGAAAAATGCAATGAAGATTAAATTTAAAAAGTAAATAACAACATATAATATTAAGAAAATTAAAATAACAGTTGGATTTCTATCCTAAAAAGAAAAAGAAATATAGTGTATAACACACACACACACAGTTATATACTAATGCTTTCTTTTAGTTTTGCAGAATAGATTTCCAAGAGTAGAACTGCAGATCAAAACTAGGTATATATGTTTTTAATTTAAATGTATTGACACATTGCTTCCCAAAAGGACTGTAACCTTTACACATACATTGACAATGTGTATAACTTTTTCTTCTCATGTTTACGAACATTTGTGATTAATACTACTTATAAATTTTACCATTCTGACGGATGTAAAGTTAAAGAGCTCATTGTTGTTATAATTTGCATTTTCCTTAAAATAAGAGATGTTTAGCATGTTTTTCATATTTAATAGTAATTTAGATGTACTGCTTTGTGAGTTGCATTTTAATAGTCTTGTAATTTTCTATTAGACTATTTGGTTTCTTTATGTATTTATGAGTTCTTTGTGTAATAGGTGAACTTTTCATGTATCATATGCTTCAATTGCATTTTGTCATTTATAATATGCACATCAAACTTGCTTATGGTATGTTTTTTGCAGGCACTATGTCTTAATGTTTATATAGCTAAAAGCATCTGTCTTTTCTTCAATATGTTTTGGGTTTCCCATCTTGGTTACAATTTTTTCTCCAAAACATTCAAAATTTTCTTTCAAATCTTTAAAAAAAAACATTGAATATATCTATTGGGAATGTATTCATCAAAATTCTAAAGAATTTACCTGTTTGATTGGACTTTTTAAGAATCAGTTTTTAGGCTTGTTTATCCTATTTATATATTTTTCCCATTTTACTAATTTCATTTAGACCTTTTCATTTTATGCATGCTCTTCTATTTTCTTTTCATTTTGTTGATATTTTCTAAAAGACCTTGAGACATATACTAACTTCCTTTCTTTATATCTTTAACTACAGGGGCATTTAAGACTTAATAAATTCTCTCGAGTATTTTTGCAGTGTTCCATAGGTTTTGAAACTTTTATTTCTGTATAGTTCATAATTAAGCTTTTATTTTACCCTAAGTTTAGAATTACTCAAGAATGCATTCCTTAATCTGCAAACATTTAGAGTTTTAAGATTAGAGTTTTAAGGTAAAGCTGTATTATTTATTACTAATTTTATCAGATTATAATTATATTGTAGAATACATGGTAAATACCTCTTTCTAAAAATATATATATGTTGTACTATAACCAGAGGTAACTACAAAGAATGGAAACTGGGTTTGGTAGACTGGGGAAAACAGCATGATGTAATTGTTCAAAGTCCCTTCTGTGTCCCATTGTCTCTGCATGGTCTAGCAAGCATTTGTCCACCAACCATTTTTTTTCCATCTCCACGTGAATTGATTTCCTTCTCTTAGAAGTACCAGCCCTGAACCCCTTTCTGCTTATCTCTGGATGGCACACAAGTCTCATCTGCCTGGATGCCTTTGGGCTCTCATATAGTTATGGAGCTCCAGTACAAACAAAATTATTTTTTTCTCTTGTTAATCTGTTTATGTTAATTTGGTTATTAGACCAGCCAAGGAACCCAGAAGAGTAGAAGAAAAAAATTTCCTCTCTGGCAATTTCAGTCTTACACTTTCTGGTGTCTATGGTTCTAACTACATTAGCTTCCTAATGATGAGTTTAATGCCAATCTGATTTCTTTTATTTGGTAAGCAACTTTTTATTTCTAGTCACAGTTTGGAAAATGTCCTCCTTACTCTTAGAATCCGATCATGACATGTCTGATCTGCCTTTTCTTCTCAATCTTGCATGGAATTTGCTAAATTCTATCAATCTACTGATTCCAATCTATCTTCAGGATAGGGCACTTTCTTCTACTGCTTGTGAAATTAAACAATTTTTCATATCTATTATTTTTCTTCCTCTAGAACCTATATTATTTGAATTTAGGATTTTTGAATTTATTTTCTTCTATGATTTTCCTCATTGTTTCCATGTGTGGGTGTTTTTTCTTTGGTTTAAACATTTCTTTCATTTAATATTTAAGACCACTCAGTCAAGTCTTAACAACTACCATTTCATCTTCAAAGTAATCTATTAACTTTTTCATTTCAAACACCAAGTTTCTCAATATCAAAAAAAGGTATTTATTTCCTAAAATGCTTATCATTCCCCTTCAGCAGTACTTGGCTAAGAGCCACCATTGGTGGGGTTTTAGTTTTCTCAGTGGGATTTGGGTCCAGCTGCTAATCTGCCTTAATGTGATAACTGCGCAGGTGAAGAGAAATGAAGCTGTCTCTGCATCTGCAGGCTACTCAAAATTTAAGTGTGTATGGGCCTCCTGGAAATCTTAATAAAATCCTGGTTCTAATTCAGTTAATCTGGGCTGGGGCCTGAGATTCTGCATTTTTATTAAGAAACCAGGTGATACCATTGTTTGGGGGGGGTCAAGCACAACATTATGCATAGCAGAGGACTGGTGGTATGAAACAGCAGTTTGTTAATCCCAAATAGAAGCATCATCATAAAGACTTTTTCTGCTTGCATCCATGTGCAAAAGCTGTTATTTCCCAGGCCTTTGTGTTAGAAAGGATACACACCACCTGTTTGGCTATCCTTGCTGGCCCAAGGAGACCATTAGGTTTCCCGGGAACACTCATCTTTCCTCCTGGGGATTTGTGGGTCTCTGCAGGGCAAACTCTCTCTCCAGGGTTCATATAATTTTGATTGGTTCCTCATAGCTCTCCATCATTTGTCTCCAGAGGCGTTCTAAGACCAGAAGGACAAAAGGTCTTTCATTTCTCTCCATCTGTTCTTGGAAGAGCCAAGGCCTGGCTCATACCCTCCAGGCCCAGTCAGTTGGTCCAACAGCTGCTTGGCTCAAGAAGGGTAGTTTGCTATTGATCCGAATTTGGGGGATGTGTTCCAGCTGCCATCCTCAAATATGTAGAACGTCTCTACTATATTTTTTAAGCCAAGGAAGTGGTTTTCATGATAATAAAAACATGTACATATTTTTAATATCTGTGAGTTTGATCTAAGTTTCTGTAAAGAGCCCAGATTTTAAGCAGAAAAAAAAAGGGAAAATCAGATGAAATTACATTACTGAGTTGTAAGGGAAGAGAGTTAGCATTCTGTTAGAGGAAATTCCCTTTGACATTTCAGTGGAGAAAGTCAAGATGATATTTTAAAACTCAGGATCCTGAACAACTAAAAGAGGAAAAAGATAAGTAATTGAAAAGAGGGCAGAATCACAATATTCGACGCTCCTTTTTCTTCTGTGGAAGGATCCTGACACTGTTGGGCATACAGGTAAATGAGCATAAGCTTCGTACTTGGGGTTTTTCCCCTCCCTGTTCTTCAGGGAGTGTGGCGTCATCTTTGTACCTTTCCTTTGCACCATAAAAGAAGAAGCCAAACCTATGTACTGCGGGAATGCTAGCAGTCTTATTTCATGCCTGTTCATTCCTGGAGATGTCCAGATATAACTTGTAAGATAGTTTCCCCTTTTTTTCCAAAAATCAACACTATGTTTTTTATATTTATAATAACCACTTAAGCCACCAGTGATATAGTTTCCAGAGGAACCATTTTTACTCTGTTTTAATGAGTTTGGTCCGCATGTCGGTACAAAGGAACCAAGCAGCCGCAAGCAGCATATAAGGGGCTGCTATGGTGAAGGAAAGGTCTCCCTGAGGAAAGCGATGTGCCTTTATCAGTGTGACCTAATGGGAGAGCTCCAGACATAAAAATGCAGCATCCCCAAGACTTCATTCTTCTGCAACAGCTGCAGTGAGAACAACTCCCAGAGAGACTGTAAAAGAGCAGTGGTGTCATTATCATTCCTTTGTAAAGAACAACATGTTTATGCTTAAAGACTTTTTCCATTTTACTTTATTTTACTATTTTCCTTCATAATAATTCTATCCATTTTATAAGATATCTTTGAAAACCTTTAAATATGATTTCAGGACTCAACTTTTAACCAATGTACTAGCTCTAACACAGTAAATGCTCATTTTCAGCTAGTCAATGTAGTTCTATTTAAACTATTCTCTTATAAAAGTTTAAAGATCATCTATCTACAACCTTGATGCCACCGCTGGGATGCTAGGGCACATGGGTGGACCAATAGCAATGCAGAAAGATTTTGTGAATCTATAGATAAACTCTGCAATCACAAGAACTTATTAAGCTATATTTCACCTACTACACTGGGGACATACTCATAAGACTATAGATCTAGAAGAAACCTCAAGAGACTATCAGATTTATACATTTCTCTCCAAATATCTCAGTACTATTCAAGACTAATGGTTGTTTGTTTTCTTTATAAACATATTCTAGAACAGGAATTGCATAATTTTCAAGATTTTTTAAAAACCATCCAACTTACAAGAAGGGTTGCTATTTAGTCACTTAAAACCTCACTTATTTTAATTTTTTTTCAAAAACTGTAGGATTTTTACTTTCTAGGGGAACCAAGAACATAAAATATGGAAACTGAGCCCTGAAGGGAGAGATCAGGATTTGAATTCTGTCTTCGGGCTGCTAACCTAATGTTCTTTTTGTTATTCTGCTTCAAAAGTGAACAAAAAAAATATAATGCATGTAAAAGAATTTTAAAATACCTTCATCTATTACTACTCAGAGTAACTGTGTCTTTTACTGTTTTTACATTGTTAGTTGTCTCCTTCTGGGCACAGTATAAGGAAGGCTGATAAAGGAATATATAATGCAATACCAATTTCTTTAAAGGTATGCTGCAATTAGTCAAGAAATTTTCCTGAGTTAAAATAAGATTGTTTAAGCCATGCGATTTCACTCATTAGCAAAGTGAAGAAATTGAACTAGATGATTTTAAGACTTCTTCCCATTTACCACTATTTGAATCAGTTCAATTTTGCCTCATGAAAGTGTCCTGATACTTTCAACAGTAAATGCTACCCGCCACATCTAGCATGAAAATATGTAGGGCTTCACGATACATACTTCTATAAAAGGAAACTGACATGAACTTTACAATTTAGTCGAGTGTGATTCATAGAAAAGATCTCTCTGAAACCAGCCTGCATTTCATTAATGTTATAGGCATGGAGTTGGCCATTATAATCTTATATGTTATGCTTTCCAGTTATTTTCTGGGATCCAATTTTTTTTTTTGAGAAGTCAAGGTTAATCAGTTCATCAGAGAGCAGTATGACACTCATCTGCAAATCACAATTTCTTTTTATATTTCAAAATTTCTCTCTCACCCTCAGGAATACACTATAATTTCAATGACACACTCTTTATAAACAGAACGCAGAGATAAATGGGACTTGGGGAAAAGATTAGAATTGGTCTTTGCAAAATAAGAGGGTCTCAAATTGCACATTCTTATGATAAGCTACATCCAATGAATACTATTGTGAGCCTCCTGCAACTTGCTGCAGGATTCCTTTCCTGTAATGTATCTGAGAATGGAATGGTATCTTATCCCAAAAGTTTAAGGACAAAGACTAGAACAAATAATGTCAAAATCCCCACAACCTCTAATGTTTCCCAGTCTACTCAAGGCTTCAACGTTACTTTACCCCATTAATCTGTTCACGATCAATAGGTGGCCCAATCTTATAATGGAGTCTCCTGAATATAATTTACTAAACCTCCTTTTCCCACCTGAATCACTATCATCACTCATTCTATGTTCTGCATTATACAGAGGAAGCTATCAGGGCCTAACAGTCAGATCTGCCTGGGTTCAATGCACTGTAGCTGAGCAACTTTGTGCAACTTTGTTCATTTCTGTGACATTCAGTATCCTTAAAGTGGGAATGATAATACTCCCACTCCCACCACAGGATGTTGTAAGGTTTCAAGATGAAGTATACCTCTCTACATAAGCGTGCTTAGTAGATTGGCTCTAGTTGGCACACCACAGGTGCTCAAGAAATAGTTATTTTTGTTTTAATGTCTGAGGAAAATGTGTCTTTCATTCTTAGAAAGGCTTATTCCATCTTCTCCAGGATTGCCAAATGTCTTCCACATGTGCTCAGCCTTTTAGTCATTAAAAAAAAAGTTCCTCCTGGGCTTACAAATGTGTTCAGGTATACCTTTTTTTAAGTGTACAACTCTATGAGATTCAATAAATGTATACTCTCATTTAACCACTACCATAATAAAAACAGAGTTCAATGACCCCCACCTCTAAATTCCTTTGAGCCTTCTCCTTACCCCCAGTTTCTGACAATCATTGATTGATCTCTTTTCTATTCCTATAGTTTTGCCTTTACAAACACATCATCTAAATAGAATATGTGGCCTTCTGAGCCTAACTTCTTTCATTTTGTTTAATGCATTTGAAATGTATCCATTTTATTACATCTATATCTATATCTATATCTATATATATGTAATATATGCTCACGGACATTTTGCACATGCCATGTGTGTGTGTATAAATATATATAAAATCAGTCATTTGTTCCTTTAGTAGCACTCCATTGGACGGATACACCTTAGTGTTTTCCCGTCCTGTGTGTTCTCCATTCTCCAGTTGAAGGACATTTGAGTTACTTCCAGTTTGGGGCAATTATAAATAAACTAAAGCTGAGTTTTAAATTACATTTGTTCAAATATTTTTTTTAATTTTTACATTTAGCTATTTGAGGGTAAAAAGCAGTTGCTTCTTCCATCCCTACAAATTCATGAATTCATAGATTCTATTATAGTATTTTTTGTTTATTCTTGCAAAGTGGCAATTTCTGTGTGAGCTAACCTTCTTGTAATTATTTGCCAGACTCAGGCTATGTCAGCCAAAGCCTGTTACTATCATTCTGTTTCCCAGTTTTTTTCCCTTAGGACAAAAAGTTCATTAGATACATAATTAGTCATCCACATCATTGTGAGCACCAGTTTTATGATAAGTTTTGCTAATGCAGAGCAGGGAGAAACATTCTATCCTCAAACAATAATTTTCTTCCCACCTGCTTCCCAGCCTCCATGCCAATGCAATACATTTTGGGTTTCCTATTACTCCCAAAATTCTAGATATCAGTTTTTACATTAATCATTTTATAGTGTAGTAGCAAATGCACCCAAAGTCTAGTGACTAAACACAATAACATTTCAATTTTCCCTAGTGCTTCCTGTTGAATACAGGCAGGTAGAGAGCGTTCTACTCATTGGGTCACTTAAAGAGCCAGTCTGACAGAGGTGCTATCTCAATGTGTCCTTCAGCTGTTACTGTAACAGCAGGAAAGAAATTAGCCAAAAAAAAAAAAGCCACAATCCACACCTAACGTGAAAGGCAGTGAGGCAATACAATCCAACCATGGGGCTAAAGAGAGCTAAAAGTGTTTAAAGGACAGTGCAACTATGACAGTGTCTAATTTTTTCCCCAAGTGTTTGGCCAATTTTTCTAACGCTGTTTACTTATGACATCTTTTGCCCAGCAATTTTAAATCCCACCTTTATCATCTACTTAATTCTTATAGGTATTAAGTCCGTTATTGGGCCCTATTTCACTTCGGTCTTTGTTGCTTCCTGTAACTGCTCCTCAAGTATCATAGCTATCCAAAACTTTTTGATACAGGTAGGGCAGGTCCTTTTTCATTACTGTTCTATTTAAAACCTTTAATGGACCCTTATTTTCAGTTATTTATAAGACTTATTTTATCAGCCTAAATGTACAAGTGACAAGTGAATACAAACAATCCAACATAAATGTTCCTCTTCGATCTCTTTTCCATTTTCATTCTGCTCTCGAGACATCTCCGATCTACATTTTGCCATTTATATTTTATACTTGTACATGCATCTACTGTTTAACATCAACTGTATCACATTATCTGTATTGTTTTACTACTTTGAACAATTTAATTTGTTTTGGGGGTGAAAACATGATTTCAAAACTTCGAAGTCTGTTCATGTGTTTTATGGTTCAGCATATGATTTGTCTTAGTGCATGTTCCATGTGTTCTTGAAATGAATGAGTATTCTGTGGTTGCTGGGTACAGTATCTTATAAATGTCACTTAGATCAAGTTGACTGATAGTGTTGTTCAAATCTTCTATATGATCTGTACTCATATTTTGTCTACTTAGTGCAACCTGAGAGAAGTATTAAAATCTCCAATTTTGGGAAATTATCAATTTCTCTCTAATTCTGTCCATTTTGTGTATTTTAAAATATTATTATTAAGTATATTCACTTTAGAATTGTTGTGTTTTGATGTGTTGACTATTTTGTGATTATAACATGACCCTTTAATGTGTAATGATGCTTCTTGTCTTGAAGTCACTTTTGTCTGACATTGAACAGCATCCTGGGTTTCCTGTGCTGAGGGTGTGCATGGTGTATCTTTTCCAGTTTAATATGAGTAATTACATTTACAATGTCTCTCTTATGGGCAGAAAATAGTTGGGGTTTGCTTTTTTATGCAGTCTGATAAACTCTGAATTCAAATTATTGGTTTAATTGAGATCAAATCTCCATGATGTTATTTGCTTTCTATTTGCTCTGTTTCTTCTTCCTTTTCTCTCTTCTTTGGGGCTAGTAAATTTTTTAACATTTTATAATATCTCTTCTATTGGCTGTTTAGCTAATACTGTTTTGTGAAGCGTTTTGCTTCTTTTTGTTGTGTTGTTTTTGGTTTTTGACATGTTTCCTCTAGGGGTTATAGCGTGCATCCCTAATTAATCACAGTCTCCTTGAATTAATGTTATGTCACTTCACATATTATGTAAGAAAATGCAGTAGTAACATTCAGTTAGCAATGCTCCCATTCTTTGCAATAGTGTGAATCATTTACTTCTAGATATATTATACACCTCACAATATAATGTTTTAATTTTGTTTTAAGTAGTGCATGCTTAAAAATTTAAGAAAACAAGTGAAAAATATTTTATCTTTACCCTTGTATATAGTCTTTCCAGTATTCTTCATTACCTCCTATATATCTGAATTCCCATCTGGTATCACTATCCTGAAGACATTCCTTTAACATTTCTTGTACTGTTGTGAATTCTGCTGGCAACGAGTTCTCTCAGCTATCCTTTCTCTGAAAATTTATGTTTCCTTCACTTTCAAAAGATATTTTTGCTAGATCTAAAATTCTAGGTGAGACTTCCACTTATAGCAAATGAGGGAATAAGATGGTTTAGAATTGCCTCTTTCTGTCAACTAGAAAATGGAAAAATTATAGAAAACAAAAGAGATTTTCAGATGGGGGGCAATAGGCAGCATAGGACTGAGAAAGGGAAGACAAATGAGTTCAGTCCTGCCATTGCCTTGGCTCTCTGACTGGAAGTTATTCCCGGATTTTTAGCACAGGGAAGGTGAACCCAAGAAGCGTCCAACCCTATCACTGAATTGAGAACACAGAGACTGAAGACCAATGCAGCCAGAATTTACAGAGTTTAGAATACCGATGAGTTTTGTCAATCTTGACAGGGTCCTTTGCTTCCAGGGCTCTAACTGCCTGCATTTTCTGTCTGATTTGGTTGCCTTTAACAATCTTGCTTCTATTGTTCCCTCCACAATTTATAATTATTGGCAGCAGAAGAGTGAGTCTGGTATTCCTTTACTAATAGAAGCTAGAAGTCCTGTACTTTTTTTTTACCTACCATATATCCTCAATATCTTTTGCTTGAATGGCACTTCTCATTCCTTTTAATGCTGAGCAGCATTCAATAACAAAAACAAAGCCCAACATACTTAACCATTCTTCAGTGTAAGACAATTCAATTATTTATAGGGTTTTATTATTGTACAAAAGAAATAATGTTACATGTAACATGTGGTACAATGATACATATAACATATGTATCTTTTCCATTTGTTCTAAAAGTTGTAAAGGTTAGAGTTCCTGAACTGAACTTGTTATGTCGAAGGGTCTACACATTTAAAATATTTATAGTTCTTACAAAGAGCCTCCATGAAATTAAACTTTTCACTATACATTTTCTTGTTTCATTTACTCCTCAAGAATTCCTTCAATATCAACTTACCAAATTCCACTTATACCATTAAAGTTTCTTTCAGATTAGTATCTTTGAATTTTATTTATTTTTATGTTTTCCATATAATTTTAATTTTCTTTTATATTTTAGTCAATTCAAACTTTTTTGCTGGTGTTAGTTATAACTAACACCAATGACAATTGGTGTTAGTTATACTGTGAATATACTTCATTTTGTATATTCAAAAATTGATAAGGCACTAATTATGGAAAATTTGAAAAACAAAGGAAAATACTTTTAGAGAAAAGCATTCATTTTCTTGGGGCATTTTTTCAATTTTTTAATTATATGCACAGGTTTGGTTTTAAGCAATTTGATCATAAAGTCTATAAAATATTGTAAGGTACTTTTCTATGTAACATATGAAAAACATTTCTTCTCTTGTTATTGACCAGATGCTTCTCAAGTCTGGTTGTTTTAAATAACACTATCGTGATTTTGTACAATCTACTTAGAATAGTTTCCCAGAAGTGGGATTACTTGGTATTGATACATAGTTAATAAATATTGCTAAATTGCTTTTTAAAATATTTGAATATTTACATTCACATTAACAATGTGTCTATTAAATTATACCGTTGACAATGATTTTACTTCTGCTAATTTCACGAACAAATTAAGTGGTTTCCCAATTTTTCAATTTACAGATATTTTATTAATAACAAAGTTGAACATTGTTTTATAGGCTTCTTAATCAGTTAATTTTCTTCTATAGAAAATTATTAATTTCTTTCAATCATTTACTTTTGGTTTCACACATACTGCTCTCTTCTATTAACATACTGATCACTGCCCTTCATTCAATAAAGACCTTGTGAAGTCCAGTCACTCAGACTTTCTTAAATTCTGCAATCAGTCTGATTATGTATCAATGTCCATCCAATCTCTTTGCTGCTCATTTTATTGACTTTTTCACTTCCAATGACTCCATATTTACTTCATATTCACTACACGCATCACTGCAAATATTTGTTAAAGCCATAAATTCACGATTTCTCTCTGACCTGAACCTCTCTCACCCTACCTAAGAAGAGCTCTCCTCTTTCATTATTAATGCAACACTTTCCCCTCATATAGTTGCCAAGTATCTAAGAATCATCAACATTCTCTGTTTGTCCAAATCTATCTATGATCTACCTGTAAAACACTCTTTTTCTTCCAATCAACATCAACTCCGTGATATATTTTCATAAGCATTTTTTAGGCTTTATCTCTCTGGCCCTTCATCTTTCATTATTCCTATTCTTTAAAAAAGTCGACCCACCTCACTTCACCTGTCCTCCTTCTCTCTGACAGAACTCTGCTCGATGAGCACTGCTGATAGTTGGCACTGTTACAAATTCAACACCTTTTGCCTCAGCTGGGCCTTCAGTGCTGCTTAGGAGCCCTGTGCATTTCCTCTCGTAGCTTCCACTTTCAGCAACTGTCAACAATTACTACCATAATTTTCTTCACTTTCCTCAAACTAGAAAAATACCTCTTCCAATGTCACTTTCAGAACATGATCTCAGTCTTTACCTCATAGAAAACAGTAGCCAAATTTTCCTTACTTTCTTGCCTTTTTCCCTGACACACTTTGAAAGGATTTTTTTTTCTCCTAACTGAAGTTAATGGCCTGTATTCTTGCTTTTCTGGTTCCTGTTTCATCAGTCACTCCAGGTCTCTCCTGTGTCTTCACCACCACCAGTGAACAAGGTTTCTGTTGTTTTTTGTCAGCACTTACCTTCATTCACTCAGGTCTCTTTCATATTAAAGAGAAAGAGGAAAGAAAGAGGGAAGGAAGGAAAGAAAGAAACAACCAAAGGAGTCAGAGAGGGCAGGAGGGAGAAAGAGAAACATCCTCCAAGATTCCACTAGCTTAATATGCTGGGGAAATTGAAGGTTATGATAAACATTTGTAACATAAATGGTGAAAAGCATTAAGTTTCAGGGTGATCAACCTTGATTTATGAGCTTCACGGTGTCAAAGACGAAAACTCTGTCATCCTTCTGGAACGGTAGGTATCAATCCAAATAACGTCTTAAAAGATATACCTAACCCGCCCCCACCTATTTTGACCACAAAGATCACACACAAAAATGAGGTATTATGCACATGTATGTTTCCTAATAACATATATAACGGACATAAAGTTTAATCTTTCAGTAGAGGTAGAAAATTTCAAAGGGACAGAGAACTCCCTTAATTGAATTCAATAAAATTCCAATATATAAATTAATTGTTCATTCTAATTGTATTATAAAATATTGTTTGTGTGCATTTGTATTTTATTTTGTTCAGGTTTTACTGGTTTAAGTTAGAAAGAAGAGTTTGTATTTCACAAACCCTGAAATATTTCACTGTGTAACAACTTTAATGGTAGTAATTTGCTTTAAAAAAATACTGTCATCAGTACATGTCAATAGAGAATTTCTTCCACAGATCTATCAGTGATATGTAATTATTGGGTTTTATCAATTATTTAAAAGAGTTTAAAATTTAATTTTCAAATTCCAATTGTTAAAGTGAATACATTTTAATTTTAATATTCTTAGTAGGAACTATAAGCTCATTGTACATATGGATTCTTATAAGATTTCAGATAACCTTTAAAAATAGATTCCTTAACATTTTTCAAGTGTACACTAAAACCTGAAATTTATTATTTCATGCACCAGATGTCACTGTTTCTACATGCTAGTAAAATGGAGCAACAAATTTTGGCAGTTAAAAAAGAAATTATTTACTTTGTATTTTTATTCTTAAGTATATAACCAGGAGAAATGTATAAATGTGTAAAACAACAAAAAAGTACTATTCATAATATCCCAAACTAGAAACTTGGAGTTTGGAGTAGAGGGACTAAGCAAAAAAGAAAAAAAAAAAAGAACTCATTGGCAGGAAAACAATGTGGGGATTGCTTGGTGGGGGTGAGAAGGGGGCTGGTTGGACGTGGAAGAGGATATGGGGGGTAAATAATAATGGGAAATTAAATAAAATAAAGAGTAGAATGGAAAAATGCATAGGGGGTATATGCATACAATGGAAAACTATGCAACAATGACTAAAAATCTACAAACACACAAAACGAATCTCGGAAACAGGTAGAGTGGAAGAGGTCAGATACAAAATGCTATATTGTAGGATGTCATGCCTTTTGTAAAGTTCAAAAACATGCAAACTAATCTATGGTTTAAAAGATACATGAGTGGTTGGGGAGATTGTGACTGAAAGGGTGAGAAGGGGCTTCTAAGGTTGTGGAAACATTCTGTCTCTTGGCCTGGGTGGTGGCTATAGGGGTTTATTCAGTTTGCTATAGTTTATTGAGCTACAATTTCATGACTCATACAATTTTGTTTCTGTGTTATACTTTATTTAAACAGTTAATGCATACTTAAGTGTAAATAATTGATTGAAACTAAGTTATTAAACTCCCACATCTACTCAGGATATAATTCAAATTTAATGATTATATGTATTGGGTAAAATTCACGAGTTCCCAAGCTTTCCCCTTGAGTTGACTTTAAATCCCTGGATATTTTTGTTTGACTCCCATGGCTGATCTCTTCTGTAGTCCAAGAAAAATTCCTCCACCATTTTTCCCATTTCATCCTGCTGTGTGCACAAAAGATGCAGCTTTCATTGATTAGCTTCGTTCTGCAGATGTCAACAATTTTCCCTCTATGGACCCTCTCCCCTTAGCATATAACTCTGTTTCAGTTTCTTCCATCTTCAAAGGCAAAATAATCCTCTCTGCTTCCCAGTTCCCTCTAGCTAGGTACACTATTGTCAAGGTAGAAAAGTACTTTTCCTATTCCATTTTATACTTAGTATTTGGAGGCCTGCAAATTAAGGTGAGAAAAGACAGATTAGCAAGAGAAAAATATATTTTTGTTTTATAACCAGGCATACTTGGTTCCATATCATCACCTCCAAGCATATCTCCTATGGCAACACATAAATCCATAAAAGCTGTTTTTCCTAAGGTCACAAGAAACCTTGACATCGCAATTAACCTTTGCATCATCCCTTGAGGCATTTCACACTACTGATAACTATTTCTTGGGTAGAGCAAAGTTGTCTGGAATATCATAAATCCTCCCCTACTAGAAAATATTGGTGGAGGGGCATGGATTGAGTCCTGTATAATCATTTGAGCAACATAATTAGGTTACATTTTCTTTAGGTAAAAATAAATCGCATTTCTGTTATTCCTCCTCTATATTAATTACATTACATATTGATTTTATTATGGTATAAATAGGATAAATTAATTATAAATCTTTTACATGATTAAGACAATATTAAAATATTTGTTAAAAAGGGAGCCAGTGGATATGATAGTTTGGGAGCCATTGGTAAAATTTGTGGATCAGCCACTCTACTTAGCGAGGGTCAAGTGATGTTCCCTGGCTGGCCATTACCACCTTCCAGCTCCACAAATAATTCATAATGATGGCCAGAGGACAGAAACAAAACTTACTCATAAAAGATTTTCATTTTAAAGCTGATTAGTTTCCTCAGTGCCCCAATTACTTCCGTCTGTCCAGTGCCTAAGGAATATCCTAAAGGAATATTAGCAATAATTTCAATAATTTTGATCTCTTGCCTCATTTTTGCCTACCATCTATCATCATGCTTTTTTATAGGTAAAGGTTAAACTCAGTTTTACTCAGACTTTTATACTGTCCACGATTAAGAAAAGGGGTATAGTTTTCTGGTGGATAAATAAACTATTCTCTTCGCAGTGAAGAGCATGTGGCAGTATTCTTCTGTATCAGGCATAGAACTAAAAACCTTGATATATTGCCTCATTTTATCTACATTATGAGGGAAATACATATTATCATCTCCATTTTGCAGGTGAGGAAACTTAGGCACAGAGAAGTTAAGTAACTTGCACAGGATCACATTTTTTAAAAATGAAATAGCATTGCACATATGAATTCCTAGGGTCAAACTTATGTCTAGGAAAATTCTACCTCGCTATGAGAATCAACATCATATAGACATCTAACGCAAAGAATAAGTTAGTGTGGGGTGAGTCTTCCTCAACGGGCAATATCGGGAGGTGTGTTTGGGGCTATACTCACATGAAACAGGGGCATAAAATACAGCTGACCCTATCAAATCTGGTTTCTATTTTTGCTGTTCATTTTTTTTCTTTGCAGAATTTCTGTTCAATGGTCAGGTTGAAAGGATGTCTCATAATATATGTGTCTATTTCCAGAAGCAAAGAATCTGCACAGAGGCACTTCAGTAGCCCTTATGAATGGCTTCAGAAAGTGTCATTTTTCTCTTTCGCTTTCAAACCAGAATCCAGGAAAGAGCTTAGTAGAAAACTACAGTCTTAACCACACCAAGTGACTATCCAGTTTACTACTTTCAACATTAAGATCCTTGAAAAGTTATACCATTTCCAGACAATTATTTTTTCTCAGTAATACAACTTTTTTAAAACCCTAAAATGCCTTAAATAACTTGTGTACATTAAATAATATTTTGATATTATAGTTTTAGGTAAAAACACACCAACCCATTTATCACAAGATTGTCTAGTGAGAGATTATCATATGAACACATTTAAATTGTACTCTATGGTTGGATATACTCAAAAGGAATGAAATAGTATCTTCTCTGATTTTTTTAGTCGATTGTGAACTTGGGTTACTTCCAAATATTTTGTAGCACTCACATTTTACTCTATTTTGTCCTAAACACCTTTATCCTAAAACTGTTTGAGCTATAACTTTAGTAAAGTTTTATGTAAAATACCCATGAGCCCTAGAAGGACTGAAGATAAAAAAGGTTTAACATGGTATAAAGAGAAGACTGTACCTGCCAAAGAATGAGTCATTTGCACCCATAGTCTTCACTCTATTCACCATCTTTTATCAAGTCGTGTCTCCCTGTAAGAGCAGTTCAATACATCATAGTCATGCTACATCGTAGGGACAAACTGTGTTTACTTTCAGTTATTTTTTGTTATTACTTATATTAACTTGTTTTTGTTGTTTAATTGAAATGTTTTTCTATCTGTGAACATTTTTTGATTCCCTTGGTTTGAAATGGAACACATCATAAAATTTCCCATTTAAACTCATGGTAAAATTGTTTAATTTAAGTTTTTTTATATTACAGTTTTCAGGAAAAACTGAAGTTGCTTAGGAAAGAATGGATGTATTTATCTGTGACTTCTAAACCCAAACTCAAATTGCTTCCTCTCTGCCAGTCAGCGCTCCCATTGTACAATATGAATCTCAGGGAGGCGCTGCTGATGTGACCGGCGGGTGTGATTGTGATTCAGTCTGTTGTTCCCACATGGAGTTCACAAGGGAAAAGAAGCTTCACTGTAAACGTGATGCCAGCTGAAAATTTTCTCTCTTGTTTCTCACTCTTACAGTCAAGTATAAGGAATTTGATAAATTAAGGAATTGGGTAAATGAGGAAATTTAGGCACAAATTAATGTTGACACTGATAAATCTCCTTGTACTTGTTAATGAAAATGAAGAGTAGGAAGTATTTTAAGAGCTATAAAAATGAGAACACAAAAGCTTGACAAATTTCTCCTCTGGGACTTGTTTTCTTTCATCCCTCCTTACTACTTGACTCCTCATCCCCATTTTGAAATAAAAATGTCAAGGCAAAGTTAATAAACAGCAATCTACCAATATAAATGTGTATAAAATGTAATCACTTAATGAAAACAAAGGTTTAACATTCTACTAGATACTTCCGTTTATATAATGTAAAAATGTCCTGGCTTAAAAATTCCTTCCTGAACAATTATATTAATTTTTCAACCAAATTTTATTTTAGTATACCAGTTTTACAAAATTGGGCCTTTTTCCTATATCATTAGGAACTAAATAATTATATTTTGTATGGGAAAACATTATCTTCTGTATTTGTTTAACTACAGTTTAACAAGGAACCTTCCAAATCCCATCTTTCATCCTATTCTGCCCTGTGTAAATTGTTTACTCCCTTAACTTTAATAATAATGTAGCAGATTAAGTTGTAAAACTACTCTTTTTTTCCTATTGATCTAAGAAAAATGGATAGACACAGTATGAACTCAGATGAATTCCCTGGCTTAAAACTACTCATTGTTATCTCATTTCACAACTTTCAACAAAGTTGCTGAGCCTCTGCAGAGCACCTGGACTGTGTTGAAAGAGGAACAAAAAAGACAGAATCTCTGTCCTTCTGGATCTTAAATCTAGTTGGCAAGATAGATGATAACCAAGTAAGCAAATATGCAATTACAAATGGCAATAAGTGGTATGACTCAGACAGGGTAGGAAGAGAGGATGATGATGAGGGAGATCAAGAAAAGTTTCCCCACCCCTAGCACCTGAAAGTCAAGAGGTAGTCCATCATTTTAATGACATAAGGCAGAGGATCAATGTTGTAATGAGAAAGAACAGCATGTTCAAAGACCCTCAATAGGAAAAGATGAGTATGGTCACAGATGGATTAAGCTTCTGCATTCTATCTTCCTCCAATATGAAGATTGAGAGATTTAGAATACATGAGCTGTGCTACAGGATTCTTGTCTGAAGTTTCTGAATCCCTCATGAATCCTAAACCCTCATGATTCATGTATCCCATCATGAATCCTGAATACCAACAGTAGTCTGTGCAGCAGCTCAGAACTCAAGTGCAAAAACCTTTACTTTTCTATAACTCATGTCCTAAGTCTAAAAGGTTAGAAAATTTCCAATTTTTTCATTGATATTAGAAAATGTCTAATTTTCCCAATAGAAATTAGAAAGGCAGGTTAATATTCATGATGAATATGCATACAAAAATTCTCAACAAAAGGTTAGCAAATTGTACTCAACAACATATTAAAAAGGACCATGCACCATGATTTAGTGGGATTTATCCCTAGAAGAGAAGGGTGGTTCAATATTTGCAAATTAATAAATATAGAATAAGGAATAAAAATCATATAATAATCACCAAAGATGAAGAAATGACATTTAAGCATCCTTTCATGATAACTCTCAAAAATGGGTATAGGAGAAACATACAAAAATAATTAAGGTCATATATGACAAGTTCACAGCTAAAATCACTATTAATGGAAAGATTCAAAGCTTTCCTGCTAAGATCAGTAACACCACAAAACAAGCCCATTCTCACCACTCTATTCAACATAGTACTGAAAGTCCCAACTGGAACAATTGGGAAAGGAAAAAAAAGACATATAAGTCAGAAAGGAAGTAGTAAAATTTTTCTCTGTTTGCAGATGATATAATTTTATATGTGGAAAATCCTAAAGATTCCACCAAACATCTCAGGATGAAATCAACAAATTCAATAAAGTTAGTGGATACAAAATCATACTTACAGAAATTAGTTGCACTTTATACACTAACAACAAAATATCCAAAAAAGAAAAAAAAATCTCATTCACAATAGCATTAAAAACAGTATAATACTGAGGAGTAAATTTAACCAAGAGGATGAAAGGTCTGTATTCAGAAAACTATAAAACATTAATAAAATAAATTGAAAAAGACACAAATAAGTGGAAAGGTATCTATCCCTTGTTCATGGATCAGAAGAATTAATACTGATAAAATCTTTGTATTACCCCAAACCAACTATACGTTAAATACAATCCCTATCAAAATTCCAATAGTACTTTTCACAGAAACAGAAAAAAATAATGCTAAAATTCCTGTGGAACCACATGAGACTCTGAATAGCGAAAGCAATCCTGAGAAAAAAGAATAAAGTTTGAGGCATCAACTTCCTGAGTTCAAACTATATTGCAAAGGTGTAGTAATTTTTTAGAAAAAGTATAGTACTGTCATAAAACTGACAGACAAATGAAGAATTGAGAAGCCAGAAACATATGCCATTTGACAAGAGAGTGGAGAACACTCAATGGGGAGAGGGTAGTTTCTTCAATAAAAGGTGTTGGGAGAACTGGATAATCATATGCAGAAAAATGAACTGGACCTCTATTTTACATCATTCACTAAAATTAACTCAAAATGGATTAAAGACTTGAACATAAGATCTGACACCATTAAACTCCTATAAATCATACGGCAAATTCTTCTTGGCATTGTTCTTGGCAATTTTTTTTGCATATGACAACAAAAACACAAAGCAACAAACACAAAAATGGAGAGGTGGTACTACAGCAATCTAAAAGGCTTCTGCACAGCAAGAGAGACCAGCAACAAAATGAAAAAGTGGCCCATGGAATGGAAGACAATATTTAGCAACCATATTCCTATAAGGGTTTAATATCCAAAATATATAGCAAACCATAAAACTCCAAAGCAAGGAAACAGCAACTCCAATAATGGCCAGAGGAACTGAAGAGACCCTTTTCCAAAGAGATATACAAATCGCTAACAGGTACATGAAAAGATACTCAACATTATGAATCATCAGGGAAATACAAATCAAAAATCACAAGGAGATATCAACTCATACCTGATAGAGTGGCTATTATAAAAAATGCACTCAAAAAGCAAAAAAACAACAAGAGATAACAGGTGCTGGTGAGGATGTGGAAAAAAAAACAGTAGGGAGGTACCTCAAAAAAATTAAAAAATAGAACTATCATATGATCCAGCAATCCCACTTTTGGGTATATTTCCAAAGAAATTAAATCAGAATCTCGAAGAGATATCTGCACCCCTGTTTCTTGAAGCATTATTTATATTAGCCAAGATATGAAAGCAACCTATGTGTCTGCCTTCAGATCAATGGATAAAAAAGGCATTTATAATGGTATATTGTTAAGCCATGAGAAAGAAGGAAATCCTACCATTTGATACAACACGGGTGAACCTTGATGGCATTATGCTAATTAAAATAAGTCAGACAGAGAGAGACAAATACTGTATGATATCACTTACATGTGGTATTAAAAAAAGCTAACTCCTAGAAACATAGAGTAGAATGGTGGTTGCCAGGGCCTGAGAGAAGGCAGGGAGATGGGGAGATGTCAGTCAAAGGGGGCATAATTTCAGTCATGAAATGAGCAAGTTCTGGGGATCTAGCATGTGCCACTTAGTGACTGTGGTTAACCACACTATATTTTATACACGTGAAAGTCGATGAGAGAGTAGGTCTTCAATGTTATCACCACACACACAATGATAATGATAGGAGATGATGAAAGTGTTAACTAACCCTATTGTAGTGATCATTTAAAAATATATCAATGTATCAGATCAAGTTATATGCTAAACTTACACAATGTTGCATGTCAGTTATATTTCCATAAACTTGAAAACCATAAATAACTAGACAATAGCTGTGAGTATAACGGATTTTTTGAGCCCTTTGAGTTCCAGCAAATCACCAACGTGAGGGTCCTCCAACACAGTAAGTACCATTAACAAGGTGCTAACTACGTTCCAGGCACAGCTGTGAGCACTTGGGTATATGATTTTTTCTAATCCTCAAACCACTCTTTTAAGTAGAAAATGTGCCTACTATCATTTTAAAGATGAGGAAAGTGAGGCATGAATAAAATAAATTACTTGCCTAAACCGCAGAACTCAATTCAAATCCAGGCAGTCTACATCTGGAAGCTTGCAACTCAGCTGCTGGGTTAATGCACAGAAGGGTGGAAGGAAACCCCAAAGTGTCTCTGAACGATGTGCCCGTGTAAGTGAACATCGTTGTCTTAATCCTGTCCCCTTGACTTCCTTAGGTCAAATCATAGTCTTCTGTTTCTCTCCTTACCGGAGGTCCTGGAAATCATGCATGTGTCTTTCTCATTAAGAGCCAAGGTTGTCTCCTAAATACCTCTTAGGAGGATTTAATTGCTTCGAAACATAAGGTAGGCAATCCCTTGTGGGGTCTTGTCCAGAAATCAGAGGATGGCTGTACCCAATCCCTTTACTCTCTCTCTTCTCTCTTACCCAGGAATACTTCCGTAGCTAGAGAGTAGCATTGGGGGTGGGGGGGAAGCTTACTCTCTAAATCTTGGAGTTACCATCATTCCCAAAGATTTAGGTATCCCATTTCAAACAACAGGAAAGTGAGGTTAAAAAAAATTAACTTAATTTTTCATCCAAATTTATATATTAGTGGTACAAATAGCATTTGAACCCCATCAGTCTGAGTGTATAACCAGGGATGGTTGACACATATGTGACCATTTATCTAGGCATATAGCTAATCTGTTCTTCACAGAGAGAACACTGGAGAGAGTAAGGAGGATCATATTAGGGGAGCATGGAAATACCGCAACACGATTGCCTGCTTCTCTGTTAATAGAACAGGTCTTCAGAAGGAGCTGGTTGGTGAATCTGTCCCCATGGAACACTATTAAAAAGGAAATTTAAAACAGATAAAAGTAGGGAGCATGGAGAGAACTGAGAAGTTGGACCACAAACAACAGGACCAAAACAGGAGCAACCTAGCACAGCAAGATCATTTATAAATAGGGAGTGTGCTGGCCAACGGAGGCAACACCAGGATCTACAGATAGTGGAAAGCTGACAAACAGAGACAGACTTTGCAAGCACTAAATCCAGAGAACTTTGGGGAAGCAGACTTCTAGTTACCCAAAGAAGTGCCCCTGCTCAGTTGGGAGTAAGATAGGGAAGAAAAACCTAATCTCACACATGGCCAAGTAAAGGAATATGTCTCTAGTTCCTTATATTTGGGTCTATTCATAGATACTGAAATGGATCTTAACTTTATGAGATTAGGGCATCAAATAGATATAATGATAATAATATTTGCTTTATTAACAGGCAGTGTTCAGTTTAATATTTTCATATCATAGAACATTATTTCATTAATTTGCTTACTGAAATATAATTTCCATGAAAGAAGGAAATTTATCTGTCTTTTTTAACTCTGTATCTTCAGTTCCTAGAAGAGAAATTGACACAGAGCAGAGGTTTATTGAACAAATAGTTCTTAAGTAACTAACTGGTGGAATTGATTGATTAATTAATGTTGGACAAGTTTTCCATAGACTCTTCCTGAGTCTTTGGAAAAGGAGGATAAAGAGAGGTGTTAGAAATAAGAGTAAAGTAGAAATGTTTCAAGCCTATAAAAGAGAGGAGAGGCAGCCTCCCCCTTGCCGTGGCATTGAGATGGAGATGGGTGTTAACAGTTTCACTGCCTTAAGAAAAATTACCTGGCCCAGCTGCAGTAAATTGGGTTTGACGGTTTTCCAGTCTAAGGGAAGAAAAATTGTGTCCTGAGTCTGAAGAACATAGGGGCTCGGTGCAATAGTCATTGATAGAGTCAACCACTTTAAGAGAGAGAAGTTGGGTTAGAAGACAAGGATGGAGCCAGGTTGGGGGTGACTAGAAATGCAATATTATTTATATCATTTCACAAATGGGAGATGCACATATTGAAGTCATAACAAGCACCAAATTGGTACCCAGTTAGGAATGGAAGTGATTTGGGCAATATTAGGAGTCCTGAAATTATTGTGGAGGACTTTCACCAGAGACAATTATGTATTTCTGTTGTTTTACTTTTTAGTGTATTATCAATAGTCATTGATTTTTTTAATCCTCTCATGCTGGTGGACTGTGGGGGTATACCTATTAAATTGTTCATTCTTTGATGAGATGTGATCTAGGTAACTGACTTAAATCTCATTAATGACTTTAAAGATAATTTTTACTTAATGTGGTGAGTTTTAATCATTTTCTTCCTTCTTCTTCCCATGTCTTTTCAGTACATGTGCAAAACATCACCCCAGATATGAAAAGTCAGAAACCTCAGGCATTTGTGTTAAATACCTGACATATTGATTCACTTTCAAGAAAGGCATAATCTTTCTCTCCATTTCAAAATTAGGTGCACATGTTTTAGAGTGAAGTTGGGTTTTGTTGATAACTTGGGAAAAAACTTGAAGTAGCTTTTCCCTTCTGAAACCAAAGAAGAATTTTAGCCAACAATCTGAGGTTAATATTGTCCCTAGCTCAGGACTTAATTACCACCTGGAGTCAACGTCCCCAGAGCATTAGATTACAAGGACATTTCCCACCTTGCACTAAGGACATCTGCAGAGTCCACACTACCTGCCCTAGACATGACAGTTCAAGATAACTTTAACCAAAGGTGAATGCTTATAGTTCAAATAATTTAATTCATGCCTCACATCTCTAATGCTTAAGCATACCCAAACTGCAGATTCTTCTGGCATAGCACTCTGTCCTTTCATTTGAAGATCTGCTTTACCACCCCAACCTACCTCCCATGTTATTGTTGACTGACCTCCAAACTCTGGCACTTCTTCCCTTGTCAACTATTCTTATCTGCATATTCAGTCTCTTTAGAGAAAGTTCTCTTTGTGTGCTTGCTCTAAAGGAATGTCTCAAAGATCATTTTCAGCTGTTTATTGGATACATATTTAAATTTTAATAGTTGCATTTTAATTTAATGTGTATTAGAAAAACATAGCATCATTTTGCACACTGATTTTGAAAAAATAGAGGTGATGAGTTGATTATTGAGAAAACAATAAAATATGTAGAAAGTGAAGATGGCAAAAATCTAAAATGACTGAAGTTTAAAAAGTGCTGCCTTAATGTAATCCTGATTTTTTAGTGAAAACTCCAATCCCATTGTCACTTTCTCCAGTGCTAGCTACGCGTTCTGTTACATCCTAGCTGCCATAAGGTCAGTGGATGTCAGGTGCATTCCCTCATTATCTTTTCCAGATCTTGACTTTGTCTGTCTTTACTTGAAAACGGTACTCCTTTGAAGCTCACGTCCTTACTATCGTATTCTATAAACCCCATCTCTTCTCTGCGGACTACTGTCCTTCAGATCAGTCTCTCACAGACATAACACGCTTGAACATCTAGCTCGCAGGCTCTAGTCTTGTGGCATGTGTGGGTGTGTGCTATTAATAAAAGCAATATATCCCCAATTTGAACATTTGAAAAATATAGAAAGTAATGCTGTGTATCATTATTAATGATTTAAAAATATTATTAACAATGGTCATATTTTTTTCATATATCACTTTTTTATATTTTATCTCAAGTCATTGTGCTATTAAGATGTCTGTCCTTAAAATATAATATAATATAGCCTATATAATTAACCCTTAATAGCTTAGTATACCTATCATCATTTAATCATTCTTATATTGCTGGATAGTTGGGTAGTAATAGACTTTAATTTTTATATAAAATTTGCAATGAAAATCTTTGTGGATAATTTGTTGTACTAGTTTATATTAATCTATTGGGCTAGAATCCCAGGGGAGTTACTAGGTCAAAGGTCATAAAAATTTGAAGTATACCTGGATAAACTGAGGACTCTTTAGGGCATTCATAAAGAACACTAGGTGGTTACAAAGTGGCTAACAACCCAGCTTTGGTGCTTCTGTTGTCTAAAGCCACTCCTACCTGCTATCAGCCTTCATTACGCTGAGTAGGCCCTGGGAAATGAACAAGAATTTTTGAGAAACTCACTTAGAGACACAGGAAAGAATACAAGCCAAAGTGGGAGAGGAGAGCCATGTGACAGTAACCGACGATAGTGAAACTTCGTGAAAATGAACAGGGATAGTTACAGGAGATACAATGGGATTTAGGTAAAACCTTTTACATGGCGCCTACATTCACTTTTACAAAAAGCTTGTGATGTTTGTTCACACTCCGTCTTCAAGAAGTTCAGACAGGTCACATGAAATTCACAGAAGCTGAAACACAAAGACTTACAAATGCAAACTTCAAAAGAATATATGCAAAGCTTGCATGCTATGAATCTATGAAGTAGGTATCTGGGTTAAGACCATAAGCTTTGGAACACAAAAAGCCATAAAAGAGGCTTTTAGCTGCTGTCTTGTAGTTTTAAATTTGATGGGGTGGTGGAGGAGGTGAGATGTGCAGGGAGCAGTGGAATGATATTTTCCAAGTTTACATCTTAAGAACTAGTACAAATATATATAATTTTCAACCTCAGCCCCCCAAATAAAAAAGGATTTGGTAATTTCTGATGGAGCAGTTTCAGTCTATTTTGTTTAAGACCATGGACTAAGGAACCAGACTACCTGGGTTTGAATCCAAAATCCGAAACAATGGCAAGCCAAAAATGAATACAATGGTTTACCTATGCAAAGACGAAAGAACAGGAGAGTGAGCCCAGGATGGAAGCTAGTTTTGAATTCAATATTGTGTAAATGTCATATGTATTTAAAAAATAATAAATTAAAGAATGACATAACAAACTGTGCCCCAAATTTGAAAAAAAATAGTGATACTACTCAACCTAAGTGTTTATCTGTTTGGTAGCATAACTGCACAGACCAGAATCATTCCAAATAACTTCAAAACAAGTATTTGACTCTATTTCCCTACTGGATATAACCTGAGGAAGACAAACAAACAAAAAAGCCCCGCTGAAATTGTTTTCAATGGTCTTGTTATTAGTAGAAATGTTGGTATCGCTATTTTGGTATTTGGTACACACATTATTATATACATTCTGCATATATACATTAATAAAGCAAATGAATATATTTATGTCATTAAGAAACAATGTTTTAAAAGCAACAGAAGAGGTAGAAATATAAAATCAAATAAATTAGTAAAATAAATAACAAAGATGATTTGTTTATCTCTAAAATTTATTCCCCATTACCATTTGCAAATGATAGAACAAAGTGAGCAATAAAAAGAAAGTGACTGCAATAGATCAAAATGTCTGATATATACAGGGTGGGTCAAAGTTAGGTTTACAGTTGTGAGCGTGCAAAACAGAGTTTTCTTGTACTAGTGATTATTGTATTGCTTTCCGTGTGAACAACAGTGAACCTCCTTTTGCCCCACCCTGTATACGGTGTGTGTGTGTGTGTGTGTGTGTGTGTACCCTTAAATACATAATTGTATTTAAAATATAAAACCCATAGCTCAACTTTGGTGGTTATTAGGACAGAAACATTATTATAATAATAAAATTAAAAAGCAAACATTTATTTATTCTGCCTTTTTTTTCAGACAGTATTTCAGAACACCACCCCAAAATGAAAGTTCTTTTTTTATTCTTGTTTATTCTATTACAGTTGCCCTAATTTTCCCCCCTTTGCTTTCCTTCATCCTGCCCACCCCCCTGCTTCCACATCCATCCCCACACCTTTGTCCATGTTCACGGGTCATTCATACATGTCCTTGGACTACTCCCTTCCCCTTCTTTCCACCATTTCTGCCCTCTCCCCTTTTCTCTGGTAGCTGTCAGTCTGTTCCTTCTTTCCATGTCTCTGGTTCTGTTTTGCTTGTTAGTTTATTTTGTTAATTAGATTTCTCTTATAAGTGAGCTCATATGGTGTCTGTCTTTCACTGCCTGACTTACTTCACTTAGTACAATTGTCTCCAGTTCCATCCATGCTGTTGTAAAGGGTAAGAATTCCTTCTTTTGTCTTTTTGCTGCATAGTATTCTATTGCATAGATGCATCAGAGTCTTTTAATCCATTCATCTACGGATGGGCACTTAGGCTGTTTCTAACACGTGGCTATTGTAAATAGGGTTGCTATGAACATCAGGGTGCATACGTTCTTTTGAATTGGTGTTTCAGGATTCTTAGGATATATTTCCAGCAGTGGAATCCCTGAGTCAAGAAGCAGCTCCATTTTTACTTTTTTGAGGAAATTCCATACTATTTTCCACAGTGGCTGCACCAGTCTGCATTCCCACCAATAGTGCACTAGAGTTCCCTTTATTCCACAAACTCACTAGCGCTTGTTTGCTGCTTTATTATTGATGGCCATTCTGACTGGTGTGAGGTGATTTCTCATTGTGGTTTTAATTTTCATCTCTCCAATGGCTAGTGATATTGAATGTTTTTTCATATGTCTATTGGCCACCTGTATGTTTTCCTCGCATCCCTGGAATAAATACCACTTGATCATGGTGTATGATCTTTTCAATGTATTGTTGGGTCTGGTTTGCTAGTATTTTGTCAAGGATTTTTGCATCTGTGTTAATCAGAGATATTGGCCTGTAATTTTCTTGTGGTTTTACCTGGGTAAAGGATAATACTGGCTTAGGATAGGATAATAATGGCTTCGTAAAAAGGATTAGGATAATACTGGCTTCATAAAAAGAGTCTGGGAGTCTTCCTTCTTCTTGAGCTTTTTGGAATAGTTTGAGAAGGATAGGTGTTAGTTCTTCTTTGAATGTTTGGTAAAATTTGCCTGTGAAGCCATCTAGTTCAGGGCTTTTGTGTGTTGGTAGTTTTTTGATTACTGCTTCAATATTACTAGATGTTATCTGTCTATTCAGGTTTTCTGCTTCTTCCTGACTCGGCTTTGGAAGATTGTATGTTTCTAGAAATTTTTCCATTTCACCCAGGTTATCCAATTACTTGGCATTAGTTGTTCACAGCAACTTCTTACAATTCTTTGTATTTCTGTGGCATCAGTTGTCACTTCTCTTCTGAAAGTTCTTCTTTATAGAAGAACCATAACTAGTGAATTCAGGAGAAATAATAACATTGGAACATCACAATTTTCAACACATACTAAAATAATAAATGTTAAAACTATTAAATAAAAGGTTTATAGGAAAAAATTTAATGGCTGATGACAACATTTGAACCAACTTAACCTAAATAAAAGTGGGATAATCATATAATGCTCTTGATTAGATGCAATAAAGTGCATATGATATTATCTCTTTGTGGTTTATTACTGCTGGGAGAGAGAGAGAGAGAGAGAGTCAGAGGAAGCAAGCATAACTTAATCTAATCAAGTCTGGATCTACTGCCAGGTCACTGCAAAAACATGGGTTTGGAGGAACATGCTAATTAATACCACACTGATACAGTCAGTCCAGTGGAAAAGTGTGAGAAGTTCTGTAGTACAAATGATCTCATAGCTTCAATGAGAAATGTCATCAACTGGGAGGGGAGAGTTGTTAGCATGCGATACAAAGATGTTCACATCGCACACCCACTCCCATAGGTCTAAACACATGCCTCTTTCCTAGACCTGCTGGACCCCAGTCTTCTAATCATGCTCCTCCCAGACTTCTGATCAAAAAACTGAACCATTCATCACTGCCGAAAAGTCCAGGTAAACACTTAACTTTGGACCACTTCTCTCTCTACATAAGTGAATGACCTGATGAATTGGCTGATGCTCTGTCCATTGAGAGTATTACTTTTCCCACTGTATTTCAGGGCCATTTCTAAGTAGGGGATATAGTAAAAACATCAGGTTATATTCAGTTTGCAATCATATACCAAGACAATTCATACACAGATCAAACTCAAACTTCCTTCCTTTCCATGAGGCTTTTAGAAGAGCTGTTAATGCAACAGTTGCAAGTGCCATGGGGGTTTGGGCCATCTGTTCTTACAGCTCACTCAGGATCCCTGGGCCTGATTGAGCCCAGGCCTCTGTACACAGCTTCCATCTTAAAAAAGACAGTTGCTGGGCTTGCCCAGTGTTATAACTTGATGGATCCTGTATACTTTTACTGAGAATTGCAATTCTCTTTCCCCTAAGAATTATAATCAGTACTTTTGGATATGGTGGTGGAGGCAAGGTCTTTTTCTAGATAGTCTTATGAGATTCGTATTGGATAAATAAAACCTTTTCCCCAAAGGTAAGAACATATGGTTGGGGGTGAAGGGGATGGAGTAGCACATATTCATTGTGCAGACTGAAATGCTAGGATGGAAAAGATAAAGGTTATATCAATAGATAAAATTTTCTACTTAATAGAAAAATCATGAAAGTGATGAATTGAGGAAACCTCAAATATATAGATTATACAAAGAAAGTTGGAAGAAAAACGTTATGTACTGTTTAGAACCGGTTGTTTTGTCTTTGCCTGTACAAGACTTATTAAGTCATTTAAACTGTTCTGTATTGTATTAGGCAATCATTTTTCTATATCGAAGTGAACTTTAAATCATATTTAGGACTGTTTTGCTATAGCTATTTAAGACATGCATTAGTATGGAAAACTCTCACAGATATTTATGCTAAGCCATCCATCCCATAAACAGAGCTTGGGCTGCACATACCATTTAATTTTCTTTCTGGTTCATTTGGTGTATGAACACACCAGGAAAAGAGCAATTCTCATCTTTATTTTCACCTTACAATCCAGGCATGTATCAATAATTTTTGTAAAAATGAATTTTCAAGATGTAATCACATTATAATAGTTTGTAATATGATGAAAAAACTAGAAGTCATATAATTAACCTTTTAGTTAATAAACTATCTAGGAATACCAGAAACATAATAAGAAAATAAGCTAATTATGGGGTGCATAGGAAGAAAATAGGAACAGAGGTAAAGAATCTTGACTTCAATATTTTGACTAATTAAAATTTTGATTTCATGTGTAGTTTTGTCTGATTTTTAAATAAAACATATCTTTTCATGAAGACAAAAAGAAACATTTTGAGATACTTAACATATTGTTATTTTGAAAACATCAATCAATGATAATAGTAAAATTGCTAAATAATAATAATAAAAATTATCCTCATGATTTCAGACATAGAAAATCACTTCTGAATGAAGAAACTTAATAGATCAAATAGAAATTTGTGTGTTTCTTAATATCATATGTTAAAAATAAATTTTTGTTTATACTGTTTGTCTTTAATTATTTCACAGAGTTTTAGAATTATTTTATTCCTTGAGGAAGGCTGATTTTCCACTTGAGTTAGTCAAAATAGGCTGCTACTACAGGTAACACCAAAACCTCAGTGGCTTCATTCAATAAGTTTATTGCTTGCACACAAACTCCAAAGCAGTGATTTTGATTCTGTAGAGCTCCTAGCAGCTCTTCTCATAGGAGGATGTCCAGGACTCAGGTTCTTTTCATCTTTCATCTCTGTCTGCCATGAAGGAGACAGAGCTCTGACCTCACGGGAATGCACACTTCACTCTGGGTATAGGATTGCTTAACCACAGCAATGCTTTCGCCAGTCGCACCGTTCACGGACTTACAAAATACCTAAATTCACCACCTTAAAATACCACATAACATTGTTTCACGGTAAAAGAATTATGACAGGATGACATTCAGCAGTCTTTCCCTGAGTGTCACCAACTGGGGTCCTCTCCCGCAGCCACAGATGTGTTCTGAAACATACAGTGCTCTTTCTCCCAAAGTTAGAATGTATGTCTCTGAGAGTCAAGGGGAAATCTGCGCGGCTCCTGTCACTATCACACATCATTATCCATTTCCAAAAGTGTTCTTGTCCCTGACACTTTGGATTCTGTCATTGAGTGACATCAGTCCCCAAGGCACTAAGGAGTGTTCCCACCATGGGACATTGGGACATGGCAACTGTTCCTTAGAATCAGAAGTTGAGGCTGCCCCTTGGTCATTTTGAGCTGTTCATGTCACTGAAATAAGCGGCAGTGAGGGGATGCTTTCTTAGCTGAAGTGATTGATCCTGGTTATCAAGCAAAGATTAGACTGGAGCCCCACAACGGAAACAGGGAGGACCATATCTGGAACATAGTGGATTATCTGGGTTGCTTCTTAGTGTGTACATATTTAATAGTAAAAATTAATGGAACTATAAGATCTCATTAAAGACAGAATTGCTGAAGCATTAGATTCTTTAAGAATAAAGACTTAAATACTCTGCCTGCTCAGTAGCCGTGACCAGCAAAGACCCTGGCTGAGATCAAACGAACATGCAATGGATAATAGAAGAATAGTTATCATCATTAACTTCCTTCTGACTAGGTACAGAAACCAGTACTCCAGTAATTTTGCATAAAATACCTTTCCCTTTCTCTGTTATATCACTATTATTTTAGCGAAGGATTGATGATGGTCGTTAGTGTTTTTACATTCATGTTCTGTTATAGAGTAGAACTACTCAATACATTGACAAGATAATGTTTGCACTCATGTCTGTGTCTCCCCTTTTTTGGGACAGTGTGAGAGTATTTTCTGATTGAATAAACGCAGAAGCATGGAGTTGTTGCTATAGAATTTTAAGAGAATGTGAGAAGGGATGTGCACAGATGCTGAGATGACAAAGGCTGGGAGCATGCTGGGTATTTGCTCATCGATTTGGCTCCCACCTCCCCTTTCCACTGTGTCATCTGTAATGCTGGGGCTAGGATAGGTTACATTTCCGAGGCACTGTTTAATTTCTGCTAACAGGTGGCACAAAAATGGAGCAGGAAAAAGGGGACTTTCTTTTTTCCTGTCAGCATGATTTGAGCAGCAGCAGTTGCACATGGTCTCAGCCGTCTTTTGCTTCTCCCAGAACCGGTCCTCTGTTCTCAGCAGTGTCAGCGGCAACCAACTGTGCCCCTGTCAAGAAATCAGAGTTTCCTCCACTGGGTCCCTCTTCTGAGCCCCTGAGGTACAATCAGTAGCTGAGAGAATGCCCTTACACTAGGTTTTCCCCTATACATACCTTCCTTTTCCCTTAAAGGAAGCACTGCTCATGGCTTCTCTTCCATGTCAGAGTTGCCAGCATCTCTACTCTTGCACTTTAGGGCCGTTATTAAGTAAAACAAGGGTTACTGGAAGACGACACTACGATAGTGTCGGCAGTTCATTTGATAACCTAGAATGGCTACCGAGTGACTAATGGGAAGGTGGGATACACAGAGGGGAGAGGCTGGACAAAGGGAAGATTCATGTCCTGGGCAGGATGGAGCTACAGGGCGGGAGCTTTCACCATGCAGCCCAGAACTGCACACAACTTAGAACATACATTATTTTGGGAATTTAACATTTAGTACTTTTGTACCACGGCTGCCCATGGGTAACTGAAATTACAGGAAGCTGAAACATGGGCTGGGGAGAGGGCTACTAAATGCAGATTTTAGTGAGACGAACAGTTCCTGCCACACTGCTTAATTTTCAAAAAAGTCATCGACACTTTGTCAACACCTCCTGGACATCACTTTCTCAGCTAAGTAATTTTTGCTACAAGATAAATTTCTGCAGAGACTCAAAACATTCTATAAGCACAGTGATTTAAATTTGTGTATTTATTTTATTGAATTCCTCATATTAGGGTCATTAATTTCCAAAAAGCATTTGAAATAGCAGAAAATTTGTATAGTTAATAAGTAGAGAAAGTCTGTGCTTCAAAGGTACTCTAATATAAGAATTATTTTCTTTTAGTCATTACAGAATTAAAATTTAGTGCTTATTATTATACAGTATTTTCAGCAAAATAATAGTAAATTGTGGAAACTCTGAATAATTAATTAGCATAAGACATAGGACTACTTTATGCATAAGTTCTCTATTATTGGAAACTTTAATTAGAAAGAATAAAAATGCATTTTATTTGTGTATGAAGGTTTATCTATTTTCAAGGATCTTTATAGTCAAAACAGGTGTACATAGAATTTATAATTCAGTTAGCAGAAATTATTAAGAGTACACTTCAGTACTTTGGGGTTAAAAGAGGGAGATAATTTCAATTTTAAATCACTTTTCCCACTTTATCTTTTTAAACATTGTGAATACTATTGGCATCTGTTTTTATTTTAACTAATTATTTCAAACAAAAAAAATGTATGCAATGAAAAGTCTCCTTTGCCCTTCTCCCTCAGTCCGATCGGTGCATTGACCCACCTCCCAATTACCTAACTGTTAGTTTCTTATGTTTCCTTCCAGATTTTCTCTATGCACATACCAGTAAATGTAAAATAGCTGCTCCTTACACAGACAACTGTACCATATTTTTCACATTGTTGTGTAATTTGTTTTTCTTCATTTTATATTATCTTTTATTTCCTGAAACTGTTTACAGAAGAGTTTTTTCTGCTTTCTCCACATCCTCAGTAGTGTGTTGCTTGTTGATTTATGGACATAGCCATTTTGACAAGAGCGAGATGGTATCTCCCTGTGGTTTAATTTGCATTTCTTTTATGATTTTGATGTTGAGTATCTTTTTATATGTCTATTGACCATGTGTATGTCCTCTCTGGAGAAGTGTCTATTCAGGTCCTTTGTCCATTTTTAACTCAGTTGTTGTTTTAGTGTTGAGTTTTGTGTTTTGTAAGTTTTGGATATTATCCTCCTATCAGGTGTATCGGCAAATGTGCTCTCCCATTATATGGGTTGTCATTTTGTTGATGATTACCTTTGCTGTGCAAAAATGTTTTTAGTTTGATGCAGTCCCATTTGTTTATTTTTTCCTTTGTTTCCCTTCCCTGGGGAGATATACCCAATAAAAATATGCTGTGAGTAATGTCCAAGATTTTGCTGCCTATGTTTTCTTCTAGGATTTTTATGGTTTGGGGTGTAACATTTAAATCTTTGGTCCATTTTGAATTTATTCTTGTGTGTGGTATAAGAAGATGGTATAATTTCATTTTTCTGTATCTGTTCAATTTTCCTAAGACCATTTATTTAATAAACCATTTTAGCCCATTGTATGTGCTTGCTTCCTCTGTCAAATATTAATTGACTATAAAGGTGTGGGTTTATTTCTGGGCTCTCGACTCTGTTCCATTGATCTATGTGTCTGTTTTTATGCCAGTACCACGCTATTTTGATTACTATGACCTTATAGTATAGTTTGATATTAGGTAGGGTGATTCCTCCAGCTTTGTTCTTCTTTCTCAGGATCACTGTTGCTATGTGGATCTTTTTGTGGCTCCATATAAATTTTTGAAATACTTGTTCCAGTTTTGTGAAATATGCTATTGGAATCTTGTTGGGAGTTGTACTGAATCTATATATTGCTTTGGTAGTATGGACATTTTAATGATGTTAAATCTTCCTATCCATGAACACACTATGTGCTTCCACTTATTTGTATCTTCATCAATATCTTTCTTCAGTGCCTTATAATTTTCTGAGTACAGGTCTTTTATATCCTTGGTTAGGTTTATTCCTAGGTATTTTACTATTTTTGAAGCAGTTGTGAATGAAAATATTTTCTTGATTTCCCTTTCTGTTAGTTTGTTATTGGTGTATGAGAATGCAACTGGTTTCTGGATATTAATTTTGTATGCTGTTACTTTGCTGAATTAATTTATCAATTGAACTACTTTCTCAGTGGCATCTTTGGGGTTCTCTATGTATACTGTTAGTGGGAATGCAGCCAGGTGCAGCCACTGTGGAAAGCAGTATGGAGATACCTCAAAAAATTAAAAATGGATCTGCCTTTTGACCCAGTGATCCTACTTCTGGGTACATGAGTGGTTAAAACAACTATGGGGCATTTACACTATGGAATACTACTGGGTCATGAAAAAGAACTTTTACCCTTTGCAACAGTATGGATGAACCTGGAGAACATTACGCCAAGTGAAGTAAGTCGGTCAGAGAAAGACATACATCATAGAATTTCACTCATATGTGGAATCTAATGAACAAACTGAACTAACAAGGAAAATGGGGACAGACTCACAGATGGAGAGCAGGATGACAGCTTGTTGTGGGGTGGGGGAGGTTAGTGGGTGGAGGGATGGAGCAAAAAGGAAAAGGGACTCATGAACATGGACAACCGTGTGGTGATTGCTAGGGGGAGGGAGGATAAGAGGACTAAAAGGTGATATAAAAATACAATAAAAAGATTAAAAAATAAAACAATAAAACAAGAAAAAATAAAACAATGAGTGCTGTGGTAAAAATAAAGAAGAGTTTTTCATTCTATTCCTATTTCTTTCCTCCTACAGTTGCATAGAGTACTTTCTATGGTATAGTAGTCTATACTTTTTAAAATTAATTTAATCTCCTATAGATGAACTTTTGGGTTTTTCAAAAATTTTTTGATCATAATGAATAATGTTGTGTATGCATTATATCTGTAAGTCACTCCACAGAAAAATTAGCTGCTTCAGGGGGAATAAAACATGGGTGTTTATAATTTTGAGTTTACCAAATTGTTCTCCATTGGAGATTATAACAATTTACACTCCAGTCAGAAATAAATGGGAACTCCTATTCCCTACAGTTATTTTACCCATGAAAATTTTAATTGCCTGAACAGTTCCAGGTATGACATTGCCTGAAAACCCAAACCATAAAGTGACCATACTACAAACTACCTCAAGTGTCTAAGAAGGTCAGAATGTTGTAGATTTGAATAGTTTTGAGTAGACCTCTTCTAAAACATGTACAACAGATTCTGTTAGTACACATATGTTGTTGAGAGAGAACAAAGATCTGTCTCTTTAAGATTGTCCTCCCTCATTGACCTGGATCAGCGTGTCATCTTGGAACAATTCTCAGCTCAAGCTCCAATACTGCTTGAGAATCCCACTTCAGTTTTGATACAGTGTTCAGCAGCACTCCTGACATTAGTTTCAGAAACTACAAATTCGTTGACGCGCTCTGTCTAGTTAACTATTGTTTCTGTTAGGTAGTGATTTAGCAACAGGTAGTGTTATAATGGTGTTTGAAGTGTGGCATGAAATCCTCTCCACACTGAAGTTTTAAGTTAGAGAGCACAACACAGCTTTTTGCAATCCAACAATCCTTTCCAAAATCACCTTATGTGAAATCTTAGAAATTATATTAGCATGCTAAAGTTCAATTCAGTTGTATAAGTGGCACTTGTAATGCCATCAAATTGATAAAATTTAATTATAACTACTATATCATAAAACAGCTTGAAAAGTGGGTCTCTCTATTCTTTAAATTATTAACATTAATTAGTGATGGATTTAAAGGTTCAAAAGCAAATGCGTATTAGCCAAAATCCACCTTTGGATAAATTCACAAAGGCTCAGAAGCCCATATGTTTAGTAAGGTTCAGTTTACAGAATGCCATGAGTTCAACTAAAATGTACATTGAAGTGGATTCAGGTGATTGAGGTGGTAATACTCCCACAAACTCAGGTGATGAGTTTTTGTCTCCGCCAAAAAATAAATAGAATCATCTTTGTTGACCAAAGCTGTTGGCAAGCTGTTTTTTTTTTTTTTTAATCTGATTTGACCAAATCTTCTTGGTTCCCAGCTTTAGTTTGTATTGCTTATTTGTCTAAAGCAAGTCACAGGCATTCACATGACAGACAAACAGTTCAAAGGTTCTCCCTGAAAAGCTTCCTGATGTCTTTCTCTACTTTCTGGGCTTTGGTTTGGTTTTCTTGATCCTTTCAGTTTAAGGGCTTCACACCATTTAAGGTTTTAACTCTTTGTTTCACAACAATAAAGGTTTAATGACAATGTTTGCCTCAGCCCCAAGATTTAGCAAAACTGAAACAGAGCGTGGAATTCTCATTTTATGTAGGATTTTCCCAATTCTGGAATGGTTAATCCCCTCAAATATTTTGGCTTAGGGGGCACCTCCAAGACTTTTACCCAGCAGGAGACCTCCTAGGAAAATGCAAATCGTTACAAGAATCTGATACAGGTTTATTTTCCCCTTTCTTTTTTCTTTCTTTTGTTTCTATTTGAAAGGCTCACTAGTAGGGAAAGACATCCATTTTTCTTTATTTACTAGAGAAAAATTTGCTCTAGTCGTTTGGTGCTTACTGATATTAGGGAATATAACTGTTTCTTATTTTTTAATACATTCTCTCTCCTGCCAGTCTTACTGTTGTTTTCTTGTCTAAAACAACTTCCGATTTTGCATCTGCCAATTTACCCTTGCTCTCATTAAAGCTGCAACTGGAAAAAACTTTTCTTTCAAAACGTTTGACCCTATTTCGACAGGCCTAGCTGAAATTCCTTCCATTCTTTAGTATTAATTAAAACCACCTTCCCCTTAGTGAGTTCCATTGCATAAAAATAACATAATAAAAATAAATTGAAAGAAATACAATAAAACAGAAACAAAGGGGAGGGAGAACGAAAATAGGAGAAATGGTAACTTGTTGGGAATATTTCACTGTATGCTCACTGCATGTGAACACTCATAGCAAGTAACTCCTTTGCCTTTTATTTTCAAATTTACTCTTCAAACCTTGACGCTCCTGTCTTCTAAGTTGACAGTACAGAGGGAACATCATAGTTATTAAAACTAAGCAGAACGCATCCATCTGGCACGCCGTTCAGGAATCCATCCCACTAATTTTTGCTGTGTGTTTGATGACTCACCCAAGATGCAGCCAGGGAAGAATTCCTCATTTTGCAGAACTGCCAAATCTCATTCACTGGAGCAGAAGCTCCTCATTTGGGGCTTATTTTTAGATAATTGTTTATCTGTTTAAGTGTTTTATTTTTTAAAATCTCCCTCAGCAGAGGGAGTTTGTCATGATTTTCTAAATGGAGAGTAAGCATACTCCTCCTTCCTTGCCCTATGCTGCTTCAGCTTTTTGGCCATCGAGCTCAGTTTTCTCTTTCCCTTCCTTATTTACCTCCGTGCAGCTCTGGCCTCATTTGTTCCTTGGAGGCTCCAACTTCTTCTTCTTCGATGGAGACATTTGTCAAGTTTACACCACTTGAAAACAAATCCTGATTTTTTTTTTCTTGTCTTCCTTTTAAATCTGTTCATCCAGGCTCCTCTTCACTTCCCATGTGCATTTTATTTTGAAATCATCATGTTTAACATTTACTGAGTGCAGAGTGCATGCCCGAGGGAGGTCCCTTTATTATCCTGTTCAACAGGTGAGAAATAAAGGCACCAAATGATTTCAAGCAACTTCCTATGATGGAAGGGACCACGCTGAGCATTACACCAGGCCACTGGGCTCCAGAGACCGTTCACTCCAAAATAACCTTTAAGAAACTTTTATTAGAATCAAAGACTATTTGTACAATACATGCAAATAATAAAAGCAGCTCAGTTCTCTTCCAGCATAGGGTAACTTTTCCAGTTTTGCCCACTTAAAAAAAAATCCTTCCCTTTTTGGGCCCACTTGCCGTTCTGCACGGCTCCTCGAGGCCCCTCTTCCAACTCGGCTCTGGCCAACGTGTCTTTCATTATGACTCAGCCCAGCCCGCGCCCTGCCAGGCGGCCGCCGCTCGGGGGCGAGGGCCGCGCTCCTCCCGCTTTACGGCTGCTGAAAACCCGGCCCGCGCCCGGCAGCCGTACCGCAGACGAGCCCGCGCCCGCGCCGCTCAGGTAATTGGAGTCCTTCTGTTTTGAAAGTTTGTCCAAAACCGTCTCGGCGCTCGGGGCGGCGCGGCCTCGGCGCAGGCCTCCCTCCCGCCCAGACCGGCGGGGTCTGGGCGCCGGCCGCACCCTAGTGGGGGTCCTGGGGCGCCCATCCGGCTTCTCGCGCCGGGGCCGAGGGGCGCCTGGGCGTCGGCGGCGGGGCGGGAGCAACTCGGAGGGGAGGTGCGCGGGGCACCTTGCTCCGGTCGCCTCCGGGCCCGCGCTGGAGGAAAGCGCCCCCATCCGCCCCCGGAGGCGCCCGCCCACCTCCGCAAGCCGCTCGCCGTTAGAGCGAGCGCACGGCCCTGGAGTGCCGGGTTCTCACGCGTCCGCTCGGACACGCACGCCCGCGGGGCTGCCGCACCGCTAGCGGGGCGCAGGTAAAGACCTGCGGCGCCGAGGACCTGCGTCTCTGCACCGGCGCGCCCAGGGGACGCCCTTGCGCGAGCAGAGCCGCTGCGGAGGACGCGCTGAAGTTCAGGACGGGCTGTTGGAAGAGCCTCTGGATACCAGCGCCCGCACTGGTTTCCATCCTAGTGCCTGGCTTGCAACACACTTGCCCTATGGTCTCATTGTTACGTAGCTCTCCATCCTCTGGGGCCTACCCCGCTTCTTTTTCCACGTTTTTTTACTTTTTTATCTTCCGTTTTTCTTTTTTGGGTATCTCATCTTTTTTGTCTTGTGTTCCTTTGTCCCTCTCTCTATTTGAATAGCAAGTACACATGCAGTGTCCTTTACTTTTACTATAGTTTTTAGCAGTTAGTCTTTGCTTACTATGGCTTGGATATCCTGAGGAGCAGAGTAATGGATATAGGACCTACACATGTGACTAAATTATTGGACTGTACCATTGCCTCAATTAGCCATGCAGAACAGAGGACATGGGTTTGTTTGAAACCGACCCCCAAAACCTAGAGGATGGTGCTGCCTCTGTTGAAGGACATCTTGACAAACTTAAGCAATTCTATCAGGTTCCTGTAGTATTCACTCCATTCGCTTCAATCCGATACAGTTCTTTGAATGTCAATCATCAACAGCTGGTTACAAGTTAAGAGAGAAAAGATATTCAGTTACTGTCCTCCAGAAACTCCATTCAGAGATTCTTTTTTGTTTTGTTTTGTTTTTTTAAATTGGCAATAATTTTATCTCAGGACTTCTGGGAAGTATAAAAGTAACTCTTCTCCAGAGTGATCTAATGCATTACAGACCTTCATTACAGGACCAACAAGAAAGAAATGATACCATTTATTAATTACCTACATAAAACACCATAGGTTTCACATTGAGAGCTCAGTATTTAGTCAACAAATATTCACGGAGTGCTTACCATGTGTGTGTCAGGCATCGTTCTTGGCCCCGCCTTCTTGCAATATACGTTATAGTGGAGGGAGACTGTACTCGTAGTAAATAAATAGAAAAATATAAGGCGATAATGTAATAAGCACTGTTGAGATACGTGACGCACAAAAGGGTTTGTGTGTGTGCTTAGCAGTTTAAAGTAGGCTTGTATGGGAAGACTGGAGAAGGTGACATTTTAATAGACTTGAAGCAGGTGAGGGAGTGAGTCCTGTGATACTTGGGGCAAGAGCACTCCAAGGGCAGAGGATAGAAAATGCAGAGTTCCTGCATATTGATGTGTTCAAGGAGCAGCAAATAATCCAGTGTGGGTGGAGTGGAGTGGAGTGGAGGAAGGAGGGAAGTAGGATATATGGTTTTAAACAAAATAGAGGCTGGGTAGTTCTGATGATTTACTAAGATATTGTAATGAGCATCTTTTAATTAAAGTGATACGGGAAGCCTTTGAAGTGTTTTCACCAGAACTGTTTAACATCCTTACTCTGGTTATTGTGTTGAGACGAGATTGAAGGAAGGCAATGGCCAAAGCAGGAGTCCCAGTTACACTATAATAATACCAATGTGGCAGATGATGGTGGCATTGACCAAGACGGTAACAGTGAGTTGATAAAAAGTCCAGACTCTGTATATACAAGGTGGGGCAAAAGTAGGAACATAATACAACAATCAATAAATAATAATACATGAATGAACTGTGTTTCACATACAACTGGAAACCTCCTTATGCCTTACTCTGTATTGTGATGATACCATCCACAGGATTTACTGCCAATGGATATGGAGTGTGAGAACAGAAGAAGTGGAGAACTTAATTGCCCAAGCAACAGAAACACAGACTTTGTATTTACTGAGATATGGAAGAGAGCAGGAGAAAGAAGGGGTAGTGAGGATTAAGAACTTGAATTTGAACATATTAAGGGTCAGATGGATTTTAAATATCCAAGAAGCCATCTCAGTCATGCAGTCTGAAGGCCAGGCTAACTGTATACATATAGAACTCTTTGGCGCAGAACTTGTTTTGAAAGCAAAGGGTTGAATAAATTTATAAAGACAAATACTATATGCTCTCACCTATAAGTAGAACCTAATCAACAAAACAAACAAAAAATATAACCACAGACATTGAAGTAAAGGACAAACTGACAGTAACCAGAGGGGAGGGGTGAGGGGATAATAGGGGAGAAGAGGAAGGCCCATCAAGGAACATAGAAAAAGGACACATGGACAAAGCCAAAGGGGGTTAGGATCAAGAGTGGGAGTTGGGGATGGGTGGGGTGGGAGTGTGAGGGGAAATGGAGACATCTGTATTTGAACAACAATAAAAAAAAAAAAACTATTAAGAACCATCCAAAAAACAAAAAAAAAAATGTGTGAGATTAGAAAGCTGAAGAGGACCAAGGACTGAACCGTGACGCACTCCAACATTATGAAATGAGGACCAACCAGCAAAGGATGCTGCAAAAGCTGTGTGCTGGATAAGAACAGGAGAGAGTGGAATCCTAGAAGCCAAATGAAGGAAGTAATCTAAGGGGATTGGTCAGCTGTTGTAATTGATTTACTCTATCAATTCTCAATTAGTGACTCTGATGGGAGCAGTTTCCATAGAGTGGTGGGTGGTGAAAGCTTGTTTGGAATGTTTGACAGAGTAGAAGAGACATTGAACAATTTGATAGCATATGTCCCTTGAAGAATTTTTCTGAAAAATGGGGAGAAATGGAGCCGCCTTTGGAGAACTATTGGGGATGTGCAAACAATGCTATGTTGTTATGCTAATGAGAATGAGCCAATAGAGGCATAAAATTGATGATACAGGAGAGGGGAGCAGTGTTCATTATGTCAGCTGGTGATCATTGGCATCAATTCAGCACCAACAGGGATCCCCAGTTTGGGGTGCAGTGAAGAGGAAACTTTACCCAGTGTGAACTGCTGAATCGTGATGTAGCATGGCCTTGAAATGGCACTGCTGTGAGGTGTCCTTGGAGGGAGGCCCCTCTCTGGCTGGACAGATCTGCTCTGATCTGGTCAGTCTGGTTTGTATGTGCTAACTCATTTAATCCTCCCCCAAACCCTACCAGGGAGGTTCAGTTTTTTTCTACAAATGAAACTAAGGCATAAGGTGGGCAAGTAACTTGCCCAAAGTTACAAAGTAGGAAGTAGTGGAGCCTGGCAGCCTTGTTTCAGCATCCATATCCTTAACTATAAATGCTGCATTTTCTTTAGATACATAGAACAAATGCATCTAAATGTACAGGAGTGGGCAAAAGTAGGTTTACAGTTGTGAGTACACGAGTTTATTCTTGTATTATTACCTATTAATTATTTTATTAATTTGTATTACAACTGTGAACCTACTTTTGCCCAACCCTACATATATGTGAAGAATTTTAGCCAATCACAGACTGAAAATTAATTCATAAATCAATGGTTTGCACTTAAGTGAAGTCCTATATTGTGATTACAGATGTAGAGGCTTTAAGATGCTGACTAATCCTGAACGTACATTGCACTTGAATAGTGTATGAAATTCAAATGTGCCTGGATAGAAAATTCTAGTACATCAGCATTTTCTCATGAAGGCTTAGGGGATTTTTGAAAGCTAAACACCTTATTTAAAAAGTAAGTAAATACCAAATGATACACCAGGAGCCTATTATTGTTTCTTCTGACAATATGTGTTAGTTTTCAGGAGTCTGCCTCAGCATGTCACAGGATTGATACAAAAGATCAGGAGGTAGGGCCCCGAGTTCTAGTCCCAGTTCTGTCCCAGCTGGCTTTTGTGCCCTTGCCTTCTCTGGCCTTTTTTCTTTTTTTCCTGCAAAATGAGGAGGTAACTCATTTTAAGACTTCCTACAACTCAAAAATATGATTATATAATTTTTGGTATGGTACATTCAGAGAAATAGATGAGGTAACGATGTGGAAGAACCAAGTTTGTTAAGGCAAAAATGTAAGGTCCCTTTTTTCCCCTCTATACACACATAAACACATGTATAGATATGCATGAGCATAAATATAAGCCTATACATATAACTACAGAATCGATGTGATTTATAGTTATATTTGATAAACAGGCAATTAACCATTAGTTCTTATGTTTGTGTTTTTATATTTGTTGGAGAAAATAGATACAAAATTTCCCCCTTCACCTGAAACCACAGTTGTGTCAGAAGTGAGTCTTGATGAATTCCTTGACCTCTGTGATCTGAAGGCATGTCTCACATTTTCTTTAACAAAATTTGATTCATCGCTCAATTTGTTTGCTGGTTAAAAACAAGCAGTATGCCTGAAATCAGGGTTGTCTGTTCTGCACCGTTCCATGGGATATTGATGTCAGACAAAATTGAAATTATTGTAATTTAATTGTTTCGACATTTTGATTTGAGTGATTCAGATAAGAAAGATGATTTATCTCGCATAGAAACCTGGTATTTTGAGCTCAGCATGATTTTCCCCTAACTAATTGTTTACAAATGTTTCAATTTTAAAAAATTTAGGTTTTAATTATAATCTGAATTTATTCTTTCAGTATTTACTACCAAAGTATGATTTTATAGGAATATATGATAGATAGGTTATTTTTAGATATTCAGTCATGAAAAAAATCTTTAAAAGAACCATGAGTCCTTTAAAAACAGATAATGAGCCCTGGCTGGTGTACCTTAATGGACTGAGCATGGGCTCTGAAGCAAAGGGTTGCAGGTTCGATTCCCAGTCAGGGCACATGCCTGGGTTGCAGGCCAGGTCCCCAGTAGGGGGCACGTGAAAGGCAACCACACACTGATATTTCTCTCCCTCTCTTTCTCCTTCCCTTCCCCTCTCTCTAAAAATAAATAATTAAAAAAACAGATAATGAAAACTTATTTTATATTTTCTGACTTTGATTATCTTCAGTATCCCATGGGTGTTTCCTGTATTACAGATAGTGTTTTGCTTTTTTAACACCTTGACGTGTAAAATTATTCATGAACTTCAGTTTTAGGACTTTATTAAATTGATCAGCTTTATTTATTGGTAAATTTCACTTCTGCATAATCTGTGCTCTCCTATTCCCGTGCACTGAGTCCACGCACCATTGGTGATAAAATAACCTCAAATAATGCATTTCTAAATGTACCTTGGGTATCCTCATCTTTTTACACTTAGAAACTGGAGGCAAAAAACACAAAGCAGAAGCACTTTTAAACAAATCATAATCTTTCTGTAAATAATGGTGGGTGTTTTTTTTCTTTTTTTGTTTTTTTTCATTTTTAATTTAACATGCTACTCAGAAACTTGACAACTCCTTGGAGCATCTCCGAGTTCTAAGAAGCACTTACTTCTATCCTAGTCAGCTCCCAGAGGGGGCCCTTTAGGGTTTTTGAACCAAATCTGAAACGTTTTCCCCTCTAGGCTTCAGAACTCTTAAGAGTGTACTCAAACCAAAGTAAACACCTTCTGCTGCCTCTGCAATACTTCTTTGAAATGCTGGTCTTAGAAGTCAGCTTTAAATCTTTAATTACATCTAGGTGTTAAAATCCTCCTCTATCCAACCTTTTCAAGTGATATGAATTTGATTGGGGATGACTTAAGAAGCCTCATAGTCTTGGACCGTTTCCCTAAATATAATTTTCCTAAATTCCCAGAAAACTTTCCAAAAAGAACAAGATGTTTTCAAGGAAAATGGGCGCTAATTATGTAGGAAGCCTACCTTTTTGTGTGTATGGTTGTGACAGTGCCACAAGGCTTTACTGCTCCTTGTTGAGATGAGACCCTGTGAGAGACAGATGTTCCCAGGGAGGCTCTGGTTCCTGGAGTAAGCCTTTGCTAGTATGCCATAGCTGAAATCAGACAGTGCTGGCAGTTAGCCCTCCTTCATTTCCCCAAGCATAGCCTACTCACTGGGTTTCTCGTGGCCACCTCAAAACTGGGCAGCCTGTTTTCACCACCTTGGACCTGGGAAATAAGATGATGATTCTCTCACTGGGGTCCTGTGAATTATGTTGGAGGTGGCTCTAAGCCACTTGCAAACATGGCTATCTTGGAATGTCAAACGTACAAAAAATACTTTGGGGAAAGTAGCTAAGTAATTTTACTGGTAAATGTTTAAAAACATAAATGAATATTAATTTGGCATCTAATGCAAAATACTTGATTTTTAAAATAAAAATTGAGACTTCAAAATAAATTCCTTCTTTGGTAGGTCTCTACAGAAGATATTTTCAGACTCCAGGAAAGGACATAGGTTGATACAGATAGGTAGTTTGGCTGTCATATTCACATTAGTTTTGATCCCATTATTCTTATTTTTTAACCATCAAATGTTCAGATGATTACCATTATCTACTTGCTTTGGTTTACTTGCATTCCTGGTATTTATCCACACTGATCTTTTAGGTATGTGGGAAGAATGTTCCTCTTTATTCTTTCTATTTTTCTCCTATACTCCCAACATTGAGATATTATGCTTTCTCGCATTTTGGTTAAATAGGAACTATAGATGTATAGGAATTTGAATTCCTGAAGTTTATAGATATACAGGAATTTGCAAAGATGGTACAGAGAGGTCCTACATTTCCTTAACCCAGTTGTTTCCATTGGCTATATGTTACATAACTAAAGTACTGTATCTAACTAGGAAATGGACATCAGTATAATTTGGTTGTATAGTTCTATGTCATTTTATCTCATGTAGAATCACACAGTTACTACCATAATCAAGATAATAGAGCTATTCCCTCACAACAAAGATCCCGTTTTTGGCACCCAGCAAAAGGGATACTAACAGAATCAGAGACTTTCTTTTTCAATTTTTCAATTATTTTATTGTTGTTAAATTACAGTTGTCTGCTTTTTCTCCCCACCCCTTACCCCACCCAAGCCCAACCCAGCTCCCTCCTGTGCTTCCATTCCCCCCCTTGGTTTTGTCCATGTGTCCTTTATAGTAGTTCCTGAAAACCCTTCTCCCCACTATCCCTTCCCCCCTCCCCTCTGGCTATTGTTAGATTGTTCTTAACTTCAATGAGAATCAGAGACATTCAACTTAGTAAAGGAATTATTTGCTTTCTTCCATCTAAGTTTTGGAGTATTTTAATACAAATGTTAAATCATTTTGTAGTTTGAGCCATTTAAGAGAAAGACAAAAGGTTATTATACTGCATAAAAGCTTAAATAATTAAATAGTTAAACAGATAAAATCGCCCGTGAGACATATTTTGGAAGGCTCAATTTTAAGCTGCCCTCAACAACTTTTGATTTGGAATGTTAGACATTCATTTGCTGTAAGAGAGGGACCAGATGATATCACGTGGTTTCATGCATCATTATGACTGATCCTTTTATGTATGCTGGAATTGCCCAGAAAAACTTAATAGAGAAAGTGGAGAAGCAGACAGAAAAAGAGGTCTTGTATGCAAGAAACCTATGTCTTCCTGTGGAACCCGGAGTTGGTGGGAAATAACATTATCAAAGTCATTAGTAAATGACATTGTGCCCCATTTGACTTCACAGGTGTTAATGTCTACAGCAAATGCATCACTAGCTTATATTTAACCAATCTTACATGAGGATAATTGTTCTATTACTAGGTTCTCCAAAGTTTTTCTTGACAAATTTTCTCAGAAGTATTTCCAGGCAGTCTGGGATTTTAGTCTTACATATATATTGTTAGAGTGTAGATTACATATATCTTAGTTTTAGTAGCTCACAAGCTATGTTTAGCTTTATTTACTTGAAAATTTGTGATTTTGTATATGTGGAACAGCTATCTTCTGTCTCATTTTCTGCCACACAAGTAATTTAAAACTTTTTTTTTTTGGATTTTGGAGATGCTATTGAAATTTTACATTGTAATAGTAATAGCTGCTTCTCCCTTAGCCCTCATATTATTTTTATGTTGTTTGAATAAAGCAAAGAATTCCTATTTCTCTTTCCAGTTTTTACTCAGTTTTCTAAATGTTTATCATACTATTTTTATTTTTGTGATATTTAAACATTAGGTCCGGATCATTCTCATCTTCATTATGTTCCTTATCAGTTTTCATTTCAATACATAATTAAATAGATGTATGTATATAAGTATAGATATATTTATTTTTCTTTATCAACTTTAAGTTGCGTATATAGCAAGAGCAAGGCAGAAAGTGAGCAGTTCAACTTATCAAATATATTTTGTTCTATTTTACCAGCTGAAAATGATTTTTCCAAAATTCTTAATTTCACCCAGAATAAAAAACTTAAATTTATTTTAATGGTTATTAAACATTGAACATTTTCAAGTTAATAAAAAAGTGGTATCGTGTACGTGCAAATAGAAAGGGTGGCTTGGCTCATGCCAACAATAGCTGCCCTCGCCCTCTGCCGTGTGCATCGAACACGGTTGGGAGTGTCGGTGTGCATTCTGATAGCACCGAGGCTTTAATTCACTGCCAGCATCGGAGGCAGTGCTATTGGAGAGATCCAAGTGACTCCTCAGACCAGTTCTTCCCCGGAATGGAGAAAGTTGCTCTCGACTTTATTGCTGTCTGGTGTCTATGAAAAAGCAGCTGTTACCCTATTTTGTTCAGTATCAAATACAAAAATCCAATTGTGTGATTTTTCCTATCATTGCTACCAAGAATTCAATTTTAAAGCAAGCAGAAAACTACATAATAGAAGCTTGATGTGTTTGTATTATAATTAGACATTTTCTTAGTATGTACCCAACTTGAATTCCTCTAAGCATTTTTTATAATAAAAAACCCATCACAGTGTGTTCACGATGAAGTGGTTTACAAAACCTGTAAATTAATGTGTGATGAAAAAGCCCTTGTCATTACACTGGTCTATATCTCTGATTGTTTAAAGAATTACTTTATTGCTCATATCTTTGTTTTATGCATTTTTTTAGGGTAGTCAAAAGAAATCTTTACTTCTTTTCACAGAACACATTTCATCTACATAGCTATTCCTTTCTTCACTTTACAATAAAGGCAAAATTGCATTCAAACCGATGAAACGTTGGTCATTAATGGGGCACTCGTGGGAGTGGAGGGGTGCAGATACCTACAATGTAGTGGTTTGGTGGCTACATTTCAGTAGCCCTCCTTTGAAGACTTGTAAGCCCTTCTTGGACTTTTGCTTTGTCCTCATCTTGCGCCTCATCTCTTCCTTGACCCGCTTATTGTGTATATTATCACTTTCCACAATTTTAGTTTTTTACTAATAGTGCACTATACAAGGACTATTTTAAGAGTAAGTTAAGGTGGATTGTGGGGAGACTGCATTATCCTACATACATGAGTATCTCTGGAGTTAGTTGACTCTGGGTTTAAATCACAATTTTCTATCTCAGTATTCCATTTCTCTGTGATTCTTGGCTACTTGGTTGGCATCTATTTTTTCTGCTCTAAAATAAGACTGATTTTTCCTACCTCAGAAGATTTTTTAAAATTAAATCTGATAATTATGTGAAACACATAGTATATTGCCTGGCACCTATACTTAATAAATGCCATTTCCATTTTCTTTCCCCTCCCTTTTTCAATATTTCCTCAATCTCCACAGTCCCAGGGAAGGGGACCTAGTAAGATTAATAAGGGCTTGGATGAAACCATCTCATTCTCTGATCTTTGCCAAGCCCCAAAGAAGGGGCTTTTCTTTCTCAAAGGAAAGTCTTTATGGATGTTCGTGATATCTCATAATACTGTCACTTGTCACTCCTCTGCTTAGAAATCTCTGGTGGCTCCTCACTGCCTTTGGGATGAAACTAAATTCCTTAGCTTGCTGCAAAGGGCCATTATAATCTAGCCTCCATTAAAGGCTCCACCCTCATCTACTGTCTGTTATCCTAAGTATACTTCTTGGGATGATTTCCCCATCTCCACCCTAAATACAAGGTCTGTCCAGAGGTATCCAGCCGTATAACATGAAAAGTAGAGACATTTATTGTAGAAGATAGAAGAAACATTGTATATAGGACAACGACACCTCTGTCCCCTTTAAGTAGGCACCTTGGGACCTCACACAGTTCTCCTAGTTGTCGTCACCTGCCCATTTGTATTTTCCTGAATCTTGTTGACGATCTGAAATCTCTTCCCTTTCAAAGGTGATTTTAGTTTCAGGAAAAGGCTTCCAAATCTAGGCTGTAGGGCATCTGAATCACCTGGGTGATTTGATGTTTCACCAAAAAACTCTGCAGGAAACGTGATGCATGAGCGGGTGCATTGTCATGATGAAGCTGCCAATCACCAGTTGCCCACAGCTGCAGCCTTCTGAATCATCTGAATATTTTCCATGGAGGAGTGGTCAAGCTTAACACAAAATTTTATGCAGATTCATTGCTCTACTTGTTCAGTCATTTTGAGTGTGACGGCCACACAGTACACATGCTCACTCAGGTGTCTACTGCCCCCACTGACTAGTACAGTGAAGTTGTCATTGTTCACACATGAGCATTCCAGTCCACTCCTTGGCTGCCAGGTTATATTGATGTTGTGCAAACCGTTGTTATATTAACAGTGGCTGGACTTTTTCTGGACAGACCTTGTATAATTCTCCTATTATTTTTGCACACATGTATACACTAAACTTTCTCCCATCTGTAAATGACAGATGCCTCTATACCAGCAAGACCCAGTTAAAATACCTCATTTTGTAAATGTCCCCTCTTCCCCTAGAGGCAGTCACACTCAGTCTGCTGTGGTCCTGTATTCCCTTGTATGTATGGCTGCCCCTCCCGCACAGCCGCCCTCCCCAGCCTTGCTGCTGGCATCAGCATCGCCCAGCTGGGGCCCCTACCCAGTTGAAAAATCAGTATGCCAGTTGAAAATGCCTGCTCTAGAGAACATGACATTCTTAGAGGTGTAAGTCACTTTAAGAGATCATGTAATGGGGCCCCTTTTCATTTACAAAGTAGTATTAAATGCCCTGCTTAGACACACATAGGCCAGATGACTCAAATGAGACCAAGCTATGACTAGGAGGTGCTGTACTGGCTCACAATCCATGTCTCTGCTACTATGCAAATCTATGTATTGGTGTTAAGAAAAAAACCAAACAACTTTATGACAAGTAAAGACCTTCCTTTCTTTTTTATTAAAATCTTCAGATGTACATTTTTGGGGGGGTATTTCACATTTTTCTGATGGAACTATTATACTACTCAGAATTGCTTTCTAGCTTTCTAATTTAGTTACATTTAGTTAATATTTTCTTCAAGCCTATGCCATGTTTCTGGGGCCTACAAGGATGATTAGAGGATCAAGCCAGCATTGTTCTAGGGCAGAGGAAAGCCTGAAGGAATGGGCAGGAGAGTTGGGGAAACTGGGCTGAGGGAAAAGATGGTCCAGAGGGCGCAGGGTCTTTAGGAAATTTCCACTGGTCTTTGACAAAATAAGAATTATGCAGTGTGTTTTTCCAATCTCATTTAGTTTTGTAATTGTATCTGTCCTACTTACTCTTTTGAATAATGCTACTGACAAAATATATCAGTCCTCTCAAATGTTTTTTGTTGTGCTTTGTTTTAAATTTATGTATCCAAGAAGTCCAAAAGAGTCAAGAATCTGTAGTGCTCTTTAGAGAGAGTCGACCCAGATGAGGCCTCTTAATGGAAGACCTTAATGGAAGATGTGAGGGACTAGATGCCTGGGAAGGGAAAGGTGCAAGAGACTGGTGTGTTTTAGAATGGAGGAGATGTCAGGTGTGGGGACAGTGGGGGAGTGGGGAAAACGAAAACGAAGGCTCTCTGGTTGGTTGGTTGGCTTTCTCAGGGCCAGTGTTAAATAAAGCTGGCATGCAAAGAACAAGCCGTGGACAGTGGCTTGGAGGAATGCTTATATGAAATTCTCGGTGTCTGCACAGATTTTATCAATAATTTAGCCCAATTTTAGAATTGCTGAGTGCTTTGCCCTCAAAATGGGAATTAAATGCTGATTTTTAAAGCACTTCAGGATTCATAATGAAGTGTACCACTGTAAACTTCAAAGATATTTTCTTCTCTTGGCTACAGTTTCTTCACTTTGAAATGGGATTCAAGTGAAGCTTTACACAGTGGTGTTAGAGTTCCTGATGGAGGCAATCTTGTAGCTTATTCATGTTTTCAAAGCCACCTGCATGTCACATTGCATGTACTCTGTAATTATGAAGTGATGTGAAAAAAAGGACTTAATTTTTTGGAAAGTTGCCTTAACGTGTTGATGGGATACCAGCAACATTACTGAGATTAAAGTTGAGAGCTGCTTTACAGATGTTTTGACTTTATAGGAACATAAATGCAGGCCACTAAAGAAAAAAAAAAAAGCAAAAATAAAACCTAAAACACAAGAACAAAACAAGCCCCCCATAACACCCATGAATAATTCCAAACAAGGAAGAGGATATGCTCGAGTACATTGAGTCGTGGCATCTGGAATGAAACGTAGAATAAAGCGTACTGAGAACTACTTTTTCCTTCATATCATGGAAGCCCTAAATGTGTTTTCCTCTTGGATCAGGAAGAGAAATAATTTCATGGTTAGTTTTGTGTTTGGTTAGCTTTTCCTTTTGTTTGTGTATAAAAACAGTGAAGGAAAAACAGGAACATTTAGCATTTATTCCTATTTGAAGAAGTTTGGATGGAAAGATGCAAGTGATACAGATCACGCATGTAGGGCTTGCTTACTGCTGGTGTCATTTTCTGATAACAGAGCACAACTATTTGGAAATAGAGTATTGTTCTGATTTATTACATTAATTTCAAGTTGATGTGCAGTGAATGTTTTCTTTGAAAAAACAAACATTTTATGTTTATAAACATTTTTCCTAATCAAAATAATAGTCATTGCAAAACATTCAGAAAGCCTAGAAATGTATAAAAATAGAAAACTTTACTACCCAGGGATGCCCTTTAAAGTAATGCTGTTTTTTCTTTGGATTTTTTAGATATAGTTTTGAGATTATACCAGAAATTTTAATATTGTGTTTTCTCAACATAACATACAGTGCGTAAATATTATTTTAAACTTGTTATAAATGTAATTATCCATGACTGTATAATACATCATCTCACTTGGTCATAATAAATTTATTTCCCTGTTTTTGGACATTTTCTTGCATAAATATTACATCTTTAAGTTAAGTTTGCTTTGTTGAGTTTTTTCCTCTTCGTTTGGGTAAACTTATTGAAAAGACTCTTTAAGATTAGATTTTTTGTTCTTCCTTTTATCTTCTCAATTACATTCTAGCTAATGCCTGGAATTTTTCTTTCTCTATTCTTTGTAATCTGAAAAACTCATTGTTCTCTACGGCTGGTATGGAAGCTTTAGCTTAGTTGTTAGGGCAGTGATGCAGTTGTACGAAGTATATACGGCTTTTATCAAATCACCGTGAACCGCAACACGAGGTCTCTGTGCTGCCTGACAGCTATAAATATGCTTTGAGAAGAAGCTAAAATAGAATGTAATGAATTAAATACTACTTATTCACTGTACAGTGTAAAATTTTTGCTATTATCAAGCATTTACCTCAGCTGTATGCACGATGAAGTGTTTTGTGCCAATATTAATACTGAGAGCTGCATGGATTGATTTTTACGTATTTTTTAAATTGATCTCAAGAGTACTGCAACAGTTTGTCAGTATTACAAACTTTCTGTTGGACTTTTGGGTCATATCTAAATTAAATAATTACATTTTTTTCAATACATTTTATAACATTTTAGGAAAGGATGGGTAGTGTTGTGCAAAAGATTATTGAAGAAAATGCTTGATTTTTAGCCAGGTTTAAGATCTTTGTATTCATATTGGAAAAATACTGCTACTTTGTGCCAAGGTGGATTGCTACTCAAATGAATATGTATTTCTTTGGGAAACTTGCCTAAACATCTTTCCCCAAACTTTATGATAATTATTTTGAAAAAAATCTGTGAAAGAAAATTTAATTGAATGTTGAAATTATTTCTGGAAATAGTCACAACATGTGATTATAAACCAAGGTCTACATTTTTTTTACAAGGTTCTTTTTGATAATGTTAGAGTTTCTCTACCACAGTTCCCTTGCACACTTAAAGAATTCTCACATAATATACTGTGTGTGATGTGTGTGCATGCACGTGTGTGTCGTTCTTCAGATGTCTCTATGTTAAAATCACTTTAAAGAATGAGTAGCTTATCTGTCATTATGTACAATACTAGGGATTTCACATCCCACTAAAAGAATAACCTGAGGTGGGAATAATAAACTGTGTGTTCTTTGGTGGTATTCACTTAGACTATTTTAGAAATTGATCATAAAACAAGATATAATTCACTTTTTACCAGTTGTAATTGCAAATATATCTCTAATTTTTAATACCCTATTTATTTAATACCTTTTTTTTTACATGAAAGGTATTAGAAAAATATTAATTTGCCCTTAGGAGAATCCTGATTTTTTGTTTTTAAATATTTTTCTTAATATTTGAAAAATGTTTTTACTTATTTCATAAGGGAGTGGTTATTATTAGAGCATGTATCCCTGGTTGTTGCAAAATCCTTCAGAACTCAACACAAATATAGTTCTAATGAATAAATTGAATAAAATGATGCATCCCCTATCTTTCCAAATGGAAATTAAATTACAATATATAACCAAATTGTTCTCACAAATATACTGAAGTTATAATCAAAATTTCCTCTCTATGTTTTTTTTTAATTAAATAATAATTTTTAAAATAGTTAAGAAATATCTGTTACTATAGACTGTTTAAAATATATTTTTAGGAACAGAATTAGGGAAGTACTATAAAAAACAATGAAAAGTTGCTAAAAAAGTTGCTAGGATGAAACAGAAGAATTTTCAGTATTGTATATATGTCTCTATGTGAAATAGTGGATGCTCTGAAAAATAAAGATAGATCTGGAGTCAAAATTGACAAGCCCGAGATAATTTAGCTAATTGTCAGTGTCGTAGGTAGAGAAGTGTCAGGATATGCGTCTTTGAGTTAGGAGAAAATCACTCTCAGGGCCCCCTCTTGAAATGAAAGTGAGAAAAGGTGAAAGGACCCTTTGGTTAGCTGAGATAAACCAGACCCCATCACAGAGTCAGATTTAGTGAAGGGTCCTAAGTTTTTGTTTTCCTTTGAATTGTTTGATTAAATTGTAAAATAGAGGTGCCAGTAGACTCCAGTTTATACAAATGGTAATTCAGTAATCCCATTGGCTTTACTGTCATTGTTTTGTCATATCATTATAAAGCTACTTGTGAACAGTCTATATATCTCTGGGCTTTAATTAACCATGAGAACATGCAGTTTTAAAGTGAAAGTAATTGTTCAGCCTCTGATAACTTGGGCACAATGAATCACCTTCATTAGATGAATGCCACATAAAACAAGCTATTGTACAGAGGAAATAGCAAAATGCAGTGTTGTTGCTGGGCTTGCAAGGATGGATTTGCAGGGTTTTGTGAGGTCCTGCAGGGAGTCAAGCAAACATCTGCATCACAGCACACTGTCTCTTGTGGGGAAGAACCAGCAGGACTACTTGAGGTTCTGAACCGTCACTGCTCAGTATGCCTTTGTCCTACTATGTTAAAAAGCCTTCCACTTGCCGGAAACAGTGACAGTGATGGAACACTGAAAGAAAAGGATAAAAGAATAATGAAAAATATTAACTACATGGGAAGGACTTTTTAAGCAAGCTTGACAAGAAGACTGGGCATCAAGGTGAAGGGTGGCTAGATAAACTGATAACGATCTTGCATATACTTTTTATTTTAGGAAATAGCTATAAAATTGGAAGGGGAGAAAATCATTAAGTCGAGTAAAGAATACCTGATTTGTAGGCATATCTGAAGGCATTTTTTAGAGGGAGAATTCTAAATACTAAATTTAATGCTACAGTTTAATAATTATCTTCTTCCATTTTAAAATTTTGTAGTCAGATTTTTAATTTTTAATTTTATTTTTCCCATCATCACCATTTATCCTCCCTTTCTCTCTTCTACCTTGATCCCCCCAACCCCGCAATCACTACACTGTTGTCCATGCTGTTGGATTTTTAAATTTACTTTTTCTCTTAAGCTCCCATTTAAAAAGAAGTAGAAGTGACTGAATAATATAGAGTCGAGGAAAAAATAAATTTAAAAGTAATCACCACAGGTTAGAAGGCTAATTTTAGAAATTATTAAGCTGATAGTATATTGGTGAGAAAAATAAGGAGTTCCAGAAAACCTAATATTTCTGAGTTACAATATTTCTTGATTTTAACCTTTATTATTTTCTTGATTTAGACCTTATTGCCTTTAGTTTGTAGGCTGATTCCACAAACTAATGTTCAAGTTCTTTAAAAGTGTTTCATATTTAAAGAAGTATATAAGACTGTAGTACTGTCTCTAACTGTATTATATTGTAACTTATATCTGTGACAACGTTTGCTTAAAGTTAAACAGTAATAGGTTTTATAGTAGAGAACTTTATCCATAAGCTAAATTCTAAAATCAGGTTTAAGTTATCTGTTAGATTCATTTTGGGGGTGTGACTTTACCCTAGTTTCTATTGTTTACTTATTGCAATTTCTGGCATTTTTTTGAGGGGAGAGAAAATGTGCTTTGTCATTAAGCCATTTAGTTACATTGTCTTAAGGAAGAAGCTTATTTCTCCTTCACATAGCAGTGGTAGTTTTAAGCGTCAATTTTTTAAAATGAATAAAATTGTTGCAATTATGATTCATTTGATACAATTTGTCTAATATAATAGTCAGTTACTCCAGGATTTTGATGCTTTAAAGTCAGTTAAATACAGTGTTTGGTTTTGACAAAATTCGAACTGAATATTAAATTAGATTAATGTAAAGATTATTTTTTCATTGGATTAACTGTCATTTTCAAGTAGATAATACTTTATGATAGCCTGTTATGATTCACCTTTCAGGTGAATATGTTAAATGAAATATCAAAGTATTGCTGATATCTTCCTTCTTCTAATAAATAGAATACATTGTTGTAGAATAGAAGTGAAGTTAGTGACCTAATTATCATTTTTAAGCATCTTACATTTATTGAACAGATGCTTTACACATAAAAATCTAAGAAACCTTGGTATCTTACTTCAGGTACAATACCCTAACGATTCAAAGGTATTGATGATTTTGAAGTTTATCTTTTTGCACACAAAAAAACCTTTTTCTTGAAAGATGCTCATATTAAAGAGGTTGGATATATGAACGATTCTCTTGTGTGTGTGTTTCTGAAAAATAATCATTCAAGTAATTGATGGTAAAAAAATAATTTGAGCCTTGTTCAGGTGGCTCAGTTGGTTGGAGTGCCATCCGTACACCAAAAGGCTGCGTGTTTGATTTGGACAAGGCACTGACGTTGGTTGTGTATCGTCCCTGGTCAGGGCATTAGGTTGAGGGTTCGATCCCAAGTCTGGGTGTACACACGAGGCAACTTGTGGATCTTTCTCTCTCATATCAATGACTTTCTTTCTTAAATCAATAACAAAATATCCTTGGATGAGGATTTAAAAAAAAGTAATTTGACACAATTGAGCTGGAGAACTTTTATCTTTATATCAACACAACTAATAAAATTCGCTAGTGATCCCATCCCAAACAGGAACTGATTTTTCTTCGCCTTTGATTCTGAGTCCAGCACAGGTGTCTTTCTCGCTCACAGTACATATTCAATAATGTTTACTGGGTGAGTTTCAAAATCTTTTCTCATAAAGCCTTACTTGTCACTGTTTAATCAAGCTAAGATACCAAATTTGTATATAATTCATTGAAAGTTCAAGCAAATTTAAATGTTTCCAAATACAGTTGTTATTATAGTATTTAAATTACGGTACTTCTGCTGTGAGGAGTAATCATTTGAATTAAAAATCAGGTATCTGAACTATAATGCATTTTCCTTTTAATGCTTTTGCAGTATTATATCAATTTTCTGTGCATAGAAAATATGTTTCTGATATCAATCTTTTATTTTGATCAGTTCTTTAATAGTTTTCTTATTAATTTTTACTCATCTTTATTTCTTATAGTTTTTTCCCTGATGCCTAAGTACCTTTTTTCTTTCATTTTTAACTCAGGTTTTTCACTTTTCTTAATACTTCCAATGTCTAATCTTTAGTGGTATTTGTCGAGATCAGGTTGCTATGAGAGACACCCAACACTGACATTGGGTTGAATGAGATAGAAGCTTATTTCTCCACAAATCAATGCTAAGTTGGTCCAGGCTGTCAGTGTGGTAAGCTTCAGAAGGTTATACCAATCCCAAGTTCATTAGATCTCATTGTCCTAAGATGTTGTCCTTGTCTGCAAGGCTAAGTCTGAATCACTGCCATGTCTGCATTCTAGTTTTAGAAAGGAAAGAAAGAGCAGAAGTACAAGGTAAGCGATTTCCTTTGAAGTGTGGGCAAACTTTTTGACATTCCATTTTTTTAGGACCTTGTGACATGGCTACATATGACTTCAAGAAAGCTGGGAAGTGCAGTCTCTATACAGACATCCATGCATTCAGCTAAAACTCTGTTACTATGAAGCAAGGAAAAAATGGATTTAGGTGACCATGACTAGTTGTCACAATGCATTTAAATTGTATTATGCTTGTTGGTAGTCTTGTTTCATTTGTCCTATGAGCCAATTAAGGAGAAGATCAGGAGCAAGGGAAGGATACAGTATTCCCATTTTTGCAGACAGTGCCTGCTGTGACCCAGCAGCAGGCATAATTAGTTGGACTCCCAATGAGAAAAGTACATCCTAGGAAACATTCATTGTTCCCCATGTAGGAACTTTCTCTTTAGATCAACTGTAACAGAATTTGGGTTGGAGGGGTTTTCTTAAGGATAATTAGGTTTCATACACAATACATCTGTGTACTCATTGTTAAACAAACATTTTCTAAAATTTGCTTCATTTTCTTTCACAGTACTTTGGTGAAGTGATAATTCTCAATGATGCTCTTAGTATATTGTTCATTGTCTGCAGTTTCTTAGATTAATGAATGCAGGACTTACAGAACATTTTTTCTCTGTGATTTACCTATTCTATCTTGGCATGTAAGCCTTTTCATATTCAAACACTGTGGAACTACATGCGTTGTGGAAGCCAGGGAAATTCAAGGGCTCTCATATATTGCTGGTAGGTGCCTAAAATATCAGTCATTTGGAGAGTAATTTGTTAATATTTATGAAACTTATGAATGCATATAGCTTTTAATATACATTTCTATTTCTATAGGTATACTTACCCATGAGATGATATATTTGTAAGGTTGCTTGTTACAATATCATTTGTAATAGCAAAGATTGGAAACATCCTGAATAACCATCAATTTGGGACTGATTAAATGAACAATGGTACTTCCATAAAATGGAATACTGTGTAGCTATATAAAGTGATCAAGCTGTTTAAATATTAAAATGGAAAACTCTCTATGATTTAGTGTTATGTGAAAAAGAAAAAAACAAAGTGCAAAAAATGTCATAGGATTATCCTAAGAACCCTGAAATACCAATCGAAAAGAACCTATGCACCCCAATGTTCATAGCAGCACAATTTACCATAGCCTAGTACTGGAAGCAACCTAAGTGCCCATCAGCAAATGAGTGGATCAAAAAACTATGGTACATTTACACAATGGAATTCTACACAGCAGAGAGAAAGAAGGAGCTTATACCCTTTGCAACAGCGTAGATGGAACTGGAGAGCATTATGCTAAGTGAAATAAGTCAGGCGGTGAGGGACAAATACCATATTGATCTCACCTTTAACTGGAACATAACTAACAAAAGAAAAAAGCAAACAAAATATAACCAGAGACATTGAAGTTAAGAACAATCTAACAATGGACAGGGAGCAGTGGGGAGGGGACAGTGAGGACAGGGGATTACAGGAACTACTATAAAGGACACATGGACAAAACCAAGGGGGAGGGTGGAGGTGGGGGAGGGAGGTGGGTTCGGCTGGGGTGGGGTGGAGGGATGGGGAGAAAATGCAGACAACTGTAATTGAATAACAATAAAAATTTTTAAAAATGTGATAAGATTCCTGTGTAAAAAGGGAATAAAATAATACATATTCATATATGCTTGTAAGCACATAAAATATCTCACAAAATTACAAATGCATATGGTGGAACCAGAACTTTTCCTTTAGGGATTACACTATAAGCTTCCTCTTAGTAATCCTAATTTTATTCTTATAAAGTTATCTTTCGAGAATCAGGATTTATTTTCTAGTCTCAGTTTTCTGGCATACACAGTGATTGTATCTGTACTTCGTGAGGGCATTCTGAGTTAGGATTTGGGACTGAGGAGTTGAAATCATTTGCCTAAGACAGCCAGACAGCCAGGTGCTCTCACTGTCTTCATCTGTTTTAGCCTTTAGTTAGCTCTTCATCATGTTTATTATACCTTTTCCAGTTGAAGATCATTCTCCTTGATAGAACTAAATTGGATTTGAATAGTTCAACTTACTTTACCATTTGTTTCCATTTATTCAGCAACAGTTCATTGAACGATTCAGTACAGAATTGTTCTGAATGCTTGAGGAAAGAAGGCTCTGGAAACCAGACTTGTCCTCAGAGAGTAGGAGTGTGAGTGTCCTTTTGTGTGTATGTGTTCGCTTCCGGGGGAATTAGCATCAGAGAAAGAGGGAGGGATCATAAAATTCCATTCATAGTATTTCTCTTTGTTTTAAAGTGTCAAGATCTCTTTGTTTCTTTGCTTTACTGTATTTATTTCATTAAACTTGAGAAAACAATCATTGTTTCTTGCCAACCACAATATCCTCAGTATACCACTAAGCATAAGATGGACCTCACAGTGGAATGGATCCCAAATGTTGTTCAGAACCAGATGTTGCTGTTATAAAGCCATCTATATAATCAGCTATTATTTTCCCATACTTGTGCTTATTTTCCTATGTCACTACCTTCAGTGGGTAGGAGAGATGAAAATATCTCCTAAGTTTCAATGTCCTATAATTCTCTACATTGGACTATAGATTTTTTTTTTTTTTCCCTGACAGAAGCATGAATGTGGCACAGCATCAAGGACATGGTCTTTGGAATTAGAGGAATTTGTGTTCAAACCCTGACACCTCCTACAGTTAGCACTATGCTCTTTCCTATGTTTCTTAAAAACTTCAGTCCTAAATCTCCATATTTGCAGAGTGGGGCTAATAATAATTATCTGGGCAAATGTTAGTTTTCTCCTACTGTTTGCCCTGCCCCGCCAGCCAACTAGAATGGTAGAGCTGGTGAGTGGTTGAGGGTTGTTACCACCTCTGATCTCAGCCGGAAGGCAGAAGGGCCATATGATTGTTGAATTTTGAAAGTCCTCCTGGCAATCTGAGGTGATCTGCCCTCAGAGAACACCATTTTCTGCTAAACTAACACAACTCTACAGAGGATCATTCATCTGTATCTTTGCTTTCAGTGTCAAGAGCCGTCATCACATGTCACTTTCTCCTCTGGCTAATAATGAGAGTCACCTAACCTAATGAAATCTTTTCCTTCCTGTGAACTCTATTTTATATGTCAATGAAATTGGGTTTCAGAGTTGGGAGATTGAATTATTTTCTTTTTATGATTACTTTGTTTACTTGCCAACCAGTTGTTCTCACTGAAAAGACAATAATATGCCTTGACATTTGTAAGAGTCATTAGAAATTAAATTCATCACTAAGTGATTGTCTTACCTCATGAGAATTGATATAAAAGTTGCAGGATTTTTTTGTGTGGGGGGTGGGGTGAGTGGGTGAATGAGTGGGTGACTGGGGTAAAGAGGAGCTATATAGTAATAATAATAACCTTGAGGTAAGAAATATAAAATACACCTCTTTTTTATAATTTACTATTTAATTAGATATTTGAAATGAAGAATGTTTTCCTGATAAATTCCTATTTTGAGGCTAATATAAAAAGCATTCTTCACAACTCAGCTTAATGGAAATTTCATAAGTTCTCTAACCATGCCTCACTGAACTTAACATATTTTTAGTGAAAATTTCCTCAGGCCATTGATTCACAAATTTTAATTAACAAAGTTGAAATTAAGATTCTTTTAAAAACACTGAATGTAGTCATGAAGATTGTGTTTGCAAATTCAGGTCACAAGTTTCCATTTATAAATGAAACATTCTCAAGTCATATTAAAGGTGAGAATTTTTGACTAAAGGATTATAATGTAGTAGTTAATGAAGAATTAGAATTAAAGTATGTTTTGCCAGAGTCATTTTTGTCATTACTATAATTATGAGCCAACCTAACCCATATAAGGGAGTTACTTGAAAATCAATAATATTTATATAGTAATTGATGTCAGTAGACAGTTGATGAAATCCATATTTTGTAGTTTTGTGTCTCTTGTTAAATTTTCCTGCCGCCACTACACTTTTTATTTACTTGGAAAAATCTTTTACTCTCTTGCATTTAAACCATCTTTCTTTCCCAGTATGGCTCTTTTTCACTCTTTCCGTGTTTTGCTCATTTCTCAAATGCTTGTTGAATGTCTGTGTCAGGCACTATACTACACGTGGGGTCCGAAAATGAGAGAGACAGGTGTTTTGTCTTCAAGGGTCTCCTAATATGTTACAGAAGAACTACGTATGCATTTCATTATTATACTTAAATCTCAGAGCAGATAAAACTGTCGGGAATTTCTCATAGAAAGCACTTATTGAATGCGTAGTGGTTTTTCCCTTGTGGTGGGTGCAGCACAGACACGGACCACGCCTGTTCATTCCGCCCTCCCAGTCTGATGAGGACGTTGTCCTTAGAATTAGACGTGGTCATGTGTGAGAATACAAGATACTAGCGAGGAGCAAACTCAAATTTGTGAGGAGAGAAATAGTATTTAATGAGTGGTGTTTGGACTTTTTCGTAGGGGTTAGGGAAATCTTCAGTTCTTCACTTAACAGTTCATAGCAAAATAAACTCCAAGACAATAGTAAAAGAAACGAGCTACTGATAAATTAGAAAACAGTAAAACTGAATTTTTATTAAACATCTGGAAGGAAAGAGAATTTCAAAGTCTGAAAGCAATGAAACATGTCATTAAGAAAAAGATGGACTGATTTGATTAAATTAAAAATTATTTCCATAAAATAACTGAAAGGGAAGGAAACATGATCTATTTGCATAAAACACAGTGGACAATACTAATGTCGCAGTGTATACAAAATACATTTTAGAAAAAATATTGAATTATGGAACAAATAAGATATATAAGCAATGATCATAAACCTAATGAGTCTAATATTTTATGTAGCCTGTAAAATTTCTTTCTTTTAGTGTCGTAGAAAAGTAGTTGCAGGGACTAAGAGCAGAAGAGAGTAATTTATGAAAGCATTGACTAAGTTTCTAATTAATGATACAAACTGTTAAACTGGAAGAGCCACATAGTCTGTGAAATGCCAGCATAAATCAGGCACCATTCTGCAAACATCATTTGAAGATTTAATATGTTCCAGATACCATACTAGCTGCTAAAATGATAAATATGAATAATAAAGAGCTGTTTCTCAAGGAATTCATAGCTCAGGGTGGAAACACTCTCCCCCATTTTCTCCCCTCCCCTTTTTCTCCTTTTGCTTTTTTGAAGGCTAGTCCATTAATCTGTCTACTCATCTGTCCATCCCAAACCAAACCAAACCAAACCATTAATTGAGTCCCTCAAAGGCATAGGGTCTTATGGTAGTTGTAGGGATTTTTATGGTAAAAAGCGAGACTCAGTCAATACGGAGTTAGTCAAGGAGATGTACAGAGGAAATAGTGGTTAAGAGATGCCAGAGACAGAAATTATCCCAGAGAATGGAATCTCTAGTCCCAGGAAGGGAAACATACATTATATTGGTACATTCTAAAAATTAACACCAGAATAGTAATGCATTTTATTTATTTAATTTCTACACTCTTAACAATTAAAAATATCATTGTTCTTCCTAAGTAATACTTCATGAATGAAATAATCAAATCCTTGTGATAACAACATCATTAGTTGTCAAAGACCACATGCAAGTTTGTTAAGGTATAAGACAATTTTGCCAAAAATCTATCCTTGTGATTCAAAGGCTAAAATTAGAAGAGTAGAACTGTCTTTTTTTGACATAAAGGACAGAGTTATCACTGATATAATGAAGTGTGCACAGCAGGAGAGGAGCACAACAGCCAAGAACTTTATAGAGATCAGTTGTGTGTTTTTTTTTCTTCTGGGTTGGGCTGTTATTTTCATTTAATACTTGCTTTTTATGTCTTATCCTATTTTTCTTCTCATTTTTAGCATTCCTCCCTTTCCTTTAGTTTTTTCCCATCTTGTAGTAAATGTAATCTCTCCTGTAATGTTTCATTATAATATTCTAATTTTCTCAAAGTTTATTCAAGTGCTTTGTTCATGTTTACATTTAAAAGTTTTTCTAAGTATATAAATGACCCCCAAACAATGTGATTCTTAAAACACGTTTGTGTGCTATATAAACTTTGAAATAAACTATACATGTTGCACATTATAGAATTGCCAAGGTTACTTTTAAATAATAGTAAATAAAAGCTCAGATATGGTTTAAGTCTTATAAACTATCACCTGCTTATGAGTCTCAACATTTATCTGTTGCATTGTGTTCATTTTTTTCCTACTGTTCACTGGATACTTGTTTATGCATTGAATGAAGTGATTTCATTAATTATATCAATTGAACTTTGGTCAACAAACCTTGATGTTTTAAATAGGAATTAGTCAAAGAAACTAATTGTCTAGGGCAGGTGTGGAAGCCTTGGGGATCAGATGTCTTTAAAAAAAAAAAAAAAACATGGATTGAGCGCCGGACTGTGAAGCAAAGGGTCACCAGTTCAAGTCTCAGTCAGGGCACATGCCTGGGTGGCAGGCCAGGTCCCAAGTAGGGGGCACATGAGGGGCAACCACACATTGATGTTTCTCTCCCTCTCTTTCTCTCTCCCTTCCTCTCTCTCTAAAAATAAATTAAATCTTTAAAAATATGTTTATTGATTTTAGAGAGGAAACCCAGGAGGGGAGGAGAGAAATATCATTGGGAGAGAGAAACATGGATTACTTGCCTCCTATATGCTCCCCAACCAACCCAAGATCAAACCTGCAACCTAGCAACCTAGTATGTGCCCTGAGAGGGAATAGAACCCCCAGCTTTCTGGTGTACAGGAAGACAGTCTGACCAAATGGGCCACGCTTGCCAGGGCCAGATGTCTTTGGAGCTAGGTCTCACTAAATATTTTCTATTGAAATTAACCCATAGTTGCTTATAATGAGGACTAAAGTTATATAAAAGTTAAAAAGAGCAGGTGGGAGGAAAATAGAGACAACTGTATTTGAACAACAATTAAAACAAAGGAAAAACAAAAAAGAAAAAAACATTATGCTTTATAGCTGCAAATTATTTTGCTAGCCTTAGCATTCAAAAGTAATAAAATGACAGTGATGACTAAGCTGTGTGTTTACTATATAGCAATGTGGAAAATTTGAATTAGGGTAAATATGTCCATGTCACTATTAAATTATGCTAAACAAATATTAATCAATGTGGAGAAATATCTTAAAAAATAAAGAGCAAAATATACAGCAAACTCACCCTAAATGTACATACTGTCTTCAATTTATGAAATAGTGTCCTTATTCTGTCATGTAACTGGACCATATGTGTCTTCCTTGATATACAGCTGGGGTTGGAATCTGATTCAGATAATTCTTTGCTCTGTGCTGTTTCTACACATTTTTTTTTTTGTATTTTGTTTATAACAAAATGGAATAAAACCACATGGCAAAGGTAGGAAGTAAAAATAAATCAAGACCCATGCTGAATAGTGTGTCCCAGTGGGATGCTTGTATAGGCTCCCTGAGTCACTTTTAAACAGTCCCTCTCTGTGGATGTGCACTGGAGATCGACAGCTTAGAAGCACGGAATATCATGTCGAGTGAAAGTAGGGGCAGTAATTTGCATTAGGTTGTTGCCTAATTTGTTTAATTAGCTTTCTTCAGAACTCCCTTGTTCAATTTGTTTTTGAAATAATAACAGTTACAACATTAAAACACACTTCCAGAGCAGGATTTTGCATGCCCTTGCTTCGCTGTTCCTTCTTATTATCAGGAACAAATCTACAAGTGCTTGACAGCAAAAATTACCCACACACAGGTTTCCTCCAGGGAAGGATTAAAACTGGAAAGTCAATGAGCCAGAGACTTAGCATTCTTAGTTTATAAACATTATAGAAGAGGTGCCTGTTGTTCTAAGGAACTATACAAGCATTATTCTTTCACTATTATTCATGAGTTTTTCCATGGGAACTGTTAAGGAGTAATTGTAGAACAAACGTGGTAAAATAAAAGGGGTTTCATAGATTAATGGAGAAAAGGTATTGGCTATATCTATGGAGGAAGAGTACAGTGAGGAATTGAAAGGAGGTTACTATGTTTAGCTGAAAAGAAAAATGCCTATTTACCTCAATTGTCAGTTCTTTAAAATATGGCCTGTTTTTCATCTTACATTTGGAAACTTTATAATCTATTTATGATGCAAATTTTAAGTTACCTTTAACAATACATTTTACAACTATTGATTGGTTGTGTTTTCAGAAACTATGACTGATTTAGAAGGGGAAATTTTATCTTGTGTGTTGAATCATATCTTCTGATATATTTTTATTTCTAGAAATGTGCAGTTGTAAGATTTATGGCAATTTAAATTTAGCGCCTGGAAAACAAGACTATTGCTAGAGACAATCTCTGACAATGATTCCAGGAATTTAAGCATTAGAAAAAAAGTACTATCCTAGGTGCTATGAAGTTACACAAATACTTAGACACTGTTGAAATTACAATTTAAACTATCCAAAGTATATATAGAAAAGTGTTTATAAGTCACTTGTTCAAACTGTGGGAAAAAAAGGAGTCAGTTTTAGGTATCAGATGTAATTTGGATAACTTGTATTCCTCCAATTTCACCAAAATGTGATGCTGGCAGGGGCACAAAGGGGAAATTTGGGACAACTGTAATATCATAAGTGATAAAATATTTAAAAAAGAATAAATGTTAACCAGTAACTTATTTTTAAATATATATTAAAATATACTCATATTTATTTACTATTTATTTACTATATTTATTTAAAAATATATATAGTAAATGTGCACTAGACATATGTTAAAAAGATATTCAGTGGTAGTATTCATGGGTAATTATCAATAAATATACTTTAATATTTTATTTATGTATATATAAATGTAATAAGTGAGATTTTACAAAAAATAAAATGAGATGTATCACCAATAAGTTATTTGATGTCTATCATTACGTTAGTTTTCTTCACTTATATAACACAGTCTCCTTGGAATGTTAAAAACATGAAATGTACAACTTTTTCAATTTGCGTTAACATCCCCTCTCCCCCTACAGCACGTACACATGATCTTGCTTTGATTGATTTGATAAGCACTGCAGAAGCACTTACATGCACTGAAGGATCCCTAGGGGAAAATAAAGAGGATGCCTGGATTGCTTGAAGAGCTTTCCACAGTGGTTCTTTGCACTGGCAGAATGTGTATTGCTTCTGCCTCGGATATAATGAACAATATGGAGACGGTAACCTGTGGGCCAGTCATGGGTTTGTTATATACTACTAGATGAAGAATTAGTGATTCTCCAGAAAGTGTCTTTTCTCAGCTTTGTTACTCCTTAACCATTTTGGGTTTATGAACTCCTTTTGACTCTGATGAGAATAGAACTCTTCCCAGGAAGATGTTTACATGCGTACGTGCACGACTTTGCTTGCAGTACAATTTGAGGAAGGCGTCACCACATCACTGGAAGCCTGCCGATGCACCTGTCTGGTTCCGTTATCTCTTATGTTCACGGCTGTTAGTCTTTGTGTTAACACTAACCGTTTATTTTTTCTTTGGCTAATCATTTAGCCTATCTGGCACCTAGTTTTTTCATCTAAAACAGAGTAATTTGGTTCTGATGACCTCTAAAGCCTCTTCCAGCTATAACATTCTTTGAACTGCAGGCAAAAGTTAATAAAGTATCTATAGCCTAACCAAAAGTTACTGAGGTATCATAGTCTAACCTGATGGAAGCAGTGCATTCTTATGTCACAATTATAGAGCTCATCCTAGTTTGTATTTGCAATTGTTTTAACTCTTTGGCATTTAGAAATTGTACTTAATCTGATTTAACAGATTTTTCTTGAGTACTGAAAAGTTGCAAAGCTCTGTGTGTTGTTTATGAAGTTGATTCCCTATCCTTAAGGATTTTACAACATAAGTTAAGAAGAGAGAAATGAAGAGTAGGGGTTAAAAGGAATTAATCTGGTATTGGGAACTTTGTCCATAAGGGCCATATAGTAAATATATGTTTATGTGGGCCATACAGTCTCTGTTATAACTACACAGCTCTGCCATGATATCAGGAAAGTGGCCAAAGACCATAACTAAATGGATGTATATGGCCATATTCCAATAAAACTTTATTTACAAAAACAAGGAGCAGGTCAAGACTGTAGTTTGCCCAAGCCTGGAATAAATGATTATATTAATCAAGGAACACTTTAATAGAGGAGCTGTTATTTAGGATGTATTATGAAGTAATGATAGGCTTCGTATCATTTAGATGAAGCAGAAGCAATCAGGTGCAAGAATTCCAGACTTGGGAGATAACATGATCAAATACTTTAAGTAAGAATGCTTCAGAAACTGTTACATCATTGATTCAGATGGAGAACCAGTATTTATTTATATTTTCCAATATTGGATAGATTCCATGAGAAAGTTTTTTCACTATCATGAGCAAATATAATAATAATAGTTATATAATAATTAATCAGCATTATATCATTAGCAAAAATATTAACCGCCAGCATTATATATGCTAATGTATGCTAATATGCTAATTATATAATGAATCATCAGCAGTAATATTAATCATTAGCATATATAATGCTATATTATTTGCTTTCAGCACTCAATTATATTTTAAGTAGATAATTCAGTGATAGAGTACCTTTTACCCATGCATCTTGGTACCCATTTTTATTTCTCTGTCTCCCAACATCTATTCACAGTAGATTCTGTCAGTGCTGTTCTTCTGGTTCTCATCTCTGTCTCCTTTTTTTGACAATGGTTGACAGTTGAGTGTTGCCTGGACAACTAAATCCTGGTTTCCTCCTTTTGTTACCCTCCCTGAATGAAAAGTTCTTGCTGTAGCACATAGAAGACCATTTATTCCCGCTTTCCAAGGCCCCACAACTAATGAGTTTGAATTTGGCCAGATCACCTAATAACAAGCTTGTTACTCTTTCTGTAGCTCCACTGTTCAGATATTTCACTTCTATTACTCAAGAAGCTCTTTGAAGCTTAGAAATATGATTAAATGACAAATGAAAAATAAGGGCTGTAGAAATTCAAAGAAAGAAATAATAAGCATACCTTCATGGGGAAAATTCAGTTGAGCAGTTTAAATGTTTAAGTAACAAGAAATAAATTAGAATGCACATAAATACTGGCTGTGTGATACCTTTTAATGTCATGAGAAGGCATCTATGAGAATGGATTATCCATTTGACTAGCCCCTTTAGAGGACATTTTTGGAATTACATTTATCTATACTTTTTATTAATAGAAGAATGGTTCTTGAAGTTAATGTTAAAATTTTAAATAGTATTTTGTTGGACTGAGGCCAACATTTTGTTCTGGAGGAATTGATCTCTACAATTGGGATGTAATTAATAGAAAACTATGATTTTATCAGCAAATCAGTAGTTCTGCATATTAGCATTCCTTCAATGAATACTTGTTGAACCTATCTACAGAGAATATAAATTAGCAGGTCAAGTCTTACCTGTCGGCTTGCTCTGTTTGGCCACTACAATGTTGGCAAAATATTTGAGTTGCTAGCTCCCATCTATAAATCATGAGGCTTCATTCCTATATGACCCTGACTTGCTGGAATTTTTTAATAAAGAGAGCCTAACCACATGATTTAACAACACTAGTCTGCCTTCCCTCAATAGGACAATTGGCTGGAGAAGCACAACAGCTGCTCACGTCAACAGTAGACACTTTCTAGATCACCTCATTTCCAGCTCCCTATGTTGTCTTGCTGGCCGTTTGAGTCTGTGCTCCTTGCTATCCTGTGTGTATGACACATGTAGGATGGATCCTTCCAGCAGGCACAGTGGAGTTCAGTATAATGCAAGGATGAAAATAATAAACTTACAAGAAAAGTGAAATTTATATTCAGTAACACTGTTTTAATGATCATGGAATACTGAGTTCCTAAATAGTTATTATAATCATCCTTTTCTTTTTCATATCAGTCTAAAAATTCAGTAGCAGTTGCACACAGCCTTAACTTTTGCCCAAACGATGTGCAGAATCTGAACCTGCCCACTTAAGAATGTTGGAGAAAGAACCATCTTACAAGGAATGGGAAAACAAATGATACTGTGGAGATCTTTTTCTTTTCTATGAAATAACCTAAACTACTCTTTATAGTCTGATAGAACTAATATTTTCCTTTCCTCTTCCTCCTATGCAACAGTTAATTGACTATATACAATAGTGTAATTTTTAGCACAACACTTTTAAACTTTGAGGTAATATAACTTACATTCTTTGCACTCAGTGTCATATTTCAGAAAATCACTGCAGAGCCTAAGGCCATGAAGATTTCTTCATATATTTTTTCTAAGAGGTCTGTAGTTTCAGCTGCTACATGTAGGCCTCTGATCCACTTTAATTTTTGTATGTTTTGTAAAGTAAGACTGTCTTAACTCCACTCTCTGCATGTGGACATCCCATTGTCCCAGCGCCATTTGTCGAAAGACTCTTCTTTCCTTGACAAATTGTTTTGATACTTGTCAGGAAGCTGTTGACCACAGTTTTGAGTTTAGAGGTACAGAATTTAAGGTAAAAATTGATGTAAAATTTTCCATCAATTCTGATGCTATTTAGCCAGTAGCCTGCAGTAGGATGGAGAAATGGCTGGCCAACATCCCGGTGACAGACACACTGTGGCGATAGATGCAGACTCTATCCATACCAACGTCAGAAACAAAGATGGTAATGAGTTAAGAGGGGGAAGCTAAAATCTTACAGGTAGGCAATGATATCATGTGTTTACAAACCTATTAATGACCAAAGTCAAGTAGATGATTGCAGAGAGAATTTATGTGATCCATCTAGTGTAAAGATATATGAGGAGTAGGTTCAAAGGGTGAGGTTGGGTTTTTATGGGTATGAATGGCAGGAGCTAACCAGGATGTGAAAGCCTATTGCTTAGTAGGCTAGTTAAGTATAGAATTTAGATACAAAGGAAGATGTGAGTCAAAAATGAAGGTAAACTGACAGTAACCAGAGGGGAGGTTGGAGGGGATAATGGGGGGAAAAGAGAGAAGGGTTTTCAGGGACAACTGTAAAGGACACATGGACAAAACCAAGGTGGGGTAGGATCAGGGGAGAAAGGTGGGTATGGCTGGGGCGGTGGGAGGGCAGAAGTGGGGGGAAATGCAGACAACTGTACTTGAACAACAATAAAATTTTTTAAAGAATGAAGGTAGGAAACAAGTCAATAAATATGACTGAAGTTTGGGGAATGCCATGAGATTGTAATGAAATAGACTAACACTTTAACCCAGATACCCTAGCTATGAAATTGAGAACAGTCTCCACTCTTCGGTTAGGAAGATGCTTTTTAAATGTTGCATCCTTAGTTATGACTGACTTGTGGATTTGTAGAGACTTAGGCAGCACAGCAATGCCTATAACTGGGAATCATTTACTGATGTCTTGCTAACCCAGGCACATTCTCAGGTGCTTTACATATATTATCTCACCTAATTCTCATGAGCATCATAAGAGGTTAATCCTATTATACTCATATTAAAGATGACAGAAATGAGATTTTAAAGGTTAAGTATCTTATCTAAGTCTCATAGTTATAAAACATCATAATTTAAATTTAAAACCAGATCTAGCTGACTCCAAATTATTCGGTCTTTTGATACAGTGATGAAAATTAAAAAAAAAAAAAACTGTGTTAAGATGGAGTTTAGTCTTACTTAAAGGAATGCATAAGAGGTATGTGGCTTGGGTGTTAAAAGCTAGAGGTTGATAAGGTTTCTAATGCCATTGGTTCTTAGCATTACTGTCAAAGTAATCACTCACATTGGAAACTTCTGGCTTCTCCCCACACGCCCTTTACACCTGACGTACATCTCCTTTTCCACTCCTCTCTCACAGGTCTCGTTTCAGGTCGCCATCACTCCTAAACGTAATCATGTTGTTAGCTTCTAAACTGGTATCTCTAACCACTGGCTCTCTTTATATATATCCAGGTGATTCAATACTGCAAAAATAATCCCAAAATGCATTTTGATATGGCATATCTACCCTAAAAAAGTACAGTATTCTCCCCTCATGTTCACCAAATCAAATACAGTTAATTTATCTTCACATTTGAAGCTCCACAATATAGCCATGATTTCCTGTTCCAGTCTATACATCTTAGCTGCCTACAGCCAAACTGCAACATTTACTATTGTTGAAAAATAAAAATACTACATGTTCTCCAAGCGTAGTGTGTTTTATTCATTCTTCCCACTGGGCATGGACGGCTTCCCCTTGCCCCCTATGACTGCTCGCAGAAATCTAATCCAGCTCTTTCAGAAAAACTATCCCAATTCCCTTAACATAATGATTGCTTATTTTTAAAAAATATTTTGTTTATTTATTTTTAGAGGGGGGGAAAGGAGGGAGAAAGAAAGAGAGAAACATCAATGTGTTGTTGCCTCTCACACGCCTCCTACTGGGGACCTGGCCTGCAACCCAGACATGTGCCCTTACTGTGAATTGAACTGGTGAGCTTTTGGTTCACAGGCCTGTGCTCAATTCACTGAGCTACACCAGCCAGAGCTGATTACTTCTTTTAATTACAATTTTTCTTATATAGCTCATGTGACTTGAAATTATTCTAACTTTGTAGATTTACTTAATCTACCTTTTTAGACATCAAGTTCTATGAAAGCAAAGCCTGTGTGTTCTTGTTCTTTGAATTCCATGACCACTTAGCAGATGCTGAGTTTATGGGAATTAATAATCGTTGGATTAAATTATTAAAGTTAAAATAATCAAGTGATGTGTTAACCAGAACTATGTTGGTTGCAAATGACTTGTGCTTAGGCAAAAGGAAGACTTGTTTTCTGCTCATATGAACAAACTGGAAAAGGAGTCCTAGGATGGCCTCTGAATGACACAGGTGGTGACGGGACTTTGCACCGTGCCACTATGCTTCTCCTTTGAGTCACCTGTGTTCCTACCTGTTACAGGCTGAAGTTGTCTACCAGGCCAGAGGCATGGCCACTAGCGTCTTCCCAGTTTCCGTCCTCTAAGCTGCAGGAACAGGAAGGAAAGGAGTCTTCTGCAACACTCCCTCCTGTCCCTGAGTCTGTTTAAAAAAGTATCAGGAAAAAATCCCTCTGACTGGCCCACCTTGGATCACTGAATTAATTAATGACTATGGCCAAGTTTGAGCATAAGTAGGTGGCAGTGCCTGTTGGGGCCTCATGGGTAAAGTCAGTTATTCAGATGTGCATGGGTTTTGGAGTGCTGGCTTTCTCAGAGAATGAGGGAGGAAGTGTTACAAGGAAAAAAATATTTGATGTCCACCGTAAGTAGCTAAAACTTTCAGTAATGTAAACTGATTATAAAGAACTAAATATAAAGAACTTACAACTTAATGCTAAAATGAGAAATAACCCAATTAAATATGGCAAAGAGTCTGAATAGAGATTTCTCTAAAGAAAATATACAAATGGACAATAAGCCCATGAAAAGATACTTGACATTATTACATATAAAGAAAATGCAAATCAACAACATAACAGCATACTACTTTACACCCACCAGGATGACTATAATTAAAAGTCGGGTAAAGCATGTGCTGGGATGGGTGTAGAGAAATTGGACCCCTCGCATTGATGAAGGGAACATAAACTGGTGCTGCTATTTTGGAAAAGCAGTTTGTCAGTCCCTTCAATTGTTAAACATAGACTTTCCGTATGACTCAGAAATTCCACTACTAGCTACATATGCAAGAGAAATGAAACACATGTTTGCCCACACAAAGACTTGTACATAAATATTCATAACGACATTATTTAATTCAGCCTGGAAGTGGTAACAAACCACCTGTCCATCAACTGATGAATGGAACAATAAGTGTGGTGTATGTATGCAACTGGATAGTATTTGGCAGCAAAAAAGAATGGAGTACTGATACATTCTACTACATGGATGAACCTTGAAAACATTATAAGTCAAGGAAGCCAGTGACAAAAGATCAGACAATCATGCATGACATAATGAACTTTCAGTCAGTGGTGGACCACATGGTGACGTGGTCTCTTAAAATTATAATGGAGCTGAAAAATTCCTGTTGCCTAGTGACACAATGTTCTAATGTGACCCTTACGTGTTTGTGGTGATGCTGTGGTAAACAAAATTACTATGTTGCCAGTTGTATAAAAGTATAGCGGTATAATTATACATGTTATATAATACTTGATAAAAGCTTATAGAGTAAGGATATAAAGAAAAATATTTTTGCAGAGCTGAGCTGTACAATGTGTTTGTTTTAAGTGTTACTACAAGAGTTGAAACTTTAAAAAAATTAAGTTTATAACATGAAAAAGTTTAAGTGAATCAGTTATTGAAGAAAGAAGATTCTAAAACAAATATAGTTTAGCCTAAGTGTTTAGTGTTTGTGAAGCCTACAGTGGTGCACAGTAGTGTCCCGGGCCTTCACACTCACTCACCACTCACTCGCTGACTCACCCAGAGCAGTTTTCAGTCTTGCATGATCCATTTACGGCAAGTGCTATATCCACTTTGCTTACCTTTGAGACCCTATTCTTACTGTACTTTTTCTGTGTATAGATATATTGAGACATATAAATGCATGCCATTTGGTTACAGTTGCCTACAGCACAGTACCAGTCTGAAAAGGTTTGTAGCCTAGGAACAATAAGCTATACCATATACATGCATTTGTGGGTTATACTATCGAGGATTGTTTAAGTTCACTCTGTGATGTTCACTCAGTGAAGAGATTGCAAAATGATGCATTTCTCAGAATGCATCCCCACTGTTGAGCAACACATGACTACAATCTGTGATTCCATTTGTAGGAAGTGCCCCAAATTGGTAAATCTACAGAGATGGAGTAGAGTATTGACTTCCTAGGGCTGGGAGAGAGGGGACATGAAATAACTGCTAATAAATATAGGCTTCCTTTTGGAAGGATAAAAATGTTCTAAAATTAAATGTGATGATTATCGCAGAACTCTATGAACATAATAATTACCATAGAATAATATACTTCAAATGAGTGACTTGTATGTGAATTATATTTTAATGATGACCTTTTAAAAAAAAGGCAAGAACACCTGGTTGCCACTTTACGGAACAGGAGCAGCCTTTAATTTTCAAAACGTGTGGAGAGAGTAGGGGAAGGAAAGCTCAGGTGAGGAACGGAATTAACTAGATAAAGGAGACTGTCAGCTCCTATCTCTCAGGTTGGAAGAGCCCTTCTATTCAGAGAACATGCCTTTCAGAGCTTTTGTTTGGGTATCTTATGGTGTGAAGTGGGATTTGGTGGGTTTTTATTTCATGATTAACAAAATAACCTGGCCAGTTAATCTCTTTATACTTTAGACTTACACATAAAACATTTAGTTCTATCTCAAATCTTAATTAAAATTTGCAATGCTGTTTTCAATATAGAAGAAAAAGGAGAAAGACACTTGAAAAGTATTTTATAGGTAGGCCCTGGGGGGGTAGATCAGTTGGTGAGAGTGTCATCCCTGTATGCCAAAATTGTGAGTCTGGTCTCTGCTCAGAGAACATACAATAATCAACCAAGGTATGCTTCAGTAAGTGGAACAACATATTGATATCTCTCTCTCTCAAGTTAATTTTAAAAAGTATTTTATAGGTACGTAAAATATTTATATTTACCAGACCTATTGCCAGCAAGAATGAGTAAACCGTTCTGTTGGAGCACTTAGCCATAAGAAGTGAATCAACCATGTGAGAACTTTGAGACACAGCATCTCATAAGAAGTAACTTCTACAATGGGGTGGTGCTTAAATGGAGGAATTAATTTATCAATGTCAGTTTATCAGTATACTCTCAGAAAGTTCATTATGAATCTCAAATCATGATAACTTGCATAGTATTTATGGTGTTCATTTTTCAACTCTGTATCATTTCCACCATTATATCAATTACTGAGTCTTATAACTGTAAGGCTGTGATTTAATAGCCATCAGCCCCTCTTCTATAGCACCTTTTTGCTATAAACAACAACAGCAGTCCAAGCAAAATGTGTAAATCTTAGAAAATTCGAGTAGTCAATACAAGTTGTTCATTAACATGGTTATAATAAAAACCAAACACAAATGTTATACTCTTCTTAAAAGTTCATATTGGTAATAATCTTTAAATAATTTATCATTGTTATCATTGTCCCCTGTTGAATATTAAGACAGTTGCTTTTCAATGTCAGCTAACTGTTCTCCAACATCTATTCTATGTTTAAATAAATTAATGTCAGTGTAATATATAGCTTTTATCCTCAGGAATTAGTCTCAGTTGGTAATTTGACATAGATGTCCCCTCTAAAGAATTTTTTGTGCCCTAAACTGTCTTCTAAAGTATTAGTTCTTTTTTCCTTCTAGCACTGATGTTGCTCAAATTGTCCTAACATATCCTACAGTCTTGTGTAATAATACTACTTGAGTATTTCTCAGAAGAAATGTTAATATGAGTCATTCTCTTTCAACCCGTTTTTCCCCACTTTGATCATTATGTTTTGTATCAAATTTATAAAAATACATTTATAAAGATAAATTAATTCTTTTTCAAATGCATCTTTATTCTTTCATGCCAGTAAAGAGCATATCATAGTTTTGATTCTTGCTGTGTTTAAAATATAGCTACAGTATTGTATTCCTTTTTTAAATTTGCAAGTTTAGAGTACCTGGACACCATTTAGTAAGTACAATTAGATGCTTTGAATTTTCTCATGGAATCCAAGGGAATTTTAATAAATTAATATATAATTTAAATCTTATAACCTATTGTGTGATAGTTTCTGTTTTTCTAGGAATAATTTTTGAGAAAATGAAGATTGCTGAGATAGTGAACCTTGATGAAAATAAGTTTGGAGGCACTGCCATGAGGTTACCCTCCATAGGTATTTGTGCGTGTGCTGAAAGCAACATCCGTGTGCATTTCTGTTTCCAAAAACAGTCTGTCTTAGAGAATCGATATAATGTGTCTAAGTCTGGAAGTTCATGGTCTTTAGCTGTGCAAACATTTCTAAGCTCAAATGAATTTATATTAATCTCTTCATTTAAATAAGTGTTTTTGTGTTATTTCTAGGTCACTTCCAGCAGTGCCAATTGCTTGGCAACCAAAGAAAAGGTAGAATGAGTCTTTGGGTGTGTGGACTTATAGAAAGAGTCAGCTGCTGTCTTTTCCAGGTAAAGTGTTGAGGCACAGATTATTTAAGTCCTGTGCCCAGGGCAAATTCAGCGGTTAATGGCCCAGCCAGAACTAATTTTAGTCCACTTGTTCTTCCTTCAGCTCTAGTGCTGATTTTGATGTAATAATTGGGTTTAAAAAGCAGTTAGGGACCTTAGGGACTTTTTCATAATATAAGGTAATAGGAAATATTCTGAAACATCTGGCTCATTATTTAGAAACATGCTGAAAAGGCTAAGAAACATAACCATAGCCAAACTTCTTTATATAAGTGAGCACAGGTGTCACAGGCTGAATCGTGTCCCCCAAAACATTCACATTGGAGTCTTAACCCCTAGTGTCACTGACATTATTTGGAAAGTGGGTCTTTAGAAAGTTGACTAGATTAAAATCGTGTTAGTAGGGTGGACCCTAATCCAATATCACTGGTATTCGTTTCAAAAGAGGACACTTGGACAGAGGGGTGGGCAGAGGGAAGACCATGTAAAGATAGAGATGTATCCCTGGAGAAGACATTCTTCCACACGCCCCTCCGGAAGAGCCAATGCTCGTATTTTCTTCATCTCAGGCTTCTAGCTTCCAAAACTAAGAGAAACTAATTCATGTTGTTTTTAAACCACCCAGTCTGTGGGTTTTTTTTTTGTTGTTGTTGTTTTTTTTTTTTTTTTATTTTTTTGTTTTCATTATGGCAGCCCTAGCAAAAAAGGAGTTTTATTTAATTGGATCTGGGGTAGGCAGTAACACGCATGCTGCAAGTCCTAGAATGCAAAAACAGGAAAATCATTTCATGTGATTGAACAAATTACATATACAACAGAAAAAGGATCCTAGTTCTCCCCTATGTTTTATTCATTATTTCACTGAATTCCTTAGCAAACATTTATACATACATGTTAGGTTCTAGGGGCAAAAATATTTTTTGGTGTAGTCTATGCTCTTGAAGAAATTTTGTCACAGATGAACACCTAAACAAATGATAAAATACTGTCTTAAAAGTACCATGATAGAGATACAGGCAAAGTCGATTTTTTGGATCGCAAACAATTAACTTCTTATGTGGCAGGCATGGAAGGTTTTTTATAGCCTTTCATTAATTTTGAAGAAAAGGTGCCTTTTAAGCAAGATTGAAAAAGAATCAGAGTGTTTTATGGAATGAATATGGTATATTCTAAAAGTTAAGTGAATAAAAAAAACACAAAAGCCAGAGTGTTGTGAGGGTCCTTGACAAGATTTTTAGGCAGGATGTTTGGAGAGCCTGTGGGAGATGTTATGGGTTGCTGGAGATGAGGATGGAAAGGACGACGAGATTTGGTTATTTAACCCTTACTGTTTAAGGTCAAAATCTGAGTTTACTTGGATGCAGTGGGAAGACCCTGATAGGTTTAAAGCAAGAATAAGGAATTATCAGATTTACTTTTTAGAAAACTAATTCTGATTTATATGAAGGAAAAATTAGAATGGGAGAAATTAAAGGTAGAAGAACTGGGTTCAAGCTCAGGGTGATGAGGGCTATAATAAGGTAATGGGCATGGAAAAAAAGGGATGCATGATTTTTTTGGTGTTTGTAAGATATACTATATATGATTGGATATCAGTATTTAGTAGATATTTTAGGTGTAGGAGAGGAAAGTTTAGTAAACTTTTTGGTTTGGGGACTAGATAAATTATAATGCTGCTGATCATAATAGTTAATATAGGAAAAGAAGGTTTTGCAGGAGAAAATATTTTATTTAGATTTGACATAGAGAAGTTACTTTGTAGAAATTGATCCAGGGGCAGCTCGCCCAAGTTAGCAATATATTAGACCTCAAAGACCACAGTTAAACCATTTGAAATTGAATTTAATGGTGTTACACTTTTGATGAGAGATGTTTAATTATTAGCCAAAATATCTTATTGGAGAGAGACTATTTTTATAACAGCAACACCAAAAGTCTTGTTAATTTATTGAACATAAAAACATTTTTACATCTATTTGTAAATTCAGAACCATTTTGGAATAACTGAAAGACTGTTCATTGTATGCGGAGTTGCTTAAGGCAAGGTAGTTTTTTAAAAACTACCATTACTGTAATAGCATTACTGCATTGACAAGGGAGGCACTTCTTGAGCAAGAACTCTTCTTCCTTTGGGGATGGGCAGGGTGACCATTTGTTAGATGCTTTATTCAATTCAATTCCATTCAACAAACATTTGTTCTGTGGCTACTGTGTACAATGCACTCTGGGTAACAACCTAGCCCTATCCTTGAACACTTATGTTCTCAAAACCTTTTTATATTCCTCTAATTACTCCCCTGAGTGTTCTGGCAAACTACTTTTGGTGTCCGAGATACCACTAGGGCACAAGTACTTGTGTCAATTGCAAGGGCTGCCAGAGCACGTATGTCACACAGGTTAGGTTATATTTGGCATTTTGACAAGGAAGGGCAGTGTAAATGGTCTCATGGAGACCTTCTTGAGTGATTACACAGGGAATAGTGAATCTTTTAGAGAAGCAGGGATTAGGGATCCCAGCTGTCTGTCTTTTCTGCTGAAGTTAAGATTTTTAATATTTAATAGGAGACAAGTTGGTTGGATAAGAAAAACAAATAGATGGGAATCAAGAGGTTCTATCCAATTTAGTACCAGTGATCAGTGATTCAGTTTCAGTGGAACTGTTTCCCCATAGTTGAATGAAATGATTGAACTGGATCAGTGGTTCTTATGCCAGTATACACAAAACTGCTTATAGTTTCAAGAAGTTCATAGAATCACCGAAATGCAGCAATAACCAATGGATTTGTGGACACTGAACTATACGACCTCTTAGAGTCTTTCCAGCTCTAAAATTTTCTGATTGAATGATGTTTATGCTCTTGAACTCCAGTGATGCTTTCTTTTGGTTTGGCAGCTGTTGTAGGTGGGGCACCTCTGGCTCTTCTGAGTTGGCTAATGAACAGTCCGCAGGCCAGCTGCTTTGAGTTGTTCCATGAGCTCATTAGGCCTCCCTCAGTCTGTGCACATAATATCCCAACCCTGAAATTTCCCCATTTGATGTACTATGAAAACATTGGAGACTTCTCGAAGAGCTGAATATGCCAAAGAGAAAATGGAACTTCCATTAGCAATTTGGCTCTCTCTGTGTTGACATTAGGTGCTGATAATGTATTTGACTCATTTCTTGGCTACTTGCATGATCATAAACTGTAAGCGTTCATTTTCTGTTTGCCTAGAATGTAAGACAGTGAATTCCCTCCTAGTGATGAAGGTGTGTATTCATTGATGCCACCTGATTTTATAGATACATTGTTAACACACGTGTGTGTGCACACATGCACGTTAGAATTGGGTAAAGGACAGGATTTCTTGGCCATCTATATATTTATGCTGATATCTATTCAGTACTCAAGGTCAGAATTATTAATCTTTTTAAGCACCTTATTACATGGTACAGATGTAACACTACTTTTCAGTGAATAAATTATAGTCCCATTCCTGGCTGACTGAGTGTGATCATTTTGAAAATTAGAGGACTGACTCAAATGTGACAACACAATTAGGTCTAACACTTTTTAGTGCGACAGTCTAATGACAAAAACTGAAAGATGAATTCAGTGAATAGTGTCTTTGGAATAAAACTAAATATTTTCGGTCTAAACATGTTAAATAATTCAAGTGAAAATCAGTGAATCCTAACATTTTAGAAGCCTTATTTTTTCTATTTTTGATAGCTGTATTGAGGTTCATTTGACATAGGATAAAGAACAGACATTTAAGGGGTGCCGTTTGTGAAGTTCTGACATGTGTATGTACACTCAAACCCATCAGCACAATATCGTGAATATATTCATCTCTCCAAAAGCGTCCTCATACCTCCTTTAAAGCCCTCCCTTCTGCTCTGGCCCCTGTCTCAGTCCCCAGGAAACCACTGATCTGCATTCTGTCATTATATGTTCATTTTTGTTTTCTACAGTTTTATGCAAATGGAATCATATAGTGTATATTAATTATTTTTGCTTTTTTAAGCATAGTTTTGAGATTCATCCATGATGAAAGTGCAGTAATAGTTTATTTCCTTCTTTGGTTGTATAGCATTCAATTGTATGAATATGTTACAATTTGTTTATTCTTCTGTTGATAACCATTTCAGATTTTGTAGTTTTTAGCTCTTAAAAATAAAGCTGCTCTGAACATTCATATGTAAGACTGTTTATGGACCAATGCTTTCATTTCTTTTGAGGAAATATCTAAAAGTGGAATGGCTGGATTGTATGGTAGGTATGCATTTAACTTTTTAAGAACTCATTTTCCAAGTGCTTTTATCTTACATTCCACTCAGCATTGTGTGTGAGTTATATGTCTTCTACATTCTTGTTAACATTCTCTATGGTCAGGCTTTTTAATTTTATGCACTCCAGTAGGGGTGCAGTGGTATATATTTGTGGTTGAGTGTTCATTTCTTTAATGACTAATGATGTTGAACATCTTTTTATATGCGTGTTGACATCCATGTATATTGTTTGATAAAGTATTTGTTCACATCTTTTGCCAAATTTTTAAGTGGGCTTCTGTTGAGTATTGAGAGTTCCTTATATTATGGGACTTAAGGTTTTTTATTCATTTGAGATACAAGTTCTTTATCAGATATGTGATTTGCAAACACATTTTCCTAGTCTGTGGCTTGTCTTTTCATTCTTAAATAGTGCCTTTTAAATATTAGAAGTTTTCAATATTGATGAAATCCAACTTGTCACATTGTTCTTTTAAGGAATTATGCTTTTTCTGGTATCATAACTAAGAAGGTTTTGTCTAAAACTTTTGTAACAGAGGTTTTCTTTTATGTATTATTGTACAAGTTTTATAGTTTTTAAGTTTTAATTTAGGTCTGTTCCATTATGAGTAATTTTTATATATAGATTAAGGCATGGATCAATTTTCTTTTGTTTGCATATTGATTTTTAATTGTTCCAGTATAATTTGTTGAAAACACTATCTTCTCTCCACTGAATTGTGTTTTTTCCTTTGTAAAATAAATCAATTGTTCATATATGTGTGGGTCTCTTTTGAAGAGACTCTATTTTGTAACATTGATCTATTTACCTATCTGAACTACCACTACACTTTCCTGACTATTAGCTATGTAATGTCTCTGAATCAGGTACAATTATCCCTGAAGCTTTGTTCTTTTTTGTATTTTACTTTATTTATTTATATACTTTTTTTTTAACATTACAGTTGACATTTAATATGACTATATGTTAGTTCCAGGTATACAGCATAGTAGTCTAACAACTTTGTTCTTTTTTGAAGTTCTTTTGGCTATTGTAGGTCCTTTGCCTTTCTACTTGAATTTTAGAATCAGCTTTTTAAATTTCTGCAGAAATGCTGCTGTGATTTTGATTGGGATATGTTGAATCTGTATATCAAATTGAGAAAAAATATGTTAACATTGTTGCATCTTCTGACCTATGAATAAGATATGCCTGTCTGTATACACACATCCTCCTTAATTTGTTTTAGCAGTGTTTGTAGTTTTCCCATCATAAGTTTTTTATATCTCTTCTCGGATTTACTCCTAGATATTTAATATTTTATGTGATTTTAAGTGACATTTTTTCTTAATTTGAATGTCTGCTGATTCTTTGCTAGTATATAGAATTATAATTTATCATGTATTGTGTATTGATCTTGGGTCTACAGCATTGCTATGATCCAAATCATTTCTTTCTAATAACTTTTTTGTAAACTTCACTCCATTACCTATGTAAATGATCATGTAAGATTATTTAGAAAGACAATTTTAGTTCTTTGTTCTCAATATGAATGTCTTTTATTACTTACTTCTCCCACCACCACTCCCCCCCGCGCCCCCCCCCCCCCCACACAACTGCTCTGGCTAGAACCTCCAGAATAATTTTGTTTTCCCTGATCTTAGGAGGAAAACATTCATTCTTTCACTAATAAGTATAATGTTAAATTGAGGGTTTTGGTAAATGCCCATTATCATTGTGAAGAAGTTGCCTTCTATTCCTAGTGGCTAAGAATTTTTATCATGATTGCATAAGGGATTTTGTTAAATGCTTTTTCTGTATCCATTGAAATGATCATTATTTTTCTTTTTGAATCTGTTAAAATGGTGAACTATATTAATTTCTGTTTGAATGTTAAGCCAAACTTGAATCTGAGATAAACAGATAAATCCCATTTGATCACTATATGTTGTTAGATTTTATTGGTCAAAATTTTGTCTTGAATTTTTGCATTATTTACATGAGGCATTTTGGCCGTAATTGTCCTTATTTTGCAGTATCATGTTAGAAGGGTGATAATAGACTTTTAGAGTGGGAAATATCCCCCCCTCCTTATATTTCTGAAAGATTTTCTGCAGTGTTGAAATTATTTCTTCCTTAAGTACTTAATAGAATTTTCCAGTGAAGTCATTTGGGTATGGATTTTTATTTGTGGGAAGGGTTTTAGCGACAATTTCAATTTTTCTAAAAGGTACAGGTTATGACTGGCTAAGTCTTCTTGATAGAGCTTTGACAGTTTGCATCTTTGAAGGTATATTTTTTCAATTTCATCTGAATTGTAGAATTTCTTGGCATGAAGGTTTTTATGATATTCTTTTAATATCTTTGTAATTCATATAACATTGGGAGTGATGCCATATCTCTGATATCTGTGTCTTCCCTTTTTTCCCTCTAATCAGTCTGGCTAGAAGTTTATCTCTTTTTTTCCTGATTATTTCAAAGGATAATTTTTTTATTGAATTCTTTTATTCTTTTCTGTTTCACTGATTTCTGTTAACATCTTTATTCTTGCATTTTTTAAATTTAATTTTAATTTGCTTTTTTTGTTCTTTTGCTCTTAAAAGAGTTATTATACTATTGAATTACAGATTGTTCACATTAGACATATTTTGTGGTCGTGTTGAGTTTAATTTATTTATTTTCATTTAGTTTTACATTTTGTAGGTTAAGAAGAAAGAGATACAAGTGAGGGTTTCTTGCTTCTCCCCTGGACTGGAATAGAGGATTTAATGCATGCTTAAGAGCCATGTTTCTCTTTCTGTCCTTTTCCTGTGTCAGGAAAGCAGCCATCTGTTAATTGAGATTCACTGTCTGATTTGCAAAGTGTACATGATCATAATTTCAAGACTACTGTGCTTAGAGAGCATTGGCCTAAATGCTAATATTTATTTTGTTATAAGATATAATAGTTACAACTGATGTCAAATTTACATCCTGTGATTCTTTTTTATTTTTTAATGCACACTTTTCCTGCTCTTCTGCTTACCTGAAATACTTTTTCTTGAAAAGCATCACATTCATTTAATAAATATATTGTGATAACCTATTAAAAAACTGAGATAGTATTTATGATATAAAGTATTGATGGTCATTAAATTACTCCAAATCATTTTAACTATATTTTTTATTAATCAATCATTTTCATGCCTAATACTTGGTATTGGCATGTGCATTTATTATATTTCACTATTTTGAATGGGGAAGATCATTAACTGGGGAGAATAAGTAGTTTTCCAATTTGTCAGTGGTATGTTAAACTTTTTTAACTGTTACGTTTCTGAGGCACATGTAAAAGACTTGATATGAAAAAATATTTTGGTAATTTTTTATGTTCATAAAACATTGACAGTACAAGAAGTGTAAAGTGGTCAATTTAGAAGCCAGAGAAATGGGAAAAAGCTGTTTGAGTGCTTAGTCCATCAGATTGCAGGGCAGTGAACATGTAGTAGCTGCCTCCCATGTCCCCCCACGTAGCTTGCCACAGTACCATAACAGGACAAAAAATATCGGCCAGATTTCTGCATTTACATCAGGGTTTGACAGATGCTACAAATAGTCTTCGATATCTGTTTTCCTTAAGAAAACCTAACCATAACTTAACTATTTATATTTTCCATTTTATTATTTCAGTCAGTGATAAAAATAACAATGACAAAATGTAGTAATGAAAATTAACACTTATCTTAATGGAAAGATACATGATACTTAATTTTGGAACTTGGTTCAGTTTACCTTACTGACTAAAAAAAGTGTAATTGTCCAAACTCCGTTTTTCCTGACAATATCTATGGTCTTTTTGGAATGTTAATTTAACAGCTTGTCTGAGACTTGTGCTTATTTAAGTTAGTACTGGAACAGCTATTTAAAAATGCATGCAATTTTACAGAAATGAAACTACTGGAGGCGGTAAACATTTTATTAGGTCATGCTGTAGTACAAGAACAACAACATTAATCTCCTTTAAAATTCAGTGATTTTATATGAATAAAGAGATTTCCAAATTTCAAGTCAGAATTTTCCTTATATTATTAGAATATAAAGAATCTCTCTTGAAATATATCTTCTAATAAAATGTACAACATCCATGTTTCCTAGGAGTTCATGTTAAGATGAGTCATTGTACATTACTTGATCTTTTAATTTTAAATTTTTCCTTGGAAGAGTCAGATCAACAATTTTTAAAATATGTAGTGAACCTTGACATTATTTCTCAAAGAGCAAATTTTCATGGTAGATTTCTATGTAGCCTCTTCACCAAATGCTGCTGCCTTAAATGAATAACACACCTGGGCTAACTTTTCTTTTCTGTATTATTATCTTTTATAGAAGAGAAAAACAAATTATTCTACCCTTTACTTGAAATGAGCTTTGCCTGTTAGAACAATAATAGAGTTGATCCTAATCTTTGGAGCATTGTATTTGTGTCTTTAGACATTTAGAGACATAAAGAAAGGAGCAACCCCCTCCTCTATTTCCATTTATTTATTTATTTTCCTCTCCAGCTGGTAGAAAAAATAAATATCTTAGTATATCTGTGCTGACTTATAGTCTATTTGCTATTAATTAGTAGTTAAAACAGGAAACCATTTTATTGTCACCCCCCAAAATTCAGTCAGAAACTATGCCATTAAATTATTTTAGCATTTTTTTGTTTTGCCTTTATTATTTATTGGGTTGGACAAAAAGTCCATTTAGTTTTTTCCATAAAATAAAAGACATTTTTCATTTTCACCAATAACTTTATTGATGTGGATTTTTTGAGCGTGCCAGCTATCTCCCTCATGTTATAATGTTTTCAATTATTGTCTGAATTTGATCACTATCAACTTCAACTGGTCTACCGGACCGTGGAGCATCAGCCAGTGAGAAATCTCCAGTACGAAACTTCACAAGCCACTTTTGACACATTCAGTCAGCCACAGCACCTTCTCCACACACTGCACAAGTTATTTTATTTTTTGCATTTCTGTTGCGTTGTTACCTTTCTAGAAACAATAAAGCATAATATGCTGAAAATGATACATATTTTCTTCCATCTTCAATATTAAAATGGCTACACAAAAATGCACCAATTTTGATATGCTTTTTTTAAATGCATGCAGATAATGACAGCTGTCACAATACAATCTAACAAAATTGTTTTGAATTGAAGTTAAAGATAAATAACTGCTGCTAGACCCTTTGTACAGAAAAAAACAAATGGACTTTTTGGCTAACCCAATATAGTAATTTTATAAGTCATATATTTTGAAAAAACTTGGTATGCACACAGCATGTGGTGCAGATTAATAAAGAGGATGTGTATTTGATGATTTACATTGCATAAACTATGAGCATCATTAGGGAAGAAGCGCCAGGACCCCACGTGTCCCATAGGGCTTCACCAAGTTCCATGGTGTATGTTCAGTAACTGTTTGGAAATGAATGAATGCTTGAATAAATGAATGGCAAAAAAGAAGATATATATTTGATATTATCATTTTTGCCAACTTATTCTTCTTAAAGTTTAGATTTGTCCTCTTTTTTCAGTGTCATACTTAATCTCATTCCTGCACATTATTTTGGAACTTCAGTTAAAATAAAATGTCACTCTAAGCTGTTGCTGCAAAAACACATGATCTATTTGGTCAACTCTAATGTATTGTAGTCACTCACACAAAACTCTTAAAAATGCTGCTATTCTGTCAGTTTACATATTATGCCTGTGGTTGGACAAAAAAGATCGGTTAAAAGCCCCATATATATCAAAATTGTATTGTGATGTAATCATAATGTTCTATCATGCAATAATGTATAACTTACTTTTCTTTAGGGGAACAGAATAATTTATTCTGCAGTTCTATCCAAGACTCCATGAAGCATACAATTTAATTTTCCTTTTAAGGAATATAAAGGTGATACACTGGGGATGACACACTTAAAAAACGAAAGGAGGTTCCAGAACTCCATGGTTTTCCTAGCAAGCAGTTGTTTCTAGTTTGATCATTCCAACTTGACATTACCTTAGATGCAGTTGGGTGCTAATGGCCAAGGCACGATAAATTAAGGAAATTAATGACTCAAGTGGGCATTTCTTAGTTTTTTCACATTAGAGAAGACTGGTATTTCTTTAGGTCTCTAAACATTATCTTCTGCTTTAGGGAATTATTTCCAAATTCACATTTGTTCTCTAATTCGCTGTACCTTCTGTTATAATATTCCTTATTTTAAAATGAATTTTCTTTCCTTTTTAACTTACGGGAATGCCAATTTACACTTCTTTAGTACCTGTCTAGTAATTTATTGCCTATTTATTAATTTAGTGTCTGTTTAGTAATTAGCGTGCAGAAAGGAGATTCTGAAGGAGTATGGGTATAAATGGACATCACCAGACTACTGGCATTGGGACTCCTCTTATGGAGGCAAAGAAGGAGACAGGCTACACAAAAAAAGGTGCCATCTCTTTGAGATCATCTATTCATTCATTAATAGTAGTACAAGCTTATTTCTGATTTGTATCACTGGATATCTTGAATGAGGAAGTGTTTTTGTTTCACAGACATTTTCTTTAACACTAGCAAACCATCACATGAAGATGTGAAGTTGTGAAAAGGAGAGCCAGCCCAAACCATCTCTACTAATAAAAATGTTAAGTGTATGAGTAGGTCTTAACATCAACTTTGTATACAGAAGGAAGCATTTAAAAAAATTAAATAATGGTTTAGGTCATTACTATTATTTTAACAGTCTGACTATGTATCTTTGGCTGATAAGTTGTCCCAAATAGAGGTCCATTTTGTAACCTAGTATTACAGAGTTACTAAGGGAGAAATCCCTTTGTAAAAATTCTCTACCACTATCTCCATAATCTCTACTTCACTGAGTTTCATCCAAGTGCGAAAATGAAAAATTATAACCTGCCAAGCATCAGTGGCAGAGTAAAATGAAAAAATTGTGAGTTAATAACAGTGATGCCTCAAAAAAATTTTGTGGCCAATTTAACATTGCTTCATCCAAGGTCACTTCTCAGAAGTGATTATTTTTAGTAATTTGCAGATGAGACCTTCCTACCTTGGACATGGTCAGCGAAGATCCAGGTATCACCAGAGAAGGCTTAAGACTCAAGGTTACTTATTTTATTCAAATGAGACAGAAGCCATAGTTCTACTTTATTTTCTTAAGACCTAGCAGAAAACAATTTTCAAAGAAATGAAACTTAAAGACTGTGTTCTCTTTTATTGGGGAATAAAATTATTCTAATATAAATCACCAGGAGTAAGGGTAGCAGAAAGACACTGTTTATTAAATCCTTAAATAGCATTTCATGGGAAAAGAAGTCTTCAAGAAATTTTCCTAGAATTTTAGTCCAATGCTTAAAAATACAATCATTGTAGATTGTATTTCATATAAACATTGATTATGAAGACTAGCTATAGCTCATTTTTAAGCATCTAGAAAAGTTTGAAATTTACTTTCTCTTGCCTAACTTGAAATTATATTTTAACTAATTCTTTAAAAAAAATGATCTTATTTTCCTTTTCTTTTTTTTTAAGATTTCTTTTTTAAAAGAATTTATTTATTTATTTTTACAGAGAGGAGAAAGGAGGGAGAAAAAGAGGGAGAAAAACATCAATTTGTGGTTGCCCCTCACGTGCCCCCTTACCGGGGACCTGGTCCACAACCCAGGCATGTGCCTGCCCTGGAAATCTAAACGGCGACCCTCTGGTTCACAGGCCGACACTCAGTCCACTGAGCTACACCAGCCAGAGCTTATTTTTCTTACATAATTCAGTTAATATAGACAAATATAAAAAATATTTTCCTTAACTTTACTAATCACAGATAAATTTTATTTATTGTTTTGGTGTATACTTTCCATACCCATTTATATTTTTTGGTATGTGTCTATGTACCTGTGTATAGAGAGGAGAGACAGATGGGTAGGAAGGTAGATTTTTTAAAATGGGCTTACACTGAAGATATTTCATGTTTTGTCTAGCAATTTGCCATGGACATCTTTCTATCTCAGTAATTACTGGTTTACATCCTCACGTGTAATGGCTAGACTGCATCCATAGCGTCTGCTGTTGATGAACATACTGAAGAATGATTACAGTTTTTTACCATATACACAGTTCTGAAGTAAATAAAACTTTCTGTAACTATCAGATTTAAAATAAAGTTTAAAAGTAAAAATGATGGAAATTTATGCACGTGATACTTATATAAAATATGCTTTCTAGAGATGTAAGTATATAGTTCCACCAGAGCCATGTTCTTATAACAAGGGTATTTTTTTATTAAGTAGGTGAATTTAGATATCTCAGCACTGTTTGACTTTGTTTCAAATGGTTAGTAGCCATTGCACTGTTTTTTGTGAATTTATTATTCGTGTCTTGCCCATTTTTTCCCATTAGTATTTGTCTTTTTTTCTATTGCTGTTTAATAACTCTTTATTTTTAAGGATATTAATCTTTTGTCTAACCTATGTTTTAAATTTTTTTGTGCTGTCAATTCTGATTTTACTTGTCTTTGTCCCAAATATGTGTTAATCTTTTTCTTATTGTTTCTGGCGATAGAGCCATTCTTACAAAAGCTTACTCTATACAAAGTTGTATGACTATTTAAATTTTCTTCTGTTAGTTTTTTAAATGTTTGATCCATGATAAATTTATTCTTATGTATGATTTGAGGCAAGAGTCTAACTTCCTGTGTCTCTAAATGGCTAGACTATTGACACAGTGCCACTTAATGGATAGCCCTGCCTTCCTCATTGCTTTGAAATGCCTCAGTTATTGTGGACGTTTCAAATAGCCTTCTGAGGGGTTCTAGGCATTACATGATGTGCTCTCAGGGGGTGTTGGAAACTAAGTAACAGGGGTTCTTTTCCTACTTCCTTTATATCTCTACTGAAATATCTATGATTTTTTCTAATTCACAGATCACTTCCTTTAATGAAGTTCCTGTCTTAAAATTGAGGTATAATGGACATAAAACATTATATTAGTTTCAGGTGCACAATATAATGATTCAATTTATTCATTTACATATATATATATGTGTATATATATATAATATCAAAATGATCACCACAGTAAGTCTAGTTTATATCTAACACCATTTATAGTGGCAAATGTGCGGTTTCTTAATTTTTGAGAATCAGCTTTATTGAAGTACCATACATACATACATCAGCATATATTTACATACTGTGTAGAATAATGCATACATCAGTAACGCTGTATAGTCATCACTACCTCCAAAAGAGAACATTTTGATCACCACAACATCACCCTGTGTTCCTTTGCAGTTGACTCTCTTCTACTGCTGGCTTCTGCCAGATACTGATCTGCGTTCTACACCATGGTTTGGGATTTTCTAAAAGTTCATAAAATGAAATAATATAGCAGGTAGATAATGCTCGTGAGATTCATCCGTGTTATCCATGCTCAAGTAGTTTATTTCTGAGTAGTGTTCACCTACATGAATATTCTACAATTTATCCATTCACATGTGGCTCTCTGACATGAGTTTTTAGCTATTATGAAAACAGGTACTAAGAACATTCTTATGCAGGACATGTGCACATACGTTTTTATGTCTTCAGGATAAAACCCCACCTTAGAGTAGGATTACCGGGTAGTGTATGAAACTCCACAAGAAGCTGCCAAATGGTTTTCTCAAGTGTCTGTATCATTTTGCATTCCCACCAGCAATATATGAGAATTCTAGTTTTACATGCCTGCCATACTTAGTAGTGTCAGTGTCTTTAAGTTTAGCCATTCTAGTAGGTGAATAGTGGTATCTAATTGTGGCTTTAACTTGCATTTCCTTAATGACTCAGGTCCTTTGCCTCTCAATGTAAATTATACAAGCAGTAGGCCAACTTGTGCAACAATAGCTGCTGAAATTTTCATTTTGATTTGGTTGAATGAATTTGGAGGGAACAATTTGGGAACAATTGACATTGTAAAAATATTGAATCTTCCAGTTTATTAACATGGTATGTATTTTTATTTAAGTCTTCTTAACTTGTTTCAGCAACATTTTATAGTTGGTTGGATACAAGTTTTGCAAAATTAAAAAAATATCACTCATATTTTGATGTTATTTGAAGTGGCACATAATTTTTTAAAATTTCTAATTGTTAGTATATAAAATGCAATTGATTTTTATAATGATTTTATATTCTGTGTGCTTGTTAAATTCATTTATCTGTTTTAATAGTTTTATATAGATTCCTCAGGATTTTCTGCATGAGATTTTATTTTCTGAAAGTTTTTCTTCTTCTTTTTTTTTGTCAGTATTCTTTGATGTATTGCCCTTCTAAATGGTGGAAATTTTTCTCCCAAATGTTGTGAGCTGTGAGAATTACTTATTTTATTGTTTTATAGTGATTTTTTTCTGGCCTCAAGTAATTTCTACTTACATAGGACAGATTAATAGCCACCTAACTACTGGAGTGACCTCCAGGTAGATTTTTGGAGCTTTCTCTCTCTGTGTTGCATTGATATCCTTGTTACTCTTCCCCACAAGTTGTCTTGGCCTCCCCAAACCACAGTTTCTGTCTCCTCAACTCAGCGAGGCAGCCAAGGTCTATTTGGCTTCTTCATTCCATGCTGTCTCTTGGAAACTGTCTCCTAAGCATTGACCTGGGGCAATCATAGGGCTTCCTTTTTTTGTTTACTGTCCCCCAGAAGTCACAATCCAGTGTTATCTGTTGATCGTTGTAGGAAAAAGTGCTTTTATTTATTCTGGTTTTCTTGTTAAGGATGGATGAAGTGTAAGTCTGCTTTGTGTTGTCTACAATTTCTTTTCAACGAAGATGTCTAGTGCCAAAATATAAGTTTAAATTTCACTGATACGCTGATGTCCTATATACCTCCATCTGCTTGTATATTACTCATTTAGTTATGAATATCTGTCATTTTCTTTCTCATAAATATGACACCAATTTAATTATTCTATTCATTTTAAATGAATACATTTTGTAATTATGGTTAGTTTTAAAATTATATAATTGGCCCATTTAGAATTTTATGTAAATTTCTAATATTCTTGAGGGTATATATATATATATATATATATATATATATATATATATATTAATATTGGTTAGGTTAGCTGGAGCACCAAATCATGTCCTGTGAAGTCCAAAAACCCTTGCGGATGGGGGGCGGTGAATGAGGTATTTCATATTGTCAATGTTATTTTCTGTGAGATCTTGCTTTTATTGAATAGAATCAGTTTAGAGATTCTCTTGTTATATTGTGCTTCCTAAGTTTATTCTCTACACCGTTGGCTCAGATGTGACACTCAGCTTCATTTACAAAATCTACTCTCAAAGGTCTGTGAGATTACGTTTCATTAAATATCTGAGTTTGGACATTGCAATGAGTAATACAGACCATTTCATGTAGATTTCACATCGCTGTCTTTAAAAACTCTTTTGTTACCCCAACATTAGATTTTTATTTTACCAACTTCTTTAGCGACATGCCCTGTCTTTGGCTAATTCAGTCTTGCTGATGTGCTTTTTCTCTACCTCTCTTCTACTGAAATCTCCCCTCTCTACCCACCCACTTTTAAAAGGTTCATTTCCGCTGAAAAGAAGTTTAGCTATGTCTTTGGTTGTATTAGAACTTACTGCACTGGTCCTGCTATTACCCAATAAATCATCATTAATTTTTTCCTAAGTTTTTGTGCCTACTGTTCAAATAATGATGTTTTTATACCCCTATATTTGTAAAATGATGCTCTAGATTTTCACATTTTACATTTCTATTTTAATTTTAAAAATTTAAGATGTGTATTGCTTATTGTTTTTTTGAAATTTTGTACATGTTCTATTTTTCCTTGATCATATGTGTGTTTTATTAACCACTGAAAAATATAAATGAAGATAATTCAGAAAATAATAGTACTGCTTTTTATTCAGTAGTATTACTTTATTAGGTTATGCTCTGAAAAGCTTACGTGCCAACATTTATAAATTGCACTAGGCACCACGAGCCTGTCAAAATAAATATTGATTTGGTATCTGCTTCCAAGGCTCTAAGTATCTAGGTGAGGTCATAGAATATTCACCTGTGAAATTACTTATAAAGAATGTGTACAAATGAGTTCAGATTTAAGACACTTCATAAGTTTTAGAAATGAACCAAAGACTCTAAGGGAGCAATCAGAGTGGAGCAGTATTAAACAGGAAGACATCAAGAGTTGAGTTTGGAGTGAGTGCTAACTGTAAGGAAAATAGTATTCAAAGGCATATCAGATGGTGAAGGATACAGAGAGGTTGGTTTGAGTACAGTAAATGTAATGGATGACCCTTTGCTGTTGGGCTTATTATTTTACAAAATATGTCTGTAAAAGATGTGGATTTGGAGTAAAAAAAAATACAGAATCTGTCCAGAAAAAGTCCAGCCATTGTTAATATAATGAGAATGGTTTGCATGACATTGATGTACTTGGCAGCCAAGGGGAGTGGACTAGAATGTGCATGTGAGAATGATGACAACTTTATATATTAGTCCGTGGGGGCAGTAGATGCCCTTGAGTGAGCGTGTGTCCTGTGTGGCTGTAGCATTCCAAATGAGTGAGCAGAGCAACAAATGTGCATCAAATTTTGTGTTGAGCTTGAACATTCCTGTGCAGAAACTATTCAGATGATTCAGAAGGCTTTTGGAGACAATGAAATGAATGCAGCACAAATAAAAGTGTGGCACAAATGCTTCAAAGATAGTCAAGAAGCTCTTGAAAGTGATCCACATTCTGGAAGGCCTGCAACAAGCAGAGCACCTAAGAATGTTGAATGTGTACAGGCTGCAGTCAACAAAGATTGGCAACTAAGTGTGGGAGAACTAGAAGCTTTTCTGGGGATTCCAAAAACTACTGTGTCTGAGATTTTGATGCAGGATGTTGGCATGAAATATATCATAGCAAAATTCGTTCCATGGCTTCTGCTACCAGAGCAGAAGGAACATCATGCTGCAGTTGCTAATGACTTGACTGAAACCAGTACCAATGAACCTGATTTCCCCCAGAAGGTCATAACTGGAGATGAATCATGGGTCTATGGCTGTGATCCGGAAACCAAGTCCTGTTGTCCCAATGCAAGTTGTCTGGTTCTTCATGCCTGAAGAAGGCATGGCAAAGTCACAGCAAGATCAAGCCCGTGTTAACTGTGTTTTTTGATTGGGAAGGTGTTGCCCTTCACAGTATACCTCTCCAGCCAAATACTTAATAAGGAGTGCTACTTCAATGTTCTTCATTGGGTGAGAGATGCAATATGACCAGAACGGCCACAGCTCTGGACAATGTGATTGGCAGCTTCATCATGACAATGTGCCTGCTTATGCACCATGTCTCATTCAGAGATTTTTAGCAAAATATCAAATCACCCAGGTGACTCAGCCTGCCTATAACCCAGATTTGGCACCCTGTGACTTCTGGCTTTTCTCAGAACTAAAATCACCTTCAAAAGGGAAGAGATTTCAGGGAATGAGATTCAGTAAAATCCGATGAGGCAGCTGATGGTGATTCCAACAAAGGAATTTTGCAGTGTTTTAATAGTGGAAGAGATTCTGGGAGAACTATGTGAGGTCCCAAGGTGCCTACTTTGAAGGGGACTGAGGCATCATTGTCCTCTGTACAATGTTTCTTGTATCTTGAATCTTCTTCAATAAATGACTCTATTTTTCATATCACATGGCTGAATACTTTCTGAACAGGCCTGTCAAATTGTGTTCTACCACGTGTTTTCTGTGTGTCCTTGGACAAGCTTTATTTTTTCATCTTTAAACATGCTGAGAGGTATCCTCTGAATGTACAATTTCTCTGGCTGAGAGCACAGCAGTGAGACCTAGCACTCCCCTCCCCCAGCATTGTGGTTTGCTTCATAAAAAGCCTCTACTCTGGTTTTACTCTTCAGGGACCACAGGGAGATCTACAGGCCCAACTACTGGGATTCTGACTGTGGCAGAGAAGAGAGGAAAGGTCTACAACAGCCATCCCTTGGATCTTGTCCTAGTTGCAATGCCCAACTAGTAGTCCCAACCAGCAGCTTGCTCATCTGTGGAACTAAGTCAGTGGCAGTCTTACCAGGGAACTCAGAGGGGTACAAGTCTACCTAGACTAGATCCGCAAATGAGTTTTGCTGGCTCTAGAGCCTGGTCTGCTCACACCCAGGCAGAAGAGCCTAGTCATAGCCCTTCCCACTGCTGATCATGGCTTTTGCCCCTCAGGACCAGAAAGTTTTTTTCAGGAAAATTTAGGATTTTCTTGAAGTAGATTCTCCTAGTTCTGTCCAGGCAGGAGTCTGAGTCAGCCACAAAAGCCTAGTGGCATGGCCCCAGCATCGTCTGAAATAAAGGGGCTGGCAAGGGCATCTAGAAGCTGCAAAATATATCAGCTCTTAAGCTGAGAGGAAGACAGGCAGAGTTGATTACCCCCAGAGCAAAGCCAGTGGTCCTGTTTGTGCGGGAAATCTGGGGCACTCACAGGCCAGCATTAGTGGACTTGGAACTGCTTCTTCCACTGGGTCCAGGCAGGAAAATTAATTCATACTTCCCCTTGTTGCTGAGTATAGCCTTCACCTCCCCCAATCAGAGAACTTATCCGAGCACACAGGAGCCTGTGTAGCCCATCCAACAGCCCTGGTTACACATGAACAGAGAGTACTGCTCATGGCTTTCCATGCCTGCCGAGCACAACTGGTGGCCTCATCTGACCAGGACATTGAATGAACATTCTTGCCTGATCAGTGTTCCCAAACAATGACTTATGCAGGTCTTGGGTCTCATTGTGCTGCTTCACTAGGCTAGGGAACTTAATTCATAGTTCTACCCACTGCTAAGTTTAGTACCCAGTTCTGACTATCTAGAAAGCCTAACAAGAGTATCCAAGGAACCATGAAATACATATTACAGCCTTACTTGGGCAGGGAATCAAGCCAGATCCTATCCAGCTATAGTCAGTCAGTGGCACACCCCCACCACAACTCTCCGTGCTTGAACAGTTGCCTTACCCCAAAACAGACCTTAATAGCAGTCCCTACCTGGCCAAGGAGGTTAGCAGACACATCCAGAAACCAAACTGATTTGACTGGTGAAAATTTTCTCTGCCAAAGTGTACCTGCAAGATCTAGAAAGACAGGCATTTATTTAAGTGCACAGATATAAATCTAAAGAATCAGGAATCAAGGAAAGTCAGGTAATTGTGAAACCAATAAAGGAAACTAATAGAGATATAATAGCTGATCCTAAAGAAAGGGAGATTAATTAACTGTCAGATAAAAAAATTAAAATAACCCACTTAAAGAAGTTTGTGAACTGTGAGAACACAAAGACAACTAAACAAAACTAGAAAAACAATGCACAAACAAAATGAAAAGTGAAAGAATTGGAATTTTAACCAACAACCTTCCCCCCAGAAATCTTAGAGCTAAAAGATATAATAACTAAACCAAAGAAATTCATGTAGAAGAAAGTACCAGCGGCATGGAAGACAGGACATTTGAAATTATCCATTTAGAGGAACAAAAAGAAGAAATAATGAAAAAGAATAAAGCAAGCCTATGGTACATGGGACACAATGAAAAGGAATAATATGGGAATTCTAGAAGGACAATGGAAAGAGAAAGGGAAACAAAGCATATTTAAGTCTGTAATGGCTAAAAAATGTTCCAAATCTTGGTGGAGAAACAGACATCTGGATCCAAGGGCTCCAATAGGTAGAACCTGAATAGGGCTACAGAGAGACATTGTAATTGTCAAAAATCAAAGATAAAGAAATAATTTTAAAAGCAGCAATAGAAAAGTTATATACAAGGGAACCCCCATAAGACTATGGCAGATTTTCAACAGAAACTTCTGAAGCCAGAAGAGAATAGAATGACATATTCAAAACATTGAAAGAAAAATACTGACAACCAAGTACACTATAACTGGTGAAGTTGTCTTAAGAAATAAAGGATGATAAAGGTTTTTCAGAAGAAATGAAAGCTAAAGGGATTCAGCATTACTAGACCTGCCTTACAAGAAATGCTAAATGCTAAAGGGAGTTCTTTAAATGAAAATAGAAAGATGGTGATTAACAGCATAAAAACCTAAGAAGGCAGTGTAAAAATTGCCTATATTGTAAAAATTGGGTTTTGTAATATGTCAGTGGTGGTGCATTATTCATGTACAACTCTTTAAAAATTAATAAACAAATGTAGTAAAAATAACCTAACAATCATAATTTGTTATTACTTATACAATATAAAATACAAATGTTAACAACAGTGATCTAAACAGAGGGAGGAGAAGGAGAAATAAGAAAAGTACATTAATTATTGGGGACTTTAATACCCCACTCTCAACAATGGATAAATCATCCAGACAGAGAACTAATATGGAATAGTGAATTTGAATAAGACTATAGACTAAGTGGCCCTAAAATACCTATGCAGAACATTCTACCTGAGAACGGTAGAATATGCATTCTTCTCAAGTGCACATGGAATTCCTAGGCTAGACCATATGTTAGGCCACAAAAGAGTCTTAACAAATTCAGAAATATTAAAGTCTTATCAAATATCTTCCCTGACCTCAATGGTATGAAAGTAGAAATTAATAACAAGAAAAAAAGTAAAAGATGCATGAATACATGGAAATTAAACAAAACTCTTGAACAAGCAATAGATCAAAGAAATTGAGGGAAAATTAAAAATATCTTGAGAAAAGAATGGAAACATGAAGTCCCAAAATGTAGCTGAAGCTGCAAAAGCAATTCTAAGAGAAAAATTTATAGCAATAAATGCCTATGTAATGAAGCAAAACTGTCTCAAATAAACAACCTAACTCTATGCCTTAAGGAATAGAAAAAAGAACAAACTGAACCCAAAGTTAGCAGAAGGAAGAAAATAGTAAAGATTAGAGCATAAGTAAATGAACTAGAAAAGAGGAAAACAATAGAGAAAATTAACTAAACTAAGAGTTGGTTCTTTGAAAGGAGGAACAAAATTGAAAACCTTTAGCTAGACTAACTAAAAAAAAGAGAGGACCTCCATCAACAAAATGATAAATAATAAAAAAAGACAGTAAACTGATACCACAGAAATAAAAAGAATCATAAAATGCTTCTATAAACAATTATGCACCAACAAACTGTACAACGTAGAAGAGAAGGAAATTCTTAAAAACATACACACTTCCAACACTGAGTCAGGATAAAATAGCAAGTATGAATAGACCAATTATTAGTAATGAGATTAATCAATAATCAAAACTACCCCAATAAAAAAAACCCTCATAACCAGATGATTTCTATCTGGTGAATTTCACTATCAAGAATTTACATCAGTTTTTCTCAAACTATTTAAAAACTTGAAAAGGAGGAAATAGTCCCAAATTTATTTTACAAGGCTGGTATTGCTGATGCCAAACACAGAAATGGGCAGTACAACTATCTATTATGAACATAGATGGAATATTCTCAGTAAGCTAACCAACTAAATTTTGCTGCTTGTTAAAAGGATCATTCATCATGATTAAGAAGAATTTAGACCAGGAATGGAAGAATGGCACAACATATACAAGTCAATCAATGTGGTACAGCACATTAATGGAATGAAAGAAAAAAATCATGATCATCTCAATGGTAAAAGATTAAAAACTTCTTGAAGACCAGGGGAAAGACTTACATTTTTTAAAAATTTTTTACCACTCCTAATCAACATAGTATTGGCTGTCCTAACCAGAACAATCAAGCAAGAAAAAAATAGCTTTAAATTGTAAAGGAAGACAAAACAATCATTATTTTTATATAATGTAATATTACATAATAAATCTAAACACTCCACCAAAAAACTATTTGAACTAATCAGTGAATTCAATGAAGTTGAAGGACACAAAGTTAACATATGAAATCAGTAGCACTTCTGGACAGTAACAAATTATCTGAAAAAGGAATAAAGAAAATGATACCATTTACAATGGCATCAAAAACAATAAATTACCTAGGAATAAAATTTACTAAGGAGATGAAAGATCTTCACTCTGCAAATGACACTGATGACACTCATGAAAGAAACTGGAGAAGATACACATAAATGTAATATTGTGTTGTGTTTATAGATTGGAAGAATTAATATTGTTAAAATGTTCATATGACCCACAGCTATTTATAGATTCCCTGCAACCCTTATCAAGATTTCAGTGGCATATAACACAAAAGCAAAAAAAACCCAAAAAACAAAACACCACAAAACATAAAATTTAGATAGAACCATAAAAGACTCCAAAGAAATCCAGAGAAAGAACAAAATGAGAGGCATCACACTTCCTGATTTCAAGAATATTATAAGCTATTGTAATCAAAACAGTATATTGCTATTTGGCACAAAAAACACACATGGATCAGTGAACAGAATACAGAGTTTATAAGCATACCCAAGCCTATATAGTTAACTAATATTTTTGTCAAGGGAGCCAAGAATATTCAATGAAGAAAAGAAAAAGTTTTCAATAAATTTTGCAGAGAAAATTGGGTAGTCGCATGTAAAAGAATAAAACTGGACCCTTATCTTACATCACTGACATAGTTAAATGAATTAAATACATAAATTCTGAAACCATGAAATTCCTGGAAGACATACAAAAAAAGTTTCTTGACATGGGTCCTGGCAATGAATATGATACCCTAAGTGCAAGCAACAAAATAAAAAATAAACAAGATGGTATGCATCAAACTAAAAATCTTCACAGAAAAAAGATAGCAAAGAGAAAAGACAACCTACAGTATGAGAATAAATGATTAAAATTGTATATCTAAGAAGGGGCTAATATCCAAAATATATAAAGAGTTCATACAATTTAATAACAACCTCTCCCCAAATATTCTCATTTAAAAATTGGTAAAGAACCTGAACAGACATTTTTTTTCAAAGAAGGTATACAAAGACCACCAAATACATGAAAATATTCTCAACATCACTAGTCACTAGGGAAATGAAGATTAAACCACCACGAGATATCATTTCATACTTGTTAGAGTGGCTATTATAAAAAAGATGACATAACAAGTGTTGGTGAGGACGTGGAGAGTTAAGGAACACTTGTGAATATTGATGGGAATGTAAATTGGTTCAGCCACTGTGCGAAGAAGTGTGGACACATGGGGGATCCTCCGAAAATTTAAAATTATATAGAACTATTATAAGATCCAACAATTCTAGAAATCTATCAATAAATGAAACTTGAAAGATACCAGCACCCTATGTTAATAGCAGTATTATTTACAGTAGCCAAGAAATGGAGAAAAGTCAAGTGTTCATCTCATCTGTGGAAGAATGGATAAAGAAATTTTGTTTTATACATGAAGTCTGTCCAGAAAATATCCAGCCATGTGATATGAGAAATAGTCATTTATTGAAGAAGATACAAAAAATATTGTACATAGGACAATGACGCCTCAGTCCCCTTCAAAGTAGGCACCTTGGGACCTAATTCAGTTCTCCCAGTGTCTGTTCCACTGTTCAAAACACTGCAAAATCCTTTGTTGGAATCACCATCAGATGTCCGGTCATAGTTTCCTGACTCTCATCAATGGTCTGAAATCTCTTCCCTTTCAAAGGTGATTTTATTTTTGGGAAAAGCCAGAAGTCATAGGGTGCCAAAGTATGGGGATGAGTCACCTGGGCGATTTGATATTTTGCCAAAAATTTCTGTGGGAGGCATGATGCAAGAGCGGGCGCATTGTCGTCATGAAACTGCCAATCACCAGTTGCCCATAGCTGCAGCTATGAAAATCTCAGACACTGTAGTTTTGGGAATCCCCAGATCAGCTTCTAGTTCTCGCACAGTCAGTTGCCAATCTTTGTTTATTGCAGCCTAAACACATCCAACATTCTCAGGTGTTGTGCTTATTGCAGGCCTTCCAGAACGTGAATAACTTTCAAGGGATTCTTGACCATCTTTGAAGCGTTTGTGCCACACTTTTATTTGTGGCACTCATTGCATCATTCTGAATCATCTGAATAGTTTCTGCGGACGAATGCTCAAGCTTAATGCCAAATTTTAGGCCAGTTTTTAGCTCTACTTGCTCAGTCATTTTGAATGCGACAGACACCCAATACACAAGCTCACTCAATGGCGTCTACCACCCCTACCGACTAGTACAGTGAAGTTGTCATTGTTCATGCACACATATTCCAGTCCACTCTCCTTGGCTGTCAGGTTACATCAATGTCACAAACTGTTCTCTTATACTAACAATGGCTGGACTTTTTCCAGACAGACCTGATTACACACACACACTGTGGAATAATCTATGGAATAATATTTGGACATAAAAATTTAGGAAATCTTTCTATTTATAGCAATATGGATGGACTTTGAGGGTATTATACTAAGGGAAATATGTCAGACAGATAAAAGACAAATACTTTATGATCTCGCTTATATATGGAATCTAAAAAACAGAAAACCACAAGAAACTTTATTCATAGAAAAAGATCAGATTTGTGTTTACCAGAGGCAATGCTGGGAGATTTGGAGGAAGGTCTTTAAATTGTACAACTTCCAGTTATACAATAACTAGGTACCAGAGATATAATGTACAACATGATAATTATAGTTAACACCATTATATGGTATTTATAAAAGTTGTTAAGAGAGTAAATCTTGAGTTTTCATCACAGGAAAAAACAAATATTTTTTACTTTGTGTTTTTAGTGTGCTTATCTGAGTTGCTAATCATTTCACAATAGAGGGTGGGACAAAAGTTGGTTTACAATTTTGCATGTATGAATCAGTTTATCAGTGTATTATTAATTATTGCATTATTTTCCACATGAACAACTGTAAGTCTACTTTTGCCCTACATTGTGTACAAGTATGTAGGTAAAACCATTATGCTGTGCACCTAAATTTATTCAGCAATGTATGTCAATTATGTCTCAATAAAATTGGAAACTGAGGGCAAGGAATAGAGTTTATTTAGATTGGATAGAATTTTGTTTATTCATGGGATTATGCTTGGGGAACATCACTGGCAGCAGTGGGTTAAGGTTGTCTGAAACAACTTTATAAACTTCCTAAAATGATGCCTAAGAAAGAGGAAAGAACCCTCTTTTGTTAAGTTCTAATATTCGTAGATAACAATAGAATTTGGTATGGGCAAAAGAGATTAGAAGAAAGATGTAGAGTAGGAGACAGATGTAGATTAGGAGAGGAGAGCGAAAGAAATAGCTTAAAAGGTGGATAGAGAGAAAAATGGCACGTTGACCCAAGTACCATTTTTGATACCAGAATGACTACAACATCAGCAAACAAAAATTCATCCTAGTGATTCACGTGTTCTATAACTGTATCCCTTTGTTTTCTCTCAGTGGAGCTGCAAATGCCACATTCCAGGAGCAAGTACCTCTAACATGTTGACATGTTTGTTTCCTGCTTTGTTTGTTGTGTTTTTACTCAATGTATTATACTGTCCTTACTCTTCAAAACCAGTTTAACAAGTCCAGTTAATTCTGCCTCCATGACAGCAATCATATGTGTTCACTTTGACGTCCATCTCTCCTAGTTAATATCCATCTTGCATCTATTCCAACTTCCTTAGTTGAGTCCACTATCATCTTCTACTGGATTAATACTACAGCTTTGTTACTGGTCTCTTTGCTTTTAGTCTTTCCAAATCCATAGTTGAGACAGAAGAATAAAAGAATGCCCTTACTATGAGTAAATCACAGCCCTGCTTCATTCAGATCTTTCAAGGACTCTGTTAATCTCAGAATAAAATGTAATTACCTTAACATGATCTGGAAGGCTTTTTATTAACAGGCCTTTGATTACATGTTTAACTTCATCTCTTGCTGTTTTTGTTCATATTCCATACTACAGCCAGACTAAATTTCTTCCATATTTATGTTTTCTCTTGTTTATGAACCTTTATAAATGTGGTCTTCCAGCCCACACCTCTTCCCTTTACTCATTCTGCAGCAAGATAATATCTGAAGGAGAGGATAGATAAATCATTTATTTTTAAAAAGTTCAGATCTAATTGTACTAAGCACATGGTTGTCCCAGTTGCCCTTTCCAAGACCAGAGCCTGGTAAACGTTTTAAGGAAGCAGAGGTAGCAGCCCTCACCTTACAAGCCTCTGTATTCTGGACATTTTTTTAAGGCAAAGGCTCAGTTATGTAAATTTTCCAGAGTAGGGAAAGCTCTGACATCATAGAGACATATTTTGATTTCTGGGAGTCAGCAAGGTATCTCTCCCCCCTTTCTTTGTGTATCTCTCTCTGTTCCTGTCTTGATTTCTTTTACACACACACGCATCCCACCTACAAGACATCACATCAGACACAAATATTAATGGGAGCTTTATTAGAGATAATAGTTATGGCTCACACCAACATTTAGAGAGAGTGCTCAATATACAGATTTTATACTAATCATGGGGAGAACTTTTTCAAGGAAACAATTTTCTCATAGGTTTTTTGCAACAAATCATTCAAAATCTTCAACATTAAGATCATGGTTAACCCTTAGCAAAGTTGCTGAAAGGAGTGAATGTATGAAAGGCTTCTTTTTTGGGGGGGGATGTATGCATTTCCTATCTTTCTTTCATTGCCCTTTTCTTCCACTTCTGTTTTCAACATTCCTTTAAAAATGCCACATACAATGGCATTCTGTTTGTCCCTCCAAGTACAGTAGGATCATTATGTGTCCGCTACTTTGGTTTGGGACTAATGCAGTTGAATAGACTAATTTGGCAGTCAGATCACATTACTCTGAACTTTGACACAACTACCCTTGTTAGGTGATAAGAATAATGTTTTACAAACTCTCATTTGTTTTATTAAAATGCTTAAACAATGGCAGTACCATTGAAGTCTATGTAGAGTATCCCATGAGGGAAAACAGGTCATTAGTAGGCATACATTTTTGTTATACTTGATAAATTCAAAATTATAGTCATACCTCACATTCTGTCATTTCAGGGTGATTTTGGCTTAATTCACACCAAAAATAATCTCTATAAAATCCTATCAGTTATGGTGACCTAATGAAGCATTCTGAAATCTCCTATACAAATGTGTTTTCTTTAAGCTTTCCTATAAAAAATATATAAAATAGGTTGGCTTAAGTTTTAATTCTGACCTACAACAGGATGAGAACAATGGGGAGATCCAGGAATAGCTGCTTATTACCTACTAGCTGGATGAATTGAAAACAGATGAAAGGGCAGTTGTTTCTCATAGGATTTTGCTACCTGCTGGAACTAACCCACCTGAGGCTTTATACTGCCTATTTATGTCTTTCCTTGTTTATGTCTTTGCTACTATTATATTGCTAGATCATTGCCAAACTTTGCTTAACTATAACAACATACTTATGCCTTATTTTAGTCATCACAATTATATGATTTTTCACATTATTTTTCTTTTTCCTTTTAAAATTAAGTTTGGGAACAGAACAAGTATAACGCTTATCTCTTTTTACTGAGTAATAATTGACATAACATTATATTAGTTTCATGCATGCAATGTAATGACTCAATGTGTGTCTGTGTTGCAAAATGATTACCACAATACACCCAGTTAACATCCATCATCATTACATAGTTACAAAATTATTTTTTTTTTGTGATGAGAACTTTTAAGATCCACTTTCCTAGCTACTTTCAAATATGCAATACAGTATTATTTATGATAGTCGTCATGCTGTCCATTACATCCCCATGACTTAGTTACAAATAAATGGTAATTTGTACCTTTCTACCTCTTTCACCCATTTAAATGACCTCATCCTCCGGCAACCACCGATTTTTCTCCACATTTATGAGCTCGGTTTTGTTTTTGTTTTTAGATTCCACATATAACTGAGATTATATGGCATTTACCTTTTTTGTCTGACTTGTTTCACTTACTATAATTCCCTTAGGTTTATCTGTGTTGTTGCAGATGGCAAGATCTCGTTCTTTTTTATGGCTTATTAATATTCCATTATATATATGTTGTGTGTATGTATATATATGTATGGCTTAATAGTTGTATACAAATAATATCTTCAGATGAAAGTGGAGAAATCAGTGGATCTTCTAGGGAGTTTGTCTTTATGACTAAACATAACTATCTTTTTTAAATGTGGTTTCCAGCATGTGATAGAGAATCAATGAGTTTTGAGAAGCCCAAAGTTATATGGATAAGATAATTCATTTATTTTTATCCAGAAATCTCGCATCTTTTAACTTATTAACATAACCATTCTTTGCCACTTGTATAATTAAAAATAAACATATAAGACTCTGAATAATAATAGCAGCCACCATGGGATGGTGCCCAGTGTTTATCAGGCCCACATGAGGCCATTTAATCCTCATAACATTTCAAAAAAACAGCACTGAATGTTTTCCTTATTTCATATAAGAGGAGTCTGAGTTTCATAAGTAAGTAATAAAAATCCAACTACCTATAAATAGTGGATCTAGGATTTAAAAGGGCTGATCTGATTCCATAGCCTGAAATGAATGTGCTTGCCATGTCTGTAAGAGGATTACTGATCTGTAGCATTTGTTGACTAAATAACTTTTGGATTCCCAGGTGTGAGCTTTCAGGAGTTTTCTTCTTTCTCTGTCTACCACTTTTGGCTTGTACTTCTCCATCTTTAGCTCCAGCTCTTGTTTCATGATTCTCTTTGTTGGTGGTGTCTTTTTCCAAACAGAGTGTAGGGCACACTTGCTGTGCTAGCAGGCTAACATTCCTCTGCAAACACTGAATCATGGTCTTGGCCTCATTAGTATTTAGAGCCTAAAACATCTGCTTTTAAATGCTAACATTGTTGCTTACTAACCCTTAACTTGGGTTAGTAAGCAACTTGGATAAGCACCCCTCTGTGGCACAGTCTTCATCATTATATAATGAGAGTAATAGTAGTACCTGCATTCTATAGGACTGCTTTGAATAATAAATGATTAATAAATGCATACACTGGACATATTACCTGGCATATAATAATTAATTAATAATTATTAGCTATTATTATTTGTGATAACATCATCACATATAACTTCTATAGGAAACATTATTAGAAAAGAAGTCTCAATAAGTTGAATTTTAAATAGCACTTGCATTTTGTAACAGTGAATTTTTATTAGTGCTTTATCACTGAAATAATTGAGAGCCATATTACAATCATTAGCAACATTTTATATTCAGAATTTTCAATGTGTTGTGTTATATTACGTGATGGAGGGCAGAGTAAAAGGGGAACATTTTTATGGTGCTTAAGGTGACTGGTATTAAGGTAATTTTGTTCTGTTCTACTTTATGATGTAGGGAAATATTTGGATTTCTAGGAAAGACATAAAACTGAGGTACATCTGAGTGATTGAAAAGGTCTTTTATTTTTATTTTTAAATTGTAGTTAAGCTTTTAATTGTCAAAATTCAATATGTGGACTATTTTCTCAACTCTATCTCAATTGCCAAAGAAATTCAATGACAACAAACTAAGGAAGAGCTTTGTCTAATTGGCAGGTTTTAAAGACTTGGTCTCAATGAAGAGAGGAATTTGCATGGATAATATAAAACAAAACCAGTAAAAACATCTATCACATTTTCTTGAATTATATTCAAATATAAATGTCTCTAATGTCCTGGGGTTTCAGGTTGTATCTACAAAATTCCACTTGGCCTCAGTCCATTTCTTGCTTTCTGTTTCATGTTGAAAATGGGATGCATTACTTCTCCAAATGACAAACTAGACTGGGGATTGTCAAGTTATGTTCCCCAAAGCCACATCGGGCCCTCAATCTATTTTCATAAACAAAGTTTTATTGGAACACACAACCATACTCATTTGTGTATGTACTGTCATTTGTTTACATGGCTGCTTCACATTGTAACAGCAAAGCAGCATGGTTGCAACAGAGACCATATGGACAGCAAAGCCACAAACATTTACTATCTGGACCTTTACAGAAGAAAGTTTGCCAGTCCTAAAGTAAACAGATCTAAATATATACATGAGAGATTATTTCGACTTGATGCTTCATACATTTCTTACAGGAAAAATTACCTCTTCCCATAAGATTTTACTATGGCTATTGATTAAAAATGGCTACTGTTTCATATATGTTAGTCTTTTTCTTTTCATTTAGACTATAAACTCCCATAGCATGAATTGCATTGTAGGAATATCCCTATAGAAAATATAAAATATTCCTAGCTGGTATGGCTCAGTGGATTGAGTGCCAGCCTGTGAACCACAGAGTTGCAGGTTGAATTCCCAGTCAGGGCACATGCCTGGGTTGTGGGCCAGGTCCCCAGTAAGGGGTGTGCAGGAGACAACCACAGTTTGATGTTTCTCTCCCTTCCTCTCTCCCTTCCCCTCTCTCTAAAAATAAATAAATGAAATCTTTTTTTAAAAAGTAGAAAAAAAGAAAATCAAAATATTGCAAACAGAAAATAGGAAATGTGACTTAAATTATAATGGGGCAACTGACTCATCTTTTTATGATCACTTTCTTTTGTGAACATATTAACCACTTTGTTAGAGCAGCTTATTGAGGTAACGAAAAGTACATTGACTTAATAGTTCATAATACTTGAAACAAGATAAGGAATTATGGGTATTAAAGGCATTAAAAGAAGATATTATGAACACCATCTAGTTAGCTCCCATAGGCATCATTAAAAATGACCCTATTATTGATGTTTGAGCTTATTCAGACCTGTGTTTATATACATGGTGTGTTTCTCCTCAGAAAAATTTCCACCAATTTTATCAATTTTTTCCCCTTTTGCTCATTTAGTTCTATCCTTGTTAGTTATTATTTTCATAACTCTGCTTATTCTTGGCTTCTCTAAGTTCTCTCTCAGTTTGGGGTCCAGAACTGAGACCCCTTAAATAGAGCACTCGATAGTGGGATCGCCTTCTCACCCCTGTGATCTTGGGAGAGGCATTGTGAGTCATCAGTACCACCAACAAATAAAGTCTACGTAAAGGCCACCTCCTGAAAGTCTCCTTTGTGTTTTTAAAAATAAGTTTGAATGAACACTGGGAGTAGAGTTTCCTAGGAGCAGAACCCAGTGAGAGTTGGTCCTCTGTGAGGACTGCAGGGCTTTCTGAAGTTCATCTGCACATGGTACAGTTTGCCTTCCCTGGGGAGAGGCTGCTGCTTATGTAAAAATCGGAGAGGAAAGAAGAAACCCCAAAGCAAGGTGATGTATTTGCTTTCTGGCAAACTTGATTTTGTTTTGTAACCTTTGAAATGGATCTAATGAGTGATACCATTAAAATGTATACTCTAGAGTGAATTGTTCATCATTGTTGCTCTGCTGGGCCTCAGGATTACCTGTCTGCTTTGTAATGCAACTTAATATTTACATTTGAAATACCAGTGGATCTTAAGACATATCATATATTTCCATGTATCAAATAGGGTCCACAAGAAGTAAGGGCTTCCATCCAAAATAAAAATATTAAATTTCTCTTAAAATACATAGAACATTTTAAACCAGTGTTTTTATACTCCTGAAATAAAATATGTGACCCTTATGGCTATGTTTTAATACTCCAAAAGGTAGATGAAATCATTATTCAAGTATAATTGTAGTATAAATAGAAACAGAATAAACAATTGGTACCTCATTTATAATATAGTTCAAAGCACCCACCATTTATTAAGCCATTACTTGGTTAAATCCCTGTTCAGACTGTGGGGAATGCTGAGATGATGTCAGATGTCTGTGTTTGAATGTAAAGGATTCAAGAAAGACAGGAGCACATACCACTTTAGAGTGTGTAGGTCCATTAGCATGACTTAAGCTTCTATCTTTTCAAGAATGAAAATGATACCAGAATTATTTCACTTAGCATAATGCTCTCCAGTTCCATCCATGCTGTTGCAAAGGGTATAAGCTCCTTCTTTCTCTCTGCTGCATAGAATTCCATTGTGTAAATGTACCATAGTTTTTTGATCCACTCATTTGCTGATGGGCACTTAGGTTGCTTCCAGTACTTGGCTATTGCAAATTGTGCTGTTATGAACATTGAGGTGCATAGGTTCTTTTGGATTGGTGTTTCAGGGTTCTTACAGAGCATTATGCTAAGTGAAGTAAGCCAGGTGGTGATGGACAAATACCATATGATCTCACCTTTAATTGGAACATAATCAACAAAAGAAAAAAGCAAACAAAATATGACCAGAGACATTGAAGTTAAGAACAATCTAACAATAGCCTGAGGGGAGTGGGGAGGGGATAGTGGGGAGAGAGTTTTCAGGAAGTACTATAAAGGACGCATGGACAAAACCAATGGGGAGGAGGGAGGTGGGGAGAAAATGCAGACAACTGTAATTGAACAGCAATAAAAAAAAGAAAAAGAAAAAGAAAATGATACCAGAATTGGAACGTGGAGTTCCAGATGAATGCCCCAGCATTTATTTCATTGTTACAAGAAATGCATGCAATACATATTACTAACTCTGTAGGTCAGGAGTCCCCAACCCCAGGGCCGCAGACCAGTACCAGTCCCTGGCCTGTTAAGAACCTGGCCCTGAGGGAAGCTCACCTGAGCTCTGCCTCCTGTGCACCCACCCCCCACCCCCCAGCAGAAATACTAGTCCCTGGTGCCAAAAAAGGTTGGGGACCACTGCTGTAGATAAAGAAATGGGAACCTGGACAGTCTGTTGTTATTTTATTGAGATCTGTAATCAGTTCATTTTTCTGTGATGTAAACTTTGAGCCCATAATGCTACAGTTGCATTGGCATATAAAATGCCAAAATGTGTATTCTTTTTATTTCCCTTGAACAGATTTTTATTCGGTTTACCAGTTCAGCACAAGACCTAAGACTAACAGGTGACAGGGACAGGGCTAGGCCCTGTATTGAATTGCATTTTCCCTGCACATTATTATGTTTACATGATCTTTTTTCAGAAGTGGATTTACGTTGCTTTTCAACTGCACCAAGCACTTAGCATATGATCAAAAAGCAACTGAATGAATAGAATAAAGTAATATTTAGATTGCTTAATTTGGAATTGCTCAGATCACAAAAACTAGTGAAACTTTACCTTGCTGATAATTTCCTTTTCCTTGGTAACTTACAATATAAAAATTAAAGCCTTTCAAGATTATCTTCCATTGTATTTCCTGGTATTTCCATAAAATATTGATAACTGGGGAGTGTTTCTTGAGTTGGACATTCACACTTTACATTACTGTTTTTAATAAACACAGTACTTTTAATAAAAAGATAATTGGTCTATATGGTTAACATTTATTTAGACACCTACTTTAGAATGTTTTCTTCTAATTGAAAGAAGAGGAAAATAAACTGAGCAGTGGCTGTTGTGGACTGGCTTGTTTAGTTTTTCATAGAGATAACATATTTCAAATTCCTGAGTTATGGCATTGAAAATGGTGAGCCAGCTCCTTGTTGGGGGAAGTGTTGGGGTAGCCCTAATGCAAAATCTCATTAAAGCAACTGTCAGGGTTCCTCTATTTTACCATCACCTCCCCTGTACTGTAAGAAGCAACTGTCATTTTGAGTGAGTGTACTGCCAAAGAGGCATTTACAAATAAATGAAAAATGTCACAATTGATTTCACTCTTTCCAGAATACAGTGTGTCAGCTTTGTCACAAAGTATCTTTTTTACTCTCTGTTTTAGATCTCCCAGCTGAACATTGGAAACAGCTTTTGATGGTTTAGGGACTCTTTCATTTGAGCCCAGGTAAGCCTTCTATTGGCGACCTTTAATAAATATTTGTAAAACCACCCAGCCGTTTGAGAATGTAACAACCCTTTTCACACTTCTTTCTGTAACTGATGTTTTTGCCAGAAAGCATTCAGGTGTTGGTCATTCACTTACATTTTTGGACATTGGAAAAAATTATTTCATACATTACTTAACATTGTAAAATTTTACAAGTTCATTTTACGTTATTTTTCCCAGTACAATGGTTTGTTATTATCATGCTTAATCTAATAATAAAGCTAACAACAGTGTTACATGTAAAGAAGATATTTGGGTTTGCTTTTTCTCAATTTTGAAAGAACTCAATAGATGTCTAAATTTTTATTGCTTTTAAAAATTAATTTTATCTTGAATACATAAGTCTTTCATATAATTTATATAAAAGGTCATTGATACACATTCATTATTGACATCACCTTAAATCAGTCCACCAGCAATACTGCTATTATTCTAACCTCATTGCAGTCTTACTCCGAGCCGTTTACCATACTAAGCAATTATATGAATTAGCTTATATAAGTGTATTATAGTAGTACTTGAAACCTAAGTAAGTATAGATTTGAAGAAAAGAAACTAATTAGAAATTGCCAGCAGTATTTTTATTATGTATATTAAGTTAAAGGAAAGTAAAGCTTCATATAATTATATTTTAAGAGATTTTAATCAATATAATTAGTTATAGATCATGCTATCATTTGAGATTATTTAGGTTTCTATTTCAAAGATGGTGAAATTTACTAATTAGCAATATTCTACTGATCCTGGAAAATAGAAGTTGAAGTAATTCACTCATTTATTCAACAAATATTTATTGAGCATCCATTAACTGCCAGCTATTTTACATTGATGATATGATTGTGAAGAATATATATTTCTCTTACCATATTGCTTGTCTTTAACTCCAAACTCTTACTAGATATTTATTCCTAAAATATTAAAATTCAAGTAACATGAATTTCCAAGAAAACTTTTCAGAAACTTTTTTCTCTCAATACTTATTATGTCACATCCCACATTTCCTTCAAGTTTTTCCATTTAGTTTTAATTGGGAATGGAGTAAATAAACATTATGAAGAGAATAAAAAGAATGAAGAGAATTTCATGAAGAATCCTGGTTGAAATTAATTTTGATAACCCTATAGCTGAATGATCTTTTGTAAAATTTTTATATACTGATTTATTTTCTTCGAAATTACAACATTGGAATGTATGACAACATAGCATATGTGCTGAAGCACAGATTCATGTCAGAAAGATGAAAAACAGTTAAATAACATAAAAGCTAATTGTCAAGGGATTTGATGGATGGAAAAGTAGAATATCTCACTAGTAAATTTAAAGTGGGTTAAACAATCAGCCATTCAATATACCCTGAGTGTGTGGCATGTGCATGAAAATGGATGATATGAAATGTTTTCTGAAACGTGCAAGAAGCATTAGTGGGCTGCAGTTATGATTTTCACTAGTATGGAAGGTAGAGGAGTTCGGTATGTTTCCTGTTACAAAACTACTTATAATTCCAGGAAAACAGAATCGGCGGTGAAAAAATAATACCGAATTAGGGAGCAGGAGCACTTGCCAGTCGATGATGTGTATGAAGTGAAGACAGTGTTAGTGGGAGTTACTAGAAAAGGGTTAAATCTGTGTGCTGTGGAATTTTCAGAGAAGGCATTTTAGACCATTAGTTTGAGATGTTCTATGATAGATGGAGAGAATTTGGGAAGATGCAAGAGATAAATAGACAACTTTCTATTTTTTTCCCTTGGGTGACCCAACCGCATGAACCATTCGGGGAGATTGGCAGTGTAAGAAGGAGAGAGGTTAGTGAGTATAATAGGAGATTTGTCTGGAGAAGTTACTGAATGTGAGGAGAAGTCAGTAGAGTTGGGGTCTTCAAAGCCAGGCAGAGTCGTTCAAACCCAGGCAATGGTCTGTTGTAAGTGCTTAAGCTGGGAGTGGCATTCCGAAGGCAGGGCCTTCTGTGAAATGACCTTGTGCTGGAATAGAGGCAGCAGGGCTGGCTGGGAGGGAGCTGCGGACACCCATCTGTACACAACAGGAGTAGGTTGAATTTGGGTACTGATGGGGGGAGTGAATGAAGAAATACAATGTAAGCAGTTAGGCTGTATTTTACCGATACTTATTTCTTATTTATCAATTTAACACATTCTAGATACAGTAAATAGCCATCAGGTTAAATTATTTTGATTACCTCTTTTATATTTAATGAAAAACATCTTTCTAAGATGTTTTACACTCTACTCTTTCCATAGTTTTTCTCTTTTGCCATTCCTTCATTCTTTCCTTCTCCCTCTTCCTCCTTTATCCCCTTTTCTCTGTCCTTTCTTTTCCACTTTCCCATTTAAAAAAGCAAAATTTTAGGGCAGTTTTTATTAAATTAATTTTAATAATTAAACATTTAAAATGTGATCTGAATGTATTTTAAAATCACATATGCTTAAAATGAAAACATAGCAACCTTCTGTATCTCTCCCCAGTTCTGCTCCTGAGATAAGCATTTTCATCTGTGGTAATTTTTCTTCTCAAAGCTCTATGCTTTCATAGTTATTTATTAATTTATAAATTATTGATATTATTGACTTCTTGTTTTTTTTGTTGAGAACTTATTTTTCTATGATCTTACACCCTGCCATCCCAAATATCCTCCTTTCACTTTAAGTACAGAGTTATATCACAGTTCACACAATGAATGCTTTTCACATATATAAGTAAGCGAATATATATTGTTTACTTCTAAGCTATGTCATGTATTATGACTGTTTCTTTCCCATGTAGTTTAAACATTTTTCCTGAAATTTTCACTTTCCTTTTTGGTTTGCTTAGTTTTCTTTATATCTGTTCCTGTTTGTTTCAAAATGTTCTAAAATCTATCTATTAAATGGCAATCAATAACATTTTAAATGGTATTTTGTTGTTGTCAAAAGAATGGCCTTTATTATTAAAGACAGAAGCCCGAGGAAAGATCTTAGTCCTAACCTTAAGATATGAGAAAAACAGAAGAATCCAAAAGAAACTAGTAAAATGTTACTCTGACAACCAACAAAATAAACTAACTCCTCTTCAGCTTTATGGGGGGAGAGAGAAAGACTGGGAAGAAGGAGGGGAATGGATTCAGATTAAAATACTCTATTAGCGATATTAAACATTTCTTTGTGTTTGGCCCAGAGATATCTCTGTCATATCCCCTTCTCCTCCTGCTGTGTAGATTTTAACTGTTGTTTCCAGACCTGGCACAACTGTTCTCCTGGAACCTTTCTGCTTTTTGTGTTTGGACCCATGTTGCCTACATCTCATTTTTGTCTCTGATGGCTTTCTAATAAAGGGTTCCTGGAAAAGTTTTCTGACTCCTTAAAAGCTTCAAGTATTTGTATTCTACTCGCATGCTTGATTGATAGTTTGGGTGAGCACAGGCAGCTTCCTCTTAGAATTTCGGGGCTTCTATTATCTTGTGGTATTTGTGCTGAGTAGTCTGAGGCCATTGTCATTTTGGTACTTCTTTTCTCAGGAAATTTTATGATCTCTTTGTTGAAAATGCATGTGGCTTTCAAACTGGTCTGTCAGATTTGTAATGCCCTCATTGTTTATAACTGTTATTGTTATATTATTATTGTGATTTTCTTCTGATTTTCTCTTTATTTCTGCAACTCCTATTAAAAATGCTTGCTATCCTGGATTAATTTTCTGATTTTTTCCCCTTCTTTTGTTTTCCCTTTTACATTTCATATCTTTTGTTTCTGGTGATTTCCTTGATTTTATCATTTCCTAACTTTTAGAAACTTTTAATGATGTGATTGTTCTTGTTTTATAGTATCCTGTTCTTGATTTACAGTACACTGTATTATATTTTTGAAGTCCTTCTCATTTTGCAGCGTGTTCCCTCCTGGGTCCCCTGTTTGTATTTGTTCATTTTATGCTGTGTGTGTGTTTGTGTGTGTGTTGAGGCATTCCTCACATATGTAGTAGTTCTTTTTTAAAAAAATAATTCTTAAATGCTCATTGTAAAAGTGAAACACTAAAAGCTGATAATAATATACTTATATGGGATTTGTTTTCTCGTAAACTACACTACAGAATGGTGATGAAAAAGCCTTTGCATTTTCAGCACCTGATAAGAGATATATCTAAGTTTTGTAAGAATCCAGAAACATAGATGTTTCTCTCATTTTATTGCTGAAGAAATAGATTCAAGCTGAGGTTAAGTAATTTTTTCAAGGTTACACATCGTATTGGGGACAATATTCTATTTTTCCTTAGCTGTATATTATTCAAAATCTTCCATTCTTTCTAAGATCTTATTTAACTTATTTTTTCCCTTTGGAGATACAATTCTGAGTCAGGTTGCATTATGGTAAAACTTGGTGGAAATAATCATAGCTCTTTAAATACAGATTAAAGGTAACTTAACATAATTGTAAATACATTTGAAGTGCTATCTTAAGACTCAGTTTATAGCATTTAAATTAAATGTTGGAAGAGTAAATTACAAATGAATTAAAAATGCTTCACCAATTTCTACTTTGCTGAGTCACCACATTCTTGCATAGAATTATAAGTGGAAAAGGAAGCACCTTCATACAATCCGGAATCAAATATAAATATGAATACCATTTTTTAAGAGGGCAATTTGGTAAATCTTTATCAACAGCCTTTAGAAGTTGATACTTATGATGTAGACATTTATTTTTACAGATGACTTCATAATTTTGATGATTTCCTTGTAGTTTTAAATAAAAGTACAAGTAAATCATCAAAATTATGGTGTTCACTATTACATATGCAAATATAAAATTAGAAACAACCTAAATTCCTAAAATAGGAGTGCCTTTAAATAAGTTAAGGTGAGGCTATATAATGAAGTATTTTGTAGTTCTTAAACATGATGTTTTTAAAGGATACTTAGAAGTAAAACGTGTTCCTTAAAATACCATAAGGAGTGTCTGGTATGCTAAGTGAAACAGAAGAATGCTAAATTGCACTCACAGTACAGTGCTAAGAAGACTAAGATTCATGTACATGTGCATAGAAATGAGACTAGAAGAAAATGTAGCAAATTGCAAATAGTATTTTCTTTCTAAATTTTTCATTTAGAGAAAATGTAGATATTCTCATTGATGCAATTCTGTAATTTCCAGATTTCCTAAAATAACTGTATATTATGTTAATAATGAGGAAAGTCTTTAAAATCACTTAGAAGAAAACAGAAAGACTCTCTCCACTCTCTCTGTTGTTGAGAGTCAGTGAAGCTAAAGGTTCTTTGGTTCTTTTCTACCTTCTGCGTCTCCATCTGGGGATAGTGCTAATGGGACAGACTTGGGCTCTTTAGTGCACTGGATTGCTATTAAGAACTCTCTAATTTAGGGAAAGGTTCTCACTCCTGTCATTTTACTGCCCATTTTCTTCTTTTACCTAACTCCATTGTCTTGTTTTCTCTACCTTAAATACCCATCATTGACTGGATTGGCATAAATATGTTTTATTTAAGTTGCTAATGTATATTTTAAATTTATTGTACATTTTTATTTACAGTGCAACTATAAATATGATTTACCAGTTGGAACTGGTTTCTGAAATATTTTGTGAACATCTATCAAAGTTTTTCTAGTGACAAATATATAAATGAGAGAAGTTAAGAGTATATGACTGCATTTAATGACTAAACCATAAAGGGAAAAATCATCCTGATTACCTATATTTAATACCTGTCTAGCTTTTACATATTTTTGCTATATAAACAGTCATTTTCTGTAATTTAATTACAAATTACAGTGATTTTAAACACTTGGGTTTCCTTTGCACCATCTATAAAAATATATATTTAAAGATTTTATTTACTTATTTTTAGAGACAGGGCAAGGGAGGGAGAAAGAGAGAGGGAGAGAAACATCAGTGTTGTTGCCTCTCGCATGCCCCCTACTGGGGACCTGACCTGAAAACCAGGCATTTGCCCTGACTGGGAATTGACCTGGTGACCTTTTGGTTCACAGGCTCACACTCAATCCACTGAGCCACACCCACCAAGGCTAAAAATCTTCAGGAAATAATAATTAATGCATCCATGATATTGAAATGGAGTGAAGTGGGAGGGAATGAGGTATTACTCACTCTTATGATTGTTCTAGAATAGAAATTATATAAGCAGCAATGCTGTATCTGGACACAATTTTAATGATGGGATTTTTTGAATGAGTACTCTAAAGCACATGTAGTGTAAAATTTAAAGCACAGAAAACTTGGTCAAGTGAAATAGTTAATTCATGCAAGGCAGGGCAGTAGATACTGTGTTCTTGAATATTCAAGAGAGATTGAAATGGTTTTTTTAGTCTAATCACTGTGCAAACATTTATTAAGCACCCAAGAGCTGAAGTCTTTCTCACTGTATTAAAAATGGAATTATAAAACATGTTGTTCGGCATTTTACATTAATATAATAAATTTTGGCAGATTGCTACTATTAAAGCAGCAATATAAAAATAGAGCTTAAGTTCAGAGGCAAAGGACATCTTCAGTATAGCTTCATTTATGAAATATGGTAAATTAAAACACGCAAATGTTTCTAATTTTGTCACCTCCCCCAGTAGGTTAAAGAATTTTATATTTTGCCTAACTGAATATATAATTAATTGTCAAGTTTGTTAGTTTACAATTTTGGAAGGATGCTTTTAACTTAGTATTGCAGGTTTTATTTAGACAACTTTGCACCCTGAAACACCAAAATGAGGTGGACCAAATAAGTGGACTCACTGTGGTGGCCTGTGGTTTTCCTAATTGGAGCTCCTGATCTGCCTCACAATTGTCACATACTCTGGGTCCTCCCGGATACAAACCCAGGACGATTTGCCATGTGACGATCTTCTCAAAGTCCTGATCCTGCTCCCAGGTTTACTTTGTTTACATTATAAAATTTTTCCTTCTATGATCTCACTCTGCAATGCAGGTACAAGTAAGAATTAAATTAAAGCCACTGACTTATTTTCTGTTGGCTAAAATACTAAATACTTTGTTAAGTAGGCAATTTTTCCTTTTTTTTTAATACTGAAAGTCTTTGTCTTTTGACCATTGAGATGTGTCATCTAGGATAAGGACAGACATTCACCTAAGGTATTCAAAGAAGTGTTTAAAGTATGCTTAAGTTGTGTCCAAATAAGGATTGTATTTCAAAAAGAAGTTTTGCTGGGCAAATACTTTGTAGTTTGATGTAGTTCCATTTGTTTATTTTTTCTTTTGTTTCCCTTGCCTGAGGAGATATATCAGAAAAAATATTGCTATGAGCAATGTTCAAGATTTTGCTGCCTATGTTTTCTTCTAGGATTTTTATTGTTTCGGGTCTAACATTTAAGTCTTTAATTCATTTTGAATTTATTCTTGTGTATGACATAAGAAGTTGGTCTACTTTCATTTTTCTGCATGTCTCTGTCCAATTTTCCCAACACACTTTATTGAATAAACTATCTTTAGCACATTGTATATTCTTGCTTCCTCTGTCAAATATTAATTGACTATAAAGGTGTGGGTTTATTTCTTGGGTCTCTATTCTGTTTCATTGATCTATGTGCCTGTGTTTTATGCCAGGATCATACTGTTTTGATGGCCTTATAAGTGCGTATTAGGTAGGGTGACTCCTCCAACTTTGTTCTTCCTTAAGATTCCTGTTACTATTTGGGGTCTTTTGTGGTTACATATAAATTTTTGAAATATTTGATCTAGTTTTATGAAATATGTCATTGGTATCTTAATAGGAATTATGTTGATCTACAGATCACTTTGGATAGTATGGGCATTTTAATGATGGAGAGCAAAGGAGACCATCAACAAAATAAAGAGACAACCACTGAAGGGCAGAACATATTCTCCAACAATGCATCTGAGAAGGAATTAGTATCTAAAATTTATAAAGAACTTATACAACTCAACACCAAACAACAAACAAACAAACAAAACCAAGCAATCCATTAAAAACATGGGCAAGTGACGTGTATAGTCATTTCTCCAAGGAGGACATATAGATGGCCAATAGACATATAAAATGATGCTTGTCACTAATCATCAGAGAGATGCAAGTTAAAACTACAGTGAGATATCACCTCACACCTTTCAGAATGGCCATCATCAGTAAATCAACAAACAGCAAGATGTGGAGAAAGGGGACCTTTTTGTACTGTTGGTGGGAACACAGATTGGTGCAGCCACTGTGGAAAGCAGTACGGAGATACCTTATAAAATTAAAAATGGAGTTGCCTTATGACCCAGCAACTCCAGTTCGGTGAATTTATCTGAAGAAACCTGAAGCACTAATTTAAAAGAACATAAGCCCCCCTATATTCATTGCAGCATTATCTACAATTGCCAAGACATGGAAGCAGCCCGAGTGCCCATGAGTAGATGAGTAGATGAAACAACTCTTACATTTACATAATGGGATACTATTTGGCCATAAAAAAGAAGAAAATTTTACGCTTTGCCACAGCATGGATGACCTGGAGAACATTATGCTAAGTGAAATATGCCAGTCAGAGGAAGGCAAACACCATATGATCTCACTCATGTGTGGAATCTAATGAACAAACTGAACTAACAAGCACAGCAGAGACAGACTCGTGGATGGAGAGCAGGCTGCTGCTCTGGGTGGGGCAGTTATGCGGTGGAGGGTTCAAACAAAAAGGAGAAAGGATTCATGGACAAGGACAACAGTTTGGTGATTGTGGGGCGAGGAGCTATGAGGGGGATAAATGTTATTGGAAAAAATACAATTAAAAAAGTTTTACTTTGTTGTTCATCTTTCTGGGTATTCATTCATTTTCCCCCGTATATTAGCAGAGAATCCAATACATATTTTATTTCAATTTAAATAATGAAAAAATGTATGTGATAAAATAAAAGTTTAGTTATCTATATTTTATCTATTATATAGTGAATTACCTATTAAAGTCTTAACTTGAATAATAAATGTTTTTCACAGTGTGTGTTTTAAACATTACACACTTCATTTTAGACAGCATGTCAGCCCAAATGTTTCGAGTCTGCTCTTGAATTTGAACAGAAATAAGTTCATTCAATTTTCTTTTTTTAATTTAATCTTTATTGTAATATTTCCCATTACCATTTAGTCCCCTTATAGCTCTTGACTCCCAGCAATCACCACACTGTTGTCCATGTCAATGCGTCCTTTTTTTTGCTCAATCCCTCCACCCCCTGACCTTCCCCCACTAGCTGTCACCTGCTCATTCAGTTTTCTATAGGTGCGTTATTTAATGACACCAAGTGTTGATACTGACTTATGATACAGGTTGCTCCTTGAAAACACCACCCAAGTTAATGTATGGTCAGTGCATGTCTCATGTATTCCCAAATGCTATGCACTTTTACATACAGGGGTGAGCAAAGGTAGGTTTATAGTTGTGAATGCGTGAAACAGAGGTTATTTTTGTTTATTCTTATGTATTAATTACTGTATTATTTATTTGTATTACAACTATAAACCTACTTTTACCTACCCCTGTATTCTTCAATTTCATTTTTTGGCCAGTGTTTATATAGAAAGAAATTTATATGTCTATCTAAATTCAAGTCATGCTTTTGAATAAAATAATGTTTTGGAACGTGTGATATGCCAAGTGTTATAATAATTGGGAATGCAAGTCAGGTGTGATAGGACATAGAAGAAAACAAAACAAAACAAATCTAGATTGTATATTTAGTCAATAAAACTCCTAAAAGGTGTTATGGTATATGCAAAAGAAAACTAGAAGTAACCATGCTTTCTTAGACTCTTAAGCTATGACAAACTACATTTTTATTCTAAGGGGTTAAGAGACATTAATGAGTGCACTCTACAATGTGCTAAGATTTATGATAAGAAAGAATAAATAAATAAGACAATATAACTGCTTATTGATGCTTAATATAAGTGCTTATGTATTCATTAAGTTTAGAAGATGGAAAACTTAGTTCTGTCTTAATTTATACTACATAAGTTTAGGTGGGAATTTGGTTTAATGAGTTTTAATAATATCCTTGAATTTGATATATTCATCTTCATTGAGGACACTTAGCTCCATACTATGTTAAGTAGTACATTCAAAAGAAGATAAATTCTTTCTTTGCTATTATTTGTTCCTAAAAATTTGAGTTCATGTGGTATGGAATTCAAGAAATTTTCCATTCCTTGTGATTAATTTAGAAGATGAGCAGACTGGGATTATTAGTAACATTATTTTTTTCTGTATTGGGTGATTTCTTGTTTTACATTTAAAGGTATTGCTATCAATAAGTGTTAGGTAATTGCCTGCCCTTAAATACAGTAAAAATTATTTGCAAAATTTGCTCAGTTTTGACACAGTTTATAAAGTTTCACAGTTAGAGGTAACTACCACATTTTATTTTACAAGTATATTTTAAGATGTTTATATTTTCTCTAGAACACAAAAGAAAGACTAAAGAAAATTATACATTTTTTGCCACCATTATGCTTATTTATCCTTTTTATCTATAATAAAATGGTATCATATATTTCATGGTTTTCTAAGCTGACATTTTTTGTTAAATATATTTTGAATATCTTTTCATATTATTAAATATTCTTCTACAACATAATATAATGGCTGCAATTTAATAGATATGCTACAGAATAAATTACACTACAACTTATTTATGTTACATATTATTGAATATTGAACTCCCTCCCTCTCTCCCTTCCTTCCTTCTTTCCTCAAACACTACAAAGACCGCTGCTGTGATAATGTTCGCTAACTACGGGCACACAGTTTACTATGTTCCATCCAAGCGTTTCATAACATCATCTCATTTAAACATCACCTATGGTGTAGAAATTACACCCATTATCCTGTTTTACAGATTAAAAAAATCAAGCAAACTGAGACTTAGATCAGGATTTAAAGTATCCATGGCTTTAAAGTTTATTATCTTAACCAGTAAGCATACCGACTTATTTTTTTTAGTAGAGCTACACTGTGATTGAATACTATAATTAGTATGGTTGAATAGTAGATTTCTTGAGGAAGATAATTGACTTTGATGATTCATGAAGAAGCTCAAGAGGCAAAAAAGGAACCAGAGAGAGTTCCCGTCTTGTGTTGTTTAAGCCCAAGGTAAGGCAGGTATCTAGTAGACTCTTTATATAACTTCTTTCTGTCTCTCTCATTTCTCACTCTAGTTATAATAGTTTAACTCTCAGTCATCTGTAACCGTAGTTCAATGAGGTTTTCTCTTAATATAATAGAAATTCAAGATGATAGGTGATTGCATCATAAAATTGTGAGCAATTTTAGTTTAGGTGTCAGCAAAAGGAATATCTATAGCAATTAAGGTTAAAGAGTCCACAGAAAAAAAGTGAAATGATTCACCACCTACATGAGTCTTCTATCTGCAATATTTTATCCTTGTGTGAAAAGATTTAGAATATTTTGGGAGACTGATGCTGAATTGTCTTATTTTAGCAAACATACCTCACAATTGTGTTCTTTTTCCATACAGGTCGGTATTGACTTTTCTATTTAATATAATTGGAAAGTTATATAACCTTTGGATTGCCCCTTTTCATCTTAAAAATATTTTTGTGTTTCTTAAGCAAAAATAATACATTTTCTTCACTGAAAATAAGAAGAAATTTAGAAAATACTGACCTATTTTTCAAATCTGGCAATAGTCTTTCTTAATATATAATATATTCAGTTATAGAATGTTTAATTTTTTCTCAGTTAAATAATCTATATTAGGGAGAGCATGATAACTGCAAAGCTCACTTTTTTAGAGTACATGTTTTTGAAAAGAAAAATTCACATATTGATGTAATTATAAAATTTTTATTGTATTTTCACAGAAATACATTTTGCTTTTGTAAAAATCTGTAATTACATTATAAAACAACCTTAGAAATCATATATTTTATTTTTTTAATATTAATAATAATGTTCAAAACATATTACAAATTACATTTCACTTTGGCCTTTTTAACCCCCTGACAGAAACAAATTAGAGGCCAACAAGCACCATAAACCTAGTGTATTGACTTTTTAAAAAGTGCATCTTTACTTTAAGAGTACTATCAATATTACTGTTGTTAATACAGGAAATTTAACTGTTTCAGGAGTTTTGTCTCATGTAATATGTTTTGAAAATGTGTGTGTGTGTGTATATATGTATATATGTATATATATATATATATATATATATATATATATATATATATAAGCAAGGGCCTGTTATTCTTGTGTTTGAGTAACTTGTTAAGTAAGATTTTTCTATGTAAAATATGAATTATCTTTTTAAACTCTGAGGATCACTTACTTATTTTTTTCTTTTTTCACACTGTAAATTTTTAATTACAGGAGAATCCTTTAAGAAGTACTTCTTCATTGAGTTTTCAGTGAATGTGGCATGGAATTTTTCTCATTTCACATTTGCTCATGGAGAAATGTTTTCATCCACTCACTAGCCAGTTTCTAACACCATGGAGTAGGAATCTGGAAGCTGCCCACACTGCTGGTTGATGGGGAGCTAATGCTTGAGAAGTTGAACCATTTTTGTATTTCTTTGAAAAATCTCTTTGTCAGGAGGACTCCAATATCACCCCTAGGTTTACTGATTCACTAGGAGCACTCACAAATCTCAACATAATCATGGCTATAATCTAGTACAAAAAGAAGAAAGTGCACCTGGAGAGTCAAACCAAGCACAGGCTTACAGAGTCCTCTCCCAGTGAAGTCACACAGGAAGCACATGGTTCCTGCAGCAGTGAGTTGTAACAAGTGTGAAGGGTTTCCAACCAGGGAAGTTCCTTAGAGGTTCAGCACCCAGAGTTTTGATTGGATGATGGTCATTTAGGCACCCTCTGCCTGATGACCCATAGAAAAATTATAGGTGCTAGAAGAAAAGTAAGTGTTCAGAATAAACTGCATTAGTCATACAAATAATGTAGGCACAGTGAGTCATCAACTTTGGGAATGGTGGGAAACCTCCTGAAATTCAGGGTGCTATTAATACATTATGTCTTTTGAGGTAAATCACTTTTACCTTTCCAAATCTCAGTTTTCTTCTCTCTTAAATAACAAGATAACTAGATAATATCAAAATTAATTTCTGATTCTCTAGTAATTGAAATCTAAGTTTTATATAGATTTTTCTCTTCACCTAAGCAGATCAGTGGGATCCTTTTAAATTACTTTTTAGTCTAGCTCCCAATGGTGATTTATTATAGATGAGGATTACGGGATTCTGTTATTTCTGTTTTGATTTTTCCTAATTTTATAAATTTTGGATCCAAATGCTAAGTGTGTCTTATATGTTAAAAATCCATATGTAGGATAAGTCACGGACTGCATAGTCTTAAAGACAGTAGGTATGAAAGGTGACAAGTCAAGTAAGTCTCCAATCCCCATTTATCAGAGGAGGGCACGGTAACTCAGAGAGAATCGTTAACCTGTAAATGTGTCCACAGCTAATCCATTGTAGAGTCTGTGTAGAATGTGGTTCTAACTACCTGACAGGACGTTCTTAGAGACTTTGTTTTATGTTGTACCTTCAGTGACAGGAACATAGGTGTGGCTCAATAAATGTGTTGTATGAACTTTGAGCAATTCGCTCATTCTCTTATTCAACAAACCTTTTTGAGAACCTAGTTATAAAATGATTTCTTTAGTATTCTGCTATCATTTGATTGGTGGTTTTTGTTATTGTCTTTGGTGTTTTCAATTCACCTGGGACCTAGCTTTTGATCTTAGAAATTCCATCTCTTCTCCTTAGAACATTAGTTTTGCCTTTTTTTTTTTTTTTTTTACCAGTTTTCCCTTTATTCCCTTCCTGTCATTTAAGGTACTGGGGGCTATGTAGTAAATTATAACTTTTATTTGGTCTCCTGGTATCCTTTCATGTATGATTCTGGCTTGGAAGAGAGAAATAGCTCTCTTTGTCCCTGCTCAAGCCACCTTTGGGATAGAAGCTCTCCAAAGCACCATTTGAAAAAAAAACCCTATGACAGAGTAAAGTAAAACAATTTGCCATTTTCAAGTCAGTGGCCAGTCTGGTGGAAAATGTGTTTAATTGTTCTTGTAAATGAAAGTGAATTATGATGCTACTGTATCATTTCTTACAATGCTTTAAATGTCCTGTACTGATATTTTTCTTCTTAGCTGGACTTAAAGGGTGGTTCTTCAGGTGCATTCTATGAGTTTTATTTGCTTAAAAGTTCTTTGGCAATATTTGAAAATTCTTTAATAATTCTATTATGAAAATATTTTTTCTAGAGCTATGGGAAAAATAAGCACTAGAACTGATTTTTTTGATATTAAAATGTACCTATTTAAATTATTTCTTGAGATGTATTTAATTGAATATAAAAATGATCCCATACTGAAAATATTGCATGTTGAAATCAAGGCTGTATGTTTTGGAATTGTATGATGTAACTTTAGTACCATATTTAACAAAGCACATCTATAACTCTGTCCTTAACTATGAGGCATCATACGAAGGAGATATCTTTAAGTACCAGTAATTTAGTTTTATGATTAAATCTATTCATACAAATTTGATGCTTTGAGATTGTGAAAGAAAATGTTAATTACTTTGTAATTTAAAATACCAGTAACCTTAGAGTTGTGCTATTGAAATGGTGATATTTTTGGAACACTTGAACTAGTAGATTTGAAGAGAGACTGTGAAGCATTAATTTAAAACAGAAAACATAGAAAAAGAATGACATATATAAGAAACATGTCCCGGTTGAGCCATAGAAATGACACGGTGGTGGTGTAAGATATTTGGCTGAAGTGGAACTCTCATTCCAGGTTTAGGTTTATGCTGGGTGTGCTTCAGTTTTATTTATCTTTATGATGCAATACTGTACTTACAATGTTTTGTACAGTTGTCTTTCAATAGGGCCACAGTATTGCACATCTTAGTAGGTCTATTCTCAACACAGTTTATGTACGCGGATAATGCCTGCTGTAGCTATGCAAGACGCAGCGATGATTGTAGGAACATGTTGTTTTGTTTGCCATCTGGCGACAGAATATTCGAGATGGAAGTAGACCTGTGAAAGTTGATGTATGTCAAAATCCTAAATGCTTCAATAATGATATGATGGTCGTTTTATAGTACTCACTGCATAGATTCACCATCCGACCCCTCTGAAGCTAGTTGGTAAGTGTGAAGTGCCTCAAAGTATTCTATCTTCAGAGTTAGCCAACTTTCACTCGCAACACAGTCACATCTTTGTGTAACTCAGTCTAAATACTTTAAGGTATATCAGCAATTTAATTTTTGTAATAATTTAGCAGTTTGCAAAGCAGATCTAACTAGACATTTAATGGAGGGAAAATGGGGACAACTGTAATTGAACAACAATAAAAAAATAAAAAGTGACATTTTAAAGCAGAAAAAAATAAATATGTTGTTTTAGCGGAAATGATTCTGTTAATTTTCTTGGTTATTCACTGAATTTTGCACAGGAAAGGGCATCTGTATATTGTCTTCTTCATCTATTTGAATATAATTTCTTCTTTATAAATATATAACATTCTTTCTAGTGCTAGTGAGTATATCTTTGGGATGCTTATTATTTCTTTTCTGGATATTTTTATGTATGTGGAATATCCTTTTTGGCAATATCATAAATATTTTAAAAGAAGAGTTTCTGTTACAAAGAAGTTTAAGATATACTCAAATTTCTTGATAGATGGAAATGAAAATACACTGTTATTTTGTAAAGCAAATCAAATTCCCAAAGAATGTAAGTCTTTTTCTCATGAAGACTAAAATATTTACTTGGATTAATTTATGCAACAACACCTAAGTAAAACTTATTTAAGACTAATATAAACATTTAAGGCAATAAATGTCCTAGTTACTAATTTTACTGTGTTACATAAGTTATTATATATAGTATTTTTTTTGTTTTTATTTGGGTCTAAGTATTTTTAAATTTCTATTATGACACTTATTTTCTGACCCATGAGTTTAAAATATAAATATAAATATATACATGTATTACAAATTTGTAATCTAATTGAATTGTTATCAGTGAAGGTGATCTAGGTTTTGAAATGTCTTGAAACTTACTCTTTGACCTAAGATATGGTAATATTTTCTAATATTTTATATGTGACAAAACGGGAAAATATTAATCATAATCACGGGAAAAACCATTAATAGAAATAGACTCTGAGATGAACTAGATGTTGAAATTAACTGACAGGAAAGCAGCGCTTGTTAGTATATAGAAGGCCTTAAAAGTGTCCCCGTGAGCGAAGACACGGAGCGCCACGGCAGATAGAGGGAAACTGGGGCTCCAGGTGCCGTCTGTATTGGTGTTCATTCTTCCACAGACGTATGCACATTGTTTATCTTAATCCGGGTTTACAGTGGCATCTATAACATTTTAAACATTAAAATGTTTACTTTTAAGCACATTTTAATTTTTTTAGGATGATAGTGTCAAACTCTAAATAATTCAAATAACTTTGTGCCATAGAGGTGTTCTCTTTCTATTTTGATAAAAATGATTAATGTTTATTATTAGTTTCAGGGTATATTACCTTTAAAATATATTTAATTTTGGAGGGTGATTTTGAGACAGGTAATTGATATACATTTCCTTTTAAACAAATAAAATTTAAAGAATCAAAAAGTTAGATATTAGATATTAAACCTAATTTCTGCACAGATTATTTATTTTTAATGAAATAATTATACAGTTAGTACTATCAAGAGGAAAAAAGGAGACAACTTTTATATCATTAGACTTTAAGATATTTTCTTGTTTTAAATTATTAATGGATTTTAAACTTTTTATCTGGAAATGAAAATATGCAAGGATATAAACACAAGTATTTGATCTTACAGAAATGTGTAACAGAAAATAACCATTTAACTGAAACATTCTGTGGAGTTACAGAGTAGTCATGGTAACAAAAAGTTATACTTATTTTAAACATTTGGATGCTTTCTTTTTCATGGGGAAAGGCTTTTAGTTCTTAACAATTACTGTTTTCCTCTTAAAATCATGTCAAAAGTATCTCCTAGAAGAGAAACAATTGTATGGTTTATTTTAATGGTTACATTAGGAAATCCACTTAACTTTTTAAAAACAGATTTATGGAGGAATATCTGATATATAATAAAATGCACACAAAATATGCAATCTGTGAAATTTTGACTCATGTATATATCTGTGAAGTCATCACTACCCTGAAGTTAATAAACCTGTCCATCGCCCATTTTCATTTCTCTTTCCCACCACTCCCTGTCCCTGCCCCAACATTTGTCCCCACCCAAACATTTGTCCCCAGGCTCAAAAACTGCTCATTTTTGTGTCACTGGAGTATTCTCATCTCTCTCTCTCTCTCTTTCTCTCTCCTTCTTTACCCACATGATTATTTTGAGGTTCATCCATATTCTAGTGTATTTCGATACATTATTTCTTTGTATTTCTGAGTAGTATTACATTGTATGCATACTCTACAATTTATCAATTTATGCATTGAGAATTTTTGGGTTGTTTTCATAGTTGATCTGTGAACACTTGAGTATAAGATTTTATACGTCATATGCTTTTATTTCTCTTGGGAATATACGTAACAGTCGATTTGTTGGTGTATTTTGACTTTTAAATAAACTGTCAATTTCAACCAACAGTGTATGAAAGTTTCATTTCCTTTATTTCTTCATCCTAGTGTTTTTAATTTTGCTTATTGTAATAGTGGCAGTGATGTCTTGTAGCTTTAATTTGCGTTTCCCTAATGATAATGTGTTTGAGCATTTTTCATGTGTTTATTTGCCATCTGTATATTTTCTTTGGTGAATTGTGTAAATTACTGTGTTCATTTTAAAATTGTGTTTCTTTTCCAATTATTGACCTTTGAGGATTCCTACATTCTGGATACAGATTCTTTATCAGCTGTAGGCTTTACAAATATTTTATCTGGTCTGTGGCTTGTCTTTTTCCTTCTCTTAATAGTGTTTTTCAAAGACCATAACTCTTTCATTTTAATCATTTTGTTTTCTCCCCACTTTGTGTTTATTTTTTAAAATTATTTTATTGTTGTTCAAGTACAATTGTCTGAGCTTTCCCACCCCCACTTCCCTCCGCCCCACCTACCTTCACTTCCCACCCTCAATCCTACCCGCTTTTTGAATCAATCTTTGGCGTCTTATCCAGTCTTTGCCAAACTCCAAAATAGAAAAGGTTTCTCTTTTACCTAAAATTTAGTCCAAGGTTCCCTTGTGAATTAATTTTTGTACATTGTGTAAATTATAGATCAAAGTTGATTTTGGGGAGGAGGTCATGTATAAATCTATGATAAAGGACACATTGCTGCAGTGAATTGCCTTTACCTCTTTTTCCAAATTAATTGTCTACATAAATAATTGTGAGTCAACTTCTTATTCTTTATTCTCTTCCATTTATTTTTCAATCCTGATACCAATACATAGCATGTTTTAACTGTCTTTTGTACAATGTTCAAATAACTTAAAATATTATTAAATTTTTAAATGATGGCAGCTATCATTTATATCTTTATATTTTGAATCAAATGTTTTAGAAGGAAAATAGGTTTCTTTTCACCTGCAATAGATACATTTCAAATCATAATACATTTTCTTTACAGTAAAAAAATAAAAGTCGTTTGCAAGGTTCATAGGAGTTAATATTATTTAGGTTGGAAATATTTTAATGAAAAATCAAGAATTAAAATCTTTAAATGTGTATTGATGTGGATACAACTATTTAGCTGGAAGTATAATAGGTAAGGGATACATATAAACATACAACAAATTATAATGATTCTTATTTATTTCCACTTTTGTATTTTTTTGTTTGATGCTAGTTGACTTCTTTGTCTCCCATTCTAGAGATCTGAGGGAAAGAGTGTTTGTAGTTGGAAGGGATTTAGAATAGTGACTACCACAACCACTAAATAATAGATAGTTATCACCTCCACCTTTATATTATATTTCTTTTTACATCACTGCCTTGATATTTGGGAATTGTGACAATGAGTAATGACATAGCAGAAAAATATAGACAAAGATATGATAGATAACAAAATATAAATAAAATTATAGTCTCTTGGAATTTGGAATATTAAGGAAGGACTTTATTGTGTTTCAGAATACCTTTAGTACTCAAATTACTCATAAGAAATTAATTTTTTGGCAGTAACTGTTAATTATCTTTGGAAAATCTACAGTTAAGTGACTTTTTGTGGGAATTGTAGTAATCATAAATATCCATCTTATTGCATTGGGCATTTGATATAAGTAAGAAGATAAAGCTATATTCCACATTCTTTATTCTCTAGTGTCCAGTATAGGTGGGTAAATGAACTAGATCAAATGCTATTTTAGTCATGAAGTAGTTGTAGGAAATATTGTACTAAACAGCTTAGGTCAGACCTTAAGGCACATGTTTGTTCTAGTTAACTAGAAAAAGTATGATAAATAAATCTTATATGAATTAGTGTGGACTTTGGATGGAAAAGATAATTTTCTACTTGATATTCGTTAAATCTTCACCTCAGGATATGTTTATCAGTTTTAGAGAGAAGAAGCTGAGAAAGAGAGAGAGAAACATAGATGTGAGAGGGAAACATCAAACGGTTGCCTTCTGTAGGGTTCCCAGCCGGGCATCTAACCCACAGCCTAGGCGTGTGCCCTGACCCAGGAATAAACCCGCAACCTTTTGTGTAAGGGACAATGCTCCAACCAACCAAGCCACCCAGCGATGGATACGTGTAGACGGTACTTGAAAACATTGGTTTTAATTCAGGAAGCATGAGATTAGACCCTGGCATCCTACTACCACCACAACCACATTTAAAGGATGAATTATTTCAGCTCTTGAAAAAGAAACCGTGAAATTTCTCCAGGAACTGACTATAAGGGGGATGGGAAAATTTTTAAATAGAACAGTGTCATGGAAGCCAAGAATTCAAATAGTTTTTAAAAGCAGTCATCAAATAGATTAAACAATATAGAAGTCAAGTCGGCTTTGGCCATTCCACATCTTTCAGTTTTTCTTTTATCTCAGATACCAGGGACCAGAATTTGAAATGCTTTACTCTCTGTGTTTATTGTTTATAGTCTAGTGAGGAAAGAAGTGCAAATCATTTAATAACATTTATTTTAATGAAGGGAAAGTACAAAGTGTGGAACAGATTCTGGGTTGGGTCAGGGAAGACTTCAAAGGGAAGATATATTTTGAGATAAACTGAAAAGATTAATGGTTTTCTGGTACCAGAGGAGCAAATGGAATACTCTGAACAAAATCATACATGCATGCATGCAATTTCTGTAAAAACTGTAAATCAACAAGAGTAGAGCACAAATTCTGAGTGGTGTGTATGAGGAGAATTGAGAGAGAAAGGAATAAGAGAGAGCAGAGAATTGATACATAGCATAATAGATTTGGTATTGTCATTAATAAGGAGCTCTGAAGAATTCTGAGCAGTGGTGTTTTACAATTCAGACTATTCAGTACATATTTTCTGATGCCCTAATTCTCCTTCCAAGTACATGATAGGATTGCACCTCCTAACCCTTTTTGATGGGTGGAGCCAAGTGAGTTTTACTGACCAATGAATTGTGATGCTTAAAAGCTGATTCAAAATTTCTAGAGCTCTCTTTCCCTTTGGCCCAATGATAGGCAATATTCAGCATCATGGACACACCATTGCTTGGTTCTTTGAATGACTGCAATGAGCAGAACCTCCTGCTGACTCACAATAGGAGCAGAGTGCAAGCCACAAATATCCATTGTGTAAAGACATGGTGATTTGGAAGTTGGTTTTTGTAGCACAATTAAGTCTATTTTGACTGAAAGGAGCATGCTTTTAAAGAAAGTAAGATGGTAGACTCAACAGACTATTACAATGTACTAAAAGTACCAAGTGAGAAGGGGAAGAAGAAATAGAGGCTGATGAATTGTGTAAAAGATTATCCATTGGATTTAGTAGTTAGGTTGCCTTCTGTGATCTTCAAGAGGGTTGTTTAGGTGATGTGATGAGGACGAAAATAACAATGGACTACAGACTAAATGAGGATATAGAAGGGGAGACAACTAGTATTGGAATCAACGTCATGAATTACAGTACTAGACTGGCTGACTATGAAATATCTGACTGTGCAAAATGTAAGCATATTTGCTTCTATTTTAAGAAAAATTTTACAAGCTGTATTGTCAGGAAGTGAAGTTAATGTAGTGTAAAAAATGAAAACAACAAAAAACTTACTATATTTAATAGAATATACAAACAGCCTCAGGAAATGAAAGATTCTCATTGGAGAATAAGACATCAGCCATTTCTGCTTTCCTGTTGAAATTCTATCTACAGTTTATATGACAATTATATGAAGAAGCTTATCATTTATTTCTGAGACTTGGGTCCTTATTTGATTGCTATTCAAAACATTTTTAGTTTTCTAAATTTGATATTTTAAGAAATGAAACAGGCAATATCTAGGTTCCATTTAGCTAATAATTCAAATGTATTTTCAAATTATAAGATACATTGTCCAGTGTGGTGTTCTGCAAATGCAACTAAAACCATATTTACATATTTTTGATTTTCACCTCTAAATGAAGCATAATGACTTAATACAAGGTTATTAAATAGCAAGTGGCTGAGATAACACTAATGCAAAGTGATGGCAAAGTTCAGCATAAAACTGTAATATGTTAAGTGCTGCCAATTATATAATTTTATTCTGAATTGTGTATAATCTGTCAAACTTTAACTGTGTGCAATTCTAAACATACTGCTTCAGGAATAATTTTTTCTATTAAGTTATTTTTAAATCTTGAATAATCACCAAAGTACCAGGCCATTCTTTTTTATAAAGTAGATTGGGGCCTTAATAAAGATTCTAGAAAGCCATATACACTTACAAGGAGAAAGCAAAATATATCAGAAAACCTAAAAAGTAACTTGGAATGGTTCAACGTGGCTTATTTAGTAAATATATAGTGACAGTTGTCAAAATAGCTATTGTAGACTTGTATTAATATAGAATCTATTCAAGGTTAAGCATTTACAGTAAGTGTATTATTGCCGCAAACACTGCACTATACTCCTTAGGGTCAAATCTGCAGGCATTTAATTTCAGCAATTGACATAATAGAGGCATTATGATAATGTCTCAGCCTCTTGAGTACACATAGAGGTTGGATGCTGCTATATTTTTTCTTTTTCCTCTCTTTTAAAGCTTTTGTCTATAATCCACACATTACTTGGAAAAGTAAGGATTTATATCCTTCTTTATTTGAATTTTGGAACTTAGTTTTAAAGGTTGAAATGAACATAGTATAAAAGAAAAAATATGGCATATTACAGAAAAGGGAGTAATTTTTCGCATATTTTAGATCTTTGGATACAAGGGGCTCATCACGGGGACCACATCTCTTTTTTCTGAGTCCCACCTTCAAAATTAATGAGCAGCAAAATGTTTTATATTTCCCATAAGTAAGCTTAAACCTAGTTATTCTGTCATACCACTGTGTTCATTGATTTGTCATCATTTTTAAAGTAGCATAATTTAATAAGGGGATTGTCTTTCATCAAATACATTATTAGATAGGTATAACTACTGTCAGCAAGATTCTCACAGTCTAAGACATAAGGTAGAATTTAAGAATTTTATATTTCTTGGTAGTTACATGTATACTGTTTTAAATCGTTTATTTAATGAAGTTACAGCAAGAGGAATGTGGGTCTATTATTTTCTTTGCTGCAGTATCTGGAAAATAAAGAATCTTGTCAAATTCTTGCAAACTTCACTCATCCAGAGGAATATTTTGATTGAATTATTGTGTGTGTTGAATTCCTAGTATCAGTCTCAGTCAGTACATATACTGTTTGCATTTATTTATTTGTTAAATAGTTATCATTTTAAAATAGTAATTGAAACCATATACAGTAGTGGACCTGTGTCCTTTGTTACCTCTTTTTTGCTGAAGGCTGGAAATTTCAAAGTTTAAAGATATGCTCAAAAGGAATATAATTATTTTTTATCAAATAGTACGTTAGATCACCCTAGTTTCAGTTAAACAGCATCAGAGTTTTATCATTACCATATACTGATATTTTAAAAATGTTTTTATTAAATTAGTATTTAATTAGACTCATGGTGTAAGAAAAGGCATGATGAAGCCGTTAATGTCATTAAAAACCAAAATTGATCAAAGTCCTTATTTGCCATAAGCAATATTATTACAGTTTGCAACAGGATAATTAAACAAGACCCAATGCTTCTTCTTATCTAAGCTTTCTGAAGTCTAACTATATAAAATCTTTTGAAAAACAAATTTGAGTTGTTTCCTGGATACAGGAATTAGTATGACATATGAATTGGAAGTGTTTTCTTAACTGCCTACTTTTTGGTTTTAAAAGATATGCAATCTAAAATCATACATGTGTTATCTTTGTTACTTAATTTATCGGTGCCTAAGTGTAAGGACACATTCTCACCTCTAATATTAGCAAAGTGTGAGCAAATGGAGTAGTCTTTGGAAGCCTACTGCCTCTACTGAGCCCAGATGAAAATAATATCTATAAGGCATACATTATCTTATCTTTGATTGCTTATAAGGCTAGTGGACCCAGACTGAGAAAGGTGTGTGGGGGTGGGGGAACAACATCCATAGCCAGGTCTGCATCTCTTGGGATAGTCTGGGTTTCAGTGCAAAAATATACTAGTCAGTACAGGTTGGCAAATGGGAATTTATTTATTCACGCCTTCATCAAATATTTATTGAATGACTACCGTATTTTAGGTACTATTCTAAGGACCAGGGATACTATGGTGAACAAAAAGAGAGCAAGGTCCATTTTTCATGAATCTCAGCAGAAGGTGGGATATAGCAAATGACAAAAAACACAAAAATAGAAAAGTAACAATAATAAGTGATCTGCAGGGCATTGAAATGGGAGTGATATGATAATCAGCAACATGATAGATTCTGTAGATTGTGTCACCAAGAAGAGCGTCTCTGAAGAGGTGACATTTATGCTTATATAAACTTTACATGAACGACCCAAATGTATTTTGAAGTCTGAGGATTTTTGCAACTAAAAAAATATACCCCTGCTATGGTCTGAATGTTCATGTCCATTGAAAATTCCCATGTTGGAATACTAATTTCCAATGTCATGGTTTTAGGGTATAGGGCCTTTGGGAGGTGATATGTTCACAGGTAGAGCCCTCATGATTGGGAGTAGTGCTCTTATAGTAGAGATCCCACTTAGAGCCCCAGCCCCTTCTACCATGTGAGAATATAATGGGACGTCTGTGACCTGGAAAAGGGCCCTCACCATACTGTGCTGGCACCCTGACCTTGGACTTCTGACCTACAGAACTGTGCAAAATAGATTTCTGTTTTTTTATGAGCCAGTAGGTATCAGGTATTTTTTTGTAGCAACCTGACTGGATCAAGACACCCTCTTTTACGCTGGTTTCTGAACAAACTGCAACATAAAGTAGGATTATATATGGAAATAGCACCTTTTTCTAATGACAGCCAGGTTGGAAGAGATAGCTTAGTGTGAGAGCCAAGTTTGACAGTCACAACCCTGGTCTCTGACAGTCTCTTCAGATAGAAAGGCTTTACATACAGTACAGAGAGACTAAGTGGGCTAAGTGGGCACTAAGTGGGCAGGGTCAGTCTCCAGGGGAAGAAAGACAGAGTAAGCAGAGCATGCCCAGCGATTCTTCTGAAATTTAACCATCAGAAGAGAGAGAAAGGCTGACAAGAGGCAAGAAGCACGGTAGCAGTGATCACTTCACCTGAAAAGAAACATTAGGAATGAGAACAGTGCAGTCTTCTCTGCCCTTTTTCCACTCTGGTATCAGATGGAGATCTTCAAGATGAGTGTGGAGATACAAACTTGGACATGAATTTGGGACGTTCTTGAAATGGAAAGAAGGTCCCTAGGAGAAGACCCCAGTGAATAAGGGCAAAATAATATGAGGTGAGGTTTGGCAGGAGCAAGATCATGGAGAGCTCTAGGACAGACTTGGGTATTTGGACTTCAATTTTAACTGAAAGTGGAAATTTCAGGAGGATTTTAAACAGGCAAGTGGCATTCTTTGGTTTATATTTTAAAAAGATACCACTAGTTGCTGTTTCAATAATGTGTGGTTAGAACAGGGAATGTAAGTCAGAAGGCTACTGCAGAAATTTAGTTTAGAGGAAACAGTGGCTTGGAAAAGAGTGGTAATAGTTAAAAAGTAGAAAGGTAGATGAGTTCTGGTTTTAATAATAGGTTAAATTTGGGAGATGAGGAAAATCAAGGGATCTGTAGCATTCAAATTTTTGTTTGGAATATCTGGATTCCATTCTCTGGGAAGACGACTTGTAGAAGAATCCATTTAGTTGTGGGGGAAGGGAATCGTGAGTTCTGAGCTGAGAAGCCTATAGATACACATACATATAGAGCTGCCATGAACACATAAGGTTTTCTGGGAGAGGCCAGGACTGATGACAAAAACTTAGATATCCTCTGCATGTAGATGGTAGTTAAAATCCTGGTATTGAATGAGGATATCCCCGTAGAGTTTACGGAGCAGTATGACTTCCAGTTTTGTCATGCTGAGGAAGAATTTTGGTGATGTAGTTGGAGAACCAGGCATGCATCTGAGGTCGCAGATACAAATGAAGGCTCTGATCAAGAAGAAGGCAGTCAAATCAATTTTACTTTGACCAGAAATGTATGCAAACTTATGCAAATGTATGCAAACACATGCAAAATTAAATAAACACACACACGTAAGAGTTGGGCATAGGGTGAAGAACAAATACCTGCAGATTAGTGTGTGTTTTAAAGATTTTGTATGTACTTCAACTTCCTACAAATCTACTCACAGAATTAGATTTAATTTTTGCTATTAGTACTTAAAATGCATTTTTATTTTTACCTTTACTGGTTCAGCAAGTGATGGTCACTACCCTAGCAGAACTTTGAGTGCAGATCCATATCCTGCACGACGGTAAATATCCTAGGGAAGGATATTATACATTTTTACTTTGTACCATCTCAAGTATTTGTTCTTATTTGCTACCATGCATTTTGTTGGTCCTTTTTGAATTTTCTCTAAATCTTTGATATTATTGTGTACATATTAAAGCTGTATTATTTATCAAGCCAACATTGTTCACTTAGAACTGTTAATGAGTTCTAATGATTAATTAGATTGATTAATGAGTCTGTGATTATTCACTGGAAATGCACTAATTTGGTCAACTTCAGAAACTCCCTTTCTCTTAGTTTTTCAGTTTTACACTTACACTTACTCTCATATTATTCATTTTTATTTTCCCAAAGAAAATACAAAACTTTTTATTATTTGAATACATAATAATACGCATAATGACACATATTCTGAAATTGGCTGTTCCTCGGTTTCTTTACTAATACTATGATTCTGCCAACTGAAGTACGATAAAGAGACTGACAAGTTATGCTAAAATACGCATTCTGGAGACACTCTCAACCCAGGCTGAGCATCAGAATCACTTGTGGAGTTTTAAAAATATACGGTAGCTATGTTTGAGAACCAGCACATTAGGTTATATTTTAGGAGTACCAGCTGAACTCACTATATCATAGAAATATCCTAAAATATTGATTTCAATCTTCTGCTAGTGAAAGGCAAAGGGCAGAAGTGTAAAAACTTTGTGCTAGCTTTAAAGAAGAAAATCGACATCAGTGATAGGACTATGGCTGAGAGCAGGGGAACAATTTTGAGAGATTAGAACAATATTGTTGTTCTACCCTATAAGATGTCAAGGTTCAGAAGGAGTCATCGCCCAGATTCAAATCAGAGACACCTAAAGACGGGGTGTGTGGGATATCAGAACCCCTAACTGGGAACTGTGTTAGTAGTTCTCAGTCTTAAGACCTCATGGTGCTCTTGTCTCTGGCTTATTCTGTAATCCAAATACTTTTTTTTTTTTACTTAAAAAAGAATGACACAAGGATTCACACATATTGTAGAAAAGTGGTGATAATAATAGCTTGACAAGCAGAAATAACCACTTTCACATTATTCTCATTTTAATAGCCTTCCAGACATCCTATATAGGCGGTAGATCATGATATGAAGCAAGCATGTTTTCTGGTTAAGAGCACAGACTCTGGAGCCAGATTTACTAACTTTGAATCCTTGTCTTCCCACTGACTAGCTCTAAGACCTTGGCAATTTACTTACTTTCCTTATCTGTCTATTTTTACTGTAGCCCATAGAGTGGGAATAATAATACTGTGTCTCTCATTGGAATGTTATGAAGATTAAATGTATTGATATATGTAAGGCATTTAGAATAGTGCCTTGTACATAGCAAGCTCTCTTTGTAGGTGTTAGCTATATTATATGTGTGAAAATATAATTTAACAAAATTGGATAAAGCCACTTTGGGCAGCTTTGAAAACAATGGCAAATTTCAATGAATATTTATCTTTATAGGATTAAGCAATTACTTATTTAGCATTGACTGTGTGCCAGTCACTATCTATCTAAATTAGCCTCTTAATAGTATTTTATTGTGTAGATCTCATTGCATTTTATTTAATTGGCTCCTTAGAAGTAGCCATTAGAAATTATTTTGTTTTTAAATATTATAAATAAAAATGTAGCTAATTATGTGCACACATTTCTGTGGCAAAGGGTATGCAGATTGAAAAGGCTTTTGTATTGGTGTTTCAGGGTTCTTAGGGTATAATCCCAACAGTGGAATTGCTGGGTCAAAGGGCAGTTCCATTTTTAGTATTCTGAGGAAATTCCATACTGTTTTCTGTGCACCCCAATGTTCATAGCATCACAATTTACAATAGCCAAGTACTGGAAGCAACTGAAGTGCCCATCAGCAAACGAGTGGATCCAAAAACTATGGTATATTTACACAATGGAATTCTACACAGCAGAGAGAAAGAAGGAGCTTATACCCTTTGCAATGGCATGGATGGAACTGGAGAGCATTATGCTAAGTGAAATAAGCCAGGTGGTGAGGGACAAATACCATATGGTCTCACCTTTAACTGGAACATAATAAATAGAAAAAAAATGCAAACAAAATATAACCAGAGACATTGAAGTTAAGAACAATCTAACAATGGACAGGGAGCAGTGGGGAGGGGACAGTGAGGAGAGGGTATTACAGGAACTACTATAAAGGACACATGGCCAAAATCAAGAGGGAGGGTGGAGGTGGGGGAGGGAGGGGGATTTGGATGGGGTGGGGTGGAGGGATGGGGAGAAAAGGCACACAACTGTAATTGAATAACAATAAAAATTAAAAAAAAAGAAAAGGCTTTTGTTATTTACTGACACATTACTTACTATTAAGGGAGACTGTGTGGTTTATGGTCACATCAGTAAATGAGAAAGGAAGGCAAAGATCTTGAGCAAGTTAGCTGACTGAGGCATAAGTCGTTTCAGAAATATAACTTGAGAATTTCAAACAAGCATGTGGCTTTAAGAAGCTAGGAAGAGCTAAAAGAAAAGCAGTCAATAAATCAGAACAGTTTAGAAAATATGTGTTAACAAGTTAATCATTTTGGTAAACCTGCAACAAGTGCAATATAGATTATTAAACATTAGAGCCTAAGATGGTTTTTAAAATTTGTTTGTATTGCTTCTTATGGTATATTTAAAGCTGAGCTATCATCTACAAATTTGAAAAATCCCTTTAATCCTTTCACTTAGAGGTTTTTGCATGATTTGTATCTGTTCACACTAGTTGACAAGGCTCAAAACATCTTACTGTTTTCTGTTGGTGCGGATGTCCTCACTGTGCCACAAAGGGTATCATTAGTGAGACATAAAGAAGAGCAAAATTTCTTTCTTGGAATTTTCTAAAGCTCCCTAATGTCTGTAACCTTGATTCTATCTAATTCTCCCTTTGGGTCCTTCTTAATCGATTAATCAGATATATAGATTCCCCCTCCCCCGCCACCATGGATATATATGCAAATCTTTTAAAAAGTTGTTTTGATAATCAGTCCAATTTTGTCCTTCTTGTTTTATGTTGAAGATGAAAAAACAACGCACTTAATTCATTGCTCCAAGTCGTATTACCTAGTTACAATTCCACCTTTAAACTTGGGATTTAAAGTTATTTAATGTTTAGCAAATCTCTGATAGGTAAGATTTAAAAAGATACTATGGAAGACTTTTATTGCTTGGATTTTGAAAATTGAATTAAAATTATGAATTGATTATAAATATAAATAACCAACTGTTTTAAATATCAGTTTGAAAGAGAATTAAGTTATATATTTCATTAATTGTGTCCACCTCTACAGTATTTATAAAACAACAAAAAAGGAGTTATGGCTTATTAAATATCCACAAACTAAAACCCACAATTACATAGTAACCAGAGCGGTGAGTATTTTCCTTTCAGTAGTATAACATACTTTTTAGATTACTAAGTTCCAGTTTTAGTCCTGGGTCCAAATTTCAACACCGTTATTTCCTTGGACAAACTAAATAACATCTCTAAACCTTAATGTTGTTATCAGTAAAATGGGCAGAGAAATAAGACTCTTCTCATAGTAATTTGGTTCTTTTGGCGGGGTAGTGAGGATTGATTGAGATAATGCATGGAAAAGTTAGGCATCATTTGACAGTAAATAGACATTCAATAAACTCTAGCTATAGATATTTCAGTGAAATGCAAGAGAAAAATTTCAAAACAGGTTTCCATTAGTATCACGTATTTCCTTTCTCCACAGTTGCTGCTGGTGTGGAATCCAGAGAGGCGAACAGATTTCCCTTCCTAATAGCGCAGCCATAGCAACAGTAGCTGTGACTGAGGAGAAGGCAGAACTAACAGCTCTCCAAGAGGGAACCCCCTGATTCAGCAGACATTACTCATTATCTGAAGGCTGTGAAAGAGGCTGATAGACTAAGAACGTTGGCTGATCTTCTGGGGTTAGACAAATTGAAAGATACCTGATAATACATTTTTCTGTTGATCTCGAGGTGGACAAAACTCCTTTAGCCTTCTAGTGTTTTCTGAAAATAGGGCCACAAACTATGTCCTTTTTTAACCTCACCCTCTGTATGTATTTCTTAGGTCGCCAAGATGTAGAAGGTTAAATAGGGAATTGTATTTAGATTAGCTGGACAATTAGAAACGAACAGTCCATGATAGATAAAATCATGAAGACTAAAAGATAGGTTCTAATTCATGGTTCTATAATAGTGTGCTGGGGTAAGCATTCAGTATAACTCTGCCATAGTTTAGTGAGTTCATAGGATGTCTCTCTTGTATCAGGTGAAGGAAACTCTGTCATTTGAAGTTGGTAGGGGACCTGCTGGATGGAGCATGGAAGTGAAAACTTCTATCGTCTCTCCTCAGGGCACCTGATGCTTGGATGAGTAAATGGAATAAGACGGAAGTGCAAATTTCATCTCGCACACTTAAAGACCTTAGAGAAATTTTGGTGACTATGGGGATTGCTGTAATGGAACACATTATTTTTACTTGTTTCCTTTTCTTTCAGAAAGTTTAGTCTTTTTATGGTCATGAGTTTTAAACTCTCATGTGAGAATACAATGTTAGTACAGAATGTACAGGCATCTCCAAAGAGCACTTCTTTAGGTTTTTTGTTTGTTTGTTTAGTTGGTTTATGAGTTTTAATATTGTGTGTTTTGTTTTTTTATTTTGTTTTCCTTTCATTTCTCTTGGCCATGATATCCCATCAACATAAACCTGTGTACTTCTCAACAGTTACCAAATGTTAATTCTCTCAGCTGAAATGATTTTTAAACATTTTGCTATTGCTTTAATACTATTCTTAAGAAAATACCTTACATAATAACATAAGTGATATACCTATGTGAATTATTTTTTAAAAGTGACATTCATCATAAAATAGATATAACAGTGATTCCTGTTCAAATTTTCATAGTGTACCTTGCTTGCTTGCTTGAGTGATTGACTGAGAGGGAGAGAGATTTTCAGCTTTTCCAGCTATCAGTTCCCCTACTTGCAACTAACCAAGCAAGATGTTATATGAACAGGTTAGCAAGGTGAGTGCTCAGACTCACTGTTATCAAGGTTTTCAAATTCTCCTCTAGGACAACATACACAGTCATATACATTCCTTAGATTTAGTAAGACAAGTTACTAGTTCCAGAGAACTTTTCCCATCAACCTTCCTAACAAATTATTTTAACTGAAAATTGCTAAGTGAATTCCCTTACTATCAGCATAAACTCTCTAATTCTTGTATAGTACAGTTGGGCTAAGGGGCAGTTTGTTTGAAAGAGTAATAGAGTAATTATTAGCAAACATTTTCCTTGTGTTTAGTATCTGTCAGACACTGTTCTAACAGTTTAATGACTTTAAAATATATTTTATCAATTATGCTGTTACAGTTGTCCCCATTTTTTCCCCTTTGTCCTGCTCCGCCCCTTCTGTACACCCCTTCCCTCCAGCAAACCAACCCCCCCATACCTTAGTTCATGTCCATGGTTCATACATGTTGAGTTTTTTGGCTTTTCCCTTTCCTGTACTATTCTTCAGCTCCCCCTGTCTATTTTGTTTCTACCAAATAAGCTTCTTGATTCCTGCACCATTTCCCCTTTCTCCCCTTTCCCCTCCCAGCTGATAACCCTCCAAATGATCCCTATACCTAAGATTCTGTTCCCGTGCTGGTTGTTTCCTTAGTTTGTTTTTGTTTTTATTTTTTAGATTCAGTTGTTGATATTTCTGAGTTTGTTGTCATTTTAACGTTCATAGTTTTGATCTGCTTCTTTTTCTTAAATAAGCCCCTTTAACATTTCATGTAACCGTGGCTTGGTGATGAGGAATTCCTGAAGCTTTACCTTGTCTGGGAAGCATGTTATCTGCTCTTCCATTCTAAATGATAGCTTTTCTGGATAGAGTAATCTTGTTTGTAAGTCCTTGCTTTTCATTACCGAATGCTTCTTGCCTGCAAAGTTTCTTTTGAGAAATCAGCTGACAGTCTTATTGGAATTTCATTGTCGGTGCCTCTCTGCTTTTCTCTTGCTGCTTGTAAGATTCTCTCTTTATCTTTAAACTTTTGCATTTTAATTTTGATGTGTCTTGGTGTGGTCCTTTTTGGGTCCAACTTGATTGGGATTTTCTGTGCTTCTTGGACTTGCATGTCTATTGCCTTCATCAAATTAGGATAGTGTTCTTTCATTATTTTTCAAATAGATTTCCAAATTTTTGCCTTTTCTCTTCTCCTTTCTGGCACCCCTGTTATGTGAATGTTGGAGCTCTTGAAGTTGTCCCAGAAGCTGCTCATATCTTACTCATTTTTTGGATTCTTTTTTTTTCTTACTGTTCTGATTGCTTGCTTTTTGCATCCTTATGTTCTAAATCATTTATTTAATTCTTGTCTTCATCAACTCTACTGTTGTTTCTCTCTAAATTTTTCTTTGTTTCAATTAGCATATCCTTCATTTCAGAATGGATATTTTTTTATGCTATTGAGGTCCTTACTAAGTTCTTTGAGCATCCTTATGACCAGCATTTTGAACCCTGCAACTGATAGATTGCTTATCTCCATTTTGTTTAGCTCTTTTTCTGGAGTTTTGATCTGTTCTTTAATTTGGGCCATGTTTCTTTGTCTCCTCACTTTGGCAGCCTCCCTGTGTTTGTTTCTATGTGTTAGGTAGAGCTGCTTTGACTCCTTGTCTTGGTAGTGTGCTTTAATGTAGTAGGTCTTCTGTAGGATCCTATGGCACAGCCTCCCCTATCCCCCAAGCTGGGTATTTGAGGTGAGCCCTTTGTGTGGGCTGAGTGCACTCTCCTCTTGTAGTTGAGGTCTGGTTGCTGTTGGCAGATCAATGGAAAGATTTACCCAGGCCAGTCAGCTACAAGAATCGGCTGTGACCACTGACCACCAACCTCCACTATCTGCAGAAGATCCATTGTGCGAGGACAGGGTGGTGGTGCTCCAAAGTGGTCTGTAGCTGTCCACTAATGTGGCTGCTGCTAGTGCCTGGCCTGGAGCTCACTGAGGCCAGCTGCTGCTTGTTTGAGAGGATTTTGGAAGTTGTGAAGCATGAGTCAAGACTAGCCATTCATATGGAAAAACAGTTTGGGTGGACCCCTAGTAAAGTGGGGGAGAGTCTCTGGGGATCTCCAAGGAGGGTCAAATAGTATTAGCCAGGTTGATGGAGTCTCAAATACAGCACCAGCTTGCCAGTTCTGTGGCTCTGTGGGGAAGGGCTCCGAAAAGACACAATGGCCTCTGCTTGTCCTGATGCCAGACACTTCAGCCTTTCCCGGTATGCCACTGGTGCCCTTCAAGCTGCTACTCTGGTGCCTGAGCTCAGAGGGAATGAGTCTGAGTAGGTGAGTCCATGTGTGGGTTCTTTAAGAGGAACTGCTTGGGCTCCAGAAGTTTCTTCCACTGACTTAATCCCTACTGGTTTTATAGCCAAAAGTTGTGGGGACTTATCTTCCTGGCACAGGAACCTGGGTTGTGGGCCTGGTGTGTGTCTGGGCCTGCTCACTCCTGAGATATCCCTCCTGAGATATCCCTCCCAAATTTTTATTTACTACACGTGGGTAAGAGACCATCCCATTCTGCATCTGCACCCCTCCTACCATTCTCGATGGATGTGATTTCTTAAATTCTATACTGTCAGACTTCCATTTAACTTGACTTCTGGCAGTTCTGAGTGATGGTTGTTCTATATTTTATTTGTAATTTTATGCGAAGAGGTGAGCCCCATCTGTCTACGTTACCATTTGACCAGAAGCCCCTAAGAGTTTAACTAGTTTTTAACTAATCCAATCTTCCCTTTTGAGGAAGGACCTACCATTAATATCCTTATTTTGCAGATGGGGAAATTGAGGCATGAAGAAATTTTTTGATACTTGCTTAAAGTTACAGAGCTAATTAAGCGACAGAGATGGAACTCAGATCCACACGGTCTGGCTCCTGAGCCCACACTCTTAACCAGTATGTCTACAGTGCTTTCCTGAAAAAAGGGGCAAGGCTGACTTTTATGTGGAAGTAAGGCTATCTCATTATGTAGAGGTGTGAGTTAAAGACTACACTCAGACTGTGGTTTATACCATTCAAACACATGAATCAGAAATCCTTGCAGCAGTTCGTTTTCTTGCTCATGGACTTTTGTGCCTATGAACTAATACTGCTCCTCACTTGCCAGTTACTTTTCTGTAATGACAGAGGACAGACCTCCAGTTAAGACACCCTTCATGTGCGGCATGTTCGCAACCCAAAGAGTAATCATGGGTGAGTAATAATTGGGACCGGTGCTGATGATTCATGAAAATTACTAACAGATGCTGGCAGAGATCCGAGGGCTCTATCTTATTACACGGTCATTGCTATTGAAGTTCATGAAGTAGTTTACTGATTTCTTGATTTTTCTGTGACATTTACATGGTTCCAGAACATGGATGTCTAGATTTAATGGTTCACTTATTTTAGATTACAAATGATTAATATGACTGACAGGACATTTTTCTTTCTTTTTTTTTTTAAGTCAGATATTTTAGAGTGTAATTTAAAGGAAGAAAGAAGACTTTATCAATTTTAATATGTCAAATACAATGACTTGACATAATTATTGCCAATATTGAAACTTGTTTCCTAAAACTGTAATCTATCAAAGGATGTAAAGGCACTCTGGCAAAGTGGTTGGGACATGGGACCATCCAGTTGTTTGGATTCTGTCTTTAGTACTTTCCCCTGATGTGACTCTAAGTTCTTTTCTTACCTCCAACCAAGACTTCTATTCCTCAACTGTAAATAGAAATTATTTTATGGGCATTGTTTGGAGTATTTGCAAGGCCCTGATCATCTCTGACCAAAGGGTAATGCTGAGAATGGTTCTGAGTTTAGGTAACTTTGCTTTGACTTTTAAAATATATTTCCTTTAATCATCACCTGAGAATATGTTTATTGATTTAATAGGGAGAGGGAGAAGGGGAGAGAGATGGTGGGGGAGAGAGAGGGAGAGAGAAGAGAGAAACATTGATGTGAGAAAGCAACATCAATCAGTGGCCTCCCATATGTACCCTGACCAGGGATTGAACTCGAAACCTAGGTATGTGCCCTAGACCCAGAATAAAACCCTCAACCTTTTCGTGTACAAGACAGCACTCCAACCAAATGAGCTATCCAGCCAGGGCCCCTTGGACTTCTATAGGCTGTTCTTCCTCCTGGTCCTTTACGTATTTCATGTTACTGAGGACTACAACATACACTACTACCTAGTGCCAAGATTTTATTCCTGAAATGTACTAGCTCTGGGTCTTCTTACACTAGTTATCCAAAGAAGAGCCTGTGGAGACAGTGTGATATAGCATAGTATTTTTCAGATTTGCCTGCTAGTGACAATTATGTAGAACATACAGATTTCCACTTTTTTTTAGAGATTCTGATTTACTGGGCCTGGAGTGGCACACACACACACAAATATATATATATATTCTTAACCAGAGATCTAGATGATTTTGATGATGAGGCAAGCATAGGAAACATAGGAATAAGTTTTAGAGTGCATCTACCCCTATGCCACTGAGCAGTGCTGAAATTATTTAACTTTCTGTGACCTAGTTTTATAGGTGCCTGATATGGATGTTTCCTCTTACTTTTACTGATGGAGTCTAGAATATGTAGGTATTAAGTGGCTAATTCCTTGCTTCATTGTTCTACACCTCTTAGCACTTCCTTGTGGTGTGCCGGTAATTTTTAGCAGCTGGCTGTCCAGAAAAGCAGCATTGAGAAGAGAGGTGCACTTCCAGCTTTGGTGAGCTGGAGCTGGAAGGCACTGTTTCCGCACCAGTCTCACACGCTTTGATTTTTTCGTTCCTTTCTTTCCTTCTACCTTCCCTGTTCTCTCTCTGTTTCTGTCTCTGTCTCTCTCTCTCTCTCTCTGTCTCTCTGTCTGCAATGGATTATTATAACCATTCTTTATTTTATTTTATTTTATTTTATTAACACAATATGAGATCTACCTTCTTAACATTTTTTTAAATTTTATGAAATATTTGTTGACTTCAGCCCCTAACACTTCAGTGAAAGTATTCTTTGTAAGACGACATCACCATATGCAATGGAAACACCAGTGCCCTTATCTTACTGTACTTTTCTGTTGCCATTGATAGGACTAATTAATCCCTTGACTATCTTCTCCTACCCAATGCTATGCACATTATTGGCCTGGTTCTCTTCAGCTTTCTGACTGTTTATCTGGGCTCTGCCTTACTCACTAGATCTCTATCCACTATTTCCGTGCTTCTGAAACTTTAGCATACATCAGAACCATCTGGAAGGTTTGTTAAATCACAAATTACTGGGCCCCAGCTTCTCTTATTCTACAGGTCTTGAGTCCAGGATGAAAATTTGTATTTCTAACAAGTTTCCAGGTGGTGCTGATCCTGTTGATCTAGAAACCACACTTCAAGACTCACTGCTCTATTGCTATCGCGGGCTTCTCTTTTTCTCCCTGCCCTTAAATGTTCATGATTTAGATGTGGGCTTACCCTTCTTCTCCCTAAAGACATTCTCTCTAGGTGAATTTATCTCTCTTCCTGGGGTCAATGCTTATAATGTCTGACTGCAAAAATGTTTGTCTCTTACAGACCTCATGACTAGCTTCAGATTAGGACATTCACCTGTGGGCTAGACATCTCCCATTAAGTGTTTCATGGGAACACATGCCTTGCCCATGGCTAGTTAGTGGTGGAGCCGAAATCTGCATCTAAGTCTGTTCGATCAAGTGTCCCTGCTTTCAGCCACTTATTTTGATCAGTCTCTTGTCTCTTTTATGGCTGCACTAGTTCAGGACTCCTTCATCTCTGAGAAGGTGAAGTGTTCTGTTTCAGATCTCCAAGTCTAATGTTTATCTAGGAGAGTCACAGAACTCAGAATATATTGGGTAGTTGTATTCATAGCCATGATTTATTACAGGGAAAAGATACCAAGCAAAAGCAATGAAAGCAGAAGACATACTGGCTAGAGTCTGGAGGAAAGCAGGCACAGGATTCCAAGAGCCCCTCCCCAGTGGAGTCACATTGGACACGCTGAAGTCCTCTGGCAATGAGTTATACAACATGGGTGAAATTTTGACTTCTGGAGAAGCTCGTTGGAGACTGTGCCCTGTGCTAGAAATTGACCATGTAGACACCTTCTGCCTAATGCATACCAAGATTCCATTCTCCCAGAAGGAAATCAGGTGTTCAGTTTAGGCAGTAGCTTTTCTTAGAATGATGGGAACTATTCTGAAGTAAGAATTTGCAGATTCCAGCTAAGGGTCAACCTCGCAAACAGGCCCTTGTAAGGATTGTAGCCTCAGACCTGTCCCATTAACTCTTGTCTGCACCTTCTACTGCGCCTTTCTAACATATGATCTTTTTTCCTCTCTCATTTCCATCTCCACACTGCAGCAGAGTGAGCCATTTAAAATGCAAATCTGATCTTACCCTTCCTTGGCTTCAAACTGTTTGCAGTGTATCTTTTCTAGTTCTCAATAAATGTGAAAAAGGGGATTCACTGGGAGAGGTGTTTGGGATAATAATTGTTATTGTAATTAATGTGTTCTGATTTTGTAATATGAGATGTTCACTCATTTTAACTTTATGGCACATAGGTTGAGAATTCCTGTATGACCACTGCCCATTTTCCGGACATAGTTGATCAATCTCTCTTGGCTTTGAGCTGCCTGCACAATTTGATTTTTCGTCTCATAGCACTTATCACTTTCTCTTCTATATTATATGTATTTAAATGTATGTCTCATCTCCATATTAAAAGCTTTTTGAGTAAATGATGCATGTCTCACTCTATTTATTCCTCAAATTAATCCCGATAGCTAAATATTTAGCACTTAGTTAGCTTTCAGTCAATATGTTGAAGGAGAGAATAAATGACTGAAAGTGAAAAATAATGGTCTGTACTTTATCCTCACTAGTTTATCTAGTTTTATGAGTGGTAAATATTATTCAGAATAAAAATACTAATGAAGTCAAAGGAAATTATAGGGTATTTAAGTAGAAATTAATTACAAGTTCCTATTTTTAAAAGATCTAGTCACAGACTTTGATTTAGTGAAACTAGACTTAAGTGCATAATTTTTTACTCTTTGCATCAATTTTTAAGTGGTTGGAGGCTTTTATTTTCATTTTCTCCCTCTAAAACCACATTTCAGTGGAAATTGTTGCTTCATTAGGGCTGTGCTAAATTATATACACAGAGCATATTTTTAAGATTACATGAAAATGGTGAATTTCCACTTAGCCAGCAAAACTATGTTACTTCTTTGCATCAGAAACTTAATTAGTTCTCTCAAGTGATATTTTGATTTTATATATACATATATTTTTTGATTTTATATATAAAAAATCAGTTAGGCAAAGATATATACTCTAGGTGTCCTAATAAAGAGAATAAGGAGACTATAGTTTGTTGATGCTAAACAATTTTTGCGTTTATCAGATCTTCAGGAGTAACCTGTGTATATATTGTTAATAGTAAAATTAAGGGCTCTTAGACTTGGATAGCAAAAGTTAACCAAAGAGAAGTTGACTCATAGATATTGCTAGGTTATATATGCATGAGTATGTAAATAGGTACATATAATTTCTCTATAAAAATGTAAAATAAATATATATAATTTATATACTTACAAAGATACTATCAAGACGTTGTGTGCCATTGTGGCTTTTGAAATGCTAAAGAAGAAATGTGAAATTCTCACGTTTATTGTGTGATAAAGTCTCTTGAGGACATGCCATTGTTCTATGTCTGTGGCAGCCATAAGCATGTTGTCTCTGGCTACAGCGTCGAGACGTATGGTAGCAGACCCATGTGCCATTCTAATGGTGCCTTATCTAGTCTACTGTGACAAATAATTCTGCTCAGATTGTCAGTGGTGACAGCTGAGGCTTTTTGCTTAGATGCCTTGTCAGTGCTTGTATTAAACAGCAAGAGCCATACACTCCATTAAGTTTTTGTAAAATGAACTGTCTGCTTGCTGTTTCGCTGATAGTGGCAGCAGTTGTAAGCTAATCCTCTCCAGTTGTGGATTGCTCGACTGAGTGCCTTCACTCATCGACAGGCAGTAGATCTCATAGTTTTAGTGGAGTGCTCCAAGGTTGGTTGCTATGATATGCATGGCATAATTTATTTCATGATAGAAGTTTTAGCAGTTATTTACTTTAAATTAGCCTGCAGATATGGCCCTAAATAGGAGAAAACTGACCTTCTAGTTGGTGAAGTGATTGATCATTTTTTTCTCAACCTATAATTATTCATAGGCTCTTGGTGCAAAAGCCATAACCATGAGAGAGGCATGTCTCTAGAAACTATATCTGCATTTAAGTGTGTGTGCATTAATGCAAGCTACATGTAATGAACACATGTTTAAGTAAATGCCAAGAAAGCAGATAAGGATTCTATATCTCAGGCATAGATCATTGGAGATACTGTTGTTATCTGGTTGTTTTCATATATATAGGGAAAATATAATTTTGAGTTTTTTCTCTTTAAATGGATAACAATACCTTTCTTGCTGCCTTTTATTTTTCCAAGTGTTATTTTTTCCCCCAAAGAACCTTGTTTTCATGATGTACCTGAAGTAGGACAGCTTTAATTTTTTCACTTTCGCCTCCGGCAACGTCTGAGTTTAATTTGCTTCTAGGAACTAACTACTTACTCATCTCTGGGTGATCCAACCTATTTGTAGAGTGCTCCTCCAACACTGTATTTCAAATGAAGCCTCTACACCATCCACCTTTGCGTCTATACAGTAATTGGGAATGCAAGGGTGTGGGCGTTCTCTGCCCTGGTCTCTGACACATCTGCTCCTGGTGCTCTTTTCCTAATTCTTCTGTCGCTGTCCTCTGAGTCTCAGCCTTCTCTGAATTTCTTGGCTGTAGTATCCATTTCAATTGATGACTGAGCCGAGGTAAGCAAAGTCTTCAATAATTTATGTGTTTTCATTATCTATCTTCAAATTGTATATTTCTTCTGTAGTCATGATTTTGGTTTCTTGATGTTCAAATACAGTCCTGTTTGGCTTGTTCTTCTTTCACATTTATTAAAAGTTGTTTAAAAAAAGTTGTTTCTGCCCTGATCAGTGTTGCTCAGTTGGACGAGTGTCATTCTGCAAAGTGAAAGGTCATCAGTTTAATGGTTTGATCCCTGGTCTGGACACATACCTGGGTTGTGGGTTCGTTTCCCAATTGGGGGCCTTACAGGGTGGGGGGCAAATTATCAATATTTCTCTCTCACACTGATGTTTCTCTGTCTTTCTCCCTCCTTTCCCCTCTCTCTAAAAATAAATAAATGAAATAGTTTTTAAAAAGTTGTTTCATTGCAAACTGCTGCCAGTATGATGGTGTTATTTGCACATCTTAAGTTACTGGCATTTCTTCCACCAGCTTTCACCCTTATTTCCTCTGAGTCTATCCGAATTGTTCACTTAAACAAATATGTAGAGAGGGGAAAAATGCAGCTTTGACACCTTGGCCTACAGGAAACTATTATGTCTTCCCACCTTCTGTCTTGTCTGTGGCTTCCTGTCCACAATACAGCTTACACATCAGGACAGTCACGTGCTGACTGAGGCACACCCATGTCTTTCAGAGCAACCCAGGGCTTTCCATGATCCACACAGTCGAAGGCTTTACTGTAGTCTGGAAAATAGAAACTACCGTTCTTCTGAAAATCTCTGGAGCACTCTAGTATCCAACAGATGTTCACAATGAGATCTAAGTGCCCCTTCCTTTTCTGAATTCATCTGGAACATCTGGCCATTCTTGCTCCGTGTAAGCTAGAAGACGTCATTGCATCACCTTCAGCATCACTTTGTTTGTGTGGGAAATTAGAGCAGTGGCCCTAGTTACTGCGTTCCTTGGCATCTCCTTTCTTGAACATTGGGATGTCTGTTGAATGTTTCCAGTCTGTAGATAACGGTTTTGTTTTCCATATTTGTTGACGTGTTCTTGTGAGACTTTTGACAGATTCAGTCTCTGTGGCTATCCCATTTACACATGGTGATTTATGTCCTCCCAATACTTTCAGGGCAGCTTGAGCTTCACTTTCTAGAATTGCAAGTTCTTCCTCATGGGAATCTTCTTCAGAGGTATCTGTCATTTTTTAGTCTCTTCTGTTTAGATTTTTACCTTCTCTTTATTTTCTCCTGGTCAGATAGTGCACTTCTGTGTTGGGTGTTCAGCATTTGTAGTCTAGATTTGAATTTCCTTTTATTTCTTGACTCTTGTGGTAGAGACCTCTTATTGTTCCCTTTTTTCTCTCTTCTGTCTCCTTACATGGTAATAGTTCTTTTTATTTTTAGTTGATATTCATTGGAAAGCTGTGTTCAGGCTTCTAAACCTGATTTTATCACCTTTTATTTTTGCCTCTTGCCTGTCTTCAACAATTTTTAGTGTTCTGCCTTCCATCTCAATTTTTTTCTTTTATTTTTACTTCTGGCATCGCATTTTCACATTCTTCACAAATAATATTTCTAATTTCAGTCTTCAGTTCTTCTGGTTCTCAGTCAATTAAATTTAACAGTGCAAATATGTTTTTTATTGGACTTTAAATCTGTCAGGGATGCTATTTACATTATATTTTGGCATTATGATTCTTTTAGTGCTCTTCTTCAGCTTTACTGTAATGTTTGATATTAACAGTTTGTGGTAAGCACCACAATCTGCTCCTGGTCTTGCTTTGGCAGAGATAATACAGCTTCTCCCTCTTCATCTTTCACTTACACAGTCTGTATGATTGCTGTATTGGCCATCTGGTTATGTCCATGTATACAGGCATCTGCTTGGTTGTTTGAAGCATGTGGTTTTGATAGACAACTTGTTGGCTTCGCAGAAGCACATGAGCCAGTCTCCGGCTTTATTTCTGACCCCTAGTCCAAATTCTCTGACAACATTTAATTCTATCTTTTTTTCCCTCCTACTTTTGCAGTCCAGTTACCTGTGTTTGCCAGCATCTCTTGTTTTGGTGGGGGATTCGTTTCTTCTTGGATAATTGCATAAAAGTGCTCCATTCCATCTTTTTCAGCCTCTGCAGTGGAACACAGACTTGGATGGTTATGCTGATAGGTTTTCCTAGGAGTCTGGTTGATGTTACTTAGTCAGGCCTTGTGTTGCAGTTCCTAACTGCCTGCACAATGTCTTGCCTCAGTGTTAAAGCCACTCAGTGTCTGCTGCGTTTTTCACTTCTAGAGTAGAACACTCAGGTTGCCTGACTGAAAATGTCCCATTCCAGTCCGTTTCAGTTTGCTAACACCAAGCGCTGCGATGTGCAGACATTCTCTTTCTTCCCTTACAACTTCCAGTTGACTTCGGTCTGTGCTTGTGCAGCGTGGTACCTTCCTTTCACCTTTGTGCCCACCAGCTGCACATCTACAGTCGGTAGGTGTCCTTCCAACGTTGTTTTAGGGTTTTTTTTTTTGTTTGCTTTGTTTTTTATTAGCAACAGTGCTATTTGTACTTGTTCTTTGCACTTCCCCAGTAATGTTTGAGTGCTTTTTGACCTGAAAGTAAAATCTTTCAGTGCTAGCTCATTTATATTTTGGACTGTCTCATCACAGGGTTTTCAAGGTAAAACAAACTGTTACCTTCTGCTGCTCCTTATGAGTCCAAACCTTATGTTCTCAGGTCCATAGTGTGTCAATCAGCAAACACCTGTGGAATGTAAGCACCCCTGCAGTACCACATTTATGCCTTGTATTAAACTGTATTATATTCTCATGTGCATTTAGTTTTTCCTCCAAGGAAAGGTATAAGTGTGATAATTCTTCTCTAGGATAATTCTTCTCAATATATACCTTAAATTTGACTTTAAAAGCCAATGAAAGCCTTGATCTCCATTTGTAGGCAGTTTTAATATCCTAACTGTGATCACTGGACACTATCAGTGATGAAATAAGTCTTTGAAGAAGACAAATAAGGACAGAAGTGTTTACATGGTTGAGACTTAATTTTGATGGAAATTTAAAAATTGAATTTTTAAAATAAATTGCACATAGTAATAGCATATTCATATTCTTTATAGTATTCTGGTTTTTTAAGTTAATCAAAGTTATTATAATATATAATGTCCCCTTACATTGCCTCACTGGGTATGTTATGCCTAACAGCACTTTGGTGAAGTAGGAAAGTTTTGGTATGGTTTCTTAACACATTTTTGCAGATGTTAATAATTATACTGATTTGGAAATAAGTTGCACTGTTGTCCTTAAAGTATTGTTATCTTTGTCCCGGATTATATATACTCTTTCAGTTAATGTTCTCAAGATGAAGAAGAGTTTTATTCAACTGGATGGGGGATATTTTATGCTATAAAAAACATTGTTCTCCTGTATGGAATTCATTAACTCTTTAAATAAAATAGCCAGCAATTAGAGACCTAAAAGGTAATCTTACAAAAAACTTATATCCTGCTAGCCTTATAGCAGGTGAATATATCCTGCTATAGGACATTTTGCTGGCAACATGTTTCTAGGGCAAGAAAAATTATTTTATTATTGTAGAAGAAATGAAGGGTTTTGTTGAATCAAAAAGTGACCCAGAAAAGGCTTGCCCACAGGTCCACCTTCACATTAGCTGGGAAGAAGCTGTTAGGTGACTTTAAAGAAAAAAATATGTACCCTTCCTTTTCAAAGAGACTGGAATTGGGTCTGATCTGTCCTTCTTCTAGTGACTGGAGAGCCACCTTCCAGTGATGGGTTAGATGGCACCCCACATATCTTTCTGCCCCAAGCAAGTCTGCCAATGGTTCACTCTGAAATGTTAGTTGTGCCAGCAATTGATAGAGGTGCATTCTCTCTCTCCACTCCTTCTGTTAATAAAAATAGATTGGAAGTCTCAGGGCATTCAGGAAACAGTCACAAAGAAATAGTACCACCACTGAAAGTATTTAGAGAAATGTCCTTTGGGGTATTAAAGAAGAATTTTTTTATCTTAGGAGCCCAAGGAAAAATCACAGGAGAATCTGGTGTGCTTTGCTTAGGGATCTATATCATTGGTTATATTAGCAAAGCTTGTGCCAGTTATAACTGGCCTTTGATCTCCTTTTTTTCTCTTCCATTCTTTCACCTCCTATTGCCTCTCTTCCGTCCTGTCTATTTCTCTCTTTCTCTCTACCTCTGTCTTTGCCTGTATCTCTCTCTTACTGTTAATGACATCTGGGATCTGTGCTGGGATATTAAATATACATTTTAAAGTAAGAGAAATACATAACATGTAGGAGGAACTTACAACTGCTAAATAACTGTGCACACGAATCCATGTTTTACGTTAAGTCAAACTATAACTCTGAACCTTATAAAAGGATCTAGAACACATGGGAACCATAATCTTATGCAGTCCACTAAAAATGTTCTGTGGATGCTTAAACTCAAAGCACCAAAATAAATTGGAACAATATATGTTTTACTTATGCTAATTGTTTAATAAAATAATGTAAATTAATTGCTAATTCAAAGGAACTAGTTTCCACTCAAAGAGTACCTAATTTCGCCTTGGGCACGCAGATGTGAGTCTCTGAGTATTCATAAAATGCCCACAAGGTACATGAGACATACTCGAGGTTGCAAACGTATGGGAGAGTACGTTCTGTTAAAGGCATAATAGATCAGATGGGAAATGTAAAATGATCATTAACTTTAACACTGTTTTTTTTTTTTTTTACTAGGGGATTTATCTCAATACTTTAGATTACATTTAAGAAAGCAGTGGAACATATAAATATAGGGTGCTTTAAACTGAAGTTGGGAGTAGAGTGAAGACTTGCAACATTGTACTTTATTGCTTTTAAATTAAGAATAGCAATGATTGTTTTTGCAAAGGCTCTGAATGTTGTCTGGCTGTTTATATATCACCTCAGAGTATTTCTGCGCAGTTCTGGGAGAATTCGTTCAAAGCCATCTGAATTTTACCTAGAAATTGCCATTGCTGGTACCAAGATTATGTGTAGACTCCCTTGTAGTGTGAAATAGGAAGCCATCTCCTCTCCTGTTAGCCTCCAGGGCTATTAAATCTAGATGGTTATTAAATCTGATGCCAAAATCACGAGTTCCCTTATCCACTGTAGAGTTGTTTGGGGACTGCCCAAAAAGTAGACACTGGAAAGCAAGTCTCCCACTAGGAAAGCCTGTGAAGTGAGTGTCAACTGTTTCTAGGATAGAAACATGGGTCCCAGGGACAGTTATATGTTCCCCATGATAGAAACATACCTGGTTTCTACTCTTGGTGTCTTGGACAGTGACAAAGTGTGATCCATGTTTTCTTATCTGACTCAGAATATTTTGGGATATGCAGAAATAATAAAGCATTTAAAAATTGATTATGTCTGCTAGGTGCCATGCTCTATGCTATTGTTTATCGTAAAACAAACACTAAAAACACAAATAAATACACTTAGTCATTTGATTCTCAATACAAGTCTCTTTTTAATTAAGGTTTTATGTGGGGATAGAAAATTTTGGACATTTGCAGACAAACCATACAATTTAATATAAGAAAGTACGTGATAATTAAAATACTTTACTAAAAAAGATATTTTTAATGTGGCACAGATTTATTTGATCTGTCAATCCAATTGTGGGAAGTAATAGAAACAAACTGTGCATAAACAGAGTCCAGAAGAGATCATCCTGACATTATCAATTAAATCTACATGTACAAAGTAGTTTTGCAAAGTAGTTTTTCCTTCACTGGCAGATATTAATTCAGCCTGCTGTTCCTTGAAAGGTTACATGAGACAGGCATCTGTGGCTGTGCATAAAACGCTGCTATTTAGCAGGTGCAGGAATCAAGGCTGATTTTCCAGGGATAATTTATAAACCGGGTAGGGAATGGACCAGTATTCTTCTTTTTAATACAATTTACATATCAATTAATGTAACTATGTGTATACACTTTAAAGTCTTCGTGTAGCACATACAATGTTTAAGAAGGGACTTATGATATGTGAACTTGTCCTCTAAAATGCATCATAACTAACTCTTTTCGCTCTTCACTGAAGTTACGAAGAAAGCATCTTAAATCGTAGGAGGAAAAAACTAGTTTACTAGTTTAGACACAGATAGGACATTCTTGATAGCTTTAATTCGAGAACTGGCTACCAAAGAGGTTTTAAATTTTTCTTTCTGGGTGCCTTTTAAGAATGTAATAGATAGTAACTCAACCTGGATGGTTTAGGTGTAGTCATTTCTTGAAAGGTGTATACAAAATGATTTCCCGAGGTCAGTACTGCTCCATAATTCTGTGCTTTCATTACCCATTTTAAAATTTGCTCCGTAAATTGCTTGTCCACTTTTAGTAAATTGCTCTACTTCCTAGAGGGAAGGTAGAATCAAGATCCTCATAAATTCAGTGATGCTGTATTGTGGAAAGAGGAATGAATTAAGTATCAACGTATTAAATTCCGTCAACTCTTCATAATCTCCATCCTCTGGTGCTTTAAATATTTTTTATTTTCTCTATTTAATTAGGTATACCAGACATACATGTAATTTTTGTTTATGTAACACAGCAGTACCTCAAAGTGACAGGTTTTGAGTTAAAGCAGTTATCCCCTTCCCTAAGGACTATGTGCACCAAGAAGCTTAGGACTCAACCTTGAGCTGATCTACTGAAAAACATCAAGAAACACATGGAAGTTTTGCTGTGTCATAGGCAAAAAGCAAAACAAACAAACAAACAAAACAAAAACAAAAAGCAAAAAAAAAAACCCTGATATCTCCCCATTTTTACTGAGCTAAATCTTTTTTGAAAATAATGAAGAGATGTTTCAAAACAAGAACGATTGTTACTTTTTTCAACACTCTGGCCAAGGTTGAAGCAGAAGCAATCTCCCATAGATATTAAAATTAGATTTGTGCCAGTATTTACTAATGGGGCACAGATGGGTAAATTGCATTGCTTCTACCATCTTGTCATGGATGTTTGTGGTACTGTTTAAATTCAAATATGTATTTTCTTTTTTAAAGGCCCTGAGCAGGGTTTTCATTTATACATTACATTTGAAATTAGCTTGAACATGCTTTCCAATACTACCATCTTGGGTTTTCTTAACTTTTCTTTGTTGCCTTTCTATCTCTTTGTATTTACAGTTGAAAAGTTGATGCCAAATTTTGTGAAACGTGTTCTCTTCCATGCTGAGATCTTCTGTGCCAACAGTCTCCCTGGAGCGTGTGCTTTAGTAATAAGCCCTGAAAATGGAAACTGATAATGGAAATACTGGCAGCCCCTCACACAAAGGGGTGCTAGCCTGTGTTTCTGTAATTAGGAATGTGATTAGAAATAAGAGATGCTTTTGGTCTTCAATTTCAAGCCATGAAATGAAGGGATTTGAATTCCTCTCGCTTTTGGCAGACTGTAAATTTCAGTCACACTGCAGCTTTCTAAGTCTGGTCACAAAGAGCCTGTTCTTTGAATTTGTTTTCCAAACAAATAGTAACTGTGCTTTCTTATCGTGTTTATAACCATGGCTTCATTTTAAAATAATTATCTCCCTAACTGCCTTCTTAATATTTCCACGGTTTATTCTCTAACTTCTCCCCACCATTCCTAAAGCTGAGTGTCTATCTACAATATAAAGCATAAAATTACAAAATAATAGCAATAGTATTTACCACAACGCTTATTGTGTACTGTGCAGTATACTTGGTGAATTACACGTATTTCTCATTTAATTCTTATGTGAGACCTATGAAGTTCTTACTGCTATTATTCCCATTTTATAAGTGATGGAAGCACAATTATCCATTTTAACAGTAATAGAGTCCATATTCTTTATCACTGTGCTATATCACCACCCTTTATTAGAAAGTACCCCATCTAAGGAAAACCATTTTACTTAAGTCAACTTAAGTTCCCTTTGTCATTCATCCATATTCATCCTCTTTCATCAAACAAATATTGATACCTACTATGTGCCAGACATTGTATAAAGCTCTGGGAATGCAAACGTGAATGAGTCCAGTCCTTGCCCTTCGAGTACTTACAGAGCAATTAAGTAAATATTAACTGCGCCTAAGACAATGGCTCCCCTACTGTGCACACAGCCGTCCCTGGCACCGCAGCAAATGCACAGGGTGCTGCAAAGTACTATCATTTTTGTGGGAAACACAGCCACATTTTTTAATATTACCTGAACTATATTCAATTTATTTTTTAAAATGACTGTTAAATTAACAAATACTTCTTGAGATGTTTAAACATATTCTTTTAAAAAAACTCTTCAGTATTTCTTTTGGAGTAGAATACTATGAAAAAAATTACTAAGGACACCATGAACAGAGAGAGTTTGGTAATCTCTGGTGTAAGGAAGGCAGTTTGATATTTCCAGCAGAAAAATTTAAAGAATCCAACAAACACAACTGAACTGGGGACTATTATAGGAAGTCAGGGTTCAGGGGAACAAAGTGGGACCATGACATTGATTTTGAAAGTGTTATCCAGTTGGGTACACAGGAATACTTGTATATTTTTCTCAGAAAGGTATTTAAATAAACCTAATTTAAATGAGCTTGAGTGGCTTCAGGGTAATACTTAATTGGAATTCAAATTATAAAAGTTTGTAAGAAATAGGTCAAAATGCTTTTCTTTTAGTGAGATAATTACATGAATTGGCTTATTCTAAATAATAAAAACACAATGGGCCACCAATGTTATTAATTTGAAGATGGAATTTTTTGATGCTTTATTCTATTGCTTTTAACCTTAGGCAAACTGAATGTATTGAATAGGAAGAGCATATTATGCTGTCACTTTAAGAATATATGATTATAGCATCTCAGTGGATGGTTAGACATTTCATAGAAAAGTAACTAAATCTGAGGGAGAGATGCATTTGACAGTTCAATGTCTACATACTTATAGTTTCTTCTAGTTCAGAATTGCTGCAAGCTTCTCTAGTAATTTGAGGCTTGGAGAATGTTGAAATTGCTAGAATGTTCTTTTAGCTACTTTTTCATGAAAAGGTGATTATGTGATGCTAAGAGAATTTGTTGACAAGAGGTAGAATTTTTATTGCGCCAATGTGCTTTCAAGGAAAGAAAGAAAGAATCAATGAAACATTTCATTGAATCATTTTCTGGAAGATTAGAGAGATTACCACTGGGACTTGCTCCCATTATCTCAGTGCTGAGACTTAACTATACTTTTCATATCACCAAATGAGGGAGTGAAGGATGAATTGTAGCTTATCTCTAGAATGTTCTTACCTTACCTCTTTTACAATCAGTTCCCTTGGACTTCAGGTGGGCTCTATCAGCTCATTAAAGCTGAATGAGTCTTCCTGGGAGAACTTCTTTGTGTCCAGTTGTGTCATTTCCAGGTTACCTGGGTAAAGACGCTGTTCATTCCACTTCTTTTCCACTTTCAGAAAGTGTGGGATTATTTTGACTTTGTCTTGCACACACCCCCAGCCCCCCATCCAGAAGAGTTCACCATAGCATGGTATTCTTTTGTGTGACTGGTAAAGTCCAGTTCTCATAGATGCCTTATATATTGTTAACTTCCGTCACTGGTCAGATTTTTTCCCTGTTTCTCTTGATTACATGTTCTTTACTATATATGGTCAAATATTACTTCTGAGTTAATATAATCATAAAGAGTAACAGACATGTTTATATACAAAAGAATAGACATAATGGTTCAGAAAAACTATTTCTAAAAAGTTCTTCAACTATATTAACTATAAAATTCAAGTTTTAAAATCCCCACCCAAGTTATCATGACTTTGTCACTCTAATCCAGGGGAGTGGTGAGAAGGGAACAGTAGGAAAAGTAGTTACAGTTGGATGGTTATTGATTCTTTAGGCAAAAAGACCTTCTTTGAAGTACATTCTTTCTGAATTTGACCATCTCTTGTTCTGGCATTGGCAAAATACATTCTCCTCATGACCTTCCTTAAATGCTGATTAATCTTGGCTGGTGGCTCTGATTGCTGTCTGAAAGCAGGTAAAAAAAGGAGTAAAAGATGTATATGCAATGTGTGTAACTGAAAATCGAATTACTTAATTTTATTTTCAAAGTGGCCTAGAGGAAGATAATTAAAAATAAAGGAAACAGGATTTACATATATATTGCAGACTGAATGTGTATAATATGAAGTATATGGTATTGGAATATGAAGACCTTAAATATTCTTTGTTGTTCACCATTTTCTTTTCAAATAAAGTCCTTACATAAGCTGAAATGTTGTGTATAACTTATTTTCTCATGTCAGCAAATGTTTCTTGACATTCGGTTTTGTGGATATGAGGGAAACTGGCTGTGACATCTGTCAGCACATTGATTTCCAGGGTTGATACAGATGGTCTGAGCTGATCCCTTGTCTCCCTCTCCACTCCGTTTGTGTCCCTTCCAAAGCCACCTGACCTTCTGAAAGGAGACCCGGTCATGAAGGGCATTTAAAAGGTGTACACTTAAAAATTTCTAGACATGTTCAAAATTTATTCAAAGATATATAAATATGCAGAGCAAACGGACAGACTTAGGAGAGATGGTTCCCTTTTCCAGAAGCAGTGCAGTGAGTAGAGAGGGTGGAATGGGAGAGTCCACACAGCTGCGTCAGTAGTTAACTATGCGACTTCAGTGAGCTACTTGATCTTTTCAGCCTTAGTTTTTTCAACAAAATATGTTGATTAATATCTCCAAGTCACAAAGTGTTGTTTGAAAAGACTAAACACCTTCATTAAACTAATATTTTTGTATATCAACTAGGGCCAAGCACTGTTATAGGTATTGGAGCTATCCTACTGTAAAAAATGTGTATAAACAAATAATTAAAATATCCATGCCCTAATGGTGATTGCATTCAAGTTTAGAGAGATAGGCAATAAAAATAGATATGTAAAATACATACTATGTATGACAGTGGTGGATGCTATGGGAAAAAATGAGGAAGGACAATAAAGAATACTGGAAAAGGGAGGGTTGCAATTTTAAGTAAAGTGTTAAGGAGATGCTCCATTGAAATTATTATAAGCAAAGACTTAAGGAGTTGAGGCAGGGAGAGGCACTAATATCATGGAGAACTATCACATTAAATGTGATAATTTATGTAAAAAATCTTAGCATAGTTGTTGGCTCAAAGTACAGTGTTTAATAAGTATTAGCAAATATGGTTATAAATAAATTAATCTTGGTTTTAAGAAAATAATTTTGATATGCGGTTTTACTCTGTGAGCAGAGAAACAGCAGGCGACTGAGTGGACAGCAACAGTGTTTCACGGATTCTTTGTTATGTGGAAACATAAGCCAAAGGATAAGTCATAAACTCAGAATCTTGTTGCCAGAAAGACAATCGTTTCAGTTACAGTTTTCCCCAAACTTAAAAGAACCTGGAAATATTGGAATAGAAACTATTCTTTAAAAATTCATATAGAAACTGATAAAGCCAAGATTTTTGCTTGTTTGTTTTCTTACTAGAAGCATCTTTTAAAACACTTAAAGCTTGTTTTTACCTTATTACAGGAAGAAAGCTTAAAATAGGTGAGCCTGAAACATTGACTTTTATTCATTTTGAATTTCATGGAGCACCCAGAATGATGCATCTTTCCTTTCAAATATTTATCCATCACTTCCAGACAAGTAGTGTATGAGGCAATAAATAACAGACAGCTAGAACAGGAGAAAACAGTTTTTTAATGCCTTGTGCTTAAACTGTCACTCTGGCAGGAAGTAATAACTGAATGCTGCATTATTTAAGGCAAGGTAATCAACTACTTCCTTTCAGAAGCAAATCAGCTGCCTTGCCCTCTGAAGCCAGGGCTTCCTTAGTGAAAACTATAGTTGTGAGGTTTGATGTGAGGTAATTGGTCACTGAATCTTAATGCTTTATACACCAGAGAAGGGCTTCCTGTGAGGTTTCTGGTCATCATTCATCATTAAACAAAAAGGGTTGCCAAGTGCATATTCTTCCGCACGGTTGGCAGTGGGGTGCATTAGGGAAGCACAGGCTTGGAGCTAGAATGGTCTCCATTTGACTCCACTACTTATTGTATGATTCTGGCTAAATCACCGAATGTCCTAGGATTCATTTTCCTTGCCTGTAACATGCAAGTAGTTACACTAACTTAATTGAGTTGCTGAGAGGATTAGGTTAAATAATGTGTATAAATATCTGGACCGTATTTTTTGTTGTCACCAAATATTTACTAATTGTGGATGATTTAAAGATCTCAAGTTACAAAATAAATATATAGGTGTTTAGCTGTTGAATTTTAAGACTAAGTGTTTCAATTTTGATCACCTGTTGTAGAAGGTACCAAAGAAACATTAGTGCTTTTTCCTGTTCCCTCTGTTCCTCTGAATTTATAAAGTAATAAATAGTTTTTTGCCCAGAAGATCATGTTCTATTTGAAGGCTCTATATTAAGCCTCAATCTACACAAATCTCGCATGTCAAATGTCTGTCCAGTTTTTAAAAACTCATCTGGTATACGAGAGACCAGAGTTGTAGGCTAAGACTATTGTGCACATTCATAGGGCTGGTTGACAGGGTTTGGACTTATTTGAATGACAGTGTATTTAAAATACAACTTCTATTCAATTAAGTAATTATAATTAAATCTGTAAAAATTCATTGTTGAATATGACCTACTCTTAAATACACTTATTTATAATATTATTCATTATTGACTTGCTTTTGGATGACAATTTCCCCATTACACCTGCAAAATATAAAGCTTTCATCTTCTCTTTCTAGCAAGTTATTACTTTGGTCTGTAGGATAATAGGCCAAGGTGGACCAATAAATAGAAAATGAAATTAGTTGTTGTGCTCTGTGCTTTTAAATTTCTTTATTGTGGATAGAAAAAATTTTATAAGTCATTGAGTTTTACTTTTTCTACTTTTTAATTTATATTAAAATAGTTTTATCATTTCTCTCGATGTGCTGTGAACTTAAATTTAACAGTATTTATAATAGTGTTTTAAATTGTTACAAGATCACACAGGGTTATTTGCAATATTTATTAGGGATTTTAATCATTTTTCTGGTTCTAAATTTTTAAGATATTATAAAATTAAACTGTATCTGATTTCCCATTACACTATTTCGATATTTTAAACACATTTATAAAATATGATTGCTGTGAATTATTCTATTTACACATTTCTATATATAATTAATCTTTGAACATTATAAACATTTGAAAACTCTATTATGTTGTAATGTATAAGGGTATCTAATGATATGGTAAGTGAATATTTCATTTCATGGCAATCTATTTTGAAGATCAGGTGTACAATCATTGACATCAGGTGGAGATTGGGGTGCACTGAGCCTGTGTCATAACGCTAAACTGTTAATTTCCGAAAATTAATAGTTCCCTGACTGCAAGTGCTAAAAAGCAAGGTTCCTATTTGTTTCTTCTTTGTGGCTTTGACAGGCCTAGTTACTCAAATGTTTTTTGGTGCTCCCTACTTACTTACTCTAAAGTTCATTAGCTATGAAATAGGGTTATTTTAAAGTAAGTAGGTTATTTAAAATTAGGCAGTTTATTTGGATACATTGTTATATTTTGATGTTCACGGTGCCATTGTCTACCAAGGAACATGATATTTTGCGATTTCTTTAGGTAGTCTTTACCTGTTGATGAGATGTTCATGGGGGGCTGACAGATGAATATTCACATGCAGAATGTTCTTGTAATGTCCACAGAACTACTGCTGTGAAGTTTCCATGATTTAATGAAAAATTTTAAATCATTCCTTTTACTGTCCATAAAATAAATGCCATCACTGAAAACAGCCATCAAAATATTAAAATGCAAGTGTTATTATTTCCATGTTGAAGGCAATTTGCTTTCATAAAAAAAATCTAAAAAGAACCACACAAATGGTTAAAAAAAGCAAAACCAGTTTCTTCTAGCCTAGTAATCAAAAAAGAGGCACAAAATTAATATATAGTGTTCATGGAAAAACATTTATATTTGTGAACAGTTAAATAATTTATAGTATATCTATATATTAGACACCATACAACTTTTAAGAATATTTTATGATTAGTTTATGACAGAGGAAGTGTTCATAGTAAAATGCTATTTTAAAAATAGACAACTATATATTCACTTTGATCTCAGCTTCGATTTATAGAAATATACACACATATGTAAATTTTCTTATGCATATATTTCTGGATTTAATAAAATTTAATATTGATTTCTTTTGTCAATGTTATTTTTGTTTTTTCAAATCATGTTTACAAATATTATGGCATTACAAATTATATTATATATATTCTGAAATATCAGTAATGTTTTAAATATATAAATGTTTGATCTCTTTGATTCTTTTATGAGTGGTGTGTCCAAAATAATCAAAATAAGTAGTTTATTCTTAATTTACTAAACATACAAAGTCCTTATAGCTTTATGTAAAATAAAATAAATATCAATAAAACACATTAATAGTACTTTTTAAATGAAATTATAGCAACAGGGTGATTATTGCATTCGACACCTTCCAGCAGGCTGCCTCTTATTGCCATGTAGTTGTAATGTAAATGAACATATTTGTTGTTGCTTTGGTTATTCCAATGTGTAATGTGGGCTTATTGCATTATTTTTAAAACAATGGCAAGATTTTAGGGCTTTTCTGCATGACCTTCATGCAGTAGATAATTATGGCATGTCTAGTTTATAGCAATCTCTTTGGTAGGCCGAGGAGATAATAAAAGGGACAAGAAATGGGTTTTTTTTCCTGTTAAAAAAGAATTTGGTGCTTCGTTACTAATATAATAAAATTACATGTAGGGAGTTATGGGACAAAGAAACCCAACTCAGCTGGCAGCGTCAAGGAAGACTAACAGTGTCACATGCGAGCCCCAGCTGGAAATAGGGGCCAAGGATGGAGGGAGATGGTGAAGGGCATTTTCCACACAGGGGGCCATATGAACAGAAATATACCCATGACACTACGAGAAATTACAGAAGGAACATCAAGATGTTAAAAAACTGATATTATATTAATAGTATAAGCATAATCAATTAAGGAAACTATATAAAAATATCAGATTACAGACATAATAAAGTAACTATAAAATATGCTTTTGCATATTAACACAATATTCAGAAATAGTGAAGGAATTTTTCCACGTGAATTAATTTTCTAATACATGTTTATAGAGAGACACTTTAATTTATTCATTCATGAAAAATACATATTTTACTACTTCTTGGTTTATTAAACTAACACATTCCCACCCCCTCCACCTTTGTTTCCCTTCTTTTGGCATTTTGGAGTTTTTATACAGTTGTGTCTTCCTGGACTAGGTAGCTAGAACTATTTGTCCTTTCTCTTAATGGCCCCAGATTGCTTTATTTTTATAATTCTCATGATTGCTTTTTTTACTTGTCTTCCTGCTGATATGAAGCTCTGAATCTATTTCTAGTTATATTAGAGCCCTTTCTTTAATATCACTCCTTTGACTTAACTGTGGAATTTGTGATAACTCCTTTGGCTAATTAAAAATCTTTGTCCCTTATTGTCTACTTTGCTTAATTAAGATTGTGTAGCATTAGAGAATAGGTTATTGCTATATAATTTTAATGTTTTTGAAAACTTTGTTTATATACATTATATAGTAAGTATATATTATTGAATTCTTTCATGTGATAGAACTTCTTTTCTTTTTTTTTTGATGGAACTTTTCATACCATATAGTAAAAAGGGGAATTAGATGACCTAGTGATTTCCCTAAAATAATTTTGAAAAATTATGTACCTTCTTACATACTTTAAAAATCACATCTAAACTTTTCATAGTTTTGTTGTTGCAAAAGATGGAATTTCTTGTTAACATTATCTTTCATTGAATCCAATGGTATCTAAGTATCATAATAATTTGATACCTACTATCATCTATACAAAAATACCTGAGCAAGCTCTTTCTAATTAGAAAACATACATCATTTTTTCATGTGAAAACCAAGTTAAGTAACTGATGCTCAGAAGTTCTGAGGCACATGTACTTCCCTCTATTACCTCTCAGGTGTTTGTGTGAAAATTTGGTTTGCTGGAGAACAAACTTCAGGGTCTATCTGTGCCCATGTAGTTCATAATATTTCCCTTTACTAAGAGGCACTATTTTCTTCTTCAAAAGACAGTTTTCCAATGTACTCTAGAACTTCTAAAGATAACTTGTTTTTCATAATATTTTTTTCACATATATATTAGAAATCTTGGGTCAATTTCAACATATTTTCTGGCAAGACCATTATACCTTTAATAGGTGTCTTTTCCAATATCAGCTTGACTAAGAGAATTCCAACTTTATATACCATGTCCAAAAAATATAATTAATGCATATTTTGAAGGAAATTTCAGTTTAGGATGGGATTATAATGATATTGCCATTAAATTTTATGGATCAGTGGAGATTATTAGACTTCCTGGAACCATGCTGTTATTATAAAGGCCTTAGGTGTAGACTGAATATATTGTTTCTTTTTACTCACCACAAAAGACTAGATAGTCGATGGAAAATAATGCAAGCTGTCGTGTAATTTTACTCAGTATAGAAAGGAATCTTAGAAGCTTTCTTTATTCTTAAATGTTTTTATTTCTTTTTTTATCCTCAGATAAGGAAATTTTTTTCTTGCCTTTTTTTAGAGAGACAGGAAAAAGAGAAAGCCAGTGACTGGGGATTGAACCCACAACCTTGGTATGTGCCCTGACCAGGAATCAAACCTGTGAACCTTTGGTTTACAGGGCAGTGCTCCAACCAATTCAGCCATACTGGCCAGGGCTAAATGTTTGTATTTCTTTATGAGATAATTAGAAAATGGTATTTCAATAGCCCTGAAAAGTCAGTTTGTCTGTTAGTATTCAGCTGAGACCATACACCAAATAAAACACTAAAGTGGTTCCCAATGAGGTTTATAATCAGAATTACTGGGGAGTTTTAAAACAGTTATTAAGCAGGACCTTGAAAAGTTCTGATTCTGTAATTCTGGTGTGGCCTTGGACTGTGTGCTTTTTATACAAGGTCACTGCTGTATTAGGTCATAGGTAGCACACAATTGAAATACAATAGAAAATGGAAAATAGGAACTTCCCCTTTCATTTTGCTTTCTGGTTTGGCCAAAGGAGCACATCAAAAGCTAAGTGGTGCTTTCAAAGCTAGTGAATGATGAATGAAAATTAATACAAGCAAAAAAGAAAAATGGAATAAAAGAATATACATTAGAAGAGATGACCAATTATTTTTTTTATTTTGCTTTTTTCCAATGGTAGGAAATACAAAAAACATAAATTTGACATTTTAAACATTTTTATGTGTATAGTTTAGTGGTGTTGTGCAGCCATCACCACCGTTCATTTCCAGAACTTATTTATTTTCCAAAGCTGAAATTCTGTACCCACATTACTCCCTATTTCCTTCCCAATCTTCTGTCTCTATGGACTAGCTCTAGGCCCCTTATAAAAGTATAGCTATACAATATTGTCCTTTTGTGTCTGGAACATTTCACTTAGCATATTGCCTTCAAATTTCACCCATGTGGCAGTATGCATCAGTGTATTATATTCTTACTAAAATTGCACTTGGTGAAATAAGTATTTTTTAATAACTTGTCAGTTCTTTAACAGAAACTACCATCTGATTCCCTTGCATTTTTAAAGCCCTGTTGTAGTACTTACTACATACTACATATATCACAAAGCCTACAACAAACAGCAGTTATTGTTTGCTTACTTTAACTCAGATGCAGAATATTTATGTGGTTTTAACTCCAAGTGTAATAATTTAGCCTGGGACACTGACTGGGCATCAGCTATGATTCTGGAACAAACATAAGTGAATTTAATCCATCGCTGTGAAAACGTTTCTATCACCAACATATTCGTGGCAGCATATTTGTGTTAATGTTGGCTGTGTCTCCTACTAACTTCTAAACCTATGTGTCATTACCTATGTGTATGTATTTTTGTATGTTCTGATGCAATCATCAATAACCCTGAAAAATGTTGTAAAGACTAAACAGTTACAGAAATCTGAAAAATATTTTCAATTATGATTAAAGCTGAAGACATATTCATGGATGCATAAGAGTATGTATTATTGTCTTTTTTTTCTGTTGGCTATCAGGGGGCCCAACTATAAATTTAATATTCAGTCTCAGAACTACTTAATTTTGGCAGCCTAATTGCATGGATGGCAATTAACCTGAGGAAACTGGAATCACATATCATTGTTTTAGTAGCAAATAGAGTATAAAAAGTGAATGAATCAATGAACCGATAAATAAATAAATAAATAAATAAATAAATAATAAACTGAATCATAGAAATGTGTATTTCTTAAATCTATATTTTCACTTGGTTGCCAATTTTGGATTAAACTGGAACATATAGGACTAAAAAGAAATGAGACTTTAGGACCAACCTTACATGTCAGGTTTTGGGGTTTGGATTAGAATTTGCACTCTTACAAAATGTGTACTACTGAAAAATGTTACTAGTTTACACTTCTGTTTAAACTTTGTGGAGCTCTGAAACACTGATATATATGACTAACTTAAGTGTTAGGTCCTTTAGTGAAGTGTTATTCTGTCTTAAGTCATGATAAAAATAATATACAAAATGCATCTAAGATCAAATATAGTAAAGTAAATACAATTTTTGGATTTAATTTTTAAAAATGAGATTCAAATTGATACTACTATAAGCATGTACTTGGTAGGAAAAATTAATTAGGATATAAAATGTTTCTCTTTAGAATAAAGTTAATCCTCCCTATTTCTGAATTTACTTCTTCCTGTTTTGGTTAAATAAATGAATTGAAAGAAATTTATACATTAGGTAGCAGTATATCTTGTATATAATGATAATGAAGTGCATATCGATCAATGAGTCCAGTCATCTTTATGGGTTTTATCTCAACTCATAATTTATACTGCCTTCAAAATGGGCTCATAGATCTTCAGAGATATCTTTTCAGCATGTACTATTTATATAAGGGTTTTTCTCTGTCCGTGATCAGTTTTAGGGAATTTATTCACTCTTGAGGAGAGTGAAAATAGCTTGAAAGCATTTGGGACTTTGTTTGGAAGCATTCTTTGGAAAGAATCCGGGGCTTTGGGGCCTGAGAGACTCTGATTGTAATGCTGTCTCGTACACACCATGAGGCAGTGATCAACTTACTGAACCTTTATTGAGCTGTATTTTCCTCATTCGTACACTAATGGGATACTGTTTCTCTCATAGGGTGATGGCACAAATTCGGTGACTTAGTATGTAAATCCTCTGCTCAAGAAAAATGCTCAATACATCATAATTATTATGGCCAATATAGAAAAAATAAATGAGCTGCTTGTATTCTAATATTCAATAGTTTTTACAGGTGCATCAAATAGGAATAGGAATATATCATAGTAAAGTATGGAGAATGTGAAAGGTACCTTTTTCTATATAAAAATCACATGTTGTTGAGGGTATGAACATACACCAAAACTGAATAAGAATCCAGAGGAAAAAGTGCAAGAGATTTGTTAAATGAAACTAAAGGGTTCACTCAAGCAATATTTTTATCAAGTTAATGAAGTCCATTAAGTAAATGAGGAACCCAGTGCCATTTATGTATTCAGTAATAAAAAATTTGGCCCAAAAGAAATCTTTTTCTTTTTGCTTAGAAATATGTTAATACATGACAGCATAATATTTTTGGATAACATGGATGAAGACACCCCTGCTATGCCAAACACAGGTAAACACCGGATACTGAAGACTCGAAATCTGGCCTACCCACACCATTGTGTTAGACAAGAAAAACAAAGTCGATGAATAGCAGTGGTAGCACTATGAGTGAGGCAAGCACAAGACTGGAATTTTCAATTCAATGCCATGAATAGGAATTATTTTTTGAAAATGTATTCGGAAGTAGAGGAGGTATCTACTTCTACAATTTTTAAAATTGAATGCACACACACACTCACATGCCAGAGAGAATTTGGCTAAAAAACAATAGCAATACAGTGCAAAATACATTTAAAATTAAGACTAGAGTATAAAATTTTAAGTATCTGGTATTTAGATTTTAATTCTATAATTCTGTATTATGTAATTACTTTAAGCTTAGTTGCTTTTAACACCTTAACATCGTGTTCAAAAGTTATGTTGCTATTTTATGTTGAAAGCAAGTATTTATTTTATAGATAAGCTGAGGATAATTAATGAAAATATTTATATATGCTGCCTACTATAGCTCTTAATAATTGACATTTCTTCTTAAATAGCATTACATTTTATTGAATCATCTTTAGTTCAAATGGATTAGCCAAAAAAAAAACCAAACTTCAATTCTGATGACATATTTTCTCGCTTTCCAGTTTTCAATCGTACCTCTAAATCACTTCACATTTGTAGTTTCTCTCTCCAGCTTTTTACTTAAAGACTTTAATTTTGTTTAGGACTGTATTATACTTTAAATATGATCACCTTTTTTTACCTTTTAGTGCTTCAATACCATAATAGGTATTATGGTACCTTTAGGTACGTATGGCCTTTAGAGCGCGCCAAGGCTTTCCCTGGTATCTTCTCACTCACTCCGCTGTGATGCCGCAGAGGGTTGCGTCCACAGTTCCATCCGGGAGGAACTTGGGACTCCCTGAGGGTACGTTACTCGCTCAAGGTTTCATTCACAGTAATTATCAAAACGGAGACTTGGACTCACTATTAACACTTTTGGGGGCACAGCAGAGTTTACAGAATCAGATGCCAGCAGGTGTGAAAGTGAACGGGTGACGCAGAGAAAGCACAAGACACTGGGACGGATGCGATTAACTGGAACCACACGCCCCGTCTGAAGGAGCAACAGCATTTTGGGCATAACTGTGTTGCCTTGAGCAACTCTGGGTACAGGCTTGCCAGACTTTTGCTATTTTAGAAGAAACGTACAGTCCAATTTTTTTGTGAAGTGCCTTTGTTTTAAATGTTGACAATTAATTCGAATATTGAAAAGAGGCCTAAGCACGACAAATCTGGGGGCTGGTGCCTCTGCCAATTTACAACTTGTGGCGGATCTTCAATCTTACAGAGGGTACGTGCGGGGCACCTGATTATTCATCTTGCTGGTGGAAGGTGGCAGAGATCCCATTCTGTAGGACTGGCCCAGCATTTGTAACTAAGGAGGGATTTAGGGAGAGCCTTTATCAGTTGATTTCCTCGATGGAGACTTTATTCTTTCCTTTGTTCAACCTAAACGCATTGCATGTACCTGGCACTGTCATGAAAAGAAAAATATTATGTAGTACCTGCCCAAACATTCCAGTGGCCGATACATTTCTATAAACTGGAATTGTTGGAAGCAGAATGGAAAGCTTTGTAATGAAAATATGCTTTGCAAATACCCCTCGTACACATTTCCAATGTAAAATTGCATTCCCTTTTACACGGAAGTTAAACGGCACTTTGCGTGTGTGTATATCCACAGGTGTGAGAAAATAAAAATTTATGCCAAATTCATATTTCAAGGTTTTATACAACTTTCCCTCGTACAGGCAAACTTACGATAAAAATCTTACCTTATTTAAAAAAATGGTTTCTAGTATAGTACTATCTTATTTCTGTGCAGATAGATACCTAGATTTTTAGTAGTTGTGTTTTTTTAAACATACTTTTAATATATTTTTCTTTTTGGATGCCACAGAAGACTTTTGCCCGTATACCTTTATCCAAAGATATTTTAGCTCTTTGAAAATATGAAAGTATGAAATGTTTGATAAATTAAAAATTAAATGTGTGTATATTTAACTCTTGCATGGTTATATCTGTAGAGATAGCAAGCCGTGTGTGTGCATGTGTGTGTGAGTGTGTGTAGGTTGAGATTTGAAAGGAGAAGGAGGGCGATGAGTGAGGGAGAGATGGAAGGAGGGAAAGAAAGAGTGAGAGGTGTTTTATATCATTTGATGAATTGCACTGAGTCCAGTAATGAAAACCTGTGACTGTATTTCTCTGTTGCCCTTCTGGGAGTTCAGAGCCTCATTTTATAGATGATCCTAGGAATTAGGGTGGCATACTTGCAGTTTCCTTTGTTTTTGGTTCTGATTTGTGAAATAATATGCATACTTTTACATACCTTTTTATTTACACACTTTTTCATACATGCATATACATGCCAGGCATATAGAAGATGTTTGCTCTTCATAGTTTCTGATTGCTGTGATTTTCTTATTTTCAATTGCCCAAGAAATCATGTATACCTTTTGTTTTAAGTATTATTACTCTCTTATTGGAAATAAACTAGAGAGAGAGAGAGGGAAAGAATAGCAGAGAGACAGAAATAAAACATTCCCTTGTACACTTAAACATACAGACACACAGACATAGATGGTTGAGTGGAATATAAATTGGTTCTGTTTCTCTCAAGTGGCAGAGTGAGTTCACATTAAGATGAGGCATGGGGTGCCTATTTTTCATCTCTTTTGTCATAAATAAGACCTTGGTTTAGATTAATAAAAAACTTTTATTGCTCTCTGGCAAGATATTATCACTGTCTGTCTTACATGCAAATAATATTTCTTGCACATTTTCTGAGAATTAGGGATATGTTCTAAAGTGCATGGTTGAAGGAAAATTTATAAATATGTTGTGATAAAGCTGACTGTTTCAATATAAGCAGCAAGTCAATAATAATAGCCATGACACCGAATATTTTCAAACTATTTTCTCTTCATCCTGTGCTATTAGCTGGGGGTGGAATATGGACCAGATATTGGGAGGGGATATATAACAATCCAAAGGTACTTTCTATTGATAAAAACCTATTTGTGTGTGTATCCTTGCCTTTGAAATTGCTGTGAGGGTCTTTCAATGTTTATAGATTATTGTTTCTCAAATAATATTCTTCAAAATGCTCCATTAAAAGTTGATTCCATAAATGTGCAAAACACTATATACCCATTTATTCTTCTGGAAATTCATAGCCTAGATAAGTATATTAAAGATTCTTTAAAGAGTCTTTGAAGATTGTAATATGTGCACCGCTAAGAAGCTGTTGAATTTCATTTAACCCAGTGTTTTTCCACATCAGTTTACCTTGGCTCCTTTTCTCCTAATAAGTGTGTTAACATGTCATAGATCTCATGTTAAGAATAAGACACTAGGTAAAAATCAGCTTTGGAGGTGTAAGATTACTCTAAAGAAACTTGTTTTCCATTAGATTCCACATAGAAATGAACTCATACATTACTCCCTCTGAGTGGCTTATTTCACTTAGCATAGAAACACTCTCCAACTTCATCGGTGCTGTCACAAAAGGTATGGTTTCCTTTTTTGCTGACTTAGTAGTACTGAACAAAATAAACTAACAAAAAAAAATAGAAACAGACTCATATATACTGAGAACAGACTGAAGCTGTCAGAGGGGATGGAGGTTGGGGGCTGGATGAAAAAAGTGAAGGGTTTAAGCAAAGAGAAAAACAACTCCTAGACAAAGACAACAGTATGGTGATTAACAGAGGGAAAGGGGCAGGGGGGAGGTAGAAGAAGGATGGGAGGGATAAATGATGATGGAAGGAGACTTGACTTGGGTGGTGAACACACAGGACAATATACAGATGATGTATTATAGAATTGTATATCTGAAACCTATATGACTTTATTACCCAATGTCACCCCAGTAAATTCAATACTTTTTTTAAAGAAGCTTATTTTCTTTTTCAATATGATTATAACAGCAAATGGGTGGTTGTGGTTGTAATTGCCAACTATTGCTGAGGAATGAATTCATGTTATAGGACATGTGTGGTTAGACAGTCTCAGTTATTTGTAGAGGAGTGAATACAAAATACGGGAAGATATAAACAGAAACGCCTTATCATAACATGATCCAGTGAAGTCGTGTTTTTTTAGATATTGTATTCAGATTGATTGTTTTATGATACCCTATAAAACTAATTCCATATAAAAATAATATTATTGTGTTTAGCCTAACTCTTTTTTTTTCCTTTCTGCATTTGACCCCCATTCACTCGCTTTATCATTGCTAGAACTACTGATGAGTTCTTTACTACAGTCTAGGTGTTGCCTTACTTCTTTAGGAAGAAAAAAATACTCTTACCTCATGTTAGTTTTGATCATGTGTCCTATTCTTTAGCTTTTTATCATTCAGAGTTGGGCTACCATTTAGAACATGATTTAAGAACTATTGTTTGATGATATGTTCATTTGGTGTTATTGAACCAAACACTTTCTGCTCAAGTGTTATCAGTGCTTGTAAATAACTACCTTGGTAACCAATACACAATTGCCATTTAATGTCTGTTTTAGCTTTATCTAGGCTAATGACCTTTATAAAATGGTAATTGAGGAGACAACTCAGTTTGTTACGTAGTCTAACTTGGGGGCAAGTTAACCCCCTGGATGGAAATACCGTACACCACATGTAGTGAAGTCTGTACTGCGTGTGAGCAAAAACTATACGAAGAGGCATTGAAAGAATGTTGAAAAATAGTTTTTGAGCATCTTATACCAATAGTTCTTTGCATTTGCATAGCATTCTTTAATATCTGGTTACATAAATGCTTTCTCTCTTTAAAATTAAAGCAATAAATTAGGCATTATTATTCTCATTGTTTGAGAGGACAAACTGGGACACGGATAACGTTAAGTGATTTACTAACCAGCATGTGGTTAAAAAGGGACAGAGCTCAGACTGAAACATCTTTTTCTAACCCCGTGTTTATGTTTTTTCTATAGTTAGGCTATCATGTCCTTCAAATCATACACTACAAGTATGTTCTATTTTGTAATTTCTGCCTATTAAATGTTTAGCCTGTTTATCATTTTTGGACTGTTTCCCATTTTCATGTTTTTGTCTGTTAGATTTCTGTTGTTGTTTAAGTCAATAGAGTCAGCACTGGGGTGGAATAAATTCAAGTATTTCTGTTCTTCAAGTGTTTACAATTTCATAGGAAAGAAAACCATGCAAAGGAAATACTTTTATGTAAGTATAATTTGCTAAGTGGTAAGAAAGAGCCTAAAAACTAGTGCCCTGTGATTTCATTCCATACGAGAAGTGACTTCCTTTGTGATGGTATTAGAATTCATAAGGGAGGAAGCATATAAGCTGACTGTTGAATTATTATAATAGCATGTTTATGTATGGACATAGTAGAGTGAAACTTAAACTAGAGTTTAAGGAAGTGTTCAAAAAAGATTGACAAATATTTGCACATAGACCACTGGAAAGCTTTTAATGTCATTAGTGAAAAACGACAACTTGTAAATTGAGATATTAAGAAGATATTGATTTATAAATTTTTAAAATATTTTTATTTATTTATTTTTAGAGAGAGGGAAAGGGAAGGAGAAAGGGAAACACCAATGTGTGGTTGCCTCTCACATGCCCCCTACAGGGAACCTGGCCCACAACCCAGGCTTGTGCCCTGACTGGGAATAGAATCAGTGACCCTTTGGTTCGTTGGCCCATGCTCAATCCACTGAGCTATACCAGCCAGGGCTGATTTATAAATTTAAGATATATGAATAAACTCCATGTTCTGTTCTTTTCTATGTCTTCTACCTAATTTCATTGTTGCTTTATAATTCTGAGCTTCTGTGAGTCTAAGTTCATTGAACACACACAAACATTTTTTTCTTATTTCCAGGAAAGCAGTTGCAGAACATCTCAAGATTTATTTTTTCTAGGCTTCCTCTTCTGGTTTATCAAAATATTTAGTGGTGGATGGTTTGCTTATCCTGTGTTAGGCACATAATTTTTGTCCTTTATGTCCTTGGATAAATTCCTCTGGGCATACAGAAGAGGAGGAAGAAGAGGGGGAACCCTTTTGTTTCAGTACATTCTGCTGTGCTTTCGATACACTAAAATTCTGCCAATGTCTCAGGGTGTGCCATCATTTCTCTCAAATTGGTAAAGAATACATGTATGCCTAATAAGTATTATCACAATAAGAGCTAGGCATTTCCACTAGCAGAAATAAAAATGTATAGAACATTTAAATTTTCAAAGCTATTTGTTATTTCCTGATTTTTTAATCAAAATTAATCTGAGATTATGATGATGAAATCAATAATCATCCTAATATTAATGAAGAATCATGTTGTACAGTAGTTAATTGCAAAGAGCTAACTTGGCACTACTACCTCCTTTTTATATTTCTCAAGTGCTATAACTATTCTTAAGAAATAATTAGCAGCAACCTGTTACATAAATGAGATCTGGCAAAAAAAAAGAGAGAGAAAGAAAAGTGATTTTTTCTCTTTTAATAAGCATGTCAGAAATGTAAACAAGGATTTTCTTTCAAAAAACTCAAATTGAGAAGCTACTTTTAGGTTGCATATCTTTTTGTTTTGTTTTATTTTTTCCTTTTTTAAAAAAAATATTGTATTTTATTACATTAACTTTTACCTCTTATACCACCCTCCCTGTAGCAATCACCACACTGTTGTCCATGTCCATGGGTCCTTTTTCCTTTGCTCAATTCCTCCACCCACTAAATACCCCTCTTTACTAATTAGCTGTCATCCTGCTCTCCCTCTATGAGTCTGTCCCCATTTTCCTTGTTAGTTCAATTTGTTTGTTAGATTCCACATATGACTAAAGTCACATGGTATTTGTCTTTCTCTGACTGGCTTATTTCACTTAGCATAATGTTCTACAAGTCCAGCCATACTGTTGCAAAGGGTAAATTTTCTTCCTTTTTATGGCCGAGTAGTAGTCCATTGTGTAACTGTCCCATAGTTGTTTCATCCACTCATATGATGATGGACACCTGGGCTGCTTCCATATCTTGGCAATTGTAAATAATGCTGCAATGAACATAGGGTTGCTTATGTTTTTACAATTAGTGTTTTGGGTTCCTTTGGATATACTCCCAGAAAAGAAATTACTGGGTCAAAAGGTAGATCCGTTTTTAATTTTTTGAGGTATCCCATACTGCTTTCCACAGTGGCTGCACCAATCTGCATCCCCACCAACAATACGAAAGAGTTCTCCTTTCTCCACATCCTCACCAGCACTTGTTTGTTGATTTATTGATGATGGCCATTCTGACATGTGTGATATGATATCTTGTTGTGGTTTTAATTTGCGTATGTCTGATGATTAATGACATTGAGCATCTTTTCATATGTCTATTGGCCATCTGTATGTCCTCTTTCGAAAAGTATCTATTCAGGTCCTTTGCCCATTTTTTCAATTGTGTGTGTGTGTGTGTGTGTGTGTGTTGAGTTCTGTAAGTAGTTTCTAAATTTTGGTTAGTAACCGCTTATCAGATGTATTGGCAAATATGTTCTCCAATTCTTGGATTGTCTTTTTATTTTTTTCTGATGTTTTTTTGTTGTGCAAAACTTTTTAGTGTGGCATAGCCCCATTCATTTATTTTTTCTTTTGTTTCACTGACCTGGGGAGCTTTATCTGATAGAAATCATGCTACCTAATATCAAGCTATACTGTAAGGCCATAGTAAACAAAACAGCATGATAATGGCATAAAAACAGGCATATAGATTAATGGAACATAATAGAGAGCCCAGAAATACTCCCACACATTTATAGTCAATTAATATTCAATAGAGGAAGCAAGCACATACAATGGGCTAAAGATAGTTTATTCAATAAGTGGTATTGGGAAAATTGGAGGGGTATGTGATGAAAAATGAAACTTGACCAGATTCTTACACCACACACAATAATAAATTCAAAATGGATTAAAAATGTAAATGTTAGGCCCAAAGCCATAACAATTATAGAAGAAAACATAAGCAGCAAGATCTTGGACATTGTTCCTAGCAATATTTTATAAAATGCAAATGTTTTAAAACATTTTGAAATCTCTGAAATCAGGACACGCCATATTATCAAGTGTGTCTTAAAATTGATGGCATCCAGGCTGAAGGTGTGCATGCATAACACTGCCTGTGAATGTACAAACTTTTTTCTTTAAAAGATTTTATTTTATTTGTTTTTCAGAGAGTAGAAGGGAGGGAGAAAGAGAGGGAGAAAAACATCAGTGTGTGGTTGCCCCTGCACACCCCCTACTGGGGATCTGGCCCACAACCCAGGAATATGCCCTTGACTGGGAATTGAACCAGAGACCCTTTGATTCACAGGCGGGCACTCAATCCACTGAGCCACATCAGCCTGTGCTGAATGTACAGACTTGTCATAGCTATTGATATAAACATCATGTCAGCTGAGGTACATGTATTGATGGTACTTCACACATGTTGCATTTAATTGTTATTTTAAAATGTCCAGAAATATAACACTATGATTTGACATTGAAATGAAAAGTCATTGTGTGCACAAAAATCTGTTACAAAACAGCTGAACATATATTTTATATCAATGGAGCAAATATCTGTCATTGAAGGAAGAACTATAACCTTGTATTTTCTTGCAAAGCAACCATAAAGTACTTTACATGGATGAAAGGAAAATACCCTGAAGTAGATGAAGGTCTATTACATTTTGTTACTAAGATTTATGTAAAAGGATGGCCTGTCACCCATAAAGAAATGGAACTGAAGGAAGAAAAGAAATTGCCAAATCTCTCACAATAGATAAAAGAAATTTCAAAGCAGACAGACTAATATAACTGATTAATACATTGTGCAAGGTGTTGATTCACAAACTTCCTACTGACTTTGAACAGAAGCTGATTAACTTCCAGTTAGATGTGATATAGCGGAGAAAAAGTGTAATTATAAGTGAATAGGGTAACATCATCATCAACACACAGAGAATTAGTGTTCACCACTTGGAAGAAGCCTCCGAGACAAAAATAGAGAATAACTTTAAGAAATACTATATCACCATTACTTTTGATGCCACAGAATACTGCGGGGAAAATTAGGAAAGTTCACAACTCTGAGTCAAAAAGAGATTCAAAGATTTTGAGCTCTAAAAGTGAGAAGGTTTAGGAATACTTTAACAAATTTATTTAACTTATATTTTAATTTTTATATATTGACAGACTGATATGTTATAAAATGATTTCCAAATAATACTTCTTAATAAGAAAAATTTAAAATATTATTTGTAAGAAGGAAACATTTTGTTAGGGTTTCATTGGCAGTCATTTTTCATTCTTGTACTGGTACATAAGAAATGATTTATCTACAATGGATGGCATCTTGGAGTTGATGAAATATAGTTTTAACAATAATGAAAATTATAAATGTAGTTTTATAACATCACCCTGTTATAAGCTCCACTATCATCTATCAGTATACTGTACTTTTAATTGTCTACCTTCCTCGTGTATCGAAATTGCAGTAATCTGAAGATCTATTTTCATTTCTATCAAACCTTAGAATTCTTTACTGTACCTCAGATTCTTTACTATGTATATGTTTGGAGATAGATGAGAAAATACTTCAAAGACTGAATCGTTAAAGGGTTGGGGCAATAGCAGGCTTATTTTTGTCTTTTCTGACGCTAGTTTAGTGGTTATCACAGACTGGATATTCTGGTTATCCTGTTCGCCTCTGCAGTCCATTCTGCTCTCTGCCCTGCTCCCTGCCCCAAAGGTTAATTATCAGTGAGTTGCATGGTCTGGACCCACTCGCCTTCTGACTCTGGGGGGTTCAGCCAATAGGAAGCACAAGCGTTTGGTGGTTGAGAAGAGGGAGAGCTCAGGATGTTTATTCTTAACCCCTGTGGTGCTATGTTTGACAAGTGGAAGCAAATTTATCTACCTGTGGCCACATTTCCTGCCATGTGGCCCAACAGCTTCCACTCTTACTAGGTTGTAATAATACTGTCCCCTCTCCATGCTACTGTTGGGGCCCAGGTGTATTATATTCTTATGAGTCCTCATGTGCTTTATTGTTGGATCAACCTATCCATGCTGTGACCTCTGTTTACTTCTGAAACTTTGCTTGACCCAGTATTTGGTTTATGTTATCTGAGACGGAAATTTAAGAATCAGTACACATGGAATATAATAAACATTTCATTAACAATAATAGAATGTCTGCCATGAATTGTAGGCCATTAGAAATATAAATGTGGTTACTTTCTAGAATATGTGGTTTCTAGAAATGTTATCTAGAAGTATAATATGTGGTTACTATTTCCCAATTTTATATTAAAATATATATTTTAATATAAAAACATGTTTTTATATTAAAACATAATAGAAAAACATGTTTTTGTTATTTTCAAAAACTAATAGAAGAAAAGTTTATTTAAATGAATACATTTGCAAATTTAGTTAAACTATTAACCAGTTTCCTCAAATTCCTCAATGTTTTTGTTAATCTTGTTGACTGATGGAATGCAAATTTAATTGAATACGGTTATTTAATTTGATGTTAATATACACATTTTTTCCCTTACAGAGTTTTAAGATGCTCTATAATTGGTCCTTTTAACATTGAAAAGTTGTTAGTATTTATATTGACTAAATTAAAAATTAACTCACCAATATATAAAGTGATTTGTTCAAAATCGTAATATTTATTAAAATTTTGTAGGTTAGTTTTGAATATCAGTTTGGAAAGATCTTTTTCCCATTGTATTACGATAACAATATGTTATATCTCTGAGGGGATGAAAGAATAAATATCAAATTGTCATACACAATATTAAAAGTTAATTACTGGGCACTTTTTCTTTCTGCCTTCATCATAAGAAATTCATCTGAAACAAATAGTCATTTGCCTCTGCACAGTTCTCTCAAGAGAAAAAAAAACACTATTTTTTAATAAACAAGAGGAACATAAATTTTGTATTATTATTAAAACTAGTAAAGTATATTCATTTTTGGAACAAGGGCATTGATATTCTGTATTAAATAAAAAGCCATTGACCCAGAAACCTTTTTATAAGCATAATTAGTTTATCTTAAAATATGTGTGTTTGAGCATGTAATTTCTTTATGTTATTAACAGGAAAGAATTATTTAGAACCATCAGGAAAATCAATATTGAAACACTTATGCACAGAATAAAAATGGTGTATCATTCTTGATTGTTATTTGATAGGGAAGAGTGCGGCCTCTACATGTATAGAGGTCCCACTCTCAATTAAGTATGGTTAAGTAAAAGATTTAGCTTCACTAAAGTCTTTGGCACATAAATTGTTCATTTGTTTGTAGTTGGAACATATCTATAATTATTTCCTGAGCAAAATCTTGGCCTTTTCTATAGTTATTTCCTCAGGTGGCATCTGGTGAGGATGGATTTAGATTAAAAGTGTTCAGTGTTAAACCTCAGAGTCTTGATTCTTTCATCAATAACACAGAATATTATAGTCAGTTCTGAGAAAAGATTGTAACTGAACCGATAACTGCTCAACTTTTGTGAATAGGTTATTTTTACAATTAACACTGAAGGAAAATTATTTGAAAGCTGTGCAGTTTATTAATTATTCTGCATTATTGGTGTTAATTAAAACTTTCTTCTTAACTTATACATGTGAGGGATAAAACATTTTCCAATTAGTAACTCTGTACTATGGTCATTTAGAGCCAGGAGGGACCCTACCTAGGCAGGACATATTTAAATATTGGAAGCATGTGGGGTTCCTGCAACTAGCCCTGATACCTCTGGTGATATTTTGTATTTCTTCTCCCTCAAGCTGAGAAGTGGTGAAGATATAGCATTTAGGATGATATATTGCTCAATCTCAAAAAGTCATCATCTCTACTGGGTTAAACATACAACAGCAGCAACAACAATAGCATAGGCAACTTATTTTCAAGATTTAAGAAGTTAAATTATCTAAAATTTTTAGCATAGGACCTTATATGTGATAAACATTCAACACATGCTATAAATCATAATTATTATTTTATAGTTAATATTATTTTAATCTTTAGTACAGACAAAGCTCTGTTCTTTTGTTTTTCCTCCAATTGTTTTATTGTACAGAAATAGCAAAAAAAAAATCCTCAAATTTGTTTAGACCCACAAATAACCCTGAATAGCCTCAGCAATCTTGGAAAGAACAGATCTAGAAGTACTCTTCTTCCTGATTTCAAAGTACATTATAGAGCGATAGTATTCAAAACAGCATGGTATTATCATAAAAACATACAGATCAATGAAACAGAATAGAGTGCCCAGAAATAAACCCATGCATATATGGTCAGTTAATATACTACAAAAGAGCCAAGAATATTCAATTGGGAAAAGATATTCTCTTCAACAAATGGTATTGGAAAAACTGGACAGCTATATGCGAAAGAAACATCATACACCATATGTAAATATCAATTAAAAATGAATTAAGAATTGAATGTAAGACATGAAAACATCTAATTCCTATAAGAAGACATAGTCTATAAGCTCCTTGACATTGGTCCTGGTGGTGATGTTTTGGATCTGACACTAAAAGCTCTGTTCTTTCAGAACACTTTTACTGAACTCCTTGGACTTATTATGTCAGCTTGAAGTGAAGAATATAAGCACTATGAAATCTGGTTCTATATTTATTATAAAAATACTAATAATATCATCAGAATTATAGAATTTCCTTTATGAGGATTCATAGGAGACACGTTGATTATATTTATCTCAAACATGCTTTCCTTGTTAATCAGAAAGCTTAAAACAAAATCTAATCTTTCCTAGTTGACTTGTGGTTATTAATATTTCCTAGTTGACTCATGGTATCAATTATTTTTCAGAAGTGTGGTTGTGTCCTGAGGCCTAATGAGTTGCAAAGAAATATTTGCAGCAACAGAGAGATAAGTGAGGCAAGGTTGCTTCTGGAGTTAATAAAAGCATTTCTGTTGAGAGAAAAGTTGGGAATAGATAACTGAAAATTTTACACATGATCTGTATGGAAATAATCAGAAAAATCCTAATTTTATAAGTATGCAGCAACTCCCATCATGGAAAGTGTTATTCTTGGGTGTATTATTCTTATTACATTCAGTCATTTGCTACGACACTTATTGGGGCCATTGCATATAGCCATGCAGGGTAAGCTCTGCATTACTATGGTTGGCAGCCCTTGAAACTGTTGAGGGTACAGACTTTGTCATCTTATAAGTGGCTCTGTGTCCATTAGTAAGGACATCCACATGATTCACAGGATACACTAATGTAACAAAGCAAGACAACTTTGTGATATAAAGCCCAATTGCTAGTGTGTAGCTGTTTATCCATAGAAAATTTTAGTATTAAATAATATTATAACAATTGCTTAACAGGTATAATTTTAATGCAAATTACTGTTGTTTAAAATACATTCCATTGCCCTTAAAAAAAGAGCTAATTTGAATTTACTTGAAAATTGAAAATTAAATGTCTAAGTGTAGTAGTTTATCATTGGAGAAAACTATGCTTTTCTAATAAAGTTACTGTAACTCTTTTTCAATGGTGAGTGAAGTACAAATAAAATGAAATGGCTTTAAATTTTTATAGGTATATGTGTTTGGAAGACAACATATCGAATTGTGAAAATAACACTGGCAAGTAATAGAGACTTTTGTTTCCCACATTTACCATGTTTCTTGGCCGATGACAATTCACCAATCCCACTAAAATGTGACAAGCAAAAAATAGTAATTGTAATTAAATGGAAAAATACATGTAGAATCTAAGTTTAAAATAATTAATACAATGGCATTGGTTCTTTATAACTCTAAAATATTTTATTTCCAAGAAATCATAAATCCTAGTCTTCCAGTACATATTCCTATAGCCACGTGACATACTGCACGTACAATAGACAGACTGTGGTTAAGCAAATATGTTACACTGACTATAACAGATTATCAATACATAAATCGTGAACTGCGAGCATCTTTTGTTGGGCGTTTAGAAGCATTGAGTCTCACTCTGATAAGCAATTCATGGTTTTTTAATGACTAGGCATTAATGATGCCTTTTTGGTGGCATCAGTTAAATACTGTGTATGTTTTAAAATGTATATACCAACATATGTTTACATGTTAGCTGTTCAGTGTGTTGCAGTGAGCAGTATAATATTGTGAATGTTCAGTTTCTGCTATTTAGGTCGAATGATCATTCTGTTTGGTGATCTTATCTCTGGCAGGTGCTATGCTCCTCTGCTTGCTGCTTTGTCTCATAATTTAAGGGAATATTGATTTACTATCTCACTGGGTTGAATGTATCTGGCATTATACATGCCAAATGATGCAAATTTTTCAGCCCCCGAAGGTACTTGATAGATCACTGGAACCAACCGAGTCCCCCAGGTCTTCATTCTGTCTTTCAGAGCTTAAGATGAAAGGATTTATAGCATACCAAGCAACCTGTGCCTTAGTGGAACATTCAGTTGCTGAGCCACAAGGCTAGCTTGCTATTTTTCATTTTCTAAATATCAGCAACGTTTTTCATTTCAAGGTAGACTCTAAACTTAGTCTTGTGGAAATTGTATCCATGTCCTGAACATTTATGCAGCACTTCTCCGCAGACTTGGGAAGAAAGAGGAAATTCAAACTTGTTTCTCTACAAATTAAGGGACAGTTGTTTTCCTTGAATGATCATGAGAATTATGTAGACAATTTTCTGCCGACAGTAAGAAAAAATTAGAAATAAATAGGTTATGAATGGAAAATGCTGGATTTCCAAGGCAGGGGGAACTCCTTGGACATGAGGTTCGACACGGAGGTTCTGGGCCGGGCTCTGCATCTAGCTAGTTTTAGGGAAGATAGCTCCTAAATATGGGTCTCAGATTCTTGTCTGTAGTTTTCTCATAGCCTCCGCCTTCGAATTGGGGGCAGACAACTGCTGTGTCTTTCAGGTTCTAATATTATAGATTTCTATAAACAACATTGTGTGAGGAATTTAAGTGCCTTTGCTAAACTCTCTTCGGATTAGATAAGATGAATAGAAATCATTTTTGGGATTTCTACATATATTCTTCTGATTTCACAGACAGCAAATTAGCCTTTTAAAATTAAACATTATATTGAAATATAATACATATATATGTATGTGTGTGCCAACTAAATGTGTTAAGCTTGACTTATTTTTTTAGAGAGAGGATTACACCATGAGCTCTCCACTTCTTAGAAACTAGAATATTATAATTACTCCGTAAACTCTCCTTCCACCCCAAATGTAGCCATAATCCTATATTTAACACCATAGATTAGATTTGTCTCTCATTGAATTTTATAACATGAAATCACATAATATGTGCTTTTTACATCTGATTTTTTTCATTCAGAATTATGTTTCTTAGATTTACCCATATTGCTGCTGTATCAACAGTCCATTTGTTTTTATTACTATATATTATTCCATTGAAAGAAATATATCAGTTTATTTATCTTGTTGACAACCATTGATTTTTTATATGAGTATTATTGCTCTGAATATTTATATACATATCTCTTAGTGAGTATTTGTTTGAGGAGGAGATATATACATAGAGTGCAATTATTGGGTTATATTATATGCATATTTTCATTTTAATGAGACACCAGAGAGTTTTCCAAAATGGGTGTTCCAGTTTATATCCCCAGCAATATATGAGAGTTCCAGTGATACTACTTGCTTATAAACATTTGATATTGTTAGAATATTTAATGTTAGCCATTCTGGTGGGTGAATGGTCATTAGTTATTTTTTTCTGGATGACTAATACATTTGATCAACTTCTCATATATTTATTGGGCATCTTTTTAAAATTCACCTTGTGAGCCAGATTCTGTCAATGGATGTGCAGTATAGTGGTTGGATCTATGAGTTTGTGTTTCCGCAAGATGGCTATAAAATGAGTTTTATTGCTCATACCCAAAATGTCGTGAAATCATGGGGTTCAAAAGTTTCCCTAGTCCAATCATAAAACGTCCTTGGGAGATGATGATATTTGTAGTGCTTTCGAAGCAGCCCATTCAATTTGGAGACAGCTCAGATTGTCATAAAGCTACTTCTTATTGATTCAATATTTACATTCATATAATTTTGGTCTAATGACCCAAATATTGTTTTTTGAGAAACACAAAATAAATTGAAACTCTTTCTTATCTGTCAGAACTTTATATACTTGAATAGAGTTATTTCTTTTGTGCCCTTAGTTTCTAGGTCTGAAGGCTAACCCTACTTCTTACAACCATTTCACAGTGGTCTTGCTTGCTAGACTATATATATTCTACATATATTTCTACATATATTTCTGTGGACTTACTTGAATTAGTCATTGACTTTCCAAATCTGTGTGGTTTAATTGCACTTAGTTTTCTCTGTCTCATCCTAAAACGCTGAATTGAAACCACTGTAACATAAACAATTATTAATTTTTAAGGTTGACTCAGTACTATAATTAATGTTAAAAAGCTCTGCTATCACAGGAAAACCTATTCTATAGAAATGTAAATCATGATTTAATAAAGACCCAAGGACACAGCCCATTTTTGTAAGAAATAATATAGTATGTAAGAAATTAGTAAAAGGAAGTGGTCATTGAATACACAAGTATGTATTGGTATTGCAATCATATTCATTTTGCATTAGATAATTTGCAATCTTAAAAATATGTAGATATTGATTTTAGCTAAATTACTTAATTTCTTTTCCTAGAGAAACTAGCTTTAATATATTTGATTTAACATGAAGAAAACATGAAGTTAAGTAAGAAATATTGGCTCATTTGAGTGTATGTGTCCTAGCTCTAATGTCAGGTGCTGTTAATTTTATTATTTGTTAAACTCATCATGTGATGGATTCTGGTCATTACATATTATTTCAGTCAATCTTCACAATGCAATTATTGCCGTTTTTCAACAGAAAATGGATGTCAGAGAAGATAAGTAACTTTCTCAGAATTACATTGAACATAATCAAAAGAGCAAAGTTTGAATTCAGGATTTTGAAACTCCAATGCCCATGCTTCTTCATGAAAATTCTGTTCCCTTACTGGGCACATATTTTTGTATCATATTAGTTTCCTAGAGATGCCATAACAAATACCACAAACGGGATGGCTTAACATGACAGAAATTCATTCTTTTGTAGTTTGGAGGCTAGATGTCCAAAATCAAGTTGTTGGAAGTCTTGATTAGCACTGAGGTTCCGGTAGATATTCTGTTCTGAGCCTTTCTTCTACCTTCCGGTGGTTGCTGTCAGCCTTTACGTCCCTAGCTTGTAGATACATCGCTCTGTTCTCTAATTCTGGCTGCACATAGCATTCTGGCGGTGTCTGAATTTCCCTCTTCTTCTACAGATATTAGTCATTGGATTTAGGGGACACCTTGATCCAGTATGACTTTAATTTAACTCAATTACTTCTGTAAAGACCCATTTCCAAATAAGGTCAAATTTGTAAGTACCTGGAGTTGAGATTTCAATACATCTTTTTAGAAAAACAATTTAACCTGCTACCTGAACATACAGGAAAATGCATAATACACACTCATTTGTATAATATTTAGATATAGTTAGCATGGAGTAGCAAAATAGCATTATCAATACCAGAAGTTTCTAAAGTTAAAAATAACCTTTGATAATTTACTTTCCCAGGGAATATGTCTATGTAGTAATCATAGATATACTGCAATCGCCAATGATAAGGGGATAAACCCAAATTACTTTCAACAATTTCAAGCACCAGAAGTGAACTTTAAAGTATTAAGTAATTACAGTTTTTGAATCATTACTCCTGAAACAACTGTAATGTCTTTTCTAATTTAAAAATAACTGTACTCCAACATAAAATTTATTATCATATTTAAGAAAGTCAATATCTTTATAGATAATTGCCCATGAAAAGTGGCTTAAAATTCATGTCTTCTGATTGTCATTAAATGATTTTATTTATGTGTAATATTTTCTTTCTTTAATAAACCAACATGGAAACACAACCTTTAATAGCATAAATACACATCATGTATACAAATTTGATTTATCTGCAACTGCAGAACTACAGCCACAATTCCTGCTTTTCTTTATAAAAAATATTTAATTGTGCTTAAAACACATAAAATTCACCATTTTAACCATATTGAAGAGTATAGTTAAGTAGGGCTAGATACATTCACATTGTTGTACAACATACCTTTTGCACTTTTTCATCTTGGGAAACTAAAACTATACCCTCTGAAAAACAACTCCCCATTTCCTTTCTCCCCTGCCACTGGCAACCAGCACGCTACTTTCTGTTTCTACAGTTTGACTACTTTAAATACTTTGTATAAGCGAATCATACAGCATTTGTCATTTTGTGACTTGCTTATTTCAGTAGCATAAAGACTCAGATTCATTCATACAGCAGCATGTGACAGGACTTCCTTCTTTTTTAAGACTTATTAATATCCCATCATATGTATATACTACACATTCTTTATACATTCATCTGTCTATTCACATACCGATTGCTTCCACCTCTAGGCTATTTTGAATAGCGCTATGACATAGATGTGCAAATATCTCTGTGAATGATCTGATATGTGAACATACATTACTGAAGTTCTAATCTGAGGATGTTTGAAACTTTCTTATTGACTAAGGTAAGCCAAGAGTAAACTGCAATTCGATGTGTTCAGTCCTTTTGTAACTGCTGCCCCAACACAATGTGTTTCAATGTTCACTTCTCTCCGCCACATTGGATAATAGCTCAAATTTGCCACTCTACTCTCTAGCCTTAGAATATAGCCATTTCTGTAAACAGTTTAAAAATAGAACAAAACTGAAAATGCCAGCAAAAATCTGTTTGTGTACTCAAAGGCACTCTGTCTAAAGATGCAGAGACATTTTAGTGATTCAATCAACATTCAGTACATGATTTTTGAGGGCCTACTCCGGGTCAGGCTCTATTGCTTGGTAATGGAACAGTGAATATATCAGGAAAAAATCCCTGCCATTGTGGAATTTATATTTCTTTGAGATATAAGTATATATGACAGTGATGATGATGGTGATGATGATGACACCTATGATGATGATGAAGTGTCTGTATTGTATTTCAGAGAGAAATGCTAATGAGAAAAATAGAGGAAAACAATAGGTGCGTACTATCAGGGAGCATAATTTTATATGAGGTAGCGAACAAAGGTCTAACTGAGGTGACTTTTGAGTAAAGATCTAAAGGAGGTCAAAGAGTGAGTTGTGTTTTCTCTGAGAGAAGAGCCTTCAGACAGTGAGAGCAACAAAGGCGGGAGCCCTCTGGTGAGAGAAGCCGAGTGAGGAGGTCACTGTGACTCAGAGAGGTGAGAAGAGGAAGATAGTGGAGGCAAATAAAGTCAGAGGGGGCACGGGGCTCGTGGGTCATTTTAAAGACTCTGGCCTGTTCCCCGAGTGACACGGGAAACTACTGTGGGCTTGTGACCAACTGGTGTGCCACACTCTGACGTATGCTTTCACAATCACTGCGACTGCTGTAAAGGGTGGTCACTCTCAGTTCATGATGTGCGGATTATTTTTTTAATGAAATAAGAGGAGACGTTTTGACATATGAGAATTAGTCCAACAGAATATTTTCTGCTGGAGGAATTTCAACATATATCAATTACCAATTGTTTTACAAGCTTACTTTATGTTGTTGGAATTATTCAAGGTGGTTTGCTAAAAGGTAAATGATGTTATCTTCCTTCGAGAAACAATTTAACTCTAATATAAATTTAGTTTCATAAGAGAAAAATAAATAGTATGGAATTTGGAAGAAGAAACATTTGATTTAAGCTGTGGGATCTGGGACCAGTTCATAGATGGGAATATATTTGACTTAAACCAAGAAGGCATACTAGAAAATTGGCAGATTAAAAAAGGGAGAGAGACAGGTGTTCAAACAAAGGCACAAAAATGCCTTTTTGTTGAACATACTGAAAATGTACAAATACTGTGATATTGAGCATCCCTGTTTCACGGCAAATGTTCTACTTTTACTCAAATGCTCCCATGCCCTCCCATCCCCCCTCCCTGTGTATTTCAAGATAAAGGATTTCAATGTAGTACTGAAGAGGCAAGTGATCAGGTTGATGAAAGAAAGGGGTTTATTTTTTTCGCTCTCATGCCCCACTACTTCCTATTTCCCTCCACTCTCTCTGTCTCTAATGCTTTGTCCTGTTCCCTCTCCTGTCACCATACAATTCAATGTATGACTTGAATGTAGCACATAAATGTATGTTATTACTTATGTGTATAACGGACTTGATTTATTTTTTTTTAAAAAGGTGAGCATTTTCTAAATTCCTTAATCATAAAAAACTGCAAGGGTTCTCATTAATTTTTGTTTTCTCTGATTTAGTAATCCTGGACAGGACAAGTTTCTCAACTTAGTTATATTGTAGGTTCTGTGCATGACCAATACTTGGCTGAATGCTGTTTGTTAAGACGTCATTTAACTTTCAGTCTCCCCCTTTCTTGTTTCACTGATCTCTGCTATGGATTCATAAGAAGACTGCAAATTTGTCTTACCTTTATTAAACAGTTCTTAAATATATAAAGTGGTTTTTAAGAGATGGTTTGTTCATTTAACGACTTTTGGAAAGAAGGTTCTATTTTTAAATTTACTATTTAGTGGGAAAATACCTCAGAAGCTCTGAGATTATTTCCAGTTCCAAAGGGAGTCTATTTAGGATGACATTTGCACTTGAGAGGTGCTCCAGAAATGGGTTCATCTAGTTAACCTTCATCCGAATTGCCATCCTCTTCTTTAATTCTATGAAACAACTGGTAAAGGAGAAAATGTTAATTAGGAAGCTTTTCAAGATTAATTTTTTTCATTCTCAGAAAGTGAAGTGTTCTCCACTTTCCATGTTAAATAAGGTTCCTCGCTTGGCAACATGGGCTTTGCTGCAGTAATTGTATGCTCCCTGCACATACTCGATGGTGAAAAAGACAAGTGCAAAAAGCAATTTTTGTAACAGCCAACCAGAACAGCCTGTTCTGTTCCCAATAAATTAATGGATTTAACCTTGCAGCTGTAGCAGTGTTATTATGCAAATATTCCCTGAGTATTATGAAAACCAACTGATTCTCTATAGAGAAAGTTGTTTCTTTCTCCCTGAGAATTCTAAGTGACTAGATAATTGACACATTGTATAACCATGTTAAGTAAAGAAAAAAAAATGTTTTCAGTAAATCTACTGAGTTTCATTTTATGTTCCAATGTTTTCAGCAATTTACAGAGGCTTTTACTTAGAACAGTACTATTTAGCACAGTAAATTCAAGTGTCCACAGACAACCTCCTAGAAAAAGAAGAAATAAAAAGAATTGTATGGCTCTTTACTTTGTCTTATGTTGATTTTAGTTCATGCAGAAATTAAAATTTCCTTCAATGTAGTTCAAGTGTCGTGGTCTGCTCATGCTGAACGTCTTTGAAGCAGTCTGTTTGTGTTCTGATTTGTGATTGGCTAGACAATCGTGCACCAATTATTTGATCAAGCTATTAGGCACTTTGGTTTTTAGAGCTGATCTTAGATTTATACCACACATAAAACTCTTGCAGTTGAAAGTTCACTCTTGGTAATTGACCAGTTGTGAAGATCACTCCAAGTGCTCTTCACTGGATTGAAGTTCCATGGCTAATTAAGTCTTTGATGATTGAAAAATATTTAAAAAGAGAAAGTATAAGAGTGGGAACATTGATTGCTTCATTGTGGTAAAACTCCAGTCAGTCCATGGGGAAAATGATGGTCCTGGGAGTTAGTTCAGCCATTGTATATGAACAATTTGCATATCATAGTTTTGGTTTTATTATAGCCAATTTTCACCTATGTGATCTTTATATTGTTAAGTTATATAAAATCAATTTTTGCAAATGTATCCCAAAGTGTTTGTAAACCACTATGGACACATACATATATTAAGGATTATAATTATGGTGCTAGTATAATTGAAAGATCATTAGAATTGAAATCTGAAGTCCTAGATTTTGTGTTCTGATTTTTTTAACTTCTTAGAGACCTTTCCTTAATTTAAAAATAGCAATGCCTGAAAATAGATTTAAATTGGACAATATATGTAGAAGAGCCTTATAACCTTTGCATCACAAGAAAAATATATTATTACTCCTTGATGATACATTTTTAATCCTTACCCAAGGATATGTTTATTGCTTTTAGAGAGAGAGAGAAAGAAAGGAAAAAAAGAAAAAAAAAACATCCATTGGTTGCCTCCTGAATGGTGTGCAAGCCCCAACAAGGGATCAGATCAGCAACCTAGGTATGTGCCCTGACTGGGAATCAAATACATAACTTCTTGGTGTACGGACGATGTTTGAACTGAGCCGTCCATCCAGGGCTATTCTTAGTCTATATTTACGGTCACTAATTTTAAGCAAAACATTTATACACAATCATTTCAAGTTAATAATTCCTGCATTTGCATTCTAAACAAAATATTTTGACACCTTTGTTTCTGTTTTAAAACTTTTATAAAGTCAACTGGAAGACTGATTCAGCCGATACTAAATCATTGCCCCTAGAGGAAACACAGGACTTGGTTCCTGGGAGCCTCTGGTCACATTTTCCTCAATCAGTCAATGCCTAAGCTTGTTTTATGTGTGTGTGTGTTTAAAGACAACTTATATCCCTTGCAAGGGACATAAAGGAAAGAATAAACAAATGGGACCTCATCAAAATAAAAAGCTTCTGCAAGGCTAAAGAAAATAGCACCAAATTACAAAGAGAACCAACAGTATGGGAAAACATATTTGCCAATGATACCTCAGACAAGGGCCTGGTCTCCAAAATATATAAAGAACTCACACGACTCCACTCCAGGAAGACAAACAACACAGTTAAAAAATGGGCAAAGGACTTGAACAGGCACTTCTCCAAGGAAGACATACAGAGGGCCCAGAGACATATGAAAAGATGCTCAGCATCACTAGCCATCAGAGAGATGCAAATTAAAACCACAATGAGGTATCATCTCACACCAGTCAGAATGGCCAACATAAACAAATCCACAAACAAATGTTGGAGAGGATGTGGAGAAAAGGGAGCCCTCGTGCACTGTTGGTGGGAATGCAGACTGGTGAGGCCACTGTGGAAAACAGTATGGAATTTCCTCAGAAAACTACAAATGGAACTGCCCTTTGACCCAGTAATTCCGCTGCTGGGATTATACCCTAAGAACACTGAAACACCAATCCAAAAGAATCTGTGCACCCCAATGTTCATAGCAGCACAATTTACAATAGCCAAGTACTGGAAGCAACCTAAGTGCCCATCAGCAAACGAGTGGATCCAAAAACTATGGTATATTTACACAATGGAATTCTACGCAGCAGAGAGAAAGAAGGAGCTTATACCCTTTGCAACAGCATGGATGAAACTGGAGAGCATTATGCTAAGTGAAACAAGCCAGGAAGTGAGGGACAAATACCATATGATCTCACCTTTAACTGGAACATAAGCAATAGAAGGAAAAAGCAAACAAAATATAACCAGAGTCATTGAAGTTAAGAACAATCTAACAATAGCCAGGGCGGGGGTGGGGGGTGGGGGCAGGGACAGTGGGTAGAGGGGATTACAGGAACTACTATAAAGGACACATGGACAAAACCAAGGGGGAGGGTGGAGAGGGGGGAGGGAGGTGGGTTCAGCTGGGGTGGGGTGGAGGGATGGGGAGAAAAGGCACACAACTCTAATTGAATAACAATAAAAAATTAAAAATTAAAAAAAGACAACTTATGTAATGGATATTGTTAATTCATTAATGTTGAACTCATGGCTAATGGCAAGGTAAGTCATGACTGAAGTTTATGTAACACATGCATTTTTTCCATAAAGTCCCTTATAGTTTCTTGTTCTTAGGAATACCAGACAGTACTTCAGCTCTACACTTCAGGGCCATTTTAAAGAGCAAAATCACACACACACACACACACACACACACACAGGCACAAAAAAAAAGCAAAAAAATGGTACTAAATAGACAACAAAAAGGACACGTATGTATGAGAGCTGAAATAAGAAGCCGAATGTCTCTCTGTTCATCTCAGCTGGAAATTTGCACATAGGGTTATAAAAAATTTTTATCCCCCTTCACATATGAAGATCTTTAAGTGACAACAAAAGCATAGCAAATTAGAAGTAAATTTTAGAGAGTAGGTGAATTCATAAACACAAATCCACAATTAACAAGGTTAGATTGTATGTCTTTAGCTGAAGTGCTTCTCAAGCTCTAAGTTGGTAAATGTCAGATTCCTGAGCCCACCCCCTGAGCTTCTTATTTAGTAGGTTTGTCGTAGGGCCTGAGAATTCGCATTTTTAACTAGATCGTTGTTGATGATGATAATGCCAGATCATGGGACAGATGCATTTTGCAGAACTCTTTCTTAGTAAACAGATAATAAGAATTCTCTAAGGCATTTAACTTCCTGGAATTGCCAGCTCAAAATTTGTGCTAAATTGCTAAGTCACACTTTAGGCTTACTTTTAATTTTATATTATGTTTTCCAAATTGGCTGCACAAGTTTACATTCCATAACAGCAGTATTATGATTGTTCTATATTGTTACCAGTATTTATTATCAGAACTTTTCATTTTTTCCAGTGATATGATTTTTATTTGCATTTCTTTAATCACTGAAGAAGTCGAACACCTTTCCAGTATGTTTTTGCCTTATATATTTTCCCTTTTGCAAAGTACCTTTGCAAAACTTTTGCCCATTTGCCATTGGGCTATGTCAGTGGACTAAGTTATGTTTGTATAGTAAGTGCATACATGTTTAGAACTGTTGTATCTCCTTGGTGCATTGTACTTTTTGTTATTATATATTGACCCTCTTTATTTCTAGCAAATTTTGTTTGTCATATATTCTAAGTTGAAAATTATTTTCTGTTACAACATCACAGACATAATCAACTTTTGATGCTTTTACAAAGTAAGCTGTCACTTTGCTATTTATGTGAACACTGTCTACTTTTTTTAAAAACAATTTCTTTCTTTTTGTTCTTCACAGTTACTGTACTGTTTAGATAGGAATCTGTTTATTTATACTGGGTAGACTTCACTGAGCTCCCTAAATCTTTGGTCGGTGTCTTTGATCAGTTTGGAAAATTCTGGTTCCTTACCTTTTCTAACATTGCCTGTGTTCTGTTCTCTCTTCTCCATCTGTCAGTCCAAAATAACTTGTAACTTTCTCTCTCCATCCTTTATTTCTTAATTCCTCTTGCACATATTCCATCTCCTTGTCTTCCCATGCAGCTTTGTGGATAACTTCTTCATGTATACTTTATAGGTCCCTCATCAACTTTGTCTAAAGAGCTATGGAAACATGAAATTTTAAATAAATTTTAAAAAGATTTTATTATTCATTTTTAGAGAGAGGAGAAGGAAGGGAGAAAGAGAAGGAAAGAAACATTGATGTGTGAGAGAAACATCGATCAGTTAGTTATCTCTCCCACGCGCCCAACTGGGGACCTGGCCTGCATGCCAGACCTGTGTGTCCCCTGACCCCCTGACTGGGATGCTAACTGGCAACCTTTTGGGATGTGGGATGATGCTCAGCCCACTGAGCCACACCAGTCAGGGCTGAAACTTATGAAATTTTAAATTTCATTATGTTTTTAATTCTAAAATTTCTATTTGGTCTTGTAATACATATACTGATTCATAGTAAATTTTATGTATTTCTATAAACACAATTACTTTATATTCTGTGGCTAGCAATGCTAATTTTAAATTACATGTGTAGATCACATTTGTGATTCACATTATACCATTTTTGCTGTGTGTAATGCACACTTCTTGCCCAAATTTTTGAGGGAAACGATGAGCATTATACATGGGTATAATAATTGTTGTAATAATTCCGTGTATAATGAGCACAGAAACATGGGTGTGAATTATACACAGCAAAATACATTTCTACTGGTTAATGTTGCCCTAGCAATTATGCAGCTTTCTAGAGTCTAGACTAGACCATGAGGTGAAGGAAGAACATAGAATTTTGGGAACCTATAACCAAAGACCTGACCTGAATGAACTCCCCTGGACTTTTTAAATTTGTGACTGAACCCTCTATAATGTAGCAGAGAAGAAGATGTTGGAGGAGACCCAGGCAGTGGATTAATAAACACGTATCCAAGTAATATGTCATCAGGTCATGGTAAATGCTATAAAAAATAAAGCTGAGGTAACAGAGAATAATTGTATCACTGAGTGGGTAGTTATAATAAATTGTTCAGGGAAGATATATCTGGTGAGGGGAAATTTCAGCAGAAACTAAATAAGGTGAGGGTGAAATCATATAGCTATTCATTTGATGGTAGAATAGCATGTGCAATAAGGGGATATAAGTGTACTCTTAACAGCAGAGCTAGCAGTGTGAATTTTAACAGCTCATGAGGAAACATTCTGGCACTAATTATTAAAAGTGAAAATACATAAATTTTTGCCCCACAATCCCACCTTAGAGATTCTTCCCCGTAGGGAAAGGCCATTAAATACATTAATATTTATTATATATATATATACACACACACACACACACTGATGACTACTGCAGCACTGTTTTTTTAATTTAATCTTTACTGTATTTTTTCCATTACTATTTAGTCCCCTTATACTCCCTCCCCCCAGCAATCACCACATTCTTGTCCATGTCCATGAGTCCTTTTCCCTTTCGCTCAATCCCTCCACCTCCTAATCTCCCCCCTCCTTACCCGTCACCCTGCTCTCCATCTATGAGTCTGTCTCTGTTTTACTTGTCCGTTCAGTTTGCTCATTAGAGTCCTCATATGCGTGAAATCATATGGCATTTGTCTTTCTCTGACTGGCCTATTTCACTTGGCATAATGTGGGGCATTTACACATTGGAATTCTACTTGGCCATAAAAAAGGAGAAGTTTTACCTTTTGCAATAGTATGTATGACGGCACTGTTTTTAGTGCCAAAAGACTGAACATGAAGTACCGTATTTTTTGGACTATAAGATGCATCAGACCATAAGATGCATGTAGGTTTTAGAGGAGGAAAATAGGGGAAAAAAACTCACTCCACCACTGCCCCCCCCAGTGAGCCAGGTAAGCTACATTTGGACTATTACACACACCCCCATTTTCCTCCCAAGTTTGTGGGGGGGAGGTGCTTCTTATAGTCTGAAAAATACGGTAAATGTCTATCAATAGAAGTGCAGGGCAGAATAAATTCGTTTACTGTATCATGCAATATACAGCCACAAAATATGATCTATAGACATCATTATTAATACCGGAGAGGTCCATGTGGCTTTTTTGAGTCAAAATATCAAGATGTAAAAAGCTCTATATTATGATTCTGTTTTTAAACAAACAAAATGCAGAATATATCCCTACAAATGAATAAGTGTATACATTTAAAAATACATATATATCTAACTTTATCACCACCGAGAAAAATAATGAGATTTGTATATTGGCTTACTAATATAAATTACTGATGGTAAGAAGAACAAACCAAAAACATGAAAGAAAATATAATGCATTATAGACTTTCATGATATGTTCACATTTATTCAGCTTGGTGAAAGTGTATATACCACATAAATACACAAATACATATTAACATTCTTTTATTATGTCTTAGATCTTTAGACAACGTGGTCCTTGATGAAAAAGAAAAAATATAAAAATAATATATTTGATTGGTCACATTTGCTCATTGGTATTTAATAAACTTAAAATAAATAATCCACTCCCCACCCCAAAAAACCTACTGCTACCACCAATAAAAATCTTATTCACTTTAGGGAAAACAAAGTAACAAAAATATTTATCTAAATAGCCCTTGGAGTAAAGAGAAATTTAGAATGATGAAAAGCAGAAGATATTACAAAAAATACCTTCAGTTAATACAGCTAAAGCTGCACTGAGAGAAAATATATAAGCATAAATATTTATTTTATTAAAAGACTGAACACAAGTAATCTGAGCAGTCTAATTAATAATAAGGCAAAAAATTTAAAAAGCACAAAATACTTGATAAAAATAAAACTAATAGATAAATGTATAGAAATGATAAAAATAAAACTTGGTACTTTGGATGTATTAAATCAGAGATTGATAATTTCAATTATCATTTGTGTCAAATAATAAGACACCAAAAGAAAATATATAGTAGGGTATGAAAAGTGCAGAAGAGGTATGGAAGACTTCAAAATAATTATGAGATTATAAGATATTTATATAATATTGTTTAAAAATTACAGATACTGAAAATTTTTAAAATTCTAAATAAATAAAATGTTAGCAAGTCAAAAGATATTGGACTAATTAAAGGTCTAGTAGTACTTGTTTTAGTAATGCAAAGATAAGTTTATATTGGAAAATGAGAAAATTAGAAATGCATTGGTATTATCTATTATAACATCAAATTAACATACAGAACAAATATGAATTTATGTATAGAAGTTGGGAAGCATTTTATAAAATGTATTAACATATTTTTGAATTTGAAAATATAAGTACAAAATTAAACAAGACAAGCTACCTGAATATGATAAAGACTTTTGCTAAAAATCAACATTAACTTCATTATTATAGCTACATATTGAAGAATTTACAGTTATAATTGAGAAGGCTAAGACATGAAGGTCAACCATCAACATTTTTATTCAACATTATTTTTTAGGTCGTTGCTAATGCAATTGCTACACATACACACAATATGTGATATTAATAATGGGAAAGGAGAGACAGAATTGGTATTTGAAGATGATTCAATAGTATGCCTAGAAAACTAATGCCAGGTTAGAACAAATAAACAAGTAAAGGAAATTGATAAAAGAAAAATATTTAAAAATATATACCTTTACTATGATAATCCTTTAAAAATTACAATTTAAAATAAAAATTTTATTTATAAAAAGAAATAAAGTTATAAAAACTTAAATTACAAATGGCTCAGAATCAAAAAGTTTACTATATTATATTATTAAAGGATAGAAAATAATGCCAATATTTGTAGATGATTGCTTGGTATGAAAACATTTTTTCAAAATGAAGTGACTTAACACTTGAATTAAAATTAGTTCCAAATTTTTATGGTGACATATGGTCTCATGTTTTGGAGCTTAAGAAAAGCATGGGAGGATACAGCAGACTATGCACATCCATTACTTAAATCTGGTGGAAATAGAAAGGGTAGGGAAATGCTATGTATGCTTTATACATTGCTATACTAAGTTGTTTCTCAATGCTTTTCACTTTTGTCAAAATATAATAGCATTTTGTTGTCGTTAACAATGTGTGAGCTTTGGATGTAGACAACTTCTATACTTGTCCGTGCTTATTCTTTATTTGCTAACGCCATTTCTTTGGGAAATTCACTTTACCCATCTAAGCCTCAACTTCCTTATCTTTAACATGGGGATAACAATGGTTATTACCTCTATGGTTGATGTGAGGATTAAATAAACTGTATGCGTATCTAAGGGCACAGATTAGCAGAATGAACACTCTTAGTAAGTGGAAACCATCCTGTCTTGTATAAAAGGGGCCTTGTTCTCATGGTGCTTCCTGTCCAAACTGTTTAACAGTTTCCCCCAGGCAGCTATGGTGTAAGGGGAAAGGTGTCAGGTTTTAAATGCATGAGTATTGAACCTAGTTAAGTTGAAATTGGCACATTTCTGCATAAGTAAAAGTGTTTTTAAAATAGTTGATGATCATGCTATTATTTAGCTAACTTTCAAAAATTTTTATTATAGGCATCCTGACAAATTTATATTTGTAACCTAATAAAATAATGGCTAAGCCAATCAAGCTGTGGGAGTTGAAATTTTGCTATTTCTTGACTTACATGGAGGCCTGTGATATTCCTGGCCTGACCAGACACTTATTTAGGGAAAAGGTACATTATCTTAGTACCTCCTGCTCACCCAAAATGGTTGATGAAATGTGTTCTTGGAACTATATATATGACCCTCACCTTCACAATGCATGGAGATGGAAATTAGTCTTCAGATCATGGACACTGGCATATCATTTAACTCCATTTTATCAATAATATGTTTTAGTTCATTTCCAAGGTATTTCATTCTTGAAACACACTAAAAAAACTAGGAAAATAACCAGGTGTTTCATACTGACAGGTAATGTGAACAATTTTAATGTTAAACCACTTCATAGCAATTTCTTTTACAATATTTAAAAGTGTTATGAAAAAGGGGAAGGGACAGGCAAAGGAACACAAACAGAGGACTCTTGGGCACAGACAATGAGGAGGATTGACTGTGGGAGTAGGGGGTGATGGGGTAGGGGGGAGCAATGTGGAAAAGGCAGGGCAACTGTGGCTGAACAACAATACATAAAAAAAGTGTTATGAAAATTGCTTTTGTTTCTTTGTAGTAGATTTAAATACACTTTGATTAAATCATATACGATATACATTTAACCTTAAAGTTAACATCCCACTTAAAAGAATTCCAACATTTGAATGGAAATCTATTTTCTTTTAAATCCAAAACTCATGAATATCCAGTGCTAGGTGGTAGCCGCCACATGTGAAAAACTTTTGCCCTATGCCCAGGCATGTTCCAATCCCTCTTGTCACCATGATACTCCTCCCATTCAAAAGGGCACTATTTTAATTACACTTGTTTATTACTTAATTTTTTTTTATTGTGACAGTGGTCTGAGAACAATTATTCTAGGAAGGACTCCTGATTTTGCCCATGTTATTGTTTTACAACTTAGTTGACTACCATCCTGTGACAAAATGTATTGTCATTATAGTTTATCACATTTCCCTTATTTTATTTTCAGTATGAAAGTCCAGACTCAACTGGCTATGACTGCTTTTGGATATTTTGAGTCATGTTCAAAACTGATGCTCTAAAAACTGAAAATGCACACAATGGCTTGGAGAGTAATATGATGAAAATGCATGAATTTTGGTCATGAGATTTTTTTTAAAAGGACATAATAAGTGGTGTAAATAGAGTATTCATTCATTGAAGAATTTTTTAAAGATTTTACTTATTTTATTTTATTGGGTGGGGAAGGCGGGGAAAAAGAGAGGGAGAGAAACATCACTGTGTGGTTGCCTCTCACAGGCCCTCAACTGGGGACCTGGTCCGCAACCCCGGCATGTGCCCTGACTGGGAATGGAACCAGCAACCCTTTGGTTCACAGGCTGGTGCTCAATCCGCTGAGCCACACCAGCCAGGGCTGAAGAATTTTTTTTTTTAATGCCAAAAGGTAAGAATAGTATAGGAAATGTAGAAGCCAAAGAACTTATAAGTATGACTCATGGACATGAACTACAGTGGGGGAATGTGGGAGGGAGGGGGTGGGCAGGATGGAGTGGAGTGAAGGGGGGAAATGGGACAACTGTAATAGCATAATCAATACATATATTTAAAAAGTAATTAAAAAATAAAAATAAAAACAAAAAACCAAAATCCTAACGCTGTAATTATATTGAAGAAGGACATAGAACCCATATGTCCACTTTTGTATATCTTGCGTTCTAACAGGGATACTAATATCAATTAGGTAAATCACACACACACATAAAAATACATACATACATACATACATAGATGCATACATACATACATACATACATACATACGAGGAGCAGGTTTTCTATAGCCTGATGTGGGTGGGTAGGGCATAACTGAGAAGAGGAAAGTGCATTTCAATCAGAGGGAACAGAATAAGTGGGAGGCACTGAGCAACTGAGGGAATGCTGGCCTGGAGAGACAGAGGGGCAGCAGGGAGATAGATGAGAGAACAGAGTGGGCCTGGCAGTCCCACAGAAGGTTTCAAGTCAAGGAGGACCAGTGCCTGGCACACAGAACTCAATGACTGTTAGGTTCCTTCTTGTTGTCAGTAGCTACCCATAATCTATTAAAATTATCTGGGGATTTTTATGTAACACATACATGTCTTGCCATATATAAAAATTTAAAACAGAATTTTAAATTTATGCTGATGATTAAATAGTGTATAACACATTATGAGATATAAATTTAGATGCCCCTTAATTCATTCCTTTTTTTTCCTTAGAAACTCAGCAAGAATTTTAGCTAACCAGTTCAAGATGAAAACAAAGCTTACTTTTATACTAATATTTATCAATCTCTTCATGGTATTAACAATATGATTATACATTGGATGTGATAGTAGAATATTAAATTAATTTACTCATTTTAAAATTAATGACTGATTTAAATTTAAATGTTGCCTATAATTAATTTTCACAGCTCATAAAGAAATACTGGACATCTACCAAATTGCATTTGAATAATCTCTCCTGTTCCTGAGTACAAGAATTCCATGCATATTAGCAGCAAGCCTTAGCAGGCATTGGGGCTTCAACCTATCATGCAGTGGTTCCTCAGTTCCTTCTAAAAACAGCTCCTCCCCAATGTTCTGCTCTTTGTTACTAGATGTAACCTATATGTAGGATGTTGCAGTTCTGAAATTGAAGATGATTATTATCATGATAATTTGGTATACTCCTGTTGTGAGGGTGTATACCATTTAAATACCTCAGCACCAGTTCATTGATTTTGTTGAGGGTCAAAGTTAGAAGCACCATCAATAATCTCAATACAACATAATGCTATGCATGGTAGAAAATTTAAACATTTATTTGCTGAGTTGACTCTTACAGTGTCAAGGGGGAAAGTACAGTTAATAGGATAACAAGTACCTATGGTCATATTTAAGCAGATTTAGCATGAAGACTCATGATATTTACATGTCCTCATCATATTTTTGGTTTCTTTTATTATGTATAAGCATAAGAAATCATTTTCTATTTTAAATACTCTATTTTATCATTGCAACAACAAATACTACAAAACAAATATTAAAATTTTTAAAAAGGTGTTTTACTAATTATGGAATGCCTGCTTGGTATTAGACTCTGAAAGAAGCCCAAATATCCACTTAAATAAAAAATTCAAGATAACCCAAAATTTAACCAGAGGTAATAGTGCCCAAAATGAACCTATTTTAACCACCTATCTTCTTGGGTTTTAGTATGCTTTTTAACATTATATAATAAAAAAAAAGTCAAGGTAAGAAAAAAACCCCAAAATTATAAGATAGTAACAAATAGTAAATAAACTTTAATTCCATGATACAATTATGATTTACATATATTGATAAATATATAGAACTACAATAGATATAGATAGATAGATAGATAGATAGATAGATAGATAGATAGATAGATGGTAGGTAGATAGATGGTAGGCAGATATGTGTTGTGCATGGAATTAAGTATATTTCTTTTTAACATTCTGGAGCCATTTGGTATTTCCTGAAGTTTGCCTTGGTACCATATGAATGGAAAATATATAAGTAACTTTTACAAAAGAAATGGTAGTTCAACTTGACAATTTTTAATCTTACTTTAATACTGTGAGACCAATATTCATCATACTGTGCATTCAATTTAAAGTGAAAATGAAAATCCATTTTTTGAGCTATAGAATGTTCAAAGCTCAGGTTGTCTAAAATAGCTTAGATTTTTAACATTGTGTTAGAAAGAGTTTTCAAGGAAACATTTACATTCATTTCAATGTTTAATTTTTGTTAGGTTTCAATGTATTACATTTAGGAAATATATAGTCTTTAATTTTTTTTCTCATATGCAGGTACTTACTAATAGATGTTTGTCATTTCTGCCAATAATTTTACGTTAAAATCACACATTTTCCTTACACATCAATTTCTTTGTAATATACTAGATGCACATTTTTTCTAAAAATAAGGTCCTGAAATGGTATAAATTACAGTTATTGAACCCTTATGCATCATGCTTTTATTGATAGTATTTGTGGAGTTTCAGCTGGTTTAATTAATAAATATTTTCTTTATTTGATCAACACAAATTAAAGATTACATGTTTAAACAGTTATTCAAACTTCTTAAAGGAATAAGTAGCCATAAACCCTTGCAAAATATCAGTTTACAAAGATACAAGTGTGATTCATAAGTTAAGGTCATATATTCATTGACATTGTTCCTACTGGTTTCTGTTAATCCTATCATAAAATTTAATTCAAGTATTGTAAGCCACTTTGTTTAACTATATGTAGCCATAATGAATATAATTGAATTACTTTAAACTACTCAGACTTTGCAGTTATTCTAAATGTCTTCACTTAGTGAGTTTTTTATGCATTTTTAAAATAAGCTGTAATCAAATTAAACAGTGTTTCATTTTCTATACTTTTCTTAGACTAATATAGCAGCTTATTGAAGAGAAATCATCTTTTTCTTTATTGTTGTTCAATTACAGTTGTCCCCATTTTCCCCCATTGCTCTCCCCTGCCCTACCAACCTCCCCCACCTCATCAGTCCCTAACCTGTGATCCATTACCATGGGTCATTTATACATTTTCCTTGACTTTACCCTTCCCCTTCTTTCCCCTGTAATCCCCCTCCCTACTCCCCTCTGGTCACTGCCAGTTTATTCTTGACTTCCATGTCTCTGGTTCTATTTTGCTCATTTGTTTTGTTCATTAGATTCCACTTATAAGTGAGTTCATAACGGTATTTGTCTTTTACCACCTGGCTTAGTTCACTTCGCATAATGCTCTCTAGTTCCATCCATGCTGTCATGAATGGTAGGAGTTCCTTCTTTCTTCCTGCTGAGTAGTATTCCAATGTTAAACATATCATGGTTTGGGGATCCACGCATTTACTGATGGGCCCTTAGGTTGTTTCTAGCCCTTGGCTACTGTAAATAATGCTTCTATAAACATTGGGGTGCATAGGCTCTTTTGAATTGGTGTTTCAGGATTCTTAGGGTATAATCCCAGCAGTGGGGTCCCTGGATCACAAAGCAGTTCCATCTTTAGTTTTTTGAGGAAATTTCATACTGTTTCCACAGTGGTTGCACCAGTGCATCCCCACCAACAGTGCACAAGGGTTCCCTTTTCTCCACATCCTCATCTGCACTTGTTTGTTGATTTGTTAATGATGGCCATTCTGACTGGTGTGAAGCGGTATCTCATTGTGGTTTTATTGTATGTCTCTCTGATTGCTAGCAATTTTGAGTATCCTTTCATATTTTATGTGCCCTCTGTATGTCCTCCTTGGAGAAGTGTCTGTTCAAGTCATTTGCCCATTCTTTAATTGTACTGTTTGTCTTCCTGATGTTGAATCATATGAGTTCTTTATATATTTTGGAGATCAAACCCTTGTCCAAGATATCATTGGCACATATGTTTTCCCATACAGTTGGTTCCCTTTTCATTTTTATGATTGTGTTCTATAAATTATAGATGGTACCTCAGATATGGCAGTTATGTTTTGCTTAAATGTGTAGTCTTTTAAAATTCAAAACACATTTCTGAACTAAATTATTAGAAAATTCTGAATGGAAGTTTATTTTCTTCTTTTGTAAGGAGCCTGACTCAAACCAACAAGCTATACCATATTTAACATAGAGACACTAGGTGAACTCCCATTAAAGTCAGAAAAAAAGACAAGAGTTTTCATGTCACCTGGCCAGTGTTAAAAAGTAATTTTACAAACAAGTTTACTTTTCATTCAGATTGTTAACTCTGTTCAAAATTTTTTTCTTTGTATTTTATAAATAGTTATAGGAGACAGTATTTTGTGGGGCAAAAAATTAATTTTGGATTTTGGATCCAGCACTGGCTGGCTGTTTAAACTTGTCCAAGACAATTAATCTACTATCTTTAACATCTAATGAGTCACAACATCAACAACAAAAATCTATCTTATGAAGTTGTTACAAGAGCATCCCGAGGAAAACACTTTGTAAGGGCAATATTACATTTGAGATGATTATTAACATGAACAGAAAAAAACATATTATTTTTATTTTATTAATTTTGAACCTGCTTTGTTTCCCCCTCATGAACTGTACATTCTCCTTACCCATGTGTTTTTACTATTCTCTCCAAATATGCTGCATCTTCTAGATTCTCCACCCAGATGGGTTTTGTTTATTTTATTGACTATGCTATTACAGTTGGTCCATTTTTTCTCCCCTTAATGCCCCTCTGCTGTACACCCCCTCCTCCCTCCATCATCCCCCCCCCCCCCCTTAGTTCATGCCCATGGGTCATACATATAAGTTCTTTGGCGGCTCCATTTCCTATACTTTTCTTAACCTCCCCATGCCTATTTTGTACCTACCAATTATACTTTTTATTTCCTGTACCTTTTGCCTCATTCGCCCTCCTCCCCTTCCCCACTGATAACCCTCCAAGTGATTTCCATTTCTGTGATTCTATTCCTGTTCTAGTTGTTTGCTTAGATTAAAGATAAGGAGAGAATCTTAAAAGCAGTAAGAGAAAAGGAGACAGTTACCTGCAAAGGAGTTCCCATGAGACTATCAGCTGATTTCTCAAAAGAAACCTAATAGGCAAGAAGGGACTGAAAAGAACTATTAAAAGTCATTAAAGGCAAGGACCTACATCCAAGAGTACTCTATCCAGCAAAGCTAACATTTAGAATGGGAGGGCAGATAAAGTGCTTTCCAGATAAGGTCAGGTTAAAGGAGTTCATCACTACCAAGCTCTTATTATATGAAATATTAAAGGAACTTATCTAAGAAAAAGAAGAAGATCAAAACTATGAATTGTAAAATGACAAACTCACAACTATCAACAACTGAACCTAAAAATCTACCCTGATGTTTTTATTAGTGTTTTCCCTGTGTTTCGATTACCCTTTTTCTATGATATCTGTTGATAGAAAAGTAATCCTCAGCCTTCCAGGTAACTAACTGTTCCTTCCGTACACTAGACAATCTTTTATTTATTTATTTAATTAATTTACTTATTTATTGCTTATAATGGAGCTTCTCCCATTCTTCTTATTAATTATAGCATTTGTGTCTGAATCCCCTGTCTCTCCAGAGTAATCTGAGTCAGCATTTGGACATCACCAGGTGTCTTGTTAGAAATGCGGAATCCTAGGACACACACCAAACCAAGATCCCTGGGTGATTCTGATGCACATTGCAGTTTGGGGTGGAGAGAAGGTGAAGCCAGAGCTTCTCTGTCTTGCCTCAGTACCCTTCACAAGGCTCTGCATCATCCAATTCGTTGCACATAATAGGTATTCAGTAAATAGGTGTTGAGTTAAATTGAATTTTATTTTAGTATTATGAAGTGAGGAAAATTCAGTTGTCAAAAAATCAGATATTGGAAAGAATGTTTTAAAGTCAGAGCAAGAAGAGAGCTATTCATTATTGATGCTCCTCACATCAACTAATCAATATTTCCTGGTCATCAACAACTACTGTATTTTTTCATGCATAAAATATTAGTATGGATCCTTGATCTTATAAAAGAAAAGATCTTCAGTCTAACCTTCACCTTCAAAGAATTCACTTAGATAACCGAATCAAAATGTGGTTGCTTTGTCCTTCTTGTAAATATTTAATATATGCTATTAGAAGTCCTGACAGAACTTTAAGGCATTGTGCATGCAGTAGTGACTGGTAAATAGCATGATGTGATTTCATTAAAGTATTTAAACAGATCAATTCATCATTTGTCTTGTTTTTTTCTAAACATTGAAAGACCCATGAGCAACAATTTCTCATTTACAATTAAAGTAAGACAATTTTGGAATGTAAGATATTTTTTTTCTTTATGATTTTAAATCAATTGTGATATTTTTCTTCCATACTTAATTACAAAGATTTTTTGGGGGTAGAATTCAATTAAAATTTTAAAAGGGTTAGCAGTGCCATTAATTGATATTTACCTCTCTGTATACTCTAATTGTTGTGAATTAGCCCATCTCTAATTGTAGGTAGTTTCCTTTCGTTGCCTAGAAAGTTGCAAGTCTGCTCATTCCTCTATAAGTTGATATGTGCTTAGGGAACAGAAACTAATTTTAACATTAGCTGAGCAAAATGTTATTAGGACAGCTAATCTGATAAAAAAAACACCCCCGGCAAAAGTCCTTTTTTTGGTAATGTAATGCTATTTTAATGGAAATGGCCTTTTTATGAAATACAAGTGACAAAGACTTGAATAATGCCTGTGAGCTTTTTATTTAATTTTGTGTTTAATAATTTGTTAATAAAGGGAGAATAGGAGCACTTCATTCTTACCATTTTAGATATGGAATGGATTTTTAAAGTAGAATTGTAATGTAAACGTTCACTTTTATTTAAAATAACTTTTTAAAATAACAAGCCTAGGCCCTAATTGATCCTCTCAAAGTGTGTGTGTGTGTGTGTGTGTGTGTGTGTGTGTGTGTGTGTGTGTGTGGCGTGCCCACTGTAAGTAGGAAGGCTTCGGGAAGGATGTCATATTTGTAACATTTGTCATCACTGCTATTTTCCATTCAGTAATTTCCTATATTCACAGATGTGTGCAACCATCATCAAAATTGATTTTAGAAGACTCTTAGCACCCCTTCTCAAAAAGAAACACTGTGAACATTCTTTGAAAAAGTCATTCTTTATTTCAAATCCCCCACCCCCAGCTTCCAGCCCCAGGCAATTGTTGATCTACTCTCTGTCTCTATACTTTTGCCTCTTCTGGACTTCCCATCTCAATGTAATCATGCAATATGTGGTCTTCTGTGGCTGCCTTGTGACCAGCTTCTTTCACTTAGCATGATGTTTTCCTAGCTTATCATGTTGCAGCATGTATCTGTTTCATTAGTGTTTGTTACTGAATAACATTCTATTGTCATTAGGTACATTTAATGTATCCATCTATCATTTGGTGGCCACTTGGGTTATTTCCACTTTCTGGCTATTATGAATAAAGCTGTTGTGAACATTTGTATGCCAGTATTTGTGTGAACACATGTTTTCAATTTTTTTTTTGGAGTATATTCTGGTAGCTAGGAGTGGAATTACTGAGTCTTAACTCTGTTTACCATTTGAGGAACTGCCAGACTGTTTTCCAAAATATTTTATCATTTTATACTCTCACCAGCAATGTGTCAGAGTTTCAATTTCTTCATATCCCCTCCAACACTTGTACTTATTTTTTTTGGTATAGCCATCTAGTGGAGTGGTATATAATTCTGGTTTTCATTTGCCTTTCCCTCAAGGTTAATAAACTTTTAATATGCTTATTGGCAATTTGTATGTATTTGGAAAAAATCTATTCATATTCTTGATCATTTGTTAATTGAGTTACTTCTTATTACTGAGTTTTTAGAGTTTTAGATATGTATAAATAATCTGAATAAAAGTCTATATTAGCCATGTGATTTGCAAATATATTTTCTAGTCTGTGGGATGTCTTTTCATTTTCTTGATGGTATCCACTGAAGCTCAAAAGTTTCTTTTTAATTTTAATGAAGTCAAATTTATCTATTTTTGTCTTTTGGTGTCTGTCATATGTGAGAATACATAGCCCTGTCTGAGGTCATGGAAATTTTTTCCTGCATTTTCTAAGAATCTTATCATTTAAGCTCTTACATTTAGGATCATGATATTTTTTGTTTTAATTTTGGTGTATGATGTGAGAAAGGGATTCAGTTTTATTCTTTTGCATATGAATATCCAGTTTGCCAACACCATTTGTTGAAACAAATTTTCTCCCCCTATTGAATTATCTTGATTCCCTTGTCAAAAGTTAACTGACTACAACTATACTTCTAATTCTATTCCATCGATGGACGTATTTACCCTTAGGCCAGTACCATGCAGTCCTAATTTACAAAATCTGTACCTGTAGAAGGTTTTGAAATCAGGAAGTATGAATCTTCTATCTCTTTTTTCCCCCAAGATTGTTTTAGCTATGCTGGGTACCATGAATTTGCATATAAATTTAGGATCAGCTTATAATTTGATAGGGATTTCATAGGTATTACATTGAATCTGTAAATTAACTTCAGGAGTAATGACATCCTAACAATCTTCACAGTTTCAATTAATGAATGTGGAGTGTCTTTCTATTTATTTAGATATTAATTTATTTTAGCAATTTTTGTACACTTCACAGAAAATATGTTTGTACCAGTTTCTTAGGATTTATTCCTATTTTATTATTGATTTTTAAAATATTTACTGTATATGCTGTCTTTTGCTGAGCTCATTTTTTACATCTTTATTTTTATTGTAGTAGAAAATTTAACATGAGCTCTACTCCACAGATTTTTAAGTGTTCATTCCAGTATTGTTAACTGTATGCATAATGTCGTGCAGGCCTCTACAACTCAATAATCTTGCATAATTGAATATTTATACACGTTGACCACCAACTCACTATTTCCCCCTCCCCCCACCCGCTGGATACCACCCGCCATTCCACTCTTTGCTTCCATATGTCTGACTCTTGTTGGCATTGGTAGTATAGTGGTGAGCATAGCTGCCTTCCATATGTCTGACTGTTTTAGGTAACTCATGTAAGTTAAATCATGCAGTATGTTCCATTGGTGACTAGGTTGTTTTGCTTAGCATGAAGTTCTCAAGGTTCATCCATGTTGTAGCGTGTGCCAGATTTTTCTTCCTTATTAAGGCTGAAAAATATTCTTATTTCTTATTTCTTATTCTTAATTCTATTATATGTATACAATATTTTTCATTCATTCTTCTGCTAATAAACATTTAGGTTATTTTCATATCTTGGCCATTGTGCATAATGAATATGGAAATGCAAATATCTCTTTGAGATCTTAATTTCAATTCTTTTGAATAAATACATTGAAACTGTATTGCTGGATCATGTAGTTTTTTTCTGCTCTTATTTACTCTTTTTTAGGATCCTCATACTGTTTTTACGTAGTGGCTGAACCATTTACATTCCTATCGATAGTGCACAAGGGTTCCAGTTTCTCCACACCCTCGCCAGCACTTACTATTTTTTGATTTTTTGATGATAGTCATTCTGAAAGGAGTGAGGTGATATCTTGTTACAGTTTTAATTTGCATTTCCATGATGATTAATGATACAGAAAAATCAATACAATACCTATAAAAATTATATGGCATTGTTTTACAGAAGTAGAAACTTATAATTTATTAAAGATTTATACTTAATTTAGAAAGAAATTATAGTTATAAGCTGTATTTTATGTTTTATATTTTATGCTATTACTGTTATACATATAACTCTAATATATCTAACAAATTAAAAAATAGATTGTTGTAGTTATTTATATAATTCGTTAGCTTTCAGAGATGCTGAAAGATAAAATGAAACTATTTATTTATAGTGTTTGTTATATTAACCTTCTTTAACATTTCTTTTTCTGTGGATTCACGTTACCGACTGGTTCGGTTTCCCTGGGATGGTAATTGTTTAGCAGAGCTCACGTTGTCCCTTTCACCAGCCTCTCGGTTAGTCTGTCCCTGGAACACATGCTCTTAGGCTCCAGTAATTGCAGGCATAGTTTTTGAGGCTGGTCTCTGAGGTTGTTCTGATTCGGATAGGGCTATTTTTAACTGTTCCTTTTCCTGGTTCTCTCTAATAAACTATTTGGCTTATGGTTTAGTTTGTTGCTTCCTTGAAGCTGCCAGCCTTCTCTTAATTGCTTGCCTCTAAGGATCCATTGTTTCTGAGAGCACCCATTACGCTTGAAATTCCCCATACTCTGTTCAAAATGAAGTCAGTTTCCTTGAAAGAGCTTCGCATCACTGTTTCAACTGTCTACCTCTTCCACCAAACAAACCTCTGAACAATTACTCAAGAGACAGTCTAGGGTCAAGCGGCCTTCTCATCCTGGAGTGTTATCCCTGCTATAGAAGCAGGGTGCTATGGGGGATGGTAGCCTTTGATCTTCTTATCTTATCTGCCAGCATAGAACTTCACCCTAAAGGTGAGCTGAATCAAGGGTGATTGGGTTAAGGCAGTCTTGGCCTGTCATACCTGTCAATAAAAACTCTGTGTTATGAGTGGGGACTGGGTGGAAAAGTGACCCCATACCTTCCTAGCCATACTTGCCTGGAATTTAGTCTCTACCATGCAGAGTAGGAGGATGGTGATAAATGATGGCAGCCTGGCCTCTGGTAGACGTATTACAGCCTTTCGAGGAGAGGTGGAGGGATTGCAACCTTGTCTTCTTGGCCCCACCCTCTTGTGGAACTTCCATCACCCGGAGCTGGAGAGGGGGAGGAGAGGAAGCAGGTGGTGGCTCAAGTGCAGACTGTTACTGTCTGTACTGAGATATAGTGTATTTTCTTAAATAAATGCTTCTTTTTTTTCCACTGTGCACCCTTAGAACACACTTTATAGACTTAGATGGTTCTCTTTGTAGCGTGTGTTTTGTAATTTCACCTATTGTGGTTGTCTCATTGGAGTGAGGATCTGGGGAGCCCCCTCTCCGGAAGGTGTCTGTGGTTTATGTCTGTTGGCATAGGGGCACCGCGTAAAATGTACTGAGATGCCACGGACTTCATGAACAGAGGAAGTTCGGGGACTTTTATACTAGGACACGTTAGTAAACTTATCTGTACCCCCACATTTGCATCTTCAAAAATAGGAATTATAATATACTCCTCAAACAATGGTTTTGATTAAATAAAATACATCTATCAACATTCCTGTCACATATGGAACTAGTAATAAATTTGAATATTTTTCACTTATATCTTATATGTTTGTTACACATATGCTATATTTAAATGGTATGTAAAATACTACAATTATTATAATAGCATTTAAATATTTAAAAAATGTTTTGCTCCATTTAGCTCCTTAATTCGACCTAATTAAAGTTATTGGTATACGGTATCCTGTTTGTAGAGATAGAAGTGAACTCATGTTTACATGAAATTCAACAAATAGATTGTAAATAGAAACCAGCAAAAAAAGAAATACATGAAAATCCTCTGCATCCCTTTAAGTCTATAATCAAAGTATAAATCTCGGTTTATGATACCTCCTGGGAATTCAGACCCAGTAGGAAATGATGACCCAGTCCTGTCCTTGGGAACATCAGGTCTTCACATCTCATCATTGCTCACCAGGAATTTCTTGGCCTTGATCATTATTGACTAATTTGGGTACATTTAAAACTGAAAGCCAAAACCCATGCAGCTTGAATGTATGGAAGCCTGTAGTTTTTATGACAGAGAGCTTACTTCTTTTAGTTTATTAATTTATGTCAAACTTTCAAATATATTTTTACTTAGTAGAAGTTGTCTATAGGATCCCGAGTCTTTCTTAAAATATATGTTATCTGGGAGCTCCAAGAATATGTTCTTAAACACTGTTTAAAAATTGTCCCCTTTTTAGTCCGTATTTCAATACTAAGACATTTTCCAACTCTAGTATTCAGAATCTACACCCAGAGAGCTCATGCAACTGTTGTTTCTCACTGGCAAAAATTTAGATAAACAATACAGTGGAGATTATATTGGAAAGGTCAGTGTGACATGGTGGTTTTGAATTGCCTTTTAGCAGTATTAAAAATACATAGTTATTATTTAAAATTAGGGAGTGAAGTTGAAGCAGTAAGATCATCCTCTCCTAGTCAGGAATCACTTAGCTAAAAGAAAGGGGAACCCACATCTACTTAAACTAACTACACAAAAAAGGTTCATTGTGAGGTATTCCTAATAGCATAGAATCCACTTGCTAGTGATATTATTGGGCCTCACAGGGTCTAGAAAGCTGTCTTTAGGGGCATCTCTCTCTTCCTCTCTCTCTATCTGTTCTTTTTCTTTGCACATTTCTTCCATTCATGTCTGCAAACTAGTTCTCTTGGCAAGGCCTTCACTCTGTGTTCCTTTATGATTTTAGTCCATCTGTATGTGGCTTTATTTTTCCCAACTGCCGGCTTGGGCTGTCTTTTGCTGTACACTTCCCCATCTCTTCTCTATACCTCAGTGCCTCAGCATAGGTGACCTAATTCCAAATTCCACATAGAGAAATATAATTGGCTGAATGTGTATACGTTGTCTGCTCTTGGTTTAATTACTGTGACTGAAAGGATGAAGTCTGCATTACGTTGTGCTGTTGTAGTGAGAGTTATAGGTAGAACTAGTTCTCTAAGAGAAAAAAGTCATCTTGCAGATCTATTATGTGCGTCTAGTAAACTCCTTAAGGGAAGAGATCATCTCCTATTAATTTCTTTCCCCAGCACCTTGCACAGGTTTAGAATGAATATTGAATAAAATAATCTTCATTTCAATGTCAATTTGCATTTTCCCTCTAGGAGGCGTTGGTATTGATTGACACAAATAGAGGATTCCAGTCCCCATACTCCTTTTTATTTTGGTGGATATTATTTAGGTGACTTTTGCCTTTGAAAATGGTTAACTTTTTTTTTTTTTTTTTGGAAAGTGGACATCTTTGAGCACACCTCAAAGGACATTTTCCATACCTGGTAATGGAACAACAATGAAGGTACCACCATACCTATCCATTCTTGGAGACAAGTGATTCCCAATTATTTTTAGTAGTGCAGTTATGGTAAAATTTTGCATAGAACACAAATTAAAAAAAAGATTAAAATGGCATGCATAGTTAGAGCAGATGTGACTAGCCAGACTCTGCCCATTAACATTCTTGTCCATTCATCCTCCAAAAAAGCCTCCCCACAATCCTGGAGGTACCCCTATCATAGAAACTCAAGGGATCCAGAGACTAAGATTTCTAAACCACTGCTTTCAGAGAAAAAGCAGGGAACTTCTAGTGTAACTTGCTCAATTTCTGAATATACTTACAGTTTTATTTACACATGAGAATGTGATGCAAACGATTTTATGAAGACATAGAAAATGGTTTTATTGTCTTTATCTTCCCATTGCTGTAAGTTTCTTAGAGGTAAAATTCAAAGGCAGAAATTCATTTATCCAACAAATCATCACTGAGCATTATGTGTTACATTTTGTGCTTGGCGTAACAATATGAATGACAGGACCTCTGTTATCAAGACTAGAATTGTATTCAGTAAGAACATTTAAAAAATTTCTTTGTACTTAATGTAAAATAGACAGCATACTTAGAACCACCAAGAGAAAAGAACTAGCAAATATTTCAGTACCCAGAGTGAGTGCAGTAGTCCAGATTTTTACTCTCAACTTGCTCCCAAGCCATGCATTTAGATCATTTTTGGTATAACCACCAGATCATTTGGTTCTCTGGTGATTTTTATTTCCCTCTTATTCCCCAATATGACTCAAAATATTAATTTTCCAAAATGGCAAAATGTTTGAAAATTTTATAATTTACATCACTAGGTTTTTGTAGCAGTATTATATTGAAAAAAAAGAAAAATATTTCTGCTTATATTGAGAAAGTATAGGGTTTTTTTACTTCTGAGAATACAGTGTTGAAATAGCAAACTTTTTATAAGCAAATGTGTTAGTTTAATCCTAATTTATCTGCATAGAATTGTAGATATTAGAACTGAAAGGGAATTTAGAATTCATTTGTAGGCACTGTAACAGCCTGACAAGTATCCATTCATTGCTTCTTAATTTGCAACAGAAAACTAGTTTTTCTCAGGGTGGATAATGGATCTTAGCCAGGGGAAATATTGTACCAGTCCTCTTAGGGGCATTTAGAAATGTTTGAACGTGTTTTACAGTGTCAAAAAGACTAATATATGATATTGACATTCAGTGTTTGGGGTTGTAGATGCCAAATTTCCTGGAATATACGTATCTGCCCCGCATAACAAAACACTTTCTAGCCTAAAATACCCCTAGGGTACCTAGTAAGAAACACTGGTTTACCCAAATCCTTCTAATCATGTTGTCCTCTTTGTCTGATTACATTTTAATTGGTTTGTATGAGGGAGGGCACTTGCTCCACATGGAATTTCTTTATTAAAAAATTGTATATTTATTCTTGCATGTTTAAACTTGTCACTTGCAAAGTACTCTTTGTTGGATGCAATACACCTATTGAGACATTTTTTTCCACTGCTCAGAACAGTTTTTGAACTCATCGATTTTCATGCCTTTTAGTGCTTCTGCCATTTTTTGTTTCACCTCTTCTGCATTGGCAAAATGTTTCCTTTTGAGGACATTTTTCCATCTGGGGAAACATAAAAAAGTCACTCAGGGTGAGACCAGGTGAATAGGAAGGGTGGAGCATGGGGGTCATGCAATTTTTCATCAAAAATTGCTGAACACTCAGTGTGGTGTGGGCAGGTGTGCTCATAAGTCACTCATGAAATGAGCAAACACATTGGAAGAGTCTTCAAAAAAAAAAAAATCACTGAAGCCAAATGCAGCTTCTCACAACACGACCAGCTAGCACACTGATATATATGGGTTCCTAGAACACTCACCTGTAGTACAGGCAGGGGGACGCCTGTACTACAAGGGGCCCACCCACTAGAGGATTATTCTGTTTTCTGTTTTTTGGGGTCCCCCTTGTATTATGTTCACAGAAGTATAATAGTTATTAGAAGATCTAATAGGCATGAGTTTGAAGGCTTCCAATAAGTCACTGTATCCAATTCTTGAAAGCTTGAAACATGCCTCTTTTTTTACACCCTCTAAACACAATGACAGAAAGATACAAGAATAAGTTGAAGCTGTCAAGGTAGTGACACTTTATATAATTGATTCAGAAATGAAATCTCTCAATTTTAGAGCTTCAGAAGATTTAGGGATTATCTAGTTCAGTATTTATCATATTTTAACTGATTCAAGTACTCATTTATGTACAATGTATCATGGACCCCTGAGGTTCACTTACATTATTCTTACTAAAAATAACAAATATGTATAAACTTGAAACTATCACTATATATACATTTTCTAATCTTACAGCATTTCTATAATAATACAAAAGAAGTCTCAACAAATGTAAAACCAATAACATCAAAATTAAGTTTATTTCATGTGATTATAGTATTTTATGAATAAGATGATTAATATTGAATTTAATACTAAAAAATAAAATCTCATATAGGGTTCTTTTAAAAATCTATTTCTATATCTTTTACCTCAAATGACTTTGTTTATGATCACATATTGTTGGTAAATTCTCATAATTTTACCCAACATAATTTTAATTTTACCTTTATCCTTGAGACATAATTTTACATGTTTTGTGACTATTGATAAGTCAACATTTCCTTTCTGGATTTTAAAGATATTCTACAGTCTGCAGACTTCTATAGTTGCCATTGAGAAGTCTACTGTTTAGTACTGGAACTATTATATATCTGTCCTTTCTCTTTAATGGATTAAAATAATATCATTTTGCCATTCTTTAGTTTTATTATTGTGTCTCTAGACTTTTATTTATTTTTTATCATGTTTAGAAGCCATGGTGCTTCCTACGTATATACACTCATTTTTTCTTGTTTTCCTTTTCATTTAAATATAGTTTTAATTGTATTTTTCCATTGCCATTTAGTCCCCTACTACCCCTCTCCCCCAGCAATCACCACACTGCTGTCCGCGTCCATGAGTTGGTTTTCCTTTTTGCTACATCCCTCCACCCCCTAACCTCTGTCCCCCACTAGCTGTCACCCTGCTCTCCATCTATGAGTCTGTCTGTTCTTGTTAGTTCAGTTGGTTCATTAGAGTCCACATCTGAGTGATATCATATGGTATTTGTCTTTCTCTAACTGGCTTATTTCACTTAGCATAATATCTCCAGGTCTGTCCATATTGTCACAAACGGTAAATTTTTCTTCTGTTTTACAGATGAGTACTATTCCATTGTATAAATATCTGAGAGTTGTTTTATCCACTCATCCACTGATGAACGCTTGGGCTGCGATTCATTTCTTTTCATTAGTCATTCATTGCCTTTCCTTGATTTCTTCCCCTGTGACCACACTTAGATGAATATCAGCCTTTACATTTAACCTTAAAAACAGTTGAAACTCTCTAAATTCTTCATTTCCTCACTCTCTGTGATTCATTATGGTTAATTTCTTTACCTTTATCATCTATATCTTTTACATTATATTCAGTTGGGCCTAAGTTGGCATTATCCATACATTTCCAATTAAAACAATTACATTTTATTTTTAAGGTATAATTTGATTTGCTTCAACTTTTCCTGGTAGTATGTGAAATTAAAGTTGTTGGTTTGTTCTTTTTTTATGTCACCATATTTCTGTAAATATATCATACATAGTTACTCTGTTGGGTCTGTCTATGAGTTCTAATTTGTAATTTCCTTCTCAGTGCAAATCTTTTTGTTGTTTCTGCCAGATACTGTCCATGGACTCTTGCTTTTAGTATGCTTGTGAGCTTTATTTATGAACTCACATGTAACTAATCTGTGGAAAATTTGAGGCCTTAATTTGAAGATACCTTTCTTTTAAAATCATTACATTTGATTCTGCTGAGAATGGGGGGAATTACTGAGCTGGGGAAGACTTAGCTCCCCTGAAGCGTCCCCAGCAGGATCTGAAGTGTCAAGTAAATTCTTTCTCTCGCACAGTCATTGCTGACCTTCCAGATGGCTTACTGAACTTGTTTACTTAGTTGTTTTCTGGCCATTTGAAGTTTCTGTTACTTCTATTGAAAACTTAAATATGACAAAAATTATATTTGGTCCAAGATCTGGTGGTTTTGTTGTGGAAATGCCTCAGGCTTATCTAGTCCATTACATAGCTCTAAGTGGAAATTTCCTTGGTTATAGAATTTTTGCTGCAAATTTTCTATTGTTAACCAACAAATATAAGACTGTAGAAGTAAATTAGTGAAGAATTCAATTTTTAAAAATACCACTTTGAACATTTGATTTTTCAACTTTATATTGCACGTAGAATATGTTGACATCTACTCTGTAATGTTAGATTCAATCTAATTAAATGGCAAAAACTATTACCATAATAAGCTACCTAAGCTAACCACTCAGAATCAGTTTGTTGGCTTCCATGAGATAGCCAGGAGAAAGCAACCTACCCATTAACAACCAGGCTTGCTCGCCACTCTAAACAGTGCTAAGTAGTGACATTTCATTGATTTTAAAAAAGTCATTTATTGAATCCCTACCTATTTTTCAGGCATGTTCTAAGTTTTAGGGTTACAAAGTTTAATGAAACAAAATCCACTACTAGACTGCACTTAAATTCAGGGGTGGAAGACAGACAATAGCCAGTAAATAAGTAAATAGATAGATAAATAAAAAATAAGTGCAATGAAGAAAATAAAACAGCGATGTGCTTAAAAAAATGACTGAGAAGAATAATTGACTATTTGGATTCTATTATGGTGATGATTTCCCAGAGGAGGTAGGAACTATGCTGAAGACCTCAGGTGAGTATTTGTAACAAAGGCTTCAGCAAGTGCAATGGCCCTGAGGGAAAAGGGAGTTGGGCACGTTCCCAAAGTAGAAGAACAAAAAGAATGTAGGTATGATTGCAACAGGGTGATCTGTTCTTAAGAGAAGAGTGTTTGACATTCAAAACAGTAGATAAGAGGTAAGATTTCAGATCAGGAAAAATTGTTGGGATTACATTTCTTGTGCAATGAGAAGACATGTTTAGAGTGTCCATTAGTTGAATGATTATATATTTACATATATTATTCGCATAGCATATTTATATTATAGTTTATAGTTATGAATTGCATTTTAAATTTTCAATGATTTATAACTTTGTCATTTAATTTAAATACAACTATGAAAATAATGATTATACTAATACTTTAACTAACACTCTATTAAATGGTATTTCACATGGACCTAAGAACTTCAGTGAAAATTGTTGAGCAGATGCCAGAAAACAGAAAAGAGGTTGTAAGCTACTCAGACACTTGAAATTATATCTTGTATTGATTATCTTCACCAGGTTAAATGAATATTTTATTCCAAGAATTCTTTAGTCTTTTTTTTTGAACAACTTTATTGATATAAAATTGACATACAATAAACTACACATATTTAAATTGTACAATTTGAGAATTTTTGACAGATTTGTGTACCTGTAAATTCATCAACACAATCAAGATAATAAGATAGTCTTTACCCCAAAAATTGTTCCATGAACCGATTTAATCCTTCAGTCCTGCTTCTCTCCCCAGTCCCAGGAAACTGCTGATCTGTTTAGTGTCAGTATTAATTAGTTCTATCACTATATATTAGAATTTCATATAAATTGAATTGTTCAGTATGCACTCTTTAGTCTGATTTCTTTTACTTAGGGTGATTACTTCTAGAAGTATCCGTGTTGTGGCAAATACTAACAGATGCTGTTTTTCATTGCTAAGGAGTGTTTTGTGTGGATATACCACAGTTAATGTTGTTTTCAGATTTTGGCTAAACCAAAAAGATGCTTTTTTAACATTTGTATGTAAGTCTTTATAGGAACATGTGTGTTAACTTTTCTTAAGTAGATATTTCGGAGTGGAATGGCTACATTATAACTTTTTAAGAAACTGCCAAACTGTTTTCCCAAGTAGTTGTACCGTTATCATTCCACCAACTGAGTTCGAGAGTTCTAATTTCTCCACGTCCCCAACCGCGTCTGGTGCAGTTAGTCTTTTTAATCCTGGTCCGTCCTGTAGCTGTGTAATGGTACCACGTTGTCATTTTAACTTTCACTGCTCCATTGACTAATGATGTTGATCATCTTTTTATGCCCTTCTTAGCTACTCTGGTTAAATTCTGTCAAATAATTTGTTGTTTTAATCAGCATTCAGTGCTGTCCTAGTATCACAAATTACATAATGCTCAACTGCATTTTTATTTTTATTTTTCCTCTTTTAAGGCAATTTATTTGTTAATCCAGCCATGTATTCAACTTGAGTTCAATGAGTCTATACCAGGTTGCAAGCGCTGGAGGTGCAGTAAAGGAGGAGACTCTGTACCTGATCTCAATGAGCAGATACAAAAATTGTCCATTAAAATCCAATGTAATTATAATGTATCACCCTTGCTTAACATTTTCCAGTGTATGATTTACTTATATGAATGCTTTCTATAAGGTTAAGTGATAAGTATGGTATTAAGATACATCCGGTTATGCCTCAGCTTTCAAAGGATTCACGTTATCTTTAAGAAAGCTGACAGATAACTGAAGGTATGGTAGCAGAAAGTAAATTCCCAAGAAAAAGTGCTAAAAGTAAATGTCTCTGTAAGTATTCTGAGAGGATTTTCTCGAGGAACTTTGGCTTCTAATGTTTAGTAACTGGTAGTATCAATATGAAGAGATGAGATAAGTGAAGAGCAGCAAAACTCTTCACATTTTTAAAGAGCAAAGAATATTCAGGGTTAATCAGGTTGACTAGGTTCCTGGGGATCATGAGAGTTCATGATGTTATCCTGACCACAGGCATTGGATAACACGTGGACAATTTTTAATAGCTGAGTAAGAGCCTTAGTTATACAGCATTATCCTGTAGAACAATTTTTGATGGTTAAATAGGATTCTTAGTTATACGAGATTATCCGGTAACTTATTACAGTATAGTGCTGCACATGGAAAGTAAATAAGACAGAAGCTAAATATCCCATGAAAAATTTTATTTATGTTTATCTTTATGAAAATCTGTAAAGCATATTCTGCCCGGCTCTGGAAGTTTTACTTTGTCATTTGCTTCATCCTGTAACAGCTAACACAGCATTCTGAAATCCTGGGGAAGGAGATCTTTAGCCTCGCAGGGTAGAAGAATTTTTTGACTGTGCAGGGTCCATGCTAGTTTGTACACTGAGTGCTTCAAATTGAAACCCTCTGGGAAAGGAGAGTCTGCTTTATTATCGGTTCAGAAAGTTGGAGGGCATGGGCCGTGAGATACTGACAATACCTACTCAAATTCAATGGGCTAGGAGATGTGGAAACTTTCAGCTGTAGTCATTCAGTCACTAATGTATAGCTTTTTTAAATTTTACTTTTCCTTTTTTTGTGTGTTTGTGATATGATAAAGTGTTCTAGTGCTATTCACTTAGTACAAAAGAAGGACCTTGGAAGAACAAACTACAGAAATAAATAATTGCCTTTTATGGATTCCTGTTTTCTGCAATTTCAGATACAGGCTTAAAAAGATTATAATCAGAGAGTGTTCTACAATATATTATAAGATACAAAGGAGATTCTATTATAATTAAATGAAGAATATTCACTTGAAGCAAAGAGAAAAGTTTATTAGAAGGTATTTTCAATGTTTTTATTATTATTATAATTTTTGAATTATTAATTATAAGTTCATATAAAACATGTTTGTTTATAATACCAAAAATTACACATACACAGAATGCACACCCGTACAAGCACATACACACACATATAAACATATATACACACAAAATGCGCTGAAAAGTAAATCCAAATTTCAGAAGATAGGGGGGATATTATCAGTTCTGCCCTGCTGATTAATTGGGTAATATCCGACACATCTGTTTCGTAGCAGTTCTTATCTGAAGAACACAATTTGTTCTGTGACATATGGGTTTACATATAGTGCCATAAACTAGATGGTGTGTCCATCCCCAGTGCCATGTGTCAAAACCTAAATCCTAATGTGACGGTACTTGGAGATGTGGCCTTGGAAAGGTGATCAGGTCGTGGAGGCTGAGCCCTTATGAATGACATTAGTAAGTTCACTTACAATGGAGGCCCCAGAGACTCCCTTACCCCCTTCTGCCCTCAGATAACACATAGAAAACATGGCCATCTATGAACCAGGAATCAGGCTGTACCCAGCCTGAATCTGCTGGCACCTTTATCTTGTACTTCTCGGTCTCCAGTACTATGATAAATAAATGTATGTTATTTATAAGCCACTTAGTCTATGGTATTTTGTTAGAACAGCCTGAACTAATTAAAAAATAACTGATTGCTATAGCTTTTTAATATATTTCAGGACACATTTATCATGAAAAGAGAGCTCCTTTTAAAATTTTAGTTTTTAGCTCCATTAAATTGTCACAATGTTGGGTAAGATGAGGGGTCTGCATGTGATCCAGCTTGAAAGGTCATTTTTCCTTATACTTCAGATAGGTAAAGTGAATTTCCCAGTTAATTTTTGCATGGAGTTATTGGCAAAAAAATAGAATTCAGGGTTCAGTGTTCCCAATTTGGCATTCATATCATTACAGTGCTCTTCTTCATAACACCTACTTAACCTCCACTTCCACTTTTATAGTTTCTCTTTACCAGTGCAACAAAAAAATTCAATAACTTTTTCAAAAAAATTAAATAAATTTACAGTGTAAAATTTAGTCAAAGGAAGTGCTTGTTATCTGAGACTAATTGATACTGGTTAAAAGCAAGTTAATGTAAACACTTATGAATTACTAATAAATATTTTGTATTAAGCCACACATTTATGGTCAATTGATTTCTGATAAGGATGCTGAAGTAATTTAATAGGGAAAGAATAGTCTTTTCAACAAACGGTGCTCAGAAAACTGGGTGTCCATATGCAGAATAAAGTTTCTTAACTTATACCATGCAGAAAAATGAGTTACATGCCTAGGTTTAAGAGTAAAAATTATAAAATACTTAGAAGAAAATATAAAAATATAAGAGCAACTCTTCATGACTTTGATTTCTGCAAATGTTGCTTGGTTTTGACACCAAAAACCGCAAACAATAAAAGAAAGAATAGATAAACTGGGCTACATCAAAATCAAAACTTTTGTCCTACAAAAGATATGGTCATGAAATTGAGAAGACAGTCTGTTGAATGGGAGAAACTATTTGCAATTCATATATCTGATAAGGGAATAGCAAATATATATAAAACAAATATAAATGTGAAGGTCAGGTGTTAGCTGTATTCTGTGATGCAATTTGCTAATTACTATACTTAACTGCATTCCATTTCAGCATCATCACTCCCCTTTACTCTTAATACAAAACTTTTCTAGCTTAACCTTCTAAAAACTTAAAATTATCCATAATACGAGGAGCCATAGGCAATTTACCATCAACTGCTATTTGAAAAGATTTAAGTCTGATATTACAAGTAATATGTACGGTTTCACTCATTTTATTTTCTGTCTCTTTTACCCATCTCCCCACCTTTCCATTTCTGTTTCTGGAAGCTATGGGTATAATAAGTAGAAGAGACAAAATGGAAATTTGATTCACTTACCAAAGTAAATATGATTTCCTTTGGGAATTGCCCTTAGGCCAAAAAGAATGTTATTTAACTATAGCCACCTACGCAGGTTGTCATTTGTTAATATGCTTTTTTCTTTGAAGATTACATTCTTAATATACTGGATTAACGTGAATCAAATTTTTAAATAAAAATTTTATGTAATATGTGATAAATTTCAATCTGTGAATCTGATTTCTGATCCTTCTAAGTATCTCTCTCCACAACCTTGGAAACAATCCCTATTAGTCATTGAGTTTATAACATATAATTATAAAATAAAAATATTTTTAAATGGCAAAACAAGTTTTTAAACTTTGTGAGTCAAATGCTGAAAAGATATTTTCTGTTTGTAGATTTGTTTTTCAAATATATCTGGCCCTCAAGAGAAATTGGAATTTGACTTACCTTATATATGAATCCTATTTTTAAAACTGTCTTTTCAGGTTTGCTGTAACTGACAGCACCTTATGCAGTTGTATTGTGTCTGAACGAAGAGCTGAAAGCATTCAGAATTTAAACTTTAAGCAAGACACCTTAGAAATACTGAGGTGGAAAAGGAATTTTGTATGCTTGATTTTTGACTCAAAAGGTTTTTTTTTTCCTGTCTTGTTTCCTTTTACATAGGAATGATTTTATTTTTTTAAATAAGTTGATTATTTGGGTAAGATCTTGGATATTTTTATCAATGTAGTTGGAACACCTAGTTTTTAAAGAATTGTTTTATTGTTCAATTACAGTTGTCTGCATTTTCCCCCTACCACTCTCCCCACCCCAGCCAAACCCACCTCCCCCCCTTGCTTCCACCCTCCCCCTTGGTTTTGTCCTTGTGTCCTTTATAGTAGTTCCTGAAAACCCTTCCTCCCATCATCCCCTCCCACCTCCCCTCTGGTTACTGTCAGATTGTTCTTAATTTCACTGTCTCTGGTTATATTTTGCTTGCTTTTTTCTTTTGTTGATTATGTTCCAGTTAAAGGTGAGGTCATATGGTACTTGTCCCTCACCTCCTGGCTTATTTCACTTAGCATAATGCTCTCCATCCATGCTGTTCCAAAGGGTAGGGAGCTCCTTCTTTCTCTCTGCTGCATAATATTACATTGTGTAAATATACCATAGTTGGTTTTTTTTTTTTTTAATTGTTGTTCAATTACAGTTGTCTGCATTTTCTCCCTTGTACCATAGTTTTTTGATCCACTCATTTACTGAATGGCACTTAGGTTGCTTCCAGTACTTGGCTGTTGTAAATTGTGCTGTTATGAACATTGGGGTGCATAGGTTTTTTTGGATTGGTGTTTCAGGGCTCTTAGGATATAATCCCAGCAATGGAATTCCTGGGTCAAAAGGCAGTTCCATTTTTAGTTTTCTGAGGAAATTCCATACTGTTTTCCACAGTGGCTGCATCAGTGTGCTTTTCCACCAACAGTGCACTAGGGTTCCCTTTTCTCCACATCCTCTCCAACTCTTGTTTGTTGATTTATTTATGATGGCTATTCTCACTGGTGTAAAGTGGTATCTCATTGTGATTTAATTTGCATCTCTCTGATGGCTAGTAATGCTGAGCATCTTTTCATATACCTCTGGGCCCTTTGTATGTCCTCTTTGAAGAAGTGTCTGTTCAAGTCTTTTGCCCATTTTTTAATTTTTTTTTTTTTTGGTCTTCCTGGAGTGGTGTCATGTGAGTTCTTTATATATTTTGGAGATCAAACCGTTCTCTGAGGTGTCATTGGCAAATATATTTTCCCACAGAGTTGGGAACACCTAGTTCTTAATCTTACCTCTCAACCCAAAATGTTCTGCAAACAAAATTCAGGCAATGCACTATGGCTACAAGGTTATCTGTGCTTGATATATGTAATTTATTTATTTGTTTATTTAAACTCAAACTTATTTGCCACAAGTTTTGAGATCCACTGGACAGAGCATGAAGAACAGAGAATACTAGTAAAATAGAAAAAAAAAAGGCAAGATAAAAAAGAAAAACACAAACTTACCATCTCACATCCATTTATGTTCATTAGAGTTGGTAGTCAAATTTGGCTGTAAATTTTCTGCCAGTCATAGTAAGAAAGGAAACCTGGTTTCTTGTATCATATTGACTGTTATAACTTAATGAGTGTATATCCATCCCGTCCTGTCACTTAATTCTCAAAGAAATTTTTCATAAAGAACTTTAAATAGGGAATTGCAAATTATATGGTAATGGGGTTTTTGTAGTGACCTTTTTATTATTATTATTAAAGAAGATTTAACACTGAAACATAACTCCTGGAAGATGATTCTTGGTTTCTAAAGACAATATAATCCAAATTTCTAGCCTTCTGGTTTGATCCAGAAAAAGCAGAATATTTAGAAGTGTGGTTAGATTTTAGTTTCTACAAATCATCTTTCATAAACCTACTTTAAAAGAAGGATCAGCCCTAGCTGGTGTAGCTCAGTAGATTGAGTGCAGGCCTATGAACCAAAGGGTCATCAGTTCGATTCACAGTCAGGGCACATGCCTGACTGTGTAGGTCAGGCATGTGTGGGTTGTGGGCCAGGTCCCCAGTAGGGGGCACACTACAGGCAACCACACATTGATGTTTCTATTTCTCTTTTTCTGCCCTCCTTCCCGTTTCTAAAAATAAATAAATAAAATATATTTTTAAAAGAGGAATCAAAATTCTCCTTCTGGAGTGGAGCCAGATAAGATTCTATAGGTAAAATTCTTGATGTGCTGGCTATTCTGGTAAGCTTTATTGTTATTTAGTTGTGAAGAGTTCTAGATATTAGCTACTGTTTTTACTTCTTGGAACTTTTCAATAGTCATCTGTGGAAGAATAATGTGAATATAAGGAAATGTTAAGATTAAGTGGCCACTGTTGTGTCTCATACTCATAAGGCCTATATGCTGGGAATGGTTCCTTTCCATAATGACCATTCTCACTAATTCAGTGTGATTGTCCTCAATCTACATGTCCCTTCTTTCAAGGACGGTATTAGTTACAGTGCTTTTGCTTATCAATAACAAAAATATGATTTGGACTAGGATTATATTAAATTGAATTTATTTGTAGGTAGAATTATGTGGTAGGCAGAATTCTGTGATATACCCAGTTCCTAGCATACACACTCTCTCAGTTATTCAGGTAATCATTAATCTAGGTACTGCTTTGAAGGGGCTTTTGCAAATATAATTGAGCTCTAAAATAGGAAATCCCTCCCATTGATCTGCTTACAGCAACCAAGTCTCAACTCCAAGCAGAGGATGTACTCAGCCTACATGAAGGGTGTGCCTCCAATAACCAGCTTGGGTGATAGGGGAGACTGTGCCATTGAACCCTACAGAACACCTACTACATTAGAGTACACTACCAAGACAAGGAGTCGAAGCAGCTCTACCTAGTACATAAAAACAAACACAGGGAGGCTGCCAAAATGAGGGGACAAAGAAACATGGCACAAATGAAAGAACAGGTCAAAACTCTAGAAAAAGAACTAAACAAAATGGAGATAAGCAATCTGTCAAATGCAGAGTTCAAAACACTGGTTATAAGGATGTTCAAGGAACTTAGTGAGGATCTCAGCAGCATAAAAATAGCCAGTCAGAAACAGAGGGAAACTAATTGAAATTTAAAAAAACAAAACAAAACAAAACAATGTACAGGGAAACCACAGTAGAGTGGGTAAAGCTGAGAATGAAATCAATAACTTGGAACATAAGGAAGAAAAAAAACAACCAATCAGAACAATAATAGGAAAAAATAACCCCCCCAAAAGAGGATAGTGTAAGCTGCCTCTGGGACAACTTCAAGAGGTCCAGTATTCACATTATAGGGGTTCCAGGAGGAGAAGAGAAAGAGCAAAAAATTGGAAATCTATCTGAAAACAATAATGAAAGAACACTTCCCTGATGTGGTGAAGGAAATAGACGTTTAAGTCCAGGAAGCACAGAGAGTCCCAAACAAAAGGAATGCAAAGAGGCCCACTCAAAGATACATTATAATTAAAATACCAAAGATTAAAGATAAAGAGAGAATCTTAAAAGCAGCAAGAGAAGTTAGTTACCTACAGGATAGTTCCCATAAGACTGTCAGCTGACTTCTCAAAAGAAACTTTGCAAGCTAGAAGGGACTGGCAAGAAATATTCAAAGTCAAGAAAAACAGGGAACTACAGCCAAGATTGCTCTACCCAGCAAAACTATCATTGAGAATCAAAGGGCAGATAAAGAGCTTCCCAGACAAGAAAAGACGAAAGGAGTTCATCATCACCAAACCATTATATGAAATGTTAAAAGTACTTATTTAAGAAAAAGAAAAATATCAAAACTATGAACAATAAAATGGCAAAAATACAAATCTATCAACAATTGAATCTAAAAAGCAAACAAACTAAGTAAACAGGATCAGAGACAGAAACATGGATGCAGAGAGCGTTTTGATGGTTGCCAGATGAAAGGAGCTGTGTGAGGGGGTGGGTGAAGAGGTGAGGGTATTAAGAAGTACAAATAGGTAATCACAGAATGGCCATGGGGATGTAAAGTACAGCATAGGAAATGGAGCAGTCAAAGAACTTGTAAGCATGACCCATGGGCGTGAACAATGGTGTGGCATTGGCCTGAGGAAGTGGGGGGTGCTGGGTGTAGGGGGGATAAAGGGGAGAAATCGGAAAAACTGTAATAGCATAATCAATAAAATATAATTTAAAAATCAAAAAGAAAATAAAACAAGTTGTGTTTTTAATTGGGAGGTTATCTGAGTGGTTCTGAAGTAATTCCTGACCCTTTTAAAATTAGAGCATTTTTTTCTGGCTGGTTGAGGAAATCAGAGATTTGAGGCACAAGACAGATTTGAGCACCATCACCTGCCTGGAGATGAAGGAGACCATTTGGCAAAAAAATCAGACATCCCCTTGGAGCTGATAGGAGTTCCTGGCTGACAGAAAGCAAGGACATGGGGACTGCAGTCCTGCGACCTCAATGAACACAATCCTGCCAACAACAAGAATGAGCTTGTTGTTGATGAAACAGATTTTCTGGTCGAGTTCCTGGAGAGTAACTCAGCCTGGCCCCAAACCAGAAAGTTGATTTTGGCCTTCCGATTTCCTGAGCATGATGTCTGTGCTGAACTTCTAAAATGTAAAACAGTGAGCTAATAAATGGGTGTTGTTTTGAGCTGCTATTTGTGGTGATTTGTTTTGGAGCAATAGTAAATTAATGCAGCTGCACCACTGAAATTTCCAGTGGTGGGGGAGTGTGGTCTTCGGATATGATGTCTAAGGGTTCTGGCTCCATTCCTCTGACTTTCTCATGGCTTTGTCCCCATGTTTCCCTCCTAGGGGAAAACTGGCTGCAGCAGCTCCAATTTCAAACCCATGTGCTGCACCTTTCAGAAGTAAATAGATAGCCTCATCACGTGCTTCAGCACTTAGCATTCCCCACTTCACCCTGATGCTCCAGTTTTTTTGCGTCACTGGAAAACCTGGAATTGGGTTGGTGAGCATTGGGAGCCAGATTGCAAAAAGGCCACTTGAGTGAGGTTATATCAAATGTTATACAAAACTTATTCCTCCAGTCCCTCCATGCAGGTAAAAGTAGTTCTTTTTTTTTTTTTTTTAAGATTTTATTTATTTTTAGAGAGAGGAGAAGGGAGGGAGAAAGAAAAGGAGAGAAACATCAGTGTGTGTTTGCTTCTCCTGCGCCCCTTACTTGGCACCTGGCCCACAACCCAGGTGTGCCATGACTAGGAATCAAACCAGTGACCCTTTGCTTCACAGTCTGGTGCTCAATCCAATGAGCCACACCAGCCAGGGCAGATAAAAGTAGTTCTTATGATTTTTCTACTGACTCCACAGCAACAGTAGAATTATGTTTCCCATTTATACTTTCTCACATATTGTGGCTAATTAAGTAAAATATCTAGTTTTTCTACTTCTAGTTAGGTACAAGCGTATTTCTAGTACTTCATTCTTGTGTTTGTTACTGTTTACCCAGTAAGTGTAAACTTCTAAATACACTTATTTCTGTTTAAAATTAGATTGTGGTCAGTTTCCTTCCTTCCTTCCTTCCTTCCTTCCTTCTTTCCTTCTTTCCTTCTTTCCTTCCTTCCTTTCTTCCTCCCTCCCTCCTTTCCTTCCTTCCTTCTTTCCTTCTTTCCTTCTTTCCTTCCTTCCTTTCTTCCTCCCTCCCTCCTTTCCTTCCTTCCTTCCTTCCTTCCTTCCTTCCTTCCTTCCTTCCTTCCTTCCTTCCTTCCTTCCTTCCTTCCTTCTCAGCAGATCGTATTTCATTATAAAATAATATTGCCCTGGCCAGTGTGGCTCAGCTGGTTGGAGTGTTGTCTCATAAACCAAAAGGTCTCAGGTTCGTTCCCAGTCAGGACCTGTGCAAAAGGCAACTGATCAATGTTGCTCACATTTATGTTTCTCTCCCTGCCTCCCTTCCCCGCTTTGTAAAATCAATAAGCATGCCCTTGTGTGAGGGGAAAAAAGCAATTTAAAAATATAACTGAGGAACAGCCTGATGGAAGAGATGCATAGGGCAAGGTATGGGGAAAGGGCACGGAGCTTCCATGTCCTCTCCAAGCACCACTCTCCCCAAATCTCCACGTAGCTCATTCCATTTTTAATGACAAACATGTATTCTTTCCAAAGCAGATATTCCATCCAGAGTCTATGTATTTGTTTGTTTCTTGGTAAATCAGAAATCTGGACTTCTTAAGCAAATATTCTGCCTGAGGATGTTGTATCACTCTATTCTGTCACAGTGTGTAGAACGTCACAGGATAAACAGGAAAACATTCTAGAGATCTGATTGCCTTTTTTCTTACCTTTAACCCCAGACATGAATTCATTATTAGCTAGGTAGTATGAGTTATCGATTCTCAGGATAACCTTGAAACTGCTTTGAGAAACTGGGTGGGTCAGAATGGTTTCTTGATGAATTGTATAATAAATTCTAATGGGATAAACAAGGATACATTTTGTCTACGTTAACATATCATAATGTTATGATAAGACTTTAATGTAAACTCTAGTCATATGGTCACTCTTACCCCCAACCTAGCTGCAGTCCACGTAAAGGAGAAAGATGCATTTGCCTTTATACTGGTGACAACTTTTTAAGATCGAAAGCTGGATATGGCTATTATTAGTCAGTTGACTCTACTATCTGATTACTGTCCAGAAGAATGACTAGAGATAAACATATCTCAAATCCAAATTAATTTTGGAAGCTGTTCTTCAATGTTTTACTGAAGTAAACCCACAAAGCATCCCCAGTAAGCCAATTATTCTAGATACTTAAATATGCATTTTGCAACAAGTTTATCATAAGGTATTCATCAGAAGTTGTGTTGTATAAAGGCATACTTTGTATGGGTGCAGTATATTTGCAAAACACATGGGCTTCAGATGTTTTCAACCAGATTAAAATTATCAGTACTACCTATCCATTGATGGCAAAAGCCCAGGATTCTTTAAGAAAATACTGATGATAGTCTCACATATTTTATTAACTTATCCTTGTGTTGGGGAACTTGATATTTAAGTACAGGGTGGCATTCTCAAATTTCATTCAGGAGTAAGGTTATTACTCTCAGCCTGGCTGACAGTAGAACATATTAGATCTGTATATTATTTACACCCAATAATCAGCAAAAGCCTAGTTTCAAGAAATGCTGTGTATAATCCAGGATTAGGCTAGATAGTTATAAAAAACAGTCTTGCATGGCATTGTTTTGGCTCCTCAATTCTTTTCTGCTGGCTATGTTACAAGGTATTCTAAAAGAGACTAATAGAACATGTTACAGGTCTTCCTAAGGGTTTGGGGTTGAGGGGGTGGGTGGGGTGTTATTGATAACCCTTACCGCATAGCAGTGTTCTGTCTACGAGGACCTATTGAAGGCACTTCTCCTGCATTTCAGTTCCAGGAAGGGGTATCTAGCCAGCCAGATGAGCCTGCCAGTCTCAGTGGTGAATGACTGAGCAAATGTCTAAGAGAAGCTATTATCACATCTATTATTTACTGTATTTGTTTGCTTGCTATTCTTTTTTTCCCTCAAAAGGGGACAAGCCGCATACATTTTAAGTATTGAACCCTTTACACAAACTTCCAAATATGGTGATATAGCAAGACAGATGTCCTAAATGAATACAGTCCACATCAGTAAAAGAGAATTCCATGTTTCTGTTATATTTCTATATAAATATAATATAAACATACAGTAATTGAACTGCAGTATAAATGCATCTATTTTTTCATTGCATCATAATAATATGTTAATAGATACTGTGTTAATATAGTGATTCTCTACCTTGGAGATTATATATATATATATATATATGTATGTATAACACACATATATATATAATATTATATATATATACATATATATATATAAAATCAGGACAGTGTTCATCTAACAAGAAAAATAGATGCCTGTCCCAGGACCATCTAATCAGAATCTCTATGATTTAGCATGGATATCTATATCTATGTAGATATAGGTATAATTTTTATAGTATATTACGTGCACTGCATTTTTTCGGACTATAAGATGTACTGGACCATACATAAGACGCACCTAGGTTTTAGAGGAGGAAAATAAATTTTACTCCACCGCCACCCCCCACCCCCGCAAGCCAGGCAAGCTACATTCGGACTATAAGATGCACCCCCATTTTCCTCCCAAATTTAGGAGGGAAAAGGGCATCTTATAGTCTGAAAAATATGGTATTTTTATTTAAAAATCTTCAGGGAGGATTCTCATATGCAGGTAGGTTTGAGAATCACTGTTTTAATAATGTATATGTTATTAAAAACCTAGCCTCAGAAAACAATTCCATCTCTGAATTGTTGAAGATAAAAAAGAGAAATGCTGGTAGGTATAGATACAGATACAGATATTTGAGGTAAATTACTATTTCCTAACATACAAACAAAGTGAATGTGAGATTTTAGAATTTTTTTTCAAAGACCTTGTTGTTTATAGAAACAGAGAAAACTATGGTACATTGGTTTTCTAATATGGGAGTTGAAAATGACTTTCTTCCTCCATGGTCTGAAAATCTAGACTGTTTAAAATAGAGATCATCCTTAGAAGTGATATTTTACTTCCTGAATACTCGTTTGAAGAGTTTAATGATAAAAAGGGAGGAAAGAGAACAGGCCTTAGAGCAGCATCTTCCCCCATATTGCTGGTGACTTTTTTTTTAATTGTGCCAATTCCCAGAGAGACTCATTATAAAGCTAAAAGTGAAGGAAGCAATTAATTCAGGACGGGTGATATTGGTTTTGATGTACCAGAGACTCTCAGTTCCTCTGATGAAGTGTGAAAATAATGCTGTGGACTGCAAATAGAAGGCAAAAATGAAACACCACTCTTTTTGTACACATCTAACAATATACAGATTTAAAAATACCTTCCATTTGTAAGAAAACTTAATTAGAAGAAGGCTGGAAAAATATCAAATGTTTAATCTTTCTGTTTAGTCGGCCAAATGTATCCTTTGCAGAGACCCGTGGTAAAAGGTGCCTTTGGTTATTTTTTCCACAGTTTTAAAGTATTTTCTAAGTGTAGTGATTACTGAAGGATCTGTATTTCATGTATCATTAGTAACTGCTTTTTCCAACTAGTTCAAAATTTTCATACTTTCTCGTGGATTATTAAATATGTAATAAGAGGTGATGCTTTAAAGTATTTATTTAAAAATTTGGAACTATTAGAGAACTTTTTCTTCAGAGTAAATTGATATGCACAAAATTTAGTTGAAAAATATTTTTCACAAAAACTCTCCTTTAGCTCTAAGATATGTCATTGAAAAATTCTGCAATGAAGCATCTTATTTTGGGAGTTCATCTTTTTTCATTGCCTGTCTGGATTTGGGATCACTTTAAATGTTTACAATTCTTTAATTACAGTAAGTTATATTATTAAAATTGAAGTATTTTTCTATTGTTGTTGTAGTACAGTTGTCTCCATTTCCCCTCACCATTCTCCCCTACAACCCCAACCCCACCTCCCATCCTCAATCCTACCCACCCTTTGGCTTCGTCCATAGTCCTTTAATGGACATGTTTTTTAATGGCCCTTCCCCTTCTCTGAAAATTGTGGTACTTTTTATCATTAATACAGATTTAAGGCTATTCTGTCATAAATTTCTTTGAAGTTATTTACTAACTAACATTAGAAGTTAAAACCCTGCTTTGTGCAATTCAAAATGAAATGCTAGAAATTGAGATAAAAAGAGCCAATATTCTCATTATTTTATTGATACAGAGCCTCGGAATCAAAGTGATTAAATGATTCTAAGAAAGTACTTACTAGCAGAACAAGGATAAAAAACTACCTTCCAAAAAAATAGAAGAAAAGTGCCCCGGCTGGTGTGGCTCAGTGGATTGAGCATCGGCCCGTGAACCAAAGAGGTGCTGGTTCAATTTCCAATCTGGACAAATGCCTGGGTTGCCTGCCAGTTCCCCAGAAAGGGGCATGTAAGTGGCAACCACACAAAAAATAGAAAAAGGCCTGATTTTGTTGTCCATTGCTCTTTGCTCAGGAGCACACATACTATAATTCCCACTTAAAAAGATAAAAAAACCCCTGCAGTCTAGAGAGGTTAAGCAATTTAACAAAGTTCCCAGGACAGTGAATTTCAGAATTCAGACTAGATTTTCTTAGTCCAGGTGTCTCTCTTCTCAAAACCCATGGAATGGCAGCTCTGTTTCAATGGCAGGATCCTGTAGTCACTACAAGTATGAGTAGAAGAAAATAGGGATATTCTTAAATTCATTATTGAGACCAAACTTCATAAGTTTAGCACTTACGTTTTTGTCTATGTAATTTATTGTTTTAGGTCTTATATTTGGGTCTTTGATCTATTTTGAGTTATTTTTTGTCTATGGTGACAAATAGCATTCTGGTTTTATTCCTTTGCATGTGGCTTTCTAATTTTCCCAGAACCATTTATTAAGGAAACTTTCTTTTCCCCATTGTATGTTTTTGGCTTCATTGTTGAAGATTTTTTTTGCCCATATACATGTGGGTTTATTTCTGGGCTCCCAATTCTGTTTCATTGGTATAAAACATATATTAAATATCCAGGTTATTTTAGAAATTACCATTTTCTATTATACCTGTGACATTAAATAATATTAATAGGTCAGAATATGCATCAAACTGTGGGGGAGCTCTGCCCACAGGGACCCCGGCCACCGTGGATGAAAATAAGTCTACCAAGACATGATCTGCTTGGGGAGGAAAGGTGGCCTATCTCTCAAAAAAGAAGGACCAGGAACCTGTCTCTTAATGGGCATTTATTGGGTTTAATTTGCATAGGAATACAGGGCATGTACATAAAGCTCATCAATCATTGTCAGGCAGAAATGATCAAATAATAGATAACATTCAAAGAACTCAAGTCTTATTGTGAGTCAGGGTCAGAGAGTTAAAGGGCCATAAAACTTTGGGGAACAAACTCATTCCATGCGTGGACCCTTATCAGAAAATTGAGGGTATTAGCAAAGTAGGTTTCACAGGATTTCATGTATTCTTACTTAGGCCTGATTGCCCTAGGGAACCCGCCCTTTCTAGCACAGGACCACACCCACTCCTGCATTGTTTCAGGCTTAAGGCATTGTTTTAGGCTTAAGTCAGGGAGGGGAAGTAAGGTGGCCAAGAGATTAGGAGACTTCTTGTAGACAGAATGAGGACTCAGGATATGTCAAAGCCGAGGGGTGAGGGCCCATCACCCCCTTTTTCTATAGCCCCCCAACTCCTTTCCTGAGGGCTTCTTTGTGACCATGCCTGTCTTAGGTCATCCCTCCCTTGAGGAATGTTACCTGTCATTGGCTAACTGGTCATGCACTGGAGACCTAACAGGTTGAAGTAAAGTGGGCAGAGGCTGTGCCCCCGACAGGGAGATAAGCTTTGTCTCCTTACTGGCTTATGGTCTCAAGGTCTCTCACTCAGCCTTAGCCATAGGGGTGTACAGCTTTTGAAACCAGGCAGGGTGGTTCCCAACATCAAAATTCTCTTGAAAATCCCCAATCTCTTTATACTTTAATGTTGCAAATAAAAAAGTCAAAATACACATATTCTGTTTGCAAATGAGAGTATGTAGTTTTTCTCTTTCTTTAAGCTAAAAGTTTATTAGCACTATGATTTTAAAAGTGATTATTTTCAATTCAAAAGAACTTGTGTACCCCAATGAAAATAATCACTTTTAAAATCATAGTGCTAATAAACTTTTAGCTTAAAGAAAGAGAAAAACTGCATAGTACCATTTACAAACAGAATATGTGTGTGTTGACTTCTTTATTTCCAACATTAAAGTATAAAGAGATTGGGGGATTTTCAAGAGAAGTTTGAGGCACCTTGTGACCTGTTAATAGCAGCACAATTTACAATAGCCAAGAGCTGGAAGCAACCTAGGTGCCCATCAGTAAATGAGTGGCTGAAGAAATTATGGTACATTCACACAATGGAGTACTACACAGAACGAAGAAAGAAGGAGCTCCTACCGTTTGCAACAGCATGGATGGAACTGGAGAGCATTATGCTAAGTGAAATATGCCAGGCAGTGAAAGACAAATACCATACGATCTCACCTAAAAGTGGCACCTAATCAACAAAACAAACAAGCAAGCAAATTATAACCAGAGACATTGAAATAAAGACCAAAACTGACAGTAACCAGAGGGGAGTGGGGAGGTGGGTAATGGGGGAAAGAAGGGGAAGGGTCATCAAGAAACACGTATAAAAGACCCCTGGACAAAGCCAAAGGGGGGAAGGATTGAGAGTAGGGAGTAGGGGTGAGTGGGGTTGGGGAAAGTGGTGGCAGGAAAATGGAGACAACTGTACCTGAAAAACAATATAAAAAAACACCAAAAGATGATTATTTTCTTGATATTAAGATAGTTATATAACTTGAATGCCTATATACTGTAGATTCATGAGGTCATATGTTTTCAATATATTTTCCAAGTTAAGGACTTAGCAACCAAAGAAATAAAGTGACTAATGAAAACATTCATAACAAGATATAACTCAGGTATTACTCTGAATATTGTCTTGCAGCTGTCTTGAGAGATAAAGTGAGGGAGAGACAACAATATCCTCCTGAATTTGATATTTTGAAACAATATTGCATTTAGACAATGGAATGGTATGCTAATACATACTGTCAAGAAAGCTGACTGAATTTGACAGCTGTCTTATTAAAAATATCCAGAAATAATTTGCTTTATGGAAGTACAGTTTTTATTATTTTATTTTAAACAAAAGCTTCCAGAGGATTCATTGTCACATAAACTTTTATTAAAGTAAAATTTGAAATGTAAACTATGGTTACTTCTTTTTAAAGGAATAGTATTTGTTTATTATCTTTTTAAATATGCATATTTCAGTATATAAAAGTTTCAAAGGAAGATACTGGGATGGCTATTAATAAACATTTCTTAGCAGCAAATGTTAGAACTAATTTATTCTGTTTAATAGTAAATAATCTGAGATAAATGAGCCATATGTATACATTATATATGATAGCTATATATGTATTGATATACTATCTGTATATATGGATATATATGCATATACAGATATGGACATAATTAAAGATAAAGACAAAGAAAGATATAGATGAGAAAGTATTTTGTTATAATCTAGATCATTGTTAATTTAAATTTATGAAATACCATATATTTTAAACCTTGAGGAAAAATAAAACATTTTTCATTTAAAGAGATGAAAATAATGTTTTAGAACTCGACTATGAGATGTTTATCAGCAGTGTCATAAATGAAAAATAAAAATAATCATCATTACAAAAGTGGGTGTTGGGAATGCAGATGGGACAGCTGTTGTTCTATAATTGTGACTAGATTAATAAAATGACATTTTTACAACCCGTTTAAAACTTATCACTGGGGAATACATTTTAGTACCACTTTGGGTGTCTTGCTTAATAAATTCTTGCCTTTTGAGTGTAAGTATTTGGCTTCAAATCCCAGATACAAGTTTATTAAAAATTGTAATAGTTCTTTGAGACTATAAAATGAAATGAAGTGCACAAATTGTGTGTTTCCAGTGATTGACTTTAAAATGATTTTTTACATGACTAATTTCAATATTTCCAACTTAAGCAGACTGTTGTTGAATTTAAATGATTATTAAATATTTAACCAGAGTGAGAAAAGGAGAAAATCAGGGAGAGAGGAGAGAGCAGAGTGAGTGAGAGAGAGAAATAGAGAGAGAGAAACAGGTGTGTGGGTGTGTAGTGTATAATTTTTGAGTAAAGTTTTCTTTCAATTTCTTGGTAGTTTTTTAATAATAAAATGTGTGCCCTATATTAACATGTTGTGCTAACAAATATGAATTCAATAATATTTATGTGAAATAAGATGTAACTTTAGATATGAATGGTAATAAAGCATAGTTAGTAGAGTTAATAAGTGGAATATTCTGTCAAAGTATTTTTAAGCTGTGATTAAAAATATACTTCTTTTTAAGAACCAAAGCATTTGGAATATGACATTGAGTATTTCTACATTTAGCATAATTTTACCTAATGTTTTCCTTCTTCAAATAAACAGATATGAGAGAATACTTAAAATCTATGTTAATAAACAGGTCCCCTATTGAAAATTCCATGTTTATTGCTAGTGAGGTGAAAATTATGAGGCAGTGAGGTAAGAATATAGTGGCAAAGACACTGAATTCTGTGTAATTTTGAACAAGAACTGTTCTAAAAGGGAGATGTGGCTCCTTGTTGATGTTTCTCCTTTATAGAATAATCTTTGTGTCCTGCTAAAATAGACTTGACTTTGTGGAGAAGAGCTACAAGTAGTAAGAATCCCACTAAAAGAGCCTAAGAAGCTAACAGATGAGCCTACCAAAGTTCCAGGGGTGCTGACAGAGGACACAAGACTCCTGGGGTCATGAGAAAACAGAAGCCAAAGTAGTTTTGTTGATTCTCCAAGCTCAGCATACACATCATCATGCAGAGTGCCAGCTGGAGCCTGCAGGGGCAATGGGATACCACCAATGAAGAAACCTGAGCATATAGGACCCACCACTTTTATAGCAGTCAGTAAGCAGGACTGTTCTTTGATCAGAAGATACCAAGTACATCTCAGAACTACTGGATGCATTCCTTTGATGTTATCTCACATCTCACAGTTCAGTTTCTTAAACAATCCTGAAAAGTGGCCTGAATGAATGAACAGCCAAAGGCCACTGCCTCAGCAAAATAATAAGAAAACAAGAAGCCTATGGTGGACTGCTTCCCTACACTTTTCTCCCTTCTTTTGTTATTCATTGCTCCCTCCCATTTTTACCTGTAACAATATCTGCTCCAAATCTCATTCCAATCACATCCTCCAGAAAGGCAAACCATTTTAATTCTCCATCTTCCCAGAAAAGCCAAGGTTGTCTTTTTTTTTTTTTTCAATTCTCACCTGAGGATTTGCTTATTTAGGGAGAGGGGAAGGGAGGAGGAAGAGAGGAGAGAGAGAGGGAGAGAAACATGGATGTGAGAGAGAAACATCAATTGATTGCCTCTCCTATATGCCCTGACTGGGAACAAAGTGGAAACCTACGGATGGACCCTGACTTGAGATTTAATCTGCAACTTTTCAGTTTGTGAGGTGACACCCAAATAAATGAGCCACACTGGCCAGGGCCCAGACAAACCATGTATATGTGTTCTTTCTCTTTGAGGGCATGGTGGTATGGTTTGGTTTGAAAAATCCTTAACATTTCCTGAGGGGTCCCCTGTATTACTAACACTGACTGAATTGTTTCACTCCCCTTCTTTCCAACAAACCCTAATTTTTCAAAGACTTTCTTAGACTTTAAATCTTCTACATTGTGCTTATTTAAAGAGTGATTAATGAGATAAAATTGAAATACAAAGCTTTATGTATTGACATAGGTCTTTTAATAAATGTTAATAGAATCAGTTGGCAGATGTAAATATAATGCAACTAAATCTAGTTAAATTGTTACTTTTGGCTTTCATTTTAACTTTCAGAATTAACCTGCTTTAAAAATCAAAGAGCGACACGTATTAATTCAGTAAGTCAAGTGGAGTGACCCTTGGTCTGCAGCCATCTGACGGTAGACAACACTCGACAGTCCGAGTTGGCTGGTTTGGCTGACTGGCTAGTAGACATCTTTTTACCTCATTGTTTTGTGTAGGTGATTGGTATAAAGTCCATGCACTGATGAAAAGTCTTCCTAAATAGAAACATTTTTCTTTAGTCAACATATACATATAGTTAATACTTTTATTAATGGAGAAGAAGATGGAAAAAATCCATATGATAACCAGAGACAGAGTCACTTGGAGAGAGGAGATCAGAGAGAGAAAGAGAGAGATTTACTCATTGTCTTATGATTTTATCCGAAGTGGACTGCGGGAGGATGAATGCCCCTCATATTTGAAGTTTTGCTTTCTAATAATTGTGTGACCTTGATTAAGTTAATTTACCCTTCTGAGCCTCTTTCCAAATATATAAAATTTGGATAATAAATAGTGGGGTGGCCAAAAAGTCCATATAGGTTTTTTTCTGTAAAATAGGACACATTTTTCATTTTCAGCAATAACTTCATTGATTTGGATATTTTGAGTATGTTGGCTATCTCCCACTAGTGGCTTCTAGTGGGTAGAGGCCAGGGTGCTGCTAAACATGTTCTAATGCATCAGATAGCCCCAAAACAAAGAATTATATGACCAAAAGGTCAGTATACTAAGAAATTTCACAAATCACTTTTGACACATTCGATCAGTCACAGCACCTTCTCCATACACAGAACAAATGTGTGTGTGTGTTTCATTTTCATATTTACCTTTCTTGAAATAATAAAGTACGATATACAAAAAAGTTGCATATTTTCTTCCATTTTCAATATTAAAATGGCTACACAAAAATTCACCAATTTTGATAAGTTTTTTAATGCATTCTGATATGACAGCTATGACAACACGACCTAACAAAATTGTTTCAATGAGGTTAAAGACAGCTAAACACTACTAGGGCCACCTTATGAAAAAACAAAAAAGAAAAACAAAACAAAAAAAACCCCAAACTTTTTTGCCAACCCAATACTTCAGGGGATTTTTAAAAAAATTATGTTATTGTTGTTCAAGTATAGTTGTCTGCATTTTCTCCCCACCCCTCCTCTCCACCTCCCTCCCTTGCTTCCACCCTCCCCCTCGGTTTTGTCCATGTGTCCTTTATAGTAGTTCCTGAAAACCCTTCTCCCCACCAAAGAATATTTAAGAACTAGTCATGATTTGTTTCACATTCCTAACACCTGACTCCTACTTGGTATTTAATAAATGATCACTGTTATTTTTGATGTTACTGTACTATCCTTTGTAAACAAGGCCCAGAACACAATGGGAGTTTCTAGGGTCCAACAAATCAGAAAACATGAAAGGGAAAAGAAACAGGTGGGCATACAGCTTATACTGTACTGGAGGATTTTAGGATTTATGCTGAATGAACAGTTGGAAAAGTGTTTTTTTCAGAGTCAGTCTTACATAATTAAAAGGTTTGGCAGCTATTGATATCCATACCCGTTACTTAAAAACATGATCACTTGGTGAATTATTTGAGCAAATATGTGCAAGAGTTTGTTGAAAAGTGTTTTGAGTATTGTTGGAAAAAAATTCCCTTAGAACAATGAAAATCTTTTTTGGAAATGACTATTTCTCTATGACAATTTCTTTCCTCTGCTCCCTTTACTTCCTTGAAAGTGGCCGTTGTACCTTGTGATGCTAATGCTGATTCTGATGGAGTATGATATATCACATGTTAAACTAAAATATGGAAGTCTTGCTCCGATAAAAGAAGTTAAATGTAAAGCTTTAATTAATAGCTATTAATTAAGAATTAACCTTCCAAAAATTCATCTTTCTCATAGCTGCAAGGCAAGGTTGTAATTCTCACAGTGTGGTCAAAATATTTCTAAAGATATGCTGTATGCTGACTATGGCTTATATGGTTTTATAGTTTGAAATAGACTATTACAAGCAATGGGGTAATTCTGAAAAAAAGTCTTTAAAAACTTACCCTGCCTGGTGTGGCTCAGTGGCTTGAGTGCCAGCCTGTGAACCTGAGGGTTGCCAGTTCAATTCCACGTGAGGGCACATGCCTGGGTTGCAGGCCAGTTTCCCAGTAGGGGCACATGAGAGGCAACCACACATTGATGTTTCTCTCCCTCTCTGTCTCTTTCCCTTCCCCTCTGTCTACAAATAAATAAAACAAAATCTGTAAAAAAAAGAAAAAATCTTTAAAAACTCTGTAAGCCCCTTTAATATTTTAGTAAATAAATATTGGTATTCTAATATGGTAATTCCATGTTCATATTTAAATATATTTTACTTTTTAATGAGAATATTGCTATTTTAGGAATAGGCAAATAAGAGATTGGAAAACATTTTAGTCCTGAAGTATTAAAAAGGGAATGAGAAAAGTCATATTTAATGCATACATTTCACACTCCCTAGAGATAGGTTTTTTAATATATTAAATTTATCGCATTTATTATAAACATTCAACAAATACCTATGGTGCTATTTCATTTACCATGTTTATGGATCTAATGTGCTTTGTTATGAGTAATTTCCACAACATTTATGTGATGTTTTTGATGGAATGGTAGACCTATTTTACAATAAAATTTCACTAATAAATCCATTATGTATAAATGGTAGAGTATATACCATAAACGATTGGGTGTATATTATATTCAGTGCTTCTTAAAACTAACCACCCATGAGACTCACTTGAGAAAGTTTGTTAAAAATGCAGATTTTTGGTCCCTCCATTCAGACTCTCATTCTGATGGGTCCAGAAATCTGATTTCCCACACACCCAGAGTTGATTCGTGGAGTTAACTTTTACTATACATTGAAAAGTACTACTCTCCAATAATTGACGGGAAAGTCATTTACTAACTTGTTTTTTCTTCTTAAAAACACATACTGTATTCATTTTATCTTTTTACACATTTCCCTCATAAATACTTTCCCAGTTCCTCAAGTGTCTACTTTTTCTCATTTAGCCACTGGTAAAATCGTGTCTTTGGAAGGAAGCTTTTGACTTGGCAAAACTAATCTAATTCATCAGACTTGAGTCTTTTGAGATTAGTAGCACAAAATAATTAAAAACATAGGTTTCTTCTTGAAGTGTTTAATTCTGTTTTAATTAGAAACCTTCCTTTTTTATTTACTTAGTACTCCCTCACCTGCTTTGACACTGATTCAGTTTTCGGTGGGTCATCATAAATGTCTGCATTTGCATATTCATGGTGAAAAATTATAAGGGTAAAGACATAATTAAGTCTCAAGGACCATTCTCTACCTGAGATTACATTTATAAACCAATTTGGAATTTCTCCTGTGAGATATCTGTGAATCTAAAAAGTTAAAAGTGGAGATTTACTACGTTTCAAATTAAATCTAAATATTATTGCAAAATTGGATTTTTAAAAATAATCACCAGGTTTTAAGGAAACCATTATTCATAGAAATTATTCCTGGGATACAGCATATTTAGGATAAAGTTATATTAACATACATGTTATCAGAAACTCTTCCATAATACTCTGACTGCAACCACAGTGATTTTTGGTTGGTCGGCACAGAGCTTCAGGCATTGTGTAATTGATGTAATGCCTTCATGAAGACAGCAGTTGTCTCTAAAGAGCACAATAGAAATGACTGGCCTTTTCCTTTCCTTTTTTTTTAACTATATTTTTTACTTCCATGAAAACAAATTTGGATGGATCCCTTTGAATGAAAGAGCAGTAAGCAGTTGTGTTGCCTCTTGGATTATCTACTCTCTGTTCTCAAACATCTCCCTTTCTGGCCCTTTGTCTTCAGCCCAGTCTCTCTTTAATCAGCTGCAATCTGGCCTCTCCCTTCACTACCACTTGAAACTATTCCCATGAAGTCACCAAAGACTTTCTAATTGCTAAACCCAAAGGAAGCTTTCCAAGTCTCGGTCAGTGTTGTGCCAAGCCATATTGGAAACTTGGTAAAAGGAAAAAAGGTGTGTCTCTTATGCACTTATTAAAATATCCTCCCGTGTTTTTTTTTTTTTTCCTTATGGCCTTTCTGTTTATTTCAAGTATTAGAAAGTATAATAGTCACTTTAAGTCACACATTAAGTAACAAACACTTTTTTGCTTCTTATTTTGAAGTAATTATACATTCAGAGGAATTTGCAGAGTTCCCATGTACCCTTCACCTAGTTCCCCCCAGTCATTACATTTTATATAACTATAGTATGGTATCAAAACCAGGACACTGACATTGGTACACTCTGTGTGTTTAGTACTGCACCATTGTATCACATGTGTATATTTGGGTAACCACCACTGCAATCATGCTATGAAACTGTTCCTTACCACAAAGCTCTCTGTTAAGCTACCCCTTAATTGTCACACCTAAATCCTTCAACCAGCCTCCCCCACTCCTGGCAACCACTAATCTGCTTTCCATCTACATAATTTTCTAAATTCAAGCATATGTTTAGTGTAATCTTGGTGGACTGACTTTTTCCATTCAGCATAATGTTCTTGAGATACATTGAAGTAGTTGTGTGTATTAGTAGTATATTCTTATTTATTGCTGAGCGGTATTCTGCATAGGATGGATATGTGTTTAATCATTCACCCATTGAGAGTTGCTTTGATTGTTTCCAGGTCGTGACTCTGATGAATAAAGCTGGAAAGAATGATCATGTCTGTTTTGTGTGGACATAAGCTTTCATTTCTCTGGGATTGCTGGGGCATATAGTGAAGGTCTGTATATTTAAAAGTAACAGTCTAGCAGTGGCCAGGGGGGAGTGGGGTGGGGACAGTGGGAAGAGGGGATTGCAGGAACTATTATAAAGGACACATGGACAAAATTGGGGGGGATGGTGGAGGTGGGGGAGGAAGGTGGGTTCAGCTGGGGTGGGGTGGAGGGATGGGGAGAAAAGGCATACAACTGTAATCGAATAACAATAAAAATTGAAAAAAAAAAAAAGTAAACCTGCCAAACTATTTTTCAAAATGGTTATACCATTTTACAGTCTCAATGGGAATGTATGAGAGATCCATCCAAGTGAAAAAAGCTAATGAACACTCTATAATCCAAAAGCATGACTGAGTAGAAAGCCCCATGCCGCCCAAAATCTTGGCACACCGTTGTCAATCCCATAAACCTTCCCAGTGGGAAAGTGAAGGCTTTGCAAGTCCAGGACCTGTGGTTTGTCAGGATGCACAATAAATAATGCGGGATAAGAAAACAACCAACCTGTCCCTTTAAAATTTTGATATTTTACTCAACATGGATAGTTTTACATTAGTTTTTTTTAAATGATGCATTTACATATTATATACCTTGATTCCTTGACTTTTTGATATCCCTTAATTTTTTTTCTTTCTTTTCTCTTTTTTTTTTGTGCAAAAGGTGAGTGTGTTACTCACCTCACCCTAAATTCGAGTTCTGCTCACAGTACTTGACCTCTGTGCACTTGATAACCTTTTTTTCTGTCTCTTAAATCTTTCCCCTCTGACCTACTGTGGCACTGTTGTCTGGTAATGTCTTCCGTTTTTTCGGTAAATATTTTGCTTTTCAGTATCTTTCCTGGTCTCTTCCATTCCAGCCCTTCAATTTTTGGTGTTCTCAGTGGCTCATCCTCACTGCTCTGAGCGTGCTGTTGTTTATACTCTTCCTGGCTGCACTATCATTTCCACTGCTATTGCTTTTTTCCAGGCCCTCATTATTTCACAGTTGAACAGTTCAGTAGGCTGGTAACAAGTGCCTCTAATCTCCAGGCTGGCCCCTTTCCCATCCACAATGCACACAGAATGATTTTATTTAAAGTGAGTATATAATTCATTTATTTGTTAACCAAATATTTATTTAGTATTTTTTGCAATAGGTACAGTTTTAGATTCTATGATAAATCAGTGAATAAAAGAAAGTTCATAGTCCCCTGAAATTTATTTGAATATTTTATTTAAATATTGCTTAGGATTTGTTCTAGGAGCTGCATGTAGTTTTTATCTAAATATATGTTTGCATGATGGATTTGGATGATAAGAATGTTCTTTCTTTCTTTCCTCTATTTTATCTGTAGAAGTTTTTGAACATTATTACTTTTCAATCAGTTGTACATGAATGGTGAATGCTTGAATTCTGCTTTCTAAAGCAACTCTCTTTTTGATAAGGATATGGAAATGATTACCCACTAACTTTTTAGTACTTAGGTTTCCCTTCCAGCATCAGAAATAGAAGACAATGTAATAAAAAGACATCATGCCATAGTCTTTAAACAAACTGTAATCCAGCCCAGTGGCGTGCTTTATTCTGCTTTCAGTGGGTGTTTTAATTTTATTTATTTTTAAAATTATTAGACTTTATTTTTTAGAGCTGTTTTAGGTTCTTAGAAAAATTGAACAGAAAGTACAGACAGTTCCCCATCCAAATATACATTTGTTATAATGGATGAATCCACATTCACACATTGCCATCAACCAAAATCCATAGTTTGCATTAGGGTTCATAATTTGTATTATTGTGTGGATTTTCACAGATATATTGTCATGTAGCCTCCATTATACATAGTTTCTCTGGTCAATAATCTTGTGTGTTCCACTTGCTATCCCTACTTCACCCTACACTGCTGGCCATCTTTTTTGTGTCTCCATAGTTTTGCACCTTCCAGAATGTCATATACAGGGTCCGGCATAAACAACACCCATTTTTTATTGCAAAACTTTTATTACACAATCACAAGCATGTAATTCTGTAACATAACAACTCAAGCACATGATGTGACATTTTAGGTGAAATATTCAAATTAAAACTATAAATTATTACACCCATATTATTACCCTACCAACCACACTCAAGCAGGTGTTACTCCTGCTGGACCCTGTAGTTGGACTCATAGAGTAGGTAGCCTTGAGATTGGCTTCTGTCTGTTGGTAAACTTCATTTAAACTTCATTTAAAGTTTATTCATATATTTTTGTGGCTTTATACTTCATTTCTTTTTAGTGCTGAGTAATATTCCAATGCCTGGAAATGCCACTTTTTATTCATCTACAGGGACATAGAGGATATTTTGTAGATTTTATTCCAGACCACCACAGTAAAGCAAATATCACAATAAAGTGAGTTACATTTATTTTTTGATTTCCCATATAAAAGTTGTATTTAAACTATACTGTAGCCTATTAACATGTGCAATGGCACTATTTAAAAAATGTATATACCTTAATTAAAAATACTTTATTGCTACGAAAATGCTAACCATGATGTGAGCCTTCAGCAAGTCATCATCTTTCTGTTGCTGGAGAGTCTTGACTGGATGTTGGTGACTGCTGACTGACCAAGGTGGTGGTTACTGAAGGCCGGGGTCCCCATGGCAATTTCTTAATGTACAGTGACAATGAAATTTGCCTCACTGATTTACTCTTCCTCTCATGAATAATTTCTCTGTCGCATGCAGTACTGTTTGATAGCATTTAACCACAGAATGCTTTTACAAAATTGGAGTCAACCCTCTCAAACCTTCCACTTCTTTATTAAGTAAGTTTATACAATATTCTACATCCTTTGTTTTCATCTTAATGATCTTCACAGCATCTTTGCCTGGAGTATATTTTACCTGAAAAAACACTTTCTTTGCTCATCCCTAAGAAGTAACTGCACATTGGTTAAGGTTTTATCTTGAGATTGCAGCAGTTCAGTCACATCTTCAGGCTCCATGTTGAATTCTAGTTCTCTTACTGTTTCCGTCACATCTCCAGTTACTTCCTCCATTGAAATATTGAACTCCTCATAAGGATTAGAATCAACTTCTCCTAAACTCCTGTCAATGTCAAAATTTTGATCTGTTCCCATGAATCACAAATGTTCTTAATGGCATCTAGAATGGTAAGTTCTTTCCGGAAGGTTTTCATTTTACTTTCTTTAGATCCATCAAAGGAACCATTGTCTATGGCAGTTATACTCTTACCAGGTATATTTATTACATAATAAGATTTGAAAGTGAAAATTACTCCTTGATCCATGGGCTTCAGAATGATTGTTGTGTTAGCACACATGAAAATAACATTAATCTCCTTGTACATTTCTCAGAGCTATTGGGTAATGAGCTTCCTTGTCAATGAGCAGTTATATTTTGAAATACCGTATTTTTCAGGATTTCAAAACACACCTAGGTTTTATAGGAAAAAAATAGGAAAAAAAATTGGAAGCAAAAAATGTCGTAAAATATTTAATAACATAAATGACATAATATTTCACTAATGTAAATGTAAGCTACATTCGGACTATAAGATGCACCCCCATTTTCCTCCCAAATTTTGGGGGAAAATTGTGTCTTATAGTCCAAAAAATACGGTAAATCTTTTTTTTTCTGAGCAGTAGGTATCAACAGTAGTTTTAAAATATTCAGTGAGCCATGCTGTAAACAGAAGTGTTGTCATCCTGAATTTCTTGTTCCATTTATAGAGCACAGGAATAAGTTGGGGGCTCTAGTATTTTCAGCATGGTAAATGAACAGTTCCTTCTTCACCTTAAAGTCACCAGTTGCATTGGCCCCTAACAAAAGAGTCAGCCTGTACTTTTAAGTTTTGAAGCCAGACATTGACTTTTTCTTTCTAGCTATAAAAGTCCTAGATGGCATCTTCTTCCAATAAAAGGCTGTTTCATCTACACTGAAAATCTGTTATTTTGTGTAGCCACCTTCACTAATTATCTTAAAAATTCCAGATGACTTGCTATAGCTTATATATCAGGACTTGCTGCTTCACCTTGTACTTTTATGTTATGGAGACAAGTTCTTTCCTTAAACCTCAAAACCAAACTTTGTTAGCTTAAAATTTTTCTTCTGCAACTTTCTCACTTCTCTCAGCCTTTATGGAATGGAAGAGAGTTAGAGCCTTGCTCTTGATTAGGTTTTGGTTTAAGAGAATGTTATAGCAGTTTTGATCTTCTATCCAGGCCACTAAGACTTTCTCCATATAAACAGTAAGGCTATTCCACTTTCTTACCATTTATTTCCTTCAAGGAGGTTTTGTTTTTGTTTTTTGTTTTTGTTTTTGTTTTTTTGCATTCACAAATTGGCTAACTGGTACAAGAGGCTTACCTGACTTATCTCAGCTTTCAACATGCCTTCCTCACTAAGCTCAATCATTTCTAGCTTTTGATTTAGAGAGAAACAAAAATCACTATTTCTTTCACTTGAACATTTAGAAGCCATTGTAGGCTTAGTAGTTGGCCTAATTTTATTATTGTGTCTCAGGGAATAGGGAGTCCTGAGAGGGAAAGATGGGGGAACAGCCAGTCAATGTAGCAGTTAGAACACATACGATATTTATCAGGTTTGCAATGTTATATGGGCACAGTTTTTGGCACCCCAAAACAATTACAATAGCAGTATCAAAGGTCACTGATTATAGATCAGAATAACAAATGTAATAATAATGACTAAGTCTGAAATACAGTGAGAATAGTCAAAATGTAACACAGACAGTACGGAACAGATGCTATTGGAAAAAAATACACTTAAAGACATGCTCAATGCACGGTTGCCACCAACCTCTTATTTGTTAAAAACACAATATCTGTGAAGTGCTAAAGTGGTGTGCAATAAAATGATGCATGCCTGTATTCATGTAGTGAAGGGCATCTCAGTTGCTTCCAAGTTTTGACAATTAAGAATAAAGCTACTATGAAAATCTGTATGCTAGTTTTTGTGTGGACATAACTTTTCAACTCATTTTGAGTAAATAGCAAAGAGCACAATTATTGGGTCATATAGTAAGAGTATGTTTTCTCAAAGATACTTTCTGTCTTCCAAAATAGCTGCACCATTGACATTGTCAGCAGCAATGAATGACAGTTCCTTTTGCTCTACATATCCATCACTGATTTAGACTTTAGCCATTCTAATAAGTGTAGTAGTACTTCATTGGGGTTGTAATTTGCATTTACCTAATGATGCTGCACATCTGCTTATATGCTTATTTCCACCTATATATTTTCTAAGGTAAGGTATCTGTTCAGATCTTTTGCCCCCTCTTTTTTAGTTGGACCACTTGTTTTCTAATTACTGTATTTTAAGGGATTTTATATGTTTTAGATAACAGCCTTTTGGCAAACATTTTCTCCTGATTCTTAGCTGTCTTTTTATTCTCTTGACAGTGACATTGCAGAGCAAGAAAGTTGCACATTTTAATGAAATCTAACTTGTCAATTTTTGTTTTATGAATCATGTTTTTAGTGTTGTATCTGAGAAGTCATTTCCAAGCCCACCATTATTTATCTTTCCCTTATGTGATATTTTAGGGGTTTTATACTTTTGCATTTTACATTGAAGTTTATGATTCATATTGAGTTAATTTTTGTGAAGGTTGTAATTTCTATATCAAGATTATTTCTTTGCATGTGACTATCTAATTATAACATCATTGGCTGAAAAGACTATTTTATCTCACTTGAATTGCCTCTGCTGTGTCAAAGATCAGCTAACTATATTTGTGTGAATTTATTTCTGGGGTCTCTGTTCTGTTTAATTGATCTATTTGTCTATTTTTTAAAATCAATACCACCCTGTCTTGATTACTGTAGTTTTTATTGTAAGTCTTGAATTAGGGTAGCATCATACCTACAGCTTCATTCTTTTTTAGTATTATGTTGGCTATTCTGTATCTGTTGCCTCTCCATATGAACTTTAGAATCAGTTTGTTAATAGATACAAAACAACTTGCTGAGATTTTGATTTGGATTGCACCAAATCTAGTAGATCAAATTGGGAAAAACAGGCATCTAGGCAATATTAAATCTTCCTGTCTGTGAACATAGACTACCTCTCTATTCATTTTATTATTTAATTTTGTTCATAGACTATTATAGTTTTTCTCATATAGGTCTTGTACAGATTTTGTTAGATCTACATGTATGTGTTTATTTTGAAGGGGTGCTAATGTGAATGATTTTGTATTTTAAATTTTAAGTTTCAGTTGTTCATTGATCATATACAGGAAAGCAATTGACTTTTGTATATTCAACTTGTATATCATCCTTGCTATAATTGTTTATTAGTTCCATGAGATTTTTGTTAAGTTTTTGAAAGATTTTCTACATGGATAGTCATGTCATCTGTGAACAAAAAAAAATTCTATTTCTTCATATCCAATCTGGATACCTGTTACTTCCTTTTCCTGTCTTATTGCATTAACTAGCTCTTCCAGTACAATGTTGAAAATGAGTGGTGAGAGGGGGCATTTTTGCCTTATTCCTGATCAGAGGAAAAATATTTAGTTTCTCACCATTAAGTATGTTAAGTATAGGATTTTGAAAATATATATCAAATTGACAAAGTTCTCATCTATTCTTAATTTACTTGGCAGTTTATCATGATTAGGTGTTGGGTTTTGATAAATCCTTTTTTGCATATATTGATATGACTGTATTACTTTTCTTCTCTAGACCGTTGATGTGATAATCGCACTAATTGGTTTTTGAATGTTGAACCAGCCATGTGTGTCTGGAAAAAATATCCCACTTGGTGTAATTATATGTATACATGTTGTGGTTTTAAAAATATTTTTGTTAAAAACATTTAAAAATTTAAACATTTCAAAAATTTAATTTGGTTCTTTGAAGAAGAACTGACATTTCTGGGCTTATCCTACATGGCAACATTCTGCTGGAACTGATAGCTGTTGCTGCAGCTCACTTCACCACAGTCCTTGCAGCCCTATGGGCAGTTGCTGCTTTGTCCATTTTCATTGTCTGCTTCAAATGTCTCAAGCACATTCCTTCCTTGGAGCCAATGGACATTCTCCAAGCACTGTTCTTACTTGATCTCATGTGTTACCTAAACTTATTACATTGTTGAGACTCTTCACCCCTTTGCACTGTGACCCTATTTTCTTCTGATATATTTCCCACTTCTTGTACTTGCCTCCCTCATGGATCCTTCTATTATCTCATTTTAAAAAGTTTCTTAGAATCCCTTTTTTTTTTTCTGTATACACTCAAAAGAGTTGATCATTCACTCTCAGTGTTTTTCAGGTCTGGTATCCCTGATATCCCCCTTTGTCCATTCTATTGGCTTACATTAATATTATTCAGATATTTATAAGGAATACGAGTTGTACCAAGGAGCCATGGAAAACATCAGTGGAATAATGACTTGTGACAGGGCTTTAAAGGGAAGAAATGAATCACAAATTTGAAATGACAGTGATAATTAGAGGAGAGGAAAAAAGGATGTATATCATGAAACATATTGTCTGTGAATGTATTCATTTTATTCTCACTAGTGTAGCCATAGTCTTAATTAGCAGGTGAAGAGATGAAACACCAAAAACTCCTATTTATTTAAGAGTTAAAGACTGTCATAAAATCAAACATAATCTTAGAGACTAGCCTGGAAAGGAAATAATCTTAAGATCTTTCATTATTGTAGGAATATATACAAATTCCTACAACAGGTACATGCATACAGTGGAATATTATTTTTCATTAAAAACAGAAATGGATTGCTGATACATGCTATGAGGTGCTGGACCTCAAACATATTAGGCTAAGTGAAAGATATCAGAAAGAAAGTCCATGTATTTTATGACTACAATATCACATTGTGGTTTTTAATTACCTTATAGTTAATCCTTTATATAACACTATGAGATGGGATAACATATGATTTTTCCATTTTACAGATGAAGAGACTAAAGGTTAAGTAACTTGCACAAGATCATAGAGGTTATGTTTAGCTGGAATTGAAACCCAGAGAGATTGACTTAACACTTACATTTTTATCATTTTTACTTGATTGACCAAAGCACAGTTATCCCTAAAGCTACAGATATGAGTTTATATCTATGAACAGTTACCAGGATGGTGGCATTATAAGAGTGAAATCCAGAAAACCAAGTAGCCTAGAGTTCTATTGATAATCTGTGTAGCTGAGGTCAAGAACTTGATATACAGCACAAAGCCTAGAAGGCTAAGGCTAAGTGATTGTCCATGAACTGACACGTAGCCTGGGAATAAAATATCAGGCCTAAATTGGATGAGAATAACCACTTATTTCCATAGTCAATTTTATGAATGCACTGACTGAATTTTAGTAATGTATTAGTAAGTAGGTCATGTACTAAAAATCTGTGGCTTATCACTCAGACTTTTTTGATATTTTCTAAACTAATTTCCTAAAATCTCCTACCCTGTTGACCACTGTATGCATTAATATCAGTCATTAATGATAGCTCACTGTTACTGAGTGGTTATTATCAAACAGGTTCTCTGCTTTACTGCTTTTAACCCATTAGACCTTAGAAAAACCCTAGGAGGCTGCTATTACTATTATGATCCCTCCTTATTTTTCAGATGAGGGAACTGAGGCATAGTGAGGCTAAGTAACTTGTTCCAGGACACACAGCTACAGGCAGGCTGGCTTGGGTCTCAGTAATTAATGACCACAAAAAGCCTGTATCTCAAGGATATAAACCCTAGAAGAGACAGTCTCCAGAGGGGAGAAATTCACTTTTTCATTCATTTAGTGCTTGTTGATTAACAACTCCATGTTATGCATCGTACTGGGACATTGCTGGTAATTAAATGTGGTATCAACTATGCAGCTTTTATAAATGAATATACTATCATGTAATATATCTTTTCTTTGAGCTAACCATTTTGAGTGAAATATTCAAGAGTAGTTTATCTCTTAATTATTTTGTATCCCATGCATCTTCCTCTTGTTTTGAAAAGAAATAAATTGATGTGCCATAGTAATAAAATGAAATCTCCAGAGCATTTTTATTTCTCACTATTTTTAATGTGTGTGAAATCATGGCAGTTAGATATGTAAAAGATGAGTTAAAAATAATTCATTTAGTACATCTCACTAGTCCTTCCCTTGAATAATTCCCTGTGGTGTTTTGGCAAAGTCAGGCTCTTGTCTAATTTTAAATGACTCAATTGAAGAAGCTTCAGCTAGAGGTTGACTCTAGAGGCTAATGGACTTGCTATGGAAGGTTTTTAACATTTGGCCTAGTTTTCCACTCCTTAAAATTTTAGAGCATTACTCTTAATTACTCTGTAACATACTCAGCTTCTGCTTTCTCCTTGTTTCATGTTATTTGTGATTCACTTGCCTTCTAGATGACTATTATATCTCCTGTGAATGCTGAGTGAAGCATAGTTTCTAACTTTTCATGGGATGGTAATTCATATATAAAGAGATAATTATATATTGTTTGTCTTTGAATGGGGCTGTGTTATGCTTAAGTACACCATATTATATATTCATTAATCTTTGATTTAAATTTTGAAAATTTGAATTGAAATTCTAACGGATTATCTCAACAGTGGTCAATCATTTACTAAATTCGTAAGTAAATCAAGGCCCATATTTCGTAATTTTTTGTTATACAGCATATCTAAATACTTTTTCTACTTTCCATAGACATTTGTTAAAACCAAAGCACTGTTAAATGGATGTTGAATGAAATGTTTTATATATTTTAGGTGTATTGAATCTATGTGCCATTTTCAAAAGGGAAATAGTGGTTATACTGTCGGGTGGAAACATAATGATTTTTTTTGAGTAGGAAATAATGTGAACTTTCTAGAGGCTATCAGTCAATAGTTTATTCTTATTGATTGACATATGTTTCTTTTAACCTTTACATAGAGACACTTCAATAGGTTAAATAACTTTACTGTTGTTTCCTGATATAGCTGCTAAGATTTCAACATTAAATATAATTAAATAAAGTACATTGAGGCAAGGGTCTTCCCAGAAGAACTTTATCACTCTCATCATGTATCACTCTCACCTTGCCATGTTTTTGTATATACTAACTCATTGATATCATAGCCACACTTCTGGTGACAGTCTAGTTTTAGAAAGAAACAATGAAGAAGCTAGATTTATTGTAAATTTTAAACATAGCATTTTGTGAAAATTATCTATAATTGTACAATGTAATTATATTTTTTTCCACAAGGCTTGCTGGTGATTATTCCTTATTTCTACCCATCATGGAAAGTGCTATTTGGCCACATGTGAGACTTAGAGACGGAATATGCATGTTGGAACAAATCCTGATTAGTAGAGTTTCATACTGAGTGGCAGTTCACTTCTCCTGGTCCCTGCTGGGAATCATTGTGCAAAGGTTTGTCCTGACAGGCAGTCCTGTACAAACCAGAGCTTATCTGCTATATTGCTTTGCTATTTCTATCTATTTTTGGATGGATTTTACACTTTGGTACTTGGTATGTTGTCTTTTCTTTTGGATAGACAGCTGGTGGCTATATTAGCATTTACTGAAAGTGTTATAGTAATTCTCACATCAAAGTAACCCTGCTTCTTAGTGTACACCCCAGGTGTTACATTTCCAGGCAGGTGAGACATAATTGATATGTTTTCATTACTTAGAATCTCTGTACACACTAGTAGCAGTTGAAAAAACTGGATCTGCCTCACCCAAGCCAAATCATTACATCTGATTCAGTAGTTCTCAAATTTTAGTGTGCATTAGAATCACTTGGAGAGCTGGTCAAAAAACAGATTACTGGTTCCCATCTGCAGAATTTCTGATCTGTAGTCTGGGATGGAGCCTTAGATTTTTGCATTTCTAACAACTTCCCAGGTGATGCTGGTACAGTCAATCCAAGCTCCACATTTTAAGAACACGATTATGTAGTATTGTCTAATCACAGTACTTAAGACTGCTAACAGGCCAGATTTCTTCTGGGGCCCACAGTGGAGAACCATTGGTCTAATATATTGACAAGCAAACTTATGTAATGAAGTTGATAGTAAATATCATAGGCTTGTGGGCCAGGTAGTCTTTGTTGCAACTATTCACCTCTGCTGTTATAGCAGGAAAGCAGACATAGATAATATAAACAAATGGGCATGGCTGTGTTACAGGAAAATTTTATTTGTCAAAACAGGCAGTAGGCTGAATTTGGCCCATGGCCCATAGTTTGCCAGTCTCTGATCTAATTCATCAGATAGGGACATGTATCTTTTCCTAGCTCACAAATCACCTGTATCCTCTATGGTAGCCACCAACTATGTGTCCAGTATTGAGCTAGGAGCTGTGGGGTATTTATAAGAACAAATACAGTATTTCTTCTCTTCTTTCCAAGATTATTGTTTAGTTTAGTATAGTCTTAAAAAGAGAGAGAGAAAGTGAACACCTAGGCTGGAATAGATTGCATGATATAAGTGAATCTGGGAAAATAAGTAGACACTAGACAAAAAAGAGCAGACTGAATGAATTACCAAGGAGGACCAGCTAGAGAAAAAGCATTAAGGAGACATTCAGTGTGTTTTTCCAATGGGCAGTGAGCTCTGTGAATGGGAGTGGCAATGCTCCAAGTCACAGGTGTCCTTTAATTATCATTTACTGAGCATACTCTTAAGTATTGGCACAGTGATAGGTCCTGAGGGCACCACAAACCAAGGCATAGTTATTGCCTTCAAAAATGTAAGAGGTTGATCAAGATATTAAAGAACCCCAAAGCCATACATAAGTATTTGGAGTTCATATGCTTAGCTCATGGAGGGCTTTCAATGGACGTTAAACTGAGAAGGAAATTTGTGTGATTGGCAACAAGGAATTTTTATTAGTTCTTGATCAGTAGAGTGCCTTAAAGACAACTGTTGTAGCAGAAATCATTCTCCACAAGTTAGTAAATGATAACCGTGCAAAACAATAATTGTTAATAATATCACATTAATCCCATAACAACTTTCCTAAGTTGAAATATAGCATGTGTTGGGTTGTTCTTTTGCTTGGTTATTTGTTTGTTGTTTTGCTTTTGTATATTCTGCTTAATAAATTCCAAAATTTGTGTTTTAAAAAATTTGTATCAAGCCATCATCAGAACTAAAGTCAATTCCATAGAGTTGCACCATTTTGTCTTTCTGATATGTGTATACCATTTAAAAGACTCTGAATAGACAAAAATTCTCAATAGACAAGGGTTTTTCATTTCTGAGACTTCATTCCTAGAACTTTGGGTATAGGGTCTGGGTGAAATTTATTATTTAATAAAACTTTTAGTGGGATATGATGGTAGATGTTTGTGTGAACATTTGAATGAGATAGTCTTTTCTAAAAAATTACTTTATTGTTGTTCAATTACAGTTGTCTCCATTTTCTCCCCACCACTCCCCCCAACCCCAGCCAAACTCACCTCCCTCCCCTGCTTCCACCCTCTCCCTTGGTTTTGTCCATGTGTCCTTTATAGTAGTTCCTGAAAACCCTTCTCCCCTCTGTCCCCTCCCCCCTCCCCTCTGGCTAATGTTAGATTGTTCTTAATTTAAATGTCTTTGGTTATATTTTATTTACATTTTTCTTTTGCTGATTAGGTTCCTGTTAAAGGTGAGATCATATGGTATTTGTCCCTCACCACCTGGCTTATTTCACTTAGCATAATGCTCTCCAGTTCCATCCATGCTGTTGCAAAGGGTATAAGCTCCTTCTTTCTCTCTGCTACCTAGAATGAGATAGACTTTATGCTTCATTCTAGTTCCAGTGTTGTCACATTAAGTAATACTTGAAAGATCCATTAGAAACTACTAATTCAGCCAAGTTTCCAAAAGAACCTGAAAAAATAACATCTTGAATAATGTACCTTAATGCTTAAAACTAGAGTTCATTCCATTTAGTAAATAAAATCTTGAATTTGGGGTTAGAATAAGCAAGGATTAGTCGAAGGCACTATGTTAGACAAGATGACATATGAATTTTCAGCTCTCTAACCCAATCTATACAGTTTTTTTTTGAGGGGGAGTGGCGGCTGATGTTTCCTCTCAGTTTGATTTTTAATCAAATGTAGGGATGCAGATGGCAACAGGCTATTTTTATCCTGTTAAATACCAAGAGAAAGGTTATGAGAAAAATACCACATAACTTAGATTTCCTGTGATTCGTAGTTGGAAAACACAAGAATCATTGTGAGCATGTCTTTACCATTTTTGTTGTGGATCCTTCATCATTTTCAGTGCTGAGGGAGAGGAGAAGTCTACATTGGTACTGAGACAACAATTGATTTCTTAAACAACCTTGCCCATAATTAGAATCTTGAGGCACTTTAAAACAAAAGTTGAGAATTGACTAGTGAACGTCAATCCTCCCCATTGCATATCATTTGTATTCCCCACAAATGAAATATCATAAAATGCCCTGAACTGTGTGTGTGAGTGCAGATGTGTATGTGCCTATACAAATGATGTAATGTCGCCAACCTTGAACCACGGACTTTTACTTGATGGTAAGTTAGTCAAGAAAGCTTGTAATTCATGTACTAACCAAGTTAGGTGACTCTTGTCAAGAAGCTCTGAAATTTATGAGAAAAGAAAGAAGAGCTGTTTGGGACTTCCAAACTGGATGAACATACAAGATATAACTTAACCATTTTCTTCTTGAAAGCAGAGCAATTTAAGATTAACATTTAGAAATATTATTTTACTCTATATTTTGGTGATTGAGTATTTTATGGCATGTTATTATTCCTATTATATAAAGCTTGATAAAGATGTTTGACTTTGAAATGAGGGAGAAAAATAGAAATGTAAAGAAAAAGAAAACTAAACTAACAGAGGGGCAAGGATTTTCTCCTAGTCACAAGCTCGTGAAATACTTCATTATTACTTCTCCTAGCCCATAAATATGAAATATCGAATAACCGGTCTTGCTATAGAAGATATAAAATAATAGAGAAACTTTGTCAATGTCCTAAAATACTTTATAATAGTCTCAATCAATTATTGAGGGTTAAGTACATATTAGGCAATGTGCTGGGCACACTGTATACAAAATCTCTGATTTTCACAATAGTTTAACCTATTTTCTAATCCTAATTTTAAAGTGAATGAATTTATATTTATAAGTTACAGAAATTACCCAAGGTCACACGCGTGTTCAACAGAAGCGCCAGGCTCTCAGACCTGGATGTACTCTTTCTACTACACATTTCTTCCTTTGGTTAGTCCTTTCTCCCCGAAGAGATAGTAAGTAGTGTTGTGTCCAAGTATCCGTCTCCTTCTTTCTCTGTTATTGTGTTTAGTGGTGAATGGCACAAAGTGGGTGTGCCATTTAGGCTAGATAAATTAAAGTACAAATATAAATATATGTACACAAGAGAGTAAGAGAGAAAAGTATTTGTGTGTTTGTGTATACAAATGTCCTTGAAATAAAATGCTGTGCTTTTTGAAAAAAATTCTATTTATATATTTTTGACTTCTAAAGAAAAAAGAAATGCAGGTGCTTACAATAAAAAAAAAGAGAACTGATAAAGTAAATCTGAAAAGCATTAACTCAAGAATAAATTCAGGAGCCAACTGCTAAATTATCTAATACAGTTCCCAATTTAAATTGATCACCTGCATTGTTTGATTTATGAACAGGAAATGGGCTTTGACTGTTAGGCACCTGGATGAAGAGCCCTGGGTCCAGCTTGTAAGAGTCGGATAACCTGTGAAGACCCTCCGGTTGCCCTCGGATCACCCAATTGAGGTAAGACCTAATTACTTTAATTAGAATGTAAGACTTTTACTCTTGAATCAAATTTTAATATGGTGATTTAGCATAACTCTATAACGTGCCAATAGCTGCTAATTTTGAAAAAGAAAAGGAGAATGCAAGCATTATTCTGTTGCAAAGGGGTATGTTTTCCAAATTCTGCTTGTTTTTTACTTCGTGGACTTGAGCCCGTTTTCTTTGAAGAGTATTATCTAAATAGTTTAATTTCCACATGCCTGTTGCAGTTGGGACAATTTTCTTGCTTTTGTGGTATCAATTTGGTTTTATATCATTATATATTTTATTATATATAATCAAATTAGTCTCACATTTTAGTTTATGGTGGTCCAGTGACTTTATTTAAAAGTGACAACAGTGTAGTTTGTGCTATGATACAGCACAGCTTCGCATTGCTTATTTATTCCAAGTTGATACATATCTGTTAACCTTTTGTAATATCTGTTTATATATGACCACACATAGACTGTGAACTCCCATTTAGGCATTAGATTTTGAAGGCATGCTCTGAAAGGAGTTTACAACTCCTTGGAGCACTCCAATTTGGGGAGGGAGGGTGTGACGCTAGTGTGTGATCAGAACTCATTCTTCTGTGGAGCACTAGCTGCTGTCAATATTCAAATGCTGGTTCAGGCTTACTGTGTATAAAAGTTTGCATGGCCTGCATGATGCAAAGGCCCCAGTGACAGCATAGACCCAAGAACTAGGAGCTCTGAGCACATCCAGCATGGCCACCAACTCACTTTAAGAGCTTGGATGAACCATTTCACCTTTTGAGTATTCCATTGATTTTGAATTGAAAGAATTAGATTAAATCAGAGAAGGGTAAGAAATTTATGTGCTTTGAAGATCAGGCTTGCAATGCAAATCTATGAAGTCTGGGTGCCAGAGAGGAGGGACTGGTGGGTCTGTAACGTAAGACCTGTGCCCCGTCCAAAACCATTCAGATTCAAAGAGTTTAAACCTGGACAAAGGAGTAAAACGTCTGAAGTGGGGGACTGAACTTGGCCTTTGGATTGAATAAATTGTAAGAGTCAGTATAAAATTTTTTCTGAGCTTTTTTTTCATTAATTGACCTAAAATGAGAACTTTGAACCTAGAACAATAATTTAAAAATATAACCTAGCCTATAAAGCACTGGTTAGCAGTTTCTCTCTTAATGGGTATTTTCAGTTTAAAAAAATATGTAAGTAGTGAAAGAAAAGTTATAACATGTGTTTGGGACTAGTTTAATGATGCTTAAAAAATAAAGATTTAAAATGAAAAGTTTTAGGTTTTTGATTAATATTTAACTAATGTTTTGATACAAATGTTATTTGATATAGAAAAAAATTAAGAGTGGTTGTTTAAATAAGTATATTCTCTGACAATTTTAGCTCCATCCATTTTTACTCTTTATTTTTCTTTTGATAGTGATGACATATACTAATTTCTTTTTGTCACCTTTTACTGACTTTCAAACAGATATTTTAGCTGAGAAAATAAGTGCATTTTATCAGATGCTAATGGCAATTAGGCAACGAGCCTAGCGGAAGATGGGAAGGGGGCCAAGGCAATATACTCTAGGGGTCTTATCTATTCTCTTTGGCTCAATTTAAATCAGAATTTATGTTGACTAGAAAATTGAACTCATGACTGTAGAGAGCTATGTGTATTATCCCAGTGGTAAAGAAAAAAAATTAGAGGAACCTAAAATTTTTATGCCTTTAGTTGCGTCCTTTCATTAGCTTTTTTCTTTATTCTATAGTTTTTCATTTTGTGATTATATGCATTTGTAGACAGATTCAAGTTACTTCAGGTATGTCAAGTTTACAGAATGATTATATAGTGTCACACATGCTTTACCTATATTGTTCAGGTAATTTTTTCATGAGTTAGCAGAAACTGTTACTGCCTTAACATATATAATACAACGTAATATTTTAAGAAGCCTTTGCATTAGACTTTATAGGTCATCCTTGTTGTAATGTTTTTAAGTACTTGCTATCTGCTTCTTTGATAGCCGAGTACAAACCAAGGTACTTGGATGTTAGTGCTCAAAGTCACAAGACCTCATTACATCTGTTTTTTTATTTACCCACAATATCTGACATTAAAAACAAGTTACGGCTCTTTTTTTAAACTGAAAAAAAAATGAAACTGTCACCTAATATAGTTTAAGGTAAGCCATACACGGAGGCTTTGTAATGATGCTATTTATGTTCTATTATCTTGCTCTAGGGAAGCATTTTATTTAAAAAAAAATTTACCAGTGTACCTAAGCATTTTCTTTATTCTCTAGTCATATGAGAGGGAGCCCCAAAACCCTGAGATTTATTTATTAAAAATTGTGTATTCTTGCATGTTTAAACTTTAGCCACCCTCAAAGTACTCTCCATTTGATGCAATACACCTATCAAGATGTTTTTTCCCACTGCTCAAAACAGTTTTTAAACTCCATTTTGTTGTCTTTCAGTGCTTCTGTCTGTTTTTGTTTCACCTGTCCCATATGGACAAAACATTTCCCTTTGAGGACTTTTTTCATCTGGGGAAACAAAAGAAATGTTGCTTGGGGCCAGATTTGGTGAATAGGGAGGGTGGGGCACAGGGGTCATTCCGTTCTTTGGTCAAAAACTACTGAACACTCAGCACACTGTGGGCAGGTGCCTTAACTTGAAATGGGGAAAAGGATTGAGAGTCTTAAAAAGAAATTCACTCAAGCCAAGCACAGCTTCTGAAAACAATGCCAGCTGCTACACTGACACAGATGGGTTCCAAACTAGCAGGGGAAGCCTGTTGTACTACAAGGGGCGCCCCCTCCAGAAGATAATCCCCGTGTGTTTTTTCGGGCAGTCACCAAAATGCTCTGGATCTTCATTGCTTTGATAACACATAGAATGTATGACAAAATAGACATTTAAATGACAAACTCAGTTATTTCTAATTTTCCTAGGTTTAGAGAATCAGTGACAGGAAATCGAATCTATTGCTTAGCCCACATTCCCAACATGAAAATAAAGTAATGAAAGTTTCTAAAGTGAGGTAGTTAATTGCCACATTTCTTGTATGTACACCTCATAGCCCTCATCAGCAATTCTGAAACTAAGCACCCTGTCTTAAATCCCTTTCATGCTACAAAAGATGCTCTGATATGCACTTAACATAAGTTCACCTTTAGCATTTGGCATTTATTAGTCATGGCTTTCAAATGAAGTATTTAATTGAAATCTAAGTGCCATTGTTTTTAATAACCCAGAAAGAATGTGTGTGAATTAAATGTTTTAAGAAGATAAAACAGTGGCGTTAAGAATACTATAGCTCCTATGTGAATATTGCAGTTGTTTGAAAAATTTTATAAAATATTCTTATTATCAAAATCTAATTTAAGGTTTAATGATGCAGTAAAGTTGAGATGTTCACAAAGAAACCAGAATAATAACAGTAAAAATTTAGCCACAGCTTAGTATAATATAACCAAAATTTTCTGGTCAATTAGATGTGACTGTGTTATACAGAGACGAAGTGCACAAGTAATTACAAATCACGTATTGGTGAATGGCTCAAAGCTGGAGCCTGTTAGGGGCATTTTCTGCTGCCTGAGATTTGCCACCCCTCCCTGGGTCTCCTTAAACCGAAGAAGAGGCAGTTATCACAATAATTATTTTTCTTTGAGAAGGTTCTCTCTAAACTGTTTAATAAGCGTGATTCATCCCAGAATTTCCTCTCTACTATTTTATTTTTCTTAAGGAGCAGCCTTTGCTTAGGGTACAATGCTAATTTTTAAAAGGCAGTTAAATGATCTAACAGCAGCGATTCGATGGAAAAAGAACACCTGGTGTCATAAGCAGTCTTACAGCACTCACTCCGGAGCGGCACATTTCTAACCCACTCGATTATAGTAGATAAGAGTCTTGCCGCTGTTATTAATCCCAAACAAGGGAAAAACAGGGAAGAACAATTGTGGCAAAATTCTCGAGGTACTTTTACTTGTCCCTAAGTCCCCCTCCCCGATGTAATTCCCTCTAAACAATGGGTTTCTTGTTAATTTACTCAGCAAGATATTAGCTTTTTTAGGAAAAGACTCAGTCTACAAGTATACCTTGTTGTACTGTGCTTTGCCGATTTTTTTAATCGTAGGTTTGTGGCAGCCCTGCAGTGATCAAGTCTATTGCAGTCATTTTCCTACAGCCCACTTCACGTCTTTCTGTCAACTTTGGTAACTCTCTCAATATTTCAAACTCTTTCATTATTATCACATTTGTTATAGGAATCTTTTATCAGTGATCTTTGATGTTACTAGGGCTAGACCCTCCACCAGCAAAAAGATCATAACTCGCAGAAGGCTCAGAATGGTTGGTACTTTTTAGCAATAAAATATGTACATTTTTTAGACACAATGACATTACACAGTTAATAGACTACAGTATACATAACTTTTACATACATACATACATATATCCATGCATATGTAACAGACAACATAATTTTATATGCACGGGAAAACATTTGTGACTTGCCTACTGTGACATTCACTCTGTTACAGTAATCTAGAACTGAGCCCCTATGATCTCCAGGGTATTTCTGTATTTCTTTTAATATACATTCTAATGAAATCATTGACCTATTTTTGCTTTGTACTGTATCATGCAATTAATTAATATGAAATCCATAAAATAATTTAAATATAATAAATATTTAAGTTTTATTGCACTATTTTTATAGAAATGGTGATTTGTTTATTATTAGAATTTATCCTTGAAACTGAAATTATTTAAATCACTGTTATATTTTCTCTAAAAATGTTATATTTCAAAAGACAAACTTGAAATAGTTTTTTTTTTAAGAAATAGAATTATTCATGTAGGAAATGAAGTCAGTCATTACAGCTAAGTAATATTTTAGAGGGAAAGACTGTCAAGTCATCAATGGTTTAGCTTCACGTAGACAAGTCAATTGTTAGATGTTTCCTGCTTAATTTCATAAGTGTTTTGCCTATAGTTATTAATATACATTTCAAAGATATCAACTTTAAACTGTATTAACCTATTTGGCAACAATTCATTTAGGATTTGATGCTGAAAATTATCTTTACACAAGTGGCTATATTTCCTAATATAACTGAAATAACTCTGTAACATTTCCTTGCAAATTTGACATGTGGTCCCTTGTTAACTTAACATGGTATTAATTTCATACTTGTGTATATATGAAGTGCTTTCTTGTCCTTGAAACATCTTTTTATATTTGTCTTTCCAAGAGAACTATATCCAAAGTTGGTTTTTTTTCAAGCTGAATATTCACCTTTTAAATAAAAAGTTGTACTGCGGCAACTCTATTATTTTTATTACTCTTTCATATACACAATATTCCTACCAAATGTAACAAGTTAATATTATTAAAAACTCTTTAAATTTTTATAACTATAGTTCCACATGTATATTTATAGTGAGCCTATTATATGCCAGACACTCTGCTAGGTACTGAGAAACAAAAGGAATTATGTTAGAGCAGCTCTCCTCAGGATGCTCACTGTTTAGTGGGGATACAAATTATTGTAATATAGGCTGATGTTGTAGTGTGAGTGTTTACCAAGTAGAACAAGGGCAGCTATGACTACCTTATACTTTTGAACACTTATTTTCAGCCCAGATTAATCTTTTTCACTTCAGATCCAAATACAAGTGTGATCAGCTTTTTATAGAACTAACCTAGATCACAGTCATACTATGCCAGTCTCTCTCTCTCTCTGTATATATATATATATATGATGTCATATATATGACATAACATATAATTATTGATGCATGCATGTTTTTCTTTACATAAAGTATAAAATTATTTGAAATCACATATTATTAATTTTCTGTTACATAATTGCTATCATTTAAATAAAATAGTGTAGTTAAATCTGGCAATTAATAGTAGTTAACAGGACCAACTACACAAGTAACAAGTATACAAAATCTGATAATATTTTTATTATGCTTTTTTGGTTTCAGTTTCTCCACTGACACAGCAGTTATTTCACCATTTTTTATTTTTTATTTTCTTCCATTACCATTTCTCCCCCTTAAACTGCCACCCCCCTGCAATCAGCCCACTGTTGTCCATATCCACAAGTCCTTTTTTCCTATTTGCTCAAGCCCTCCATTACTGACCACTCCCATAGCTGTCAGCCTGCTCTCTATCTGTGAGTCTGTCTCTCTTTTGCTTGTTAGGTCAGTGTGTTCACTAGACTCCACATATGAGTGACAGCATATGTTATTTGTCTTTCTCTGACTGGCTTATTTCACTTACCATAATGTTTTCCGGTCCATTCATGCTGTTGCAAAAGGTAAAATTTTCTTGTTTTTTATGCCTGGGTAATATTCCATTGTGTGTAGATACCATAATTGTGTTATCCACTCATCTACTCATGGACACTCTGGCTGCTTTCATATCTTGGCGATTGTAAATAATGCTGCAGTGAACATAGGGTTGCTTATGTTCTTTCGAGTTAGTGTTTTGGGTTCCTTCAGATATAGTCCCAGAAGTGGGATAGCTGGGTTGAAAGGCAGATCCATTTTCAATTTTTTGAGATACCATCTTACTGCTTTCCAGAGTGGCTGCACAAATCTTCATTCCCCCAACAATGCTGAAGGGTTCCCCTTTCTCCACATCCTTGCCAGCACTTGCTGTTTGTTGATTTATTGATGATAGCCATTCTGACAAGTGTGAGATATCTCGCTGTGGTTTTAATTTGCATTTCTCTGATGACTAGTGATGAGCATCTTTTGGCCATCACTAATCATCAATAATGTCTATTGGCCATTTGTATGCCCTCTTTGGAGAACTATCTATTCAGGTACTTTGCCCATTTATAAATTGGGTTGTTTGTTTGTTTTTTGGTGTTGAGTTTTATAAGTTCTTTATGAATTTTTGATATTAACCCCTTATCAGATGTTTCAGAGAATATGTTCTCCCATTCTGTGGGTTGTCTTTTTGTTGTGTTTATAGTTTCCTTTGCTGTACAAAAACTTTTTAGTTTGATGCAGTCCCATTTGTTTATTTTTTTCTTCTGTTTTCCTTGCATTAGGATATATATGCCACATTCAGTGTCTGAGATTTTACTATTTATGTTTTCTTCTAGGATTGTTATGGTTTTGGGTCTAACATTTAAGTCTTTATTCCATTCTGAATTTATTCTTGTGTGGTATAAGAAGGTGGTCAATTTCATTTTCCCAACACCATTTATTGAATAGACTATTTGTAGTGTATTTTATATGCTTGCTTCCTCTGTTGAATATTAATTGACTATAAATGTGTGGGTTTATTTCTTGGCTCTCTGTTCTGTTTCATTGATCTACATGTCTGTTTTTATGCCACTACCATGCTGTTTTGATTCCTATGGTCTTATATTATAGTTTGATATTAGGTAGTATGATTCTCCAACTTTGTTCTTCTTTCTCAGGATCACTGTTGGGCCATTTGTGGTTCCATATAAATTTTTAGAATTTTGTTTGAGTTCTATGAAATATGTCTTTGGAATCTTGATAGGAATTGCTTTGGGTAGCCTGGACATTTTAATTATGTTAATTCTTCCTATCCATGAACACAGTATGCGCTTCCACTTATTTGTATCTTCTTCAATTTCTTTCTGCAGTATCTTATAATTTTCTGAGTACAGGTATTTTACATCCTTAGTTAGATTTATTCCTAGGTATTTTATTTTTTTTTGGAAGCAATCATAAATGAGATTGTTTTCTTAATTTCCCTTTCTGTTAGTTTGTTATTGGTACATAAAAATTCAACAGATTTCTGGATATTAATTTTGTATCTGGATACTTTTCTGAATTTATTTATCAGTCTAGTAGTTCCTTGGTGGAATCTTTAGGGTTCTCTGTGTACAGCAGGGGTGTCCATCCATGGCCCACAGGCCACATGAGGCTCAGGATGGCTAAGAATGTGGTCCAACAAAATATCATAAATTTACTTAACATTATGAGCTTTTTTTGTGATTACATGTCACAGTGTATTCAATGTGTGGCACAAGACAACTCTTTTTCCAGTGTGAGCCAGAAATTCCAAAAAGTTGGACACACCTGATGTATAGTATCATGTCATCTGTGAATAAAAACAGTTTTACTTCTTCCTTTCCAATTTGAATGCCTCTTATTTCTTCTTCTTAACTGATTGCTATCAGTAGGACTTCCAGTACTGTGTTGAATTAAGAGAGGTGAGGGCAGACATCCCTATTTTCTTCCCAATCTGAAGTGGGATGCTTGTAATTTTTGCTCATTGACTATGATGCTGGCAGTGGGATTGTCATATATGGCCTTAATTATGTTTAGGTGTGTTCCCTCTAATCCCACTTTCCTGAGAGTTTTTATCATAAATGGGTGCTGGATTTTATCAAATGCTTTGTCTGCATCTATTGATATGATCATGTGGTTTTTATCTTCATTTTGTTTATGTGGTGAATCACATTTGTTGATTTGTGAATGTTGTACCAAACTTGCATTCCTGGAATAATCCCACTTGATCATGGTGTGTGATCTTTTTGATGTATTGCTGTATTCAGGTTGCTAATATTTCATGGAGGATTTTAGAATCGATGTTCATCAGGGATATTGGCCTATAATTTTCTTTTTTGTAGTGTCTTTATCTGGTTTTGGAATTAGGATAATGCTATCCTCATAAAATGATCTCGGCAATGTTTCCTTCTCCTGAATTTTTTGAAATAATGTGAGAAGGAGAGGTGCTAATTCTCAGAATATTTGGTAAAATTCACCTGTGAAGTGGGCCCTGGCTGGATAGCTCAGTTGGTTAGAGCATTCAACCTGATACACCAAGTTGCTGGTTCAATTCCTGGTCAGGGCACATACAAGAATCAACCAATGACTGTCTCTCTCTCCTGTCCTCTCTCTTTCTAAAATCAATAAATAAAAATTTAATTGAACAATGTAAAATATTATTTTTAAAAATTCACCTGTGAAGGGCTTTTGTTTGTAGGGAGTTTTTTGATCACTGCTTCAATTTCACTAAGTGTAGTCTGTCTTTTCAGATTCTCTGATTCTTTTGATTTAGTTTTGGACCATTGTATGTTTCTATGAACTTACCCATTTCATCTCGGTTGTCCAATTTGTTTCCATATAGTTGTTCATACTCTTTTCTTACAATCTTTTGTATTTCCTTGGAGTTAGTTGTCATTTTTTCTCTTTCATTTCTGATTTTATTTGAGTCCTCTCTCTTTTGCTTGATGAGTCTGGTTAAAGGTTTGTCAAACTTTATCTTTTCAAAAAACCAGCTTCTGGATTCATTGAACTTTTGTATCATTCTTTTAGACTCTATTTCATTTATTTTTGACCTAATCTGTGTTATCTTTTCCTTCTACTCACTTTGAGTTTCATTTCTTGTTATTTTTCAAGTTCCTTTAAGTGTAAAGCTAGATTGTTTATTTGAGCTTTTTCTTATTTCCCGAGATAGGACTGTAATGCTATGAATTTCCCTTTGAAGATTACTTTCCCTGTGTCCCATGGATTTTAGGCTGTTGTGTTCTCATTTTCACTTGTTTCAAGGTATCTTTTGATTTCTTCCTTGATCTCATTGTTGATCCAGTCTTTGTTTAATAGCATGTCATTTAGCTTTCATATATTTGTGTATTTTTCAGTTTTCTTCTTGTGATTGATTTCTAGTTTCATAACATTGTGGTCAGAGAAGATGCATGATATGATTTCAATCTTCTTAAATTCAGAATGTGGTCTATCCTAGAAAATGTTCCATGTGCATTTGAAAACTTGTATATTCTGTTGCTTAGGGGTGAAATGCTCTGAAGATAACAATTAAGTCCATTCAATCTAGTGTATTGTGTAAGGCCCTTATCTAGTTGATTTTCTTTCTTTCTTTCTTTCTTTCTTTCTTTCTTTCTTTCTTTCTTTCTTTCTTTCTTTCTTTCTTTCTTCTCTCTCTCTCTCTTTCTTTCTCTCTTTCTCTCTTTCTTTCTTTCTTTTTAATATTTTACTTATTGACTTTTATTGAGAGGGGAAGAGAGGGAGAAAGAAAGGGAGAGAAACATCATTGTGGAGGAGATTGCATGCCCCCAACTGGGGACCTGGCCTGTAACCCAGGTATGTGTCCTGACTGGGAATCGAACCAGTGACTTTTTGGTTCACAGGCCGGCAGTCAATCTACAGAGCCACACCAGCCAGGGCTCATTGTTGATTTTCTATCTGGAGGATCTATCCTTTGAAGTCAGTGGGATGTTAAAGTTCCTGACTACAACTGTACTTCTGTTGATCTCTCCCTTTATGTTCATCAAGATTTGCTTTGCTCCTATGTTGGGTGCATAAATGTTTACTAGGATTATATCCTTTGTTACACTGTTTCCTTTATTATTATGTAGTGTCTGTCCTTTGTCTCTTCCTATGGCCACTTATTTTATCAACTTTTAAACTTTTATTGAATATTTAAATATTATAGACTATGCATATTGTTATGAATTTTTAAGATACAGAAATTTGAGATTATAAATGGAGGATTTAAATACAATAAGACTAAGTTGGTAACAGATATTACCAATATTTATAAGAAATAAAAATGGCATGTTTCTTTCTGCCCCATGATACAGTAGGATATTTTTATTATTTCTGTTTCCTTTTCCAATAACACTTCATTGAACTGAGTGCAGCCTTTAGGCCATATTTCTCTTCTTTTAATAGTAAAACTGAGGATAATCACATGTAAAATTTACCTTGAAGTTCTGCTCTAACCAAGTCCCCATTACACTAATTCCTGGTATTAACCCAATGTAATAACATCAAGCCAAATATCCACTCAACAAAATTTTCTGATTAATTGTGATTTTACTTCCTAAGAGCCACAGGTGTTTAAACATCTTAGAATAAGATTCTAGATCTGTCTATCCATTTTGTATCTACAGCCTTTTTTTGTAGACCAGCTGCTTGTCAACCAGTCTTTTACTGTTATAAATTTACCATATAGGCTATCTTGTCTAATATATCTATCATTCTTGAAAATTCAGAGTACATTGTAATGACATCATAAGTTAAACCTCCTCTTCCTAGTGATAATGGTTTGAAAGTACAGATATTTGAACTGATAAAAACAAACTGGATTCCAAATACATTATAGACTTAATAAACAATAGAGAAAGTCCTTTTAAATTAGCTACCATTTTCTTTTTTTTTTAAGTTCTGAAGTTTTCTGTGTGAGTTTTTTCTCAACCTAAATATCAAACAACTGGGGTGCAGTGAGTTCTGTTTTTTCTAGATTCCTAAAGGCCGTGCAGAGTTCATCAAACAGACTTAGAGAAATGGCACATACATATCTCTTTTATTTTAATTTTTTCATTCTGATTTCCACTGTATTTCCAAATTAGAGAACATTATTTTTGTCTCATACTTAACCTTTTTTCTAGGAATTCACTAAGTTCTGACAAATCTTAACCCTTCATTTTATACACTGAATATAGAATGTATTCCCATACTTACAAAAATTATAAATACAAAAAAATACACAGAGAAAAGTCTCCCTCCTTTCCATCTTGTCCCCAGTTGTTCCAGTTTTCACCTAGGGAAAGCAGTAATCACTTATTAGTTTCATAGGCATCTTTGTGGATATAAATGCGAACACTTATACCATGTTTATTGTATCCTTGGGCCACAATCACTGCATTTTGAAAAAGAGAAGAATGAGAGCAATATAGCAGTCGGAGGGCCTCGGCAATTCCGAAATGCCTCTGGGTAAGCATGGCGGCCGACTGCTCTAAGGGTGAGATGATTACCTCGGATTAGGACCTGGTTCTGTTCTTAGGATAGAACTCCCTAGTCTTTGTTCTCCATGGATTTAGGATTTACCCTCTGGAAGTTCCTTCCATTTCCATTATTCCCTTTAGTGATAAAGCGTGAACAGTTTGGAAGCTCAGCGGTGTTTTAGATGTGTCTTATAGTTACAGTCTCTTTGCAGATACAACTCTCACAAAACCTGTTTTTCTCGCAGTGTGTCTGATTCTAGTCAACTGTGTGTGCCAAAAGCCAGTTAACTTTCTTGGATATTCTACTCATAAAATGTCCATGGGTCCTTTATAAATGTTCCTTGATGACTCTTCCCGTTCTTTACCTTGTTATATGGAAAATTTTTAAATTTTTAGAATAAACCTCGATTGGTTATGATATTAATTTTGTGTACACCTAGATTATATTTTATTTAAGATTTTGCTTTGATATTTATAAATGATATTTATGTGAGGGTTTGTGTGCACATGTCCAATCTTTTTGGGCCAAGAGGTTTTCTTCTGTAATCTATAGACAGATTTTAAAAGCATTGAAATTGTCTGATCTTTCAAGGTTTTGAAAAATTTCCCCATGAAACCATCTGAGATTGATACTTTTGGAGTTATGTAGTGATAAATTTTTTCCATTTCTTCTATGTAAATCAGTTTTCAAACTTTCTATCTCTTCTGAGATCAGTTTTGTAAATTCTGTGTTTTTAGAAAAGCATCAATTTTATCTTAATTTTCATATTTATTTGCCTGGTGTTTAGCAATATAATCTATTATGGTTCTCTTACATTTATTCTGTGGTTATTTATCTTTGTCATGTATAATTATTTTTGTGATTTCCACTTTATTCCTTTTTATTTCTAATTTTTAGTTTTGTTTTTATTTATTTTTTTAAAACTTAATCTTTAAGTTAAGCTCAGCAGTGGTTTTTTCCTTCACATACCCAGACTTGAATTTATTCTACTATGATTTCAGTTTTCTTATCTGCCTTTTCCTTTATCAATTTGAGCTATTTTTGCTGCTTTATAATTTGTTATTCCTTTTCTAACTGTGGAAGTAGATAATTTATTTTTGTTTATTTTTAATGGATAAACTAATTAAGAATAATAATTTTCTCTCAATGTGTTTAGCTTTTAAGAACAACAGTTTTCAGGAAGAGTGGGAGTTACATAGTTTATACAAACAATGCATTTATATAAAGAGGTAGAAAACAGCATTTGAATGGGCTACTAATGGTAGATTAAACTGAGCTAGATCACAGGAGGCCTCTTTATTCATGTGTACTCTGGTATTGACTTTCTCAAGCATTTAATACATATGGTGTTGTGTAATTAACATTTATGCATGTGTCTATGTGTCTTTCGTGTATACGTGTATCTCTAATTTGCCAGCAAATTAACTTTTTCTTTTCAATATTTTATTTTTTATGTTATTACAGTTGTCCCAATTTTCCCCCTTTGCCCCTCTCTCCCCAGCCTGCCCCTCATTCCCAGAGACAATTCCACACCCACCACTGTTGTCCATGTCCATGGGTCATGCATACATGTTCTTTGGTTAGTGGTTGAAAGAAAGTGAAGGGATTAGTCAAATTAACTTTCTTGTTGATCCCCTTTTTACCCTTGCTATTTCATTCTAAAATAGTGATGATAGGTAAATGACTACATGAGTTTTTAATTTCCCTCTCTTTATAATCTTTAATTTTCAAATTTTAGATTTATAGTTTTAATTCTTTTGATATATGAGGGCAAAGGCAAGTATTATATCCTTCAATTATACTTTTTATAAGTAGTTCTGTGAGGGACTGAATAGTTATCCAACATCTGGTAATTAGGAACCCTAAGAAGGGTTGTTTGTGTGTGTGTGCACATGTGTGAATGTTTAGGCTTGTTTACATCTCCTAGCCATTGGTTATCCTTTGTCTGTTCCAGCAAAACAACTGCTATGGACTGAATTGTGTTCCCATAAGATGAATGCATTGAAGCCTTTACTCCATGAGGGTGTTTGGAGATGGGGTTTTGGGAATATAATTAGGTTTAGGTGAGGTTGTAAGGGTGGGACCCTCATGATGAAATTAATGTTCTCATAAGAAGAGACACCAGGAAACTTGCTTCCTTTTTTCTCTCTCTTTTTCTCTCTCTACTTACATTCACCAAAGGAAGACCATGTGAGGACACAGCAGGAGCACTGTCATCTGGAACCAAAAGAGACAGTCCCTGATTTCCAGAACTGTGAGGAATAAATTCTTGTTGAAGCCACTCAGTCCATGGTATTTTGAATGGCAGCCTGAACTGAGTAGCACAGTGCTAACTCAGTTCTCTGCTAACTGTTGTGTCTTTTTAACTTTTTATTTTATTTTACATTGTGCCTTTTTGAAAGTTGTAAAAAGAAAATGTTTTTTTTTACCATGATAGTGATTATAATGGGAGGTCGGAAATATTTGGAAAATAAAGGGGTTTTTTTTGTATTTTCTTTAAAGATTTTTATATGTTTTTAAAATGCATGTCAAAAAGAATACACAGAGGTATAGTGAAAGCGTGAGTTCATAACATATAGTGAAAATATTTTAAATTTCTAATTCAGAAATTATTACTTAACAAGCTTGAGTAAATCCTTGGAAATTCATGATTCCTGTGTGAATGAAGATTGACAAATTCTGAAGCGAGGGCAGCATATTTCCACATATGCAAAATTACAGAGCTTTTCTTTCAAGATCAGAAGGTAAGATGTGCTTTGGAGTGAGTTGGGTTAGAATATGAATATCACTTGAAGAGCTTGCTTTGGGACTAACACCTATGATTGATTTTTAATCTTTCTTTCAGTCCTGGCCACTAACGGATATGACATTCTTATTAATAATGGTAACTAAGGAAGCTTTTCATGCATTATATCATTTAGTTCTCACTACCATTCTTTGTGAGAAATTTTATTATTTTCATTTTGCAATAAAGAAAGAGAATTATATAATTAGATTGTGGCAAATCTAAGGTTTAAATTAATTCTTGAACTTGACCATTGAATTGAACTTTTTTGAGAATGTAGCTAATGAGTACCTCCATTAGATAAAAAATCTGGTGAAATTAAAATCCAACAAAATTGTATTTTTCTCCGGATCTCACCTGATACCTTTTTGTGAAATACCAAATATAATTTTTAATAAAAATTTTAGTTACCTCTACTTTGCTTATGTCCTGAACACACCCATAGTCTGCCTTTGATTGATCCAGTTCTGCCAAAGTGTTCAACAGAGAAAGGAGCATGGTAGGTTCTTCAGAGAAACAGGACATATTTCCAATTTCCAATAACTATCAGAAATTATTTCCTTGTAAACATTCTCATTCCTGATTTCAATAATTCTTAAGGAATTTCATCACATATTTGACATTTACCTGATATATAATAGTTAAAATTTCTAATCAAAACATCTGCTTCTCTGTAGTTGTTTTTAATGCCTACAATTTCACTTGCTGATATGATCCCGAATATGCATCTGCACGACCTGCTCTCTACTGTCACAGTTTCTAGGCAGGAACTTTGTTCATAGTTCCATTGTGTAGGCAGAGATTTTAAGCCTGTAGCCTGCTGTGCTTATTGATCTATTTCTTAATAATTCCATATCAGGCAATCACACAATTCACAAACGGTCTGGGAGGGAAGACACATGTATTACCATCGGTGGGAGCTTGAAGTACCCATGCATTTAGATTCTCTGCGAAGAATTTCAGGCTCATCTGTGTTATACAGAATGATTGGGAAGCACCGCAGTGAGACTTTTAAACAAATCAAAATTACAGCTTTCTCACTCTAAAATATAAATGTTTCTTTAAAGAATCATTTTGATACTTGCCCAAGGTTGTTTTCCTTTTCATTTTGAATATGATGTGAAATTTGCTAAGTCCAAATTAGGGGATTAGCCAAGCAGAATTCAGTAATGTTCAGTCTTCGCTCTCAAATGTGTCTTTTCCATTTCACGCCTCTCCTGAGTGTCTGGACTTCTGCTGTGTATTCTGGGCCAGGCGACATTCAGCTCTTCCCATGTCACCTCTGCTCCATCTGCTGGAATAATGATTTTTACTACGTATACTCTTTAGCAAAATCACTGTTTTCATAATGGGTTTTAAACAAAGTTTGTCAAAAGCCTGGTGCCAGAGAGCATTAAACTTACTGAGTGAAACTGAGAAAACTTGGAGCAGAATTAAGATAAAGCTATTAAATTAATCCTATTCAGTCGTGTTTGAACACAGGCTGCGCCGTCTCCTGTCATAGGAAGAGAGGGTTCAGCTCTGAGCTGAGGGAGAAGCTGGTGCAAAAGGGCAGAGAAGTGGGTGGCTTTCCAATAAACCGGGTGCTGCACTGTTTGATTTGCTCTGATTCCCGATCTCACAGCCATAGTGAGTTATTTATTTTCAGACATGCCCTGACCTCTCATGTCTCTTTGCCTTTGTCCTTCTTTCTCCTTAGAGCCTCTTTCTCAACCGTGCTTACTTGGAAAACTCCTATCTCCTCTTTTCCAAGATCCCGGACAGTTCTGCCTTTTAGGTGTTTCCTGATACCCCATGCTAGAAAAAAAAAAGAGCTCTCATCTCTGTGTCCCTATATTACCCCCAATAAATTTCTGTTTTGTCATTTTTCACAAAATAATTGTCTCTGTACATTTCTGTCTTTAGACTCTAAACCCCTTTAAGGCAACAGAATGTTATTTTTGTTATTGCCACTTATCATCAACTGCTTTTGCTAAGGAGGGGAGATCCCAATTCTTGGAGATCACTCTTCTTACAAAGTACTTAGATTTAAGTATTCAGGTCTGGAGAAGTCATGGCAAAGCACCTTTGTTCTGCATAAAAACACCTGTACGATTTGGGCTAGGTGGTGGCAGTCAGACCAAGCGCAGAGATGCCATTGCTTAGATAGCTAACGAGCAAGGCGGGGTCTTAAATGATGGGTGGGTCATGGTGAAGAGGACTCTGGTTAAATGCTCAGACAAAAAGACTTTGTCACATAGATATACCTTAGGAGCATTTTGGAAGTGGGAGTCTATGGCATGTGAGATGTTTCCATTGTCATCTGAATTTTCTACAAAATATTCAGTCTCTGTCATTCACCAGTAATTTTGCTCTCAGAGGATGTTTTGGGGAAACAAAAAGTGATGCTGTGGTGTGTTGCGACCATTCAGGGCCTGACAGGTTGATGGTATTCAGGCAGACAGAAGAATATTCACAGAGCCATTGTGATGTCTGACATGCCTTTATTCATGGGTGGGCAAGCCATGCACACTGCAAGCTGCGTGTCTCCCTACATGTCTCCACGTGGCACACTTTGTGGCCCTCACTCCCCAGCATGGCACCCATCAGGGACTACCTAACCCCTCTTAAATATTAGAACAAACGAAGCCAGCAGAAAGCCAGAAAATTATATAACATAGCATAATTCTACATGTGCAAGCCCACTTCATGTTATGGGAACAGTTTATCAGACCGAGTCTCCGGGCTACTTATCAGGCTCCTTCAAGGCTATGGTAACTCTGTTTCCCTTAGCTACCTGGACACCTGGGTGAGGAAGCCAGACTGCCTCCACTTACCCTACATGTGGTTTTCTTCACATGCGTTGAAAGCAAAGATAATACTTCTGGGGACAGACATGTTTGTTTGTTTATGGTGAAAACCTCAGGAGTAATAATGTTCCTGGGACATGATGGTACTCAATGAATGATTAAATAAAAGGATGAACAAAGAATGATTAGCAAAGTGTAGGAAGAGCCAATAAAGTAATTTATTTAACTTTTCCCCCAGAAATAGAAACTTCTTTATAATTAGCAAAGGAGGGGAAAGGCAGATACAAACCTTAGGAGTTCCTACCATTATTCTTTGCAGCTGCAGAAAGCTGAGGGCTATAGGTTAGAACTGGGAGTGCCGGCCACCACCCTTAAGATCTCGATAGGTCAGAGTAGGGACCACAGCCAAGGCCCTGTCCTGGCTCCTTTTGGTTCTCAAAAAGAGAAAACTATAGTGCCTCAGTTCCACACTTTGGAATTTTTTCTTTCCCTCTTGATGAAATACAAATCTCCCTAGGGTGTATGCAATGTATTTTATTTTTTCATGGAGGCAGGATGATTTAGTGAAAGCCAATGGAGGTCATACGTTTGAATCCTTGTGTGAACACTCCCTCGGCCTTCATTAATTACCTTCGGAGTAACTAATGGAATAATAACACATGAAACTGAAATAGAGCCATGCATAGAGTGGGCGCTCAAAGATAGTTCTCTCTCCTCGCCTGCCTGTCATCCACACCCTTGAAATAAGAACTCAACATCAAGTTCCAAGGCTAAGCGGTGATGGAACAGGTGAAGTGCATGCAGTAGGAGACTTGAGGGTAGCACCCTGGACACAGGATGAGTATCTGAAAAAGTGGAGCTACAGGCTCAGAAGAAAAAATTCCTATTTTCCCCCTTTGTGCAAGGCTTGCCTTTGGGGTAGCCTTGTGCCATTTTGCAATCAGTTGCTTGGTAGTAGAAGGAAGCCTATCCAGATACACAGCTTCATGCTCTTCCGGTCCCTGCTTAAACTATGAAGATGACTCTATAGATTTACTCGAAATGTTGGTGCCCCCTAAAATTCATGTGTAGAAATTGTAACCCCCAAGGTGATGGTGTTAGGAGGCAGGGCCCATAGGTGATGACCAGGTCAGGAGGGTGGAACCATCATGATGGGGATTAGTGCCCTCGAAGAGACCCCAGAGAGCTAGGTCACCCTTTCCCCCATGTGAAAACACAGAAATTGCTATGAACCAGAAAGTGGGTCCTCACAAGACACTGACTCTGCCAGTGCCTTAATCTTGCAATGCCCAGCCTCCAGAACTGCAGGAAAATTTTAGTGCTTATAAGCCACCCACCCACTCTGTGGTGTTTTATTATAGCAACCTAATGACTAAAACAGAGATGTTTCCAGAGTAATGAATGTCTTAATGGTCTTGTAATGTAGACGAATATTCAGTCTATCTAGGATGGGTTTAATAGCTTATTTTCACTTTGGATAATGAAAAAACAGATCACTTTTTCATGCTGCTGGATCACTTAGTTTAAAAAAAGGAAATTTGAACAACATCTACAATGAGATTAATTGTTTCCTACTAGGCCCTATACACTGTTTTCTTTATCTATAAGATGCTATGTCTCTAATTCATAACACATTTTAGAAAAATATGTGTGTGAAAATAATTACGCCAGCAAACATTCTATCTAGTTATGGTGGATGTAGTTGCATCTGCATATTTTTCTTTTGTCAGTAAAAAACATAATATTTGTTTCTCAAGAAATTCACAATTAACTGAAGAATCTGTTTTCCATAATGCTACTAAAATAATTTGTGTATTTGACAGCTGGCGTTGGTCTGCTATTCACATTATTCCATAATGGCTGCACTCAGTGCTCTGTTGTTCGTTTGCATTCAGTCAGCTTATCTGGGATGGTTCAGATGTTTTAAATATGTCTGTTCTTAGATAAGAAAAAAGATCATTTTTCCTTTTAACAATTTCCATGGAAAATCCAGATGCAAATTTATTTGCCTATGCAAGTCTTCCCATGTTTTTTAAAGTTGAAATCCTCATTTTCCACCCAGATTGATTTGAACATGGTGTGTTGCATTTTTAATCGGTAAAGATAGTTATAAAGGTGTTCATGTTTCATGCTTAAAGTTCTTTGTTAGCTTTTGGAAAAAAGGAGTATATATAAAAGTTAAGAACAGGAATTGTATGTATTACACACTTTGATGGCTCAGAGGTTCATTGAGGATTCTTTTTTAATTAAAGTAAATTTTTATCATCAATGAACAGATGTGTTGGTAGACATTTAGAAGTAGGGCCAGACCAAAATCTATTAATGTTTGTTCTTCTACACAATAAAACACAATAATGGTAACTTTAATTTGACTAATGGTTTATGGTCTACAAAACATTCCAAGTACATCTTATTTAAATCTCCATTCCTCTTGAAAGCAGGTAGAGCAGGCAATAATTTTCTTGCCATTTTACACTTGAGGAACCTGATTCTTTGAAAGGTGAAGCTGCAGAAAACAGTGTGTACTCCAGTCTGTCACCTAGTCTCACATGTCAGATTATCTTAAATCTTCTACTTTTAAAGAAAATAATTGTTCCAAAAGAATGGTGCTATACCAGAATCCATTTTCAAAATGTTACCAGTATGTACCTTATAGTGACAACTGAAATTAATTATTCTGATTTGAAAAATTTCATGAACTCTCTGTTCATGGATTATTTTACTAAAGCTGTTTGATATTTTTTACATTGATGATAGTTGGAAAAACTAACACATCTACAAGTTTTAATTGTGACCAGAAGCCAGTAAACTCCTATTTTAAAAGAAAGCTTCCTAAATGTGGAGTGAAAGATATTTTTACTCCAAATAGCCAATAAAAGCTTACTACATAACACGTAAATATGTTCTTTACAATGTCATAGAAGCAGCAAGTCAATGGAAAAATAGATTGTGTGTAAGTGGTTATATTTATTATGATTTATCTGACAAAAAGAATACAAAGAATTAAAGAATTCTATTGTATTTGAATTTTATGTTCTGTTATTATTCACAGGCAAATGTTTCATATTTTAGAAAATGTCACATCACTAAGTCTGTATGTTCAATAATACCTGTTCCAAATATATAGTCACATATATCATTCATTTTTAATTGAATTTATTGGAGTAGTACTGATTAACAAAATTATACAGGTTTAAGGTACACAGTTCCACTGCATATCACCTGTTCGTTGTGTGTGTTTGCCACCCCAAGTTAAGTCTACTTCCATCACCACTTAGCCCCCCTATACCATCTTCCACCTAACCCAACACCCTCCCCGCTACAGTCACACATGGTGTTTTTTAAACCCCTATTGAATTTTTCTATTTCTAAAATGAAAGAAAGTTATGTATCTGGGGGAATAATTTTTCTATACATATTTTCTAATTTATTTGGGACCTCTCCATATACACCTGTTGAATATTTTAAAATGTTGAATAATTAAAAATGTCATTTTGTTACATGAAAAGTATATTTTAAATTTAAAAGTAATATTTAACATGTAGTAGTTTGGAAGTTAATTTTCTGTAATGATAATGAGAAAGAGAAACTACTGGGATGTATTTTCGAAAGAAAATAATTTATAAATCTGTATATTGTGAAAACATATCCTCATGCCTTTTACTCCCAATCTTGTGGGAGGTGGTAAATGAAGGAGAGGATCATAGATTGGGAAGAGAGAGGATAAGAGAGACCAGTTGATACAATTCTTAATTTTACTATTACAACCATTTGAAATTAGATGCCCTGCTAAAAAAGACTAGGAGTTAATTAATATTTCTCTTTTTTCTATGATTTGCCCAGGATTTTGGTGATGATGGAGGTCATTATCTTGTGCTTGTAGTAATATTGCCAAGATAGAGTCATTTTTCTTTCATTTAAATCTTGAAATGATTATTCAAGCTTCCAGTTTATTGCCACTTGTGTTGGCTTGATGACCTGACAAAGTAGTCTAATCTTTTGATATTTGGTGAAGTGAGATATTTGGCTTTTTAAAATATACATATAAATACCTGGAGATTCCAATCTGCTAGTATTTTGAGATCATTACATCAAATAGTATATCACAGTCATTAATTTATTCATGCTGTATTTATTTATGGTTGTACCATGGCATGGTGTGGTTGTGATTCAGTCTGTGTTCCTGACCTTTTGGGCCAAATTTGGAAAGCTTGGCATGAAGCACACTTGAAGTAAACATCACTTACATGTGCAAATCGGATAATTGCACACACAGCTACCTACCACTTAGTCACTTATTAATGAAATTAGCTGGATTAGTATGTATATTAGCTGGATTACAGCTAATTTGGGTAAAGAAAAAAAATATGTCAGTTCAAAATGAGGAGAGCCTAAAATCTGGCTTGGTAGTTGGATTCACTCAGGATAAGAAATTCTTATTCTCAGGCAAATATTAAAGTTTGATCTTGATGATAGATATTGAGGGTGGTACACAGAACGATGGTCATTGGTTCTGGTTGCACATAGCGATGTTCCTGCCTCTGACCTTGGAAAGAATGATTGCTTTGAGGAGATATGGATCATTTTTATGCTGGCTCCACCCCCCCATTTAATATATTTATTTGTGCTTATTTACTTATTACTTCAGCTTTACTGAGGTATAATCACACATAAAACTGTGAGATGTTTAAAACGAACATAGACGATTTACTTCACATTGTGAAAGGATCCATCCTGGTTGTTGGAGTCTGTCTTTTTTAGCTTCCATATGCAACTGATGCCATGCAATATGGGTCTTGCGTGTCTGGCTTATTGCACTTACAATAATGTCCTCAACTTTCATCCATGTGGTCTGCAATGATAGGATTTCCTTCTTTCTCATGGCTGAATAGTGTTTCATTGTTAAAATCTTTATCTCTGACATCTTCTTTACCCATTCACCGGTAGAAGGACATTTAGGCTGTTTCCATATTTTGGCTTTTTAAATAAAGATGCAAGAAACAGGGAAGTGCAGATGACTCTTCGATATATTCCTCTGGATATATACTCACAGGTGGAATTATCGGATGATATTGTTTTCCATGGTTGCTGCACCAGTTTGCATTCCCATCAACAGCGCACAAAGGTTTCCTGTCCCTACCTCCTCACCAACACTTGCTATTGTTATCTTTTTTATGACAGCAATTTTAACAGGTGGGATGTAATAGCTCATTGTGATTTCGATTTACGTTTCCCTGATGATGAGTCATATTGAGCACCTTTTCATGTACCTGTCAGTCATTTAAATATCTTCTTAGGAAAAAATGTCTATTTAGTTTCTCGGAAGAATTTTTCAATGGATTGTTTCTTTTTACTGTTGAGTTTTATGACTATATATATACATATATATGTATATAATATATATAAAGTCATATATGTATGTATATATATGCATATATATAACATTAACCCCTTATCAAATATATGAATTACAACTACCTTAACCCATTCTATAGGTTGCCTTTTTATTTTGCTGATTGTTTCTTTTGATGTGCAAAGCTTTTTAATTTGTTGTAATCCCATTTGTTTGTTTTGCCTTTGCTTTTTGTATCAAATCCAAAAAAATATTATTAGCAAAATAGTGTCAAGGAGCTGACACTCTGTTTTCATCTAGAGACTTTAAGTAGGTTGATGTTAATTCTTTAGATGTTTAATGGAATTTGTCAGTGAAAACATTTGGTTGTGGACTTCTCTTCTTGGGGGGCTGGTTACATTGCTGATTCAATGAATCAGTCAGTCAGTTGATTCAATCTCTTAACTAATAATCGGTCTGTTCAGATTGCATATTTCAAGGAATTGATCTATTTCTTCTAGGTTGTCTCATATGTTGGTGTATAATAGCTCAGAGGAATTTATTTTGATCCTTGTGTTTATGAGGTATTACTTGTAATATCTCTTCATTTCTAATTTTATTTATTTCAGCCACATTTTCTTGATGAATCTAGCTAAAAATTTGTCTGTTTACTTATCTTCTTAAAAAACAGCTTTGAGGTTTATTACTCTCTTTCATTGTCTTTTTTAGACTCTACTTTAGTTATCACTGCTATGATCTTTGTTATTTCCTTTCTTGCACTTACTTTGGGCTTCGTTTGTCTTTTTTTCCCCTGGTTCCTTGAAGTGTGAAGTTAGGTTGTTTCCTTATTTCTTTTTCTTCACTTAGGTGTTTGTTGCTATGGCATCCCTCCTGGAACTGCTTTTACTGCATATCATAAGTTTGGGTATGTTGTATTTCCATTTTCATTTGTCTTGAGATACTTCTTATTTCTCTTTTGAGTTCCTCTTTGACCTGTTGGTTATTGAATAGTATGTCATTTAAACACTATATTTGTGAATGTTTTAGTTTTCTTATTCCAATTTCTAGTTTCATGCCACTATGGTTAGCAAAGATGCTTGATATTACTTCACTCTTCTTAAATTTGTTAAGACTTGATTTGTGGCCTAACATATGATCTATCCTGGGGAATGTTCCCTGTGCAATTGAGAAGAATATGAATTCTCCTGCTTTTGAATGGAATGCTCTCAATGACTAGCTAACATGTCATTGAAATCCAAAGTTTCCTTGTTGATTTTCTGTTTGGATGATCTATCCAATGTTGAAAGTACAAAAATGCCTTATGATTTTTGTTTTGCCATCTATTTCTTCCTCCAAGTCCATTAATAACTTGCTTTATATATTGGGTGCTTCTGGGTTGGGTGCATAGATATTTGCAAATACTATACCCTCTTGTTAGATTGATCCATTTATCACTATATGGTGACCTTCTCTGTCTCTTATTACAGTCTTGGGCTTAATATCTATTTTGTCTGATATAAGTATAGCTATACTCCCTTTTTTTCCTTCCATATGCATGGGATATCTTTTCCCATACCTTCACTTTCATTCTGTATGTGTCCTTACATCTACAATGTGTCTCTTGGAGACAGCACATCATAGGATGTTACGTTTCATCCATTTAACCATACTGTCTTTTGATTTGCGATATAGTCCATTTCCAAAGTGATCATTGTTAGATGTTGACTTCCTGTTGCTATTTCACAGATTGATTTTGGCTGTTTTATAATTTCTTTGTGTTTCTCTGCTCTTCTCTTACTCTCTCCTTTTATGACTTGATATTTTTCTGTAGTTGTATGCTTAGATTCCTTTCTCTTTTCTTTTATGTGTCTGTCTACTATAGGTTTTTGCTTTGTTTTTATCATGAGGTTTACATAAAACAGCTTACTTTTGTAATGGTCTAATTTAAATTGATAATTGCTTAAATTCAGATTCATACTAAACTCTACATTTGGTATTCGTTCTACATTTGTACTTTTTCCACCCTCACATTTTATACTTTTGATGTCACAATTTACATATTTTTACCTTGGGTGTCCATTAACACATTATTATCATCACAATTATTTTAATACTTTTGTGTTTAAACTTCATACTAGATTTACAAGTGATTTACCCACCACCATTACAATGTTAAGGTATCCTGAATTCAATTATATGTTTACCTTTACTAGTGAAATTTATACTTTCATGTTTAACTCTCATATTACTGATTTATTAGTGCCCTTTTATTTCAGTATGAAGAAGTTCCTTTAACAATTCTGGTAAGGCTATTTTAGTGGTGGTGGATTCCTTTAGTGATTGCTTGTCTGGAAAATGCTTTCTCTCTTTTTAAATCCTGGGCAGCTTTGCTGGGTAGAGTATTCTCGTTTGGAAGTATTTGGTTCTTAAGCACGTTGAATGTATCATGCCGCCTCTTCTGACCTGCAAGTTTGTGCTGACAAGTTGGCGTACGGTGCTGTGGAGCTTCCTTTGTGTGTAACAAGTTATTTACTTTTTTATTTTCTGTGTTAAAGAGTTTCTCCTTGTGTTTAACTACTGACTATTTAATTATTATGTGTCTTGGTGAGTGTCTTCTTGAATTCTTTTTATTTAGAATTCTCTAAGCTTCCTGAATGTAGATATCTTTTTCTTTTCCTAGGTTAGGGAATTTTTTAATCATTATTTCTTTGAATAAACTTTCTGCCCCCTTCTTTCTCCCTTCCTTCCTTTTCTTTAGAACCCTTGTAATGCAATCTTTGACCCATATGATAGTATCCAATAAATCCCATAAGCTATCTTTACTATATTTCTTTCTTTTTTTCTTTGTGTTCCTTTGATTGGATGAATTCCACTGCCCTGTCTTTGAGTCCTTTGATTCTTTCCTTTACTTGATCTACTCTGTTGTTAAACCTTTATAGTGTATTTTTAGTTCAGTTATTGTATTCTTCAGCTCTGTCATTTCTGTTTGGCACTTTCTTATATTTTCTCCTTGTTGAAATTCTCACTTTGTTCAGGCATTGTTCTTCTGACCTAAGTGAACATTTTTCTGGCCATTGTTTTGAACTCTGTATCAGATAAATCACAATCTCTAATTCATTAAGATCTGTTTCTGGATTTTTATCTTGTTCTTTTGTTTGGAACATATTCCTTTGTTTCTTCATTTTCCTTGACTGTCTGTGTTGGTTTCTGTGCGTTAGATAAAGCAGCCACCTCTCCGAGTCTCAATGGAGCGCTGTCATCTAGAAGATGAAAGCTCTTGTACATCCCAGGCCAGCTCTTGAGTGGCCCTCAAACCTTTGTGATTGTCCAAGCCACCTTCTTTATTCTTAGTGACTCCCAATAGGTGAGGGTTTGTCAAGACCTATTTGGATGTGGGCATTTTCTTAGTTGCCCAATTTGTAGAATTCAGTCATCTTGTTTCTAGACTTTTTTTCAGATGGAAGTGATTCACATGGAACTATAGATTAGGTGTGTTGAGAGGAAGAGATGAATTAATGAGACTTTTATGTTGCTCTCTCGGCCCAAAATTGTATACTTTGCCTCAGTATTTCTTGATAGTTCATAGCCAGTTTGTAGTTATGAAGCTTAGCAAAAGATGAAACTACCAGTTCTGGCAAGCTCCTGTGACCCCACTGTGGTTTTATGCCACCTCTTAAATTTTAAGAGAAACCACATAAACCTTTGTACATTATTTCCTTATCTATAAAATGAAGGCTCACAAGGTAATTATTAAGAATTAACAAGTCAATTAAAGCATATAGTTATCATAATGATAACTGTAATTTAATGACCTGATTACTGAGTATTAGGGTACTTCACTAAGTAATTAAGGTGTGTTGTCTCATTGTCATTCCCGCTACAACCCTTTGTAAATATACTGCTAAGCTTATTATTTACATAATTTGCCTAAGATCACACAGTGGTAGAAGTCATATTCTAACTTAAGTTTAGCCAACACATGAGTATTCTTATCAGGGACCCTCTACTATGTCACCATCTAAACCAAAACTTGACAACATAGAGATGATTTAAATAAATTAGTCTCTTTCCTTTTCCCCTGGGTCAGGACTAGGTCAAAAATGAGATTGAGGGTGAACAAACATCTTATGGTAATTTTTAAATTCCAAGTTGTTATCGGTTAGATTTGTTATCGGTTAGATTTATTTGTTATCGGTTTATTTGTTATTTGGGCCCCACAGCTGCTGGACACGGCCATGAGAGCCATCCTGTGCCCGCCCTGCAGCATCTCTCTGTACCACGGCGAAGCTTAGTTAGAAAATCAGACTGACAGGTGCCGTTCATTAGATGCCAGATAATAACATTCACATTTGCAATGCCAATAACATTAATAGAAAAACATCACTTGGTGTTATAGGTTTAAAAAAATAAAATCATCAGTAATGTTTAAAAAGTATTTTCTTAGTTATTGGGCTATACCAATATAATGAACAATTTACAATATGTATTATTACAATGTAATATTTGAAGCTTCTTGATGTAAGAGGGGGTTCCAAAAAATGACTGTGAATAAAGAGACATAGTCACAATTTCAGGGGAAATTACATGATAAACAGTCACTTTGTCCTTAAATGGTTCTAATTTTTAAAGTACTACATTTGATCCTATTATGAACACTGCAGTGAAACATTGGATTGACCTCATTTTATTATATTAAATGTTCTACATTGGTATATAGATTTGACTCTATTTTGAAAATATATTATGAATTTAAATTTCCAATTCTGTTCAGAGAAATATATGAATATAATAACTAATATTACATATATAATGAAATCTTAGGATTCTATGCACTAAAGGGAAAAAAATGTCGAAGTAACACTTATCACAAACTCACTCTTTGACTGCAGCAGAGAAAGTTCAATGAATTTGCAGTGTATCTAGTTTTAATGGTGTAGAAAATGAAAAATACCTATGAAAATGGTCAAGTTGATGAAAATTGTAGGGTGAAAATAATTTGAAATTGGATTTTTTGGGAAAAAAGGCTATCCATGAGTTTTCTAGTTTTCCTGCTTGGCCAGAAAACTAAAAAAAAAAAAAAGTCCCAAACTGTTTTAGAGCAATAACACTTTAGAGATGGTTGTGACTAAAGTTAACTCATTGACTTGCCCTCTCCCCTGATTTTAAATTAGAAGCTTAGAAAGACAAAATAGAACAGCAGAGTTTTTTTTAAAAAAGAAGAGACCTTGAAAACCATGTAATCCAACTTGCTCTTTGAGATCCAGAGGGATAGAAAAACTTCCCAAGAACACAGAGGTAATTGTTGCCAGAACCAGAGTTATCCATTGGCCCCCTTCTTTCTATTATTTATTATTTTTATCAGAGTCTATTAAACATCATTGTTCACTGACCAATTAGAATAAGAATTACCAAATGTTACTTACTGTGACTATATATACCATAGTTTATAACCTTTTGCTTTTATCCAGTTTTAATCTAGGCAACTTCTGTACCATATGTGCAATTCAGTTTCCTGAGACTTACAAATAGACAAATAAAAACATATCATAGCCCTATGAGGTCAGGGTTTACAGTTAGTTCTTAAGGATGGATTTTTAGTAACCTTGATCATTAATAAAATTAGTTGCCAGTAACTTTTGGGACAGATAAGGGTGGGGACATGTATTCTGGCTGTACTTAGGGGGATGGAGAGGAGGAGAGAAATATGAGCAGTGATTAAGCAGCTAGAAGTGGATGTGGTATTCATTTTACAGTGTGAGTCCTATAACGGGGCACAATCAGGGGAAGCTTACACATGCTGCAAGATAATCTGAAGCAAATGGGGTCGAAATTGTAAGGGAGAGTTTGGAAACTATACATGTAAATGTACTTTCTATGTGCCTTTGTTTCCTTTCTATTTCTGCGACAACATGAAAATAACACAAAGAGGCATTAAATGGTCAGAAAAACAAGTCAATCATGTGATTTAATTTGGACTTGATAACACACACACACACACACACACGGAGCTTGGCTATTGACAAATTCAGTATTGGAACCCACTTAAATATATCAGATACTATACTGAATAGCAATGGTTATTTTAATATTCTAACATATTTTTGTGAATACTTAGAATTATAGTGTCATCTAAAGATCAAGTTTAATTATCAGTATGAAGGGAATTGAGGTTTATCTTTTGATATTAAGTAATACTTTTTCTTTTTAAGGCACCCCTCTCCCTCAGTGTTCTTACCTCCCTGTACTTGGCCTTATACTGGCAGTGTCCTATGGTTTTGCAATTTTCAAAAGCTTACCATTTTTTACTGTAGGACATGAAGGGGTGGAGCAGCAGTGAATACCAGTCATATTTACGTCCTTTCTAGATAAATTGACAAGCAGGTTATTTAAAGTGAAGATTCTTGAGGGTGGATCCTTATTTATTTTTGAATGAAGGACATGGGGCAGCTATGCAGATTACACAGGTTTTTATATTATTCAGAATCATGACATTTTTGGCAAAATGATAACAAGTGTATTTTTCATTATTTTCTATCACTTGAGTTTTCACACCATACAAAGCCTGTCTGCCAAAATGAGTGTGATATCCTCACCTAACAGTGTACAGTGGAAGGAGAGACAAAGCCTCCCTGGCCCTGAGCAGCAAACAAGATGAGTAAACCACTGTATCCAGTTTGAATGATACTCATGCACAAGACCCTTGGGAATAGCAACCTTACTTCCAGGGCAGGGCCTACTTCAGGATCATTTCAGATAAACACCCTCCAATAGTCTCAGTGGTTTAGGTGTTTTGTCCTCAAGTTGTTCTACTACTAATGTTGTTTCAGAGGCAGCTTGAAAGGAAAGAAGAGACTTCTGCTTTCTCTGGGGAATGCCTCTTTACACCACCCTCTTCTTTCTTACCCTGTTAGGCTGTTCGTATGCAATGTTTACATTCGGTTTTGATATCATGGTACTTTTCTTGAGTCAGTTTTGCTTTTCAGATATTTGTCACTGTTCATTGCTTAGATGTGGCTAGAGGCCCCCGAGGCCTGGAGTTTTGAGGAGGTCATTTTGAAGTTGTCATTTCAGTGTGTGTCCTCAAAGCCACTGGTATTGTTGATCTTCACCTAATCTGTCACTGAATCCTTGAGGGCCAATGCTTTCTTTAATTTATCCAATTTACGCAGGCTCTCTTGAGATGTGAGTAAGAAAGAAAGAAATGAAAGGGATGAGGAAGGGTACCTGGTGTGCACATGCCAATAAGCAAAGCTATGAACTTGAGTAGGTCCTTTTTCAAGCAAGATTAAAAAGGCTCACTCTTCAAAGAGCCTTAATAAATGTCTATACCGCTTCAGCGATTATCATGACTCATTTATCATTCTTTGTAGCATTATCATTATTTAGACACTCCCCGAATCTTTTTACTGGCTCTAGATTTAGACTCCTCCTTTGACTCATTCATGTGACAAATATTACTAAGTGTCTACTTTGGAAAAGACACTGCTCTAGATGCTTGGTGTGTATCAGGGAACAAACGTGACAAAATCCCTGCCTTCTGGGAGCTTACATTCCAGCGGGGGTTCTAGGACATAAAGTACTGTGTTAAGGACTGAGCAGACCAAAATTACTTCACTGTCTGTGGATCTGAAGAGAGCCAGCGCTCACAGTTTTGCATTTTGTGCAATGTGCAACTTTTGGGAGCGCCATCACCTAACTGTTCATGTGACTATGCCCCTGGAATCGTGTATGTAGCACACGTCCAGTGCGTCCTCGTTGGCAGTCCTGCTGTTGGTTCTGGTCTAGTTGGAGGCAACAGGTTTTGGTCCAGCACCACATGGTCTCTTGAGAGTGGAGAAGCCTGAGTATCCTGAAGGAGTGATTTTAAAACTTAGTAAAAATAAGCATAAAAGAGCTTTTAATGGTTGTAAATTATAGAACTTAGGATTGATCACAGTTGAACAGAAGGAATTTGTGATAGGAAAAGACATCGGAGGACATCAGACTTTTTGAATCCTCCCATACCCTGGTGAGAGACATGGTCAGGTTGTGGGCCAGGCTCACTTTCCTGTCTAGTGTGAGATCTTTCTAGTTACCCACTAAACACAACACTTGAAACTTCAGCATAACTACCTAAAATTGCAAAAACTGCCTTTTGCAAGCCACGCCATCTGGATCTAACAATGTTCATGTCCTGAGTAGAATTTCTCATTGCCCTTGAAGCACCATCATGCTACATGGCTCCAAAGTTACATGGTGTCAACTAGATGGGCCCATGCGGGTCAGCGTCACGGCCATTGCAGACCACACTCTGGCTGACTCATGCCAGAAGGGCTGAGCCTGGGTGCCTTTGCCAGGTCTTACCCCATTTACCCTCAGAGAGAGCTTCTAACATTGGGACATGTTTACTTAAGTGTTCAATGGTTGACTTTCTCTCGAAGCTTTAATTTTATGTTTCTATTTTCTCAATTCTCCAAAAATAGATTATCAGTAATATCAAAACTCAGAGTAACTTCCTTGTTCTCTTGTATGTACAGATATATTTTTTTCCCTGTGAAGTTCCTGGTGTAGAGCTGGGTGAATGAGCAATGAATGCATTGGCAGTGAAGTGGAAATGTTTTGGCTCTGATTAGATTGAAAGTCTGTGGTTTTAATCTGGGCCAGCAAATAAAATAACTGCCGGTAGAACAGAAACATGGAAGAAGTAAAGAAGCCTATTAGAAACCATTACCTCAATTCTAGACTGGCATATTTTGATATAGGTTATGTAATAGTCCCAGGAGAAGCAAGTCACCTAAACGAGCTGGTGGAAGTGGATGAAAGAGAAGTCTCAGATTACACAGAAAACCTTTCTGGCAAGTTACTATCTGTTTGCTTTAGTGTTGGCAATTTTATTTTCCTTTCTTTAAGTCACAAGGTGATAAATTTGTTTGGAGAAGCAATGTTTTTCCTGGCAATACATTCAGTGAGGAAATCGTGAATTCTTTTATAAGTAAGCATAACAATATACTAAGGATATAATAATGTCTTTAGCTGGGAGGTAGTATAATGTAGTGGTTAAGAAAATGAACTTTTTAGGGAGATAAAAAAAGATTATGTTTAGTTCTGCTAGTTACTGCTGACAACCTTGGACATGAAATGTTAACTCTGAGCTCAGTTTCTTCATTTGAAAGTGGAAACTGTAACATATAACATTGGGATGTTGGTGTGTGGATTAAGTCAGGTAATGTAAAACTCCTCTGGTGCTTGATTCAAATGAACTAACAATAGCTTGGCTTGTGTAGGATTTAAGGAGACACTGGGTATTGATCATATACAGGTGCATGTGATTTGGTGATGGAATGACCAGAAATAAACATGAAGAAGTATCTTGATGACTGATCATGGGGCCTTTACATATTTCACTAAGATGTTTAGATTATATCTTACACACAAACCGGAGCCATTTGGAGACTGATATTTATGACCTCTTATTTAGAAAGGTGCCTGTGATGGTAACACAATAAAAGAAACTTCTGGAGAAGTTGTGGTAAGAATATAAGAAAGAACAAAGTTATAGAATTTTAGAGGGAGTTTTAATACAAGTGGAAAATTCCAGAGCTATTTCTAGGGTAAGACTGACAACACTTCATGAATGACTGAACTTAGAGAGCAATGGAGAAATAAGGAAAAGATTAGTCACTCTGGGAACACAAGCAGCCTTTTATCTACACTCTTGCTAACCTGCGTGGTTAGACATAGGTTCATGTATGGGAAACGCAGACACGTATCGGACAGGGTTTTTGCCTTTGTAAAGCTCATTGCTTGGCGTTTCTCCTACCGAGATTTCAGATTTGATGATCATGGCAATAATTTATGAATGCTCTTCTGATATATAGGATAAGACTGAACTTTCCCGACATATACAAATTAATCAGTGGGTTAAGTCTGATTGCTTTCTTGAAGTCTTCAGTCTTCTGTCTTCAATATTTGAATGTCACTGGGCTGGTGTGCTTCTCTCTTTTTCTTCCTGAATGACTTAGAGGATGAACGTGAAAGTGCGTGTGCAGGGTTTTTCAAGAATGATTTATTACTGCATTAGAGAGAAATAGTAGTGTATTACACCCAGATTTTCATTGCAGTTTGCTTTTGAATATTTGCAGATTCAAATTGAGTAGAGATGATGTTAATTAGTGTGCAGATTTTTTAATTGTCTATAATAAGTAGCTAATTGGTGTTTTCCTTAAAGAATGAGTTTAAGGAAATGTGATTTGAAAAATGTAGTGTTGTTAATCACACTGATCCAAGCGGCAGACTATTGATTGAGTAAAATAAGCAGTTTTGATTGTTTAACTGCAGGCTTCATTTTGGGAAACCAGAATTAAATGTTGGTAATAATAACACAACTTAATATGTAATAACTCTGACCTAAACCTGGATCTACTTTTATAAAGATTAACTCATCAATTTACGTGACCTTAATTATGCATTCTGCCCCTCCATCATCTGCCCACTGTCCCACCTCCCCTGCTCCCAACACTGTTCATCTAAACCACAGCTGCTTGTGGTTGGGATCTCTTTGCTCCTCATGTGACCCTCTTTTGTGGAATGCAACGTATAGGTACAACTCTAGTTACTTTCCGTGGCTTCCGCGGCATCCATACGGTCCACCAGACACTCATATATCCTTGCCATGCCAAAGTGTGCAAATATAGGTTGACCCACTGGTATGCCCTATCTTAGCTCTACTATCTCTCTCCAGTGTTCTTTCCCACTGTTTAACCAGCCTCTGAGATAGATTAACTTGTTTGCTGCCCCACCAGATATCTAATCAGGAAATGTAATGCCTGAATCCCTTTTTTGAAGGCACCCCATATACTCCCTCAGTACTGCCTCCATGTCCTACTCTTGGCTTCAAGAAGAGACAGAAGTCCCTCCTTAGGAACACGGATTCCTCGCAAGGCAGCGGGCTTTGACGATAGCCCTGTCCTTTCACAGTTTCTACACCAGAGATGAAGTGAGGGCTGATCACAGCAGGGCCTGTTTGGCCTCCTTGTCGTAAACTAGTGTCCGTCCCTACTGTAGATGGTTCATAGACTGTTCGTTCTCCTTTAAAAGTGTAGCATTTAACATATTCGACAACTTGGCACTAAGACAAAAAAATCCCACATAATCTCCTGTTGCAGGTACATAACTTATATACATATCTACATACAAATGGATTCTGGATATCCTTTGCTATCCTAACAGGAAAGTAAACTTCTAAACAACGAGAGAGTACTCTCTCAGGAGCCTTGGCTTTCACTCTGTCCAACTTCAGGTAAAAAATCTTTAAGTTATATGCATATTTAGTTTAATGATTTTACAACTTTGGTTGTTTGGTTTCATTTCAGCTCTTCTAAATGGAAAAGTTAGGCCACCCTATGTTCGTAGGTTGGGAGGTGACCACTGTCTGTGACAAGTGGGAGCATGCCCACTCACAGACCCACTAGGGCCACTGTCAGGGTTATAGTCTTTTCAAGAAAAGAGGAAAGTGCATAAAGTGTTTAATATATAAAAATGTTTAATAGCTTTATTGAGATAATTCACATATACCAAATAGACTTATTTAAAGTATACAGTTTAGTGACTTTTGTTATATTCACAGAATTGTGCTACCATTACCACACTGAACTTTAGACACATTTCTCAACCCCGCCCACCCCCAAATAATCCCGTACCCATTTGCAATCACTTTGCATCTCCTCATTCTCCCAGCCCCTGGCATTACTAACCTACTATCTGCCTCTACAGATTTGCCTATTTTGGACATTTTATAAAAATTGAATTAGACATGGGAAACTGATGCAGGAAAGAAGGGGAAGGGGCAAGTCGAGGAACATGAATAGAGGACTCATGGGCAAGGACAATGGGGTGGGGACTGACTGTGGGAGCCATGGGGGGGGTAGGGCAAGGGAGAGAAATGGGGGAAAATGTGGGACAACTGTACCTGAACAACAACAAAAAGAACATTGAAATAGAAAAAAGAATAATTAGATAGTATGTAGTCTTTTGTGACTGGCTTGTTTCATTTGGCCTAATGTTTTCAAAGTTCACGCATGTTGTAGCATTCATCAGTATGTCTTTCAGGTTTTTACTGCGTAATAAAATGATTAATACATTGTAAATACCCTCTGTTGCAAGTTAGGTTCTCGGGAAGAACCTTAGAGCTAGAATTAGGCATGTGAAAGGCTTATTGGTGAGTCACACCCGTGAGAGGAAAAGAGCAGAAGCAAGACGGTATAGGGGGCTTGCAGACCACAGTGCTCGTCTCCCAACTGGGCTCCCAGAAGGAAGGTTGCCCATGTAGGAAATGGCCAGGCACTTGTAACACTGCTCCGCTTGGTGATTGGCCAGAGACTGTCCTGACAATGTGCTGGAATGATAAAGCAATGCCAGAGCCTCTAGCTGTGGAAGTCTTTTATTTTTTTCTTGTATTATTATTTATTTTTCATCACTTTTTATTATTTTTTTGAAAACAGTCATAGTTCTTTCTTAAAGAGCCTCTGCATGTCCAAGCTCTGTAGCTAACATGGTTGAAACGACCATCTGTTCAAATGAAGTGCTTCAGTTATCTGGATATGCACCCTGGGAACGACAAATTAGAAATAAGCCCCCAGTGCGTACTTATGTATCGTCTTGTCTCCCCCCTGCAGGTGGAAGGCACAGGTTCTCACCTTCTTCCGTTTTGAGGCAGCCTTCTTCAAGGAAGAATATTTATGCACAGTGGGAGCTCATTAAGTGCTGTTGATTGACAGAGCTAGACAAGCAAGACAAATATTTCTTATTTGGACCTACAGTGCTCTTTCTGTTCACATTGTAGCTCCACAGCTCTGGAGCCTCTTCTTATTGAAATTTTATGAGTAACATTGAGCCATATGCTCCATCCAGTCCCTAGGTGCCCGAAACCTTCCCCAATTCTACATACCTCATTGTGAACTGAGAAACTAATCTGTGCGCCCTGAGCTATGAAATTTGCCACTCAGAAAACTACATATTCATAATCTGAGGACCTGTAATGATGCGTTGTAACTGACAGATGATCTAATCTCTAGGTACATAATGCTTTTGATTTTACTTATTGAAGATGGAAGAGATTTCTCTCATTTCTGTGATGAATCTTTATGCACTTTTTTATGAATCATGGTGGCAGTGTCATAAAATTAAGGATTCCATTGATTCAGTTATAAAGGGCTTCATTGCTCACCATGCATGATAAACCTGCATTATTATTTGCACATAATATACATAGTTAAGGACATAATCCATTTCAGAGTGCATAGCATACTGTGAGATCATAGAAAAAGTCTTTTTAAAAATTTCTTTTCTTTAAATTCCTTTTGGGCAAAAGCAATGGAAACAGCTTTGGAAAATAGTGGAAAGCCATACATCATAAGGAATTAATTTACTAAAGTTTACTGCTTCATACACTTTAATTTCAATCACAATAACAATAAGTAAAGTGATTATGTGCCTTTCTCAACTATCACAATGTTTTCACGGGACAGAATGCTGCCTTCTCCTCCTTGCTACCTGGGACACAAGCCCAGGAACCACTGCGCCACCCCTTTGTAAGGAACCGCTCTCTCTCTATGAAATGTACATGAAATTGAATGAAATTGAAAGACTATTTTGACAACAACATGCATGTATCTAATAGTTTACTTTAGCTAATATGTAGGAAGTATATAAAAATCATTATTCAACCCTTTGCCACAACTGTCTTCCTTTCTTTGTCCTGACACAAAGATATGGTGAAAATTAACAAATAAGCTGCAATTCAAGTCCCTCAGATGACTAAAGAGATTGAAAAGGTTGAAAAAGTATATTTATACTTAAAAGATTGTCCAATGTTTAGAGGTGTAAAAACAGAAAAGTGCAATTCCTGAAGACGATGAAAATCAGGTGCACCTAGTAATGTAGACCTGAGCGACACTGCGCATCTCCTCTGAGCAAACGATGACGTGGCTGCTCCATCCCATTATTCTATCTACTTTGATGAGAAATTTGATTCCTAAAAGAGGGAAAGTTAAAGGAATGAAAAATAAAGCACAATGTGTCTCAACTTTGAACTTGTTCTGCTCACTGTGGATTCCCATCTGTCTACTGTTCCTGCAGTCTCAGCCTCTCCCTTCCACCCAGGTGTGCACACGCACACCATTCTCTCCCTCTCCTTCATGGGTCCGCAGCCTTTACCTTTAATTTCCTTGTGAAATGTTGGCAATAACTATAAGGAAAATCGCATGGTTGTTTGAATGCCAGAAAGTGATCTCAAAAATTCACATGGACTACATTATATACATCTATCTTTTCGGGGTGGTATGATACCGGCTTCCTGAGGCCGTGCCAATCACACAAACCGATTTTCAACCTGCAGTGAGTGAACACTTACTACCTGCCTGTTGGCACAGTGCTGGGCATTATTCTGTGTCCCAAATGGAGAGATATTTCATAATCTGTAGGCATTCAGAGAAATATTGAGCCCTGTTCTCAACACCATATTCAAAATTTTAAGTGGCCCTAAGAGGACTTGGAAATATCTTAGATGATGGAAGGGGAAATCAAGCATGGTCAAGATAAAACTCCTCATCATATAATGTGTCTTGAAGCATGTGACTTCTCTTGTGCATAGAAGGAGGCAGAACACACCAGTAATTGTCATGAGTTAAAATGACAGAGAGCTACATTTCAGCTAAGTGTAAGGAAGAACTAGTACAAAACTAGTTTTTCAGCTTCAGAATGAAGTATTTTTATTCACCCAATGGACATTTACTGGGGCAACACTGCACCAAGTTCTGTTCAGTATATTTACATTTAATAAAGAAAATGTGCACTTCTCATCCTTGGAAACAAAACGGGTGTGGGAAGCTAAGTGAACCCAGATGAGCATCTGCCAGTGGTTGGCACATGGCTTCCTGCACTGGTTAGGCTTTGGATCGGATGACCCCTGTCATCCCTCCAAGTGCTGAGTTTTAGTGACCCCATATTACATAGACGCTAGTTAGCAAGGTGGTGTACAGTAAGTGCCCATAGGTGAGGTCTAAAAATAAGTTCCATAGGAGTTAAAAGAGAGGGGAATGCTTCCTCTTTAGTAGTGTTAGCAGACTGTAGTGATTAACAGAGGATATGAAGTGAGTCTTAATGGGTGGATAAGACCTTGTGTAAAAGGAAATAAATGGTCTAGAAAAGGGAATAAGGGAAGTAAAGAGTTAGAGACAAGTGTTCAGTGTGTGCAGGAGGCACAGCAGTAAACGTCCTGGCCGTAGTCATAATTTTGGTAGAGGAATCTCAGGGATTTAAGCTAGTGAAATAGGCAGTGTCTTTACATGGTGGAGAGGGAATGTTTCTCCTCCTCTTTACTGATGGAATAACAAAAGAATACTCCATGACTTCATTGGTACTTAATGCAAGACTTTTGGTACTCTAGGAGACAGGTCAGGGCCACTATTTCCTTTTACCAGCATCATTAAAACTTTAGATATACTTGAGTCTTTTCTCCTTGTAGGGAAGTGTGAGAGTAGATACCCATTGTTTTTGACTGGCAGGTGCTGTTCTTGGTTCTCTGCTCTGATAACCATTTACTCCTATTCACACTCTGAAATACAAGATAAAAAATATGGTTTAAGTAGCAAACAGGTGATCCAGAGTGCAGCAGCAGGAGCGTTGCTCCTGAGTACAAGGCTACACTTCAACCAAGACTGTTCTCTAAGTGAAACACAGTTCAACAAAAGATAGAAAAGGGGCTAGTGCGAAGGTAGTGTGTGAGTGTGTTTAATAGATCAGTTCTCTTAATGTTCAGTGGTACTTTTGCCGCTATGCTAGCTTTTACACAGTTGTCTAATGTGCAAAAATAATTCCAATATTTGTGATGATAAAAGAGGATAAAGTTTAGAAATCCCTGTGTTTATATGTACATGTGTTAAATGTATATGTGGTAATTTTTGTAAACTATTCATCCAATTGAGCAATAATGAAGCCAAATGAAGCAATGACATGAATTCATTCTATCATATTTAAGGTGAAGGTGCTTGTTGCCTCTTGGTTGGTTTTCCTCGGTTTCTTATAGTCCATCCACACTACGTTTCCATGTAAACATGAGCTGAACATAGAGATGGGCAAAATCTTTGTGAGGCTGTCTAATGAAGTCTATATTTTCTTTTCCATCCATATTTTAAAAGGAAATTTGCATCATTTTAAACACACATGCTTTTTAAAACTTCCAGATTTAAGTGTAAAATGGAAAATACAGTTTTTGTTATTTCTTACTTGTGGGTCTCAGCTGGGTGGAGGTGTTTATCAGCATTTATCAAGTGACTGTAGTTTTATTTCCTTTCCAGGTTTGTCCCCTTCAGGCTTCTCTGAGTTTCTGCTACGATTATATACCTGATAAAAATGAGAATTGCTTCTTGGCATGGGCAGCCCAGTGGATACTGTCCCAGAGTTGAGAGGCATTGCCCCCTGCGCTAAAAAATTATGGCTGCACCCTAGCCAAACCAGACCCTTTGCAGAGCTTCGTCGCTGGGGTTAGAGTCCTTTGTACATGGTCCAATCAAACAGTGTGCATTTTGCAGTCATGGCAAACTGCCAATTTGTAGGCCAAATTCAGCCCACAAATCTGTTCTTTAAATGTTCACAGGGATTTAAGATTTCTTGTTTTGAATACCATAGGGAGTGCTCCGACTCCAGTGTTTGTTTTTTAAGCTGCCTTTTTTGGGGACATCAACTTTATCTGTCTCTGAAGTCATTGTTGTTTCGGTTTCTTGCACTGGATAGAGAAGGCCACGAGAGTGACAATAGATTCTCAGTCCTAACCTCAAATTCTTATATCTGAAATTACAGAGGGTTTTCATGGTATCTTTCTTTTTAAAAGCACTTCCTGGTACTTCTAATATATAGGCAGGAGTGAGAACCATTATGATTGTACTTCCCTGGACATAAGGAGAAATTTGCCTCAATAGGTAAATATACACTAATACAAGGCTTAATAGTTACCAAGGGGAAAAAAAAAACAAACCCTTCAGTAAATAAACAAAACCACAGAACCTACTGTATATTGAAGGGTTACTGTGCGCTGAGCATTTCAGGCATGTTCTGCTATTGCATATTCACACTCGTGTAACATTTCCTTGTTCTCTTGGTGTCTTGGCCCCGGATCTCTATGTTATCTGTGTGTCCCAATCTTAACACGTCAACGCCCTCACCCTTTGCCTTTTATCTTCATGCATTTGCTTCCTACTGTTTTCTTCTTCAGCTAAGGTTATTTTACTCATTTACTCTTTGTTGCTGTTGTCGTCTTTCTCCTCTCTGGAACGTGAGATCTGTGAGGGCAGGCCGTTGCTTTGCTCATTTCTGTACTCCGTGAACCTAGAATAGTGGCTACTTCATCGTCAAAGCTAAGCAGACACTTTTAAATAAATGAATCACTACCTGTTTATCGTTCTCCTTAACTTCCTATCTTTTGTGTCTCCTCTTTTCCTTTCCTTTTGATTAGAAAATTCAAACACTTTATTGAAGCTTGTCATTTAATGTTTTTAAAGAGGAAACAGACCTGAATAACATCTTCATATTTCCAGGATAGTATCTCAGTATTACTGTAGTTTTTATCATCCGACCTTGGTTATCCTGTTACACAGGGTTGATTTTAGGAAGAATAAAATGCATAATAAAATTTCTTTCTCGGTCACACTTTCTGTCACACTTACCTATGGTAGGTTTACATACCTCACAGAGGTATTGTTATGATTAATGTCTGTGTAATAATTTCAAATTAGTAAGGTACCCTGCACCCCTACCAGGAAAATGGTTCTATAAATGTACATAAGTAGTATTATATTTTCTCATTAGTAGACCACAGAGAAAAAATACATAGCTACATTCACAAGGTTACTGTTGATATTAATTAATTGATGTTTACAAAGCAACCAGAATGTAGGGGAAAACACATTTTAAACACATTTAAAATATATTTTAAAAGTGAAGAAGCAAATTGTGTTTGTACTTTAGAGTTATTTACTTATTTATCTTGAACATTAAGATGAATTGCTGTTTTTGTGCTTGTCCTCTTCTAGCGTCCCTCAGACCCTAAAATCCTTTTTACTTTTACACTTGGGCAGACCTTATAGCCCTTTACTTTTAGTTTCAATAATGTAAAAGTAAATGGTCAATGCATAAGATATTATTTCTTTTTTCCAACACTAGCTCATTCTAGAAAACATAAAAGCTATTTCAGTCCTGTTTTATTTTTCCTTTGTCGACATGGTAGACTTTATTTTGTCCTTTGAATGTGATTTTATGTAAATTTACTGATTCTTGACATTTCCTCTCAAGACAGATATGGATTTGATGCTATTGGTTTGGTTCTTTGCTGTGACTATTGCCCATGACTTTATATTGCTGTGTTTCAATTGAGTGGATATTAAGCCGTAGACTCTAGAGAATAAGATACAGACTATGGTCATGTTCTTTTCCTGCCATATTACTTATTTATTTTCTCTTATACAGTTTAAAGCTTTTGAAATTAAAACTTAGTGTTCATGGTTTATTAATTAGGGTCCAAATGTGAATTTTTGCTCTAACGCTTGTCAGGGTGCTCTACTTCCCTATACAAGTTTGCCTCCTCATTACCTTCTGTACAACCGTATTTTCAGCGGATTACAGAGCGCTCTTCTCAGCTGATATTGATTCCTTTTTCCTAATTTAATGCATATGACACAGCTAGTAATTGTGTAAACATACAGGGATTACGTGATTAGCTATGGTATTGTAATACCAGTTTCTGCTTAGCTAACAGATACCAAAAACCCAGGGCACAGCCAGGAGCACGAGTGAGACATCAAGCTAGTGATGCGACATCAAGCTGCCATCTGATTATTTTTGCATGATCCCTTGCTTGCCCCCCCCCCCAAATGCTTTAGAGGAAAGTAAAATGATACCTGTTATTCTTGCACAGAAGAATGATTAGTCTATCCTGTATTTCCCTCCCAACCCCTCACCTATCTCTCCTGTTATGACAAGTAGCCCTAAGGTATTTTTGTTGTTTTTTTTCTCTTTTGTTTAGGGACATTTTGTTGCTCGTAATGCACAAGAAATTTAGGGAAAGATAAGACATGTTGATCAGGTATAAAACTGAATTGTGAAGTTATATAAATGGCATAGGTCCTCGGTGGGTTGAAGACACGCAGGGTTTGTCTGGAGCTTAGATAAGGGTTATGCCCTGCCGTAGTGATGAAGACCAAGAGACCATAACTCACTGCTCTCCTTCTGCCCGCAAGTTACAAAAGCTAAATATGCTTCTTGTTTCTTCTCTAGTGTGTTATCAAATACATATAAATATTCTCATATGAAGTTAGAACATCTGCGTAACCATCTCACTGTAATTGTTACATACTTACTTTATAAAAATTTATAAAATAATTTTACAAAATAAAAATTATAAAAATAATTTTACAAGTCAGAAAATAACAAAGTTAAACTTTTACTAACTGATTAATAGAGTTGGCTTTATTTCACTTTGAACACCCATGAAGAGATGAGTCTTTGTGTTTAGAGCTGGATTTGATTCTTTAGAGGTGTTGAATTTTTCAGGGTTTTTTTTTTTAATTCCTCTCTCCAAACTGAGAAAATATTTCACAAGTTCAGTGTAATGAAAACACCATACCTGAGACGTATAAATGCATCAGAGTTTCATTTACTTTCTGGATTTTGCAAAGATAAATTACTAGATTTCACTGTTGTTTTGACAGAGCCATGCTAAACTAAATGATCTTTTAAGGTGCTTTTAACTAGAGCTAGAAATACAAAGAAATGCGTCTCCTTTAACACAGGGTTTGCCAGGAATGTGCTTTGCACTCTTGACCTCAAGATTTGTTAAATATTAGTTTTGTTATTTTTTACCTTTAAAATAGTTCAACAGAAGATGGGAATGCATTGCTATATACATTTCAGTAAACATTTATATCTTTATTAATAAAGAAGTCACTATGCAGCTAATCTAACTGTTCTGTGGCATATACAGTTCTTTGCTTGGTTAGTTGGTGTGTATTAACTTGTGTGTGTTCATGTAAATAATCCCACTCACTTCTATTGTTGTTCTATAATAAAAGTTCCTCTGCCAGGGGTCAGATGTTGACTTTTAAAAAATGTGGGATAGAGAAAAATGTACAGATGAATATGTAGCTTTGATGATGCTGGCAGAGGTGCATTTGTCTAAAATCTCCAACTACATTACATGAAGATGAGTCCCTGAAGTACAACTCAGCTTTTGGTTAAATAGCCTATGTCTGCTTTCACATTTTTTGCATCACAAACCGTATTAACTTTGATTCACCTATGATCTGATTGTTATAGACCATGTACCCCAATCATTAGAATAGTGCTGGATGGAATGAAGTCAGTTTTATTGAGTACGTGGATTAAAGATGTAATAGTGAACTTAGAAGTCATATCAGTAGTTTGTTGTGAGGGGAATAAAGTGCCAAATTGAAGTTATTGAGCAATTTTGGCACATGTTAGTCAGTTCAAAGTATTGAAGGATTCATAGTAAAGAATTTTTATCAACTGGGCAAAATGTGACAAATTATTTATGTCCAGGCAGAAATTTCTCTGTTGAGCTCAGAGAGTAGTCCTCTACCTCGGAATTGCTGAATGATTAGTCTCTTGTTTGCCATGAACCTTATTGTCTATACCCTTTGTTCCAGCAATTAACCGTGCACTACCTTGCAGTGTATCTTCTGGGGCTGTTGCCTGGTGCAGTATTTGACTTTTCTGTTGTTTACGGCCCCACGTAGAGCACATCTACAAGTAAGTTAGTGAGGCAGGACACAAGGCGTTTCTCTGTGTGGAAGCTGAGCAAAGGCAGTGGTACAGCCTCTGAGTTCAGCTGTCACAAAGGCCCTGCTGTGAAATGCTAGCCGCTAAGTCTGACTCTGGACGCAGTAGATGGAGCGCATGGGCCAATGGGGCCTTAGCACACTGAATGTGACCCCCCTCACTTGTCTGTTTCACAGCATTAGCCACCCCTGAGGAAAAACGGGATCCTCGACATCTCAAAAAACTAGAGACCGCTTTTTCACTGTACCAAATGGAGGAGGCTGTGTGATAATTTTACGTGTTCCTGCAGAGAGCAGAGGGGGATTTCCTGGCAGTTGTAAATACTGGGCTCCAGTTTCCTGGTAGAGAGTGTAGCTTTGGAAAGGGTCAGGAACGTGGAACTCTCCCATATTGTTCTGTTCCTAATATTGATACTATAGCTTAGTGCAAAATTGATAATTTGGGTTAAACCAAAAGGGCAGGCTCCATCTAACTTGATTTCTTTCCCTCTTCTCCATTTATTAAAAACAGTAATTTGTCAAACATGTGCATAAGAAATAGTAATTTTTGTTTTGTTGAAATATCTTTTATAAGTATATCAATATGCAGAAAAGTAATTATTTTTAAATTACTAATATCCCGGTACAATAAGTATACCCAGTAGATACTCCAGTGGATGTTGATAATTATTTAGAATGAAGACTTGTCAGTTTCATTATTATTTACTTCAGTTTTGCATTTACCTAACATTTGCTCCCTGGTAGACATTGCTAAGATAGTGTACAGAGAAACAAAAATAGCATAAAGGAAAATATACAGTATACTTAAGTTCATATTTTGAGTTTTGGAGTTTGGCTTTAGACTTCATTAGTTTTAGAGTAGCTACTATAGGAAAGGACAGTTTGAAGTGTGTTGAAACAAGACTTATTACATCCATTGCATCTCATAAAATTTCTTCCATGATAGAAAAAACCTTACTGTTTTCTGAGTATTTTTGTTTGTTTGCTTGTTTGTTTGTTTGCAGTATTTTGGACTCTTTCCATCATGAAAAACTCTCATGAAATACAGTTGGTACCACCACCCGCCTTCACTTAGACCTGAATAACCAGGACCCTGCCTTGGGCACATTCTTTCCAGACCCTTCTCTGGCCATCTTCTCGCTGTATCCCTCCCAAAGGAGCATGGCCAGCTGGGGCCTGTGTCTGTCTCTCCTTCTCTGTCCCCCTCACCCAGGACCATACTGTTGGTACCAGGAAACCAGCAATCGTGTGCTCCACATATACTCTTATTGTGCTCCCTGGCCCCTTGCTCAGGTCCCTTCAGTGTCTGTTTTGGGGGTGGGGCAGGGGCGAGGAGGAGTGAATAGGGCTCTGCTGCAGCTCATGGTGTCCATGCACTCGCCAAGCTTCTGGTTTTTCCTGGTGGATTGCAGTTTGGGAAGAGAATGGGGTGAGGCAGAGGCTGCGTCCTCTGGTTGTACTTTTGCCTCTGGCCTTTCGAATGTTAGCAGGGCCCAAATGCTGAAACAAAAACAAAAATTAAAAAAAACTATTAGTCATTTTTGGATGAAAAATAACATTAACCTGTTTGTGATTGAATGGAATGGAATTAAGTCCTATGAGATAACTCTTAAAAGTAAATGAGTTTATTTTTAAATGGCATCCTTTCTTCTTAAAATATTTAGTTTTATATGAGTATATTTACTTGACAAGTATTAATACTTTCATCTGTAGAATAATAGGAAATTGTATAAGCTCATTATTAATTCTAGGAATAAAACTAAAAGCAAGCAAGCCAAAAAAAATTCTCACTGTCAAACCATAAGTAATGCCATTCTATTTTCATGCAGCCTGTGTCTAATTTATGGTTAGTTTTTATCAAATTAAAATAACACATAATTATTTCCATTTGTTTTTATCTACTGCTAAAAGTATTCTGTTTACCCAGAAGTAGCTTAGTCACCATATTCATGCTTTTAATACAGAACATTTTTATGAGTGGTAATATTTAAGAATTTATGATAATCTAAGTCATTGCAATACAAAATAAAGGGGTCAAAATAAAGGGGTCAAAATAAAGGAAATATACAATCATTTTGGAAGTTACAAAAAATAGCTTAGAGGTTGCACAGGAAGTGTGTAATCAACATAAAGTTTCAGTTGTCCAAAAACCAATTAATTGAGGTTTGTGATAAAGATTTTTTGATGCAGAAAGGTGAGAAGAAGATATAAAAATTATGTTGAAGGACAGGAAATAATGGCTCAGCAGTTCATTGTGGGTAGGAGACAAAATAAACATGGGTAGAAAATTCTTTCATTTTAAACAGATGCTGGAATTAGACAGTAGCAGAGGGTATAATTATGAGAAACCTGGATAGCAAACAGCAAAGAGTGAAGCCTTTACCTGGCTTGAAAGCAATATCTGAAGTACAAAGAAAATAACAGAAGATGTATGGGCTACCACAAAAATACAGACACCATTTATATTCCATTCAACAAATATTTATTGAGTACCTCCTGTGTGCCGGGTACTTAGCTAGGCACAAGATACTTCAGTGAACAGAACAAAGATTCTTGCCCTCTGTGGAGCTTGCATAAGTGGCTTTAAATCCATACTTAATGTTCAGTTGTTTCCTAAATAGCTGTTGTATTATGGTATAGCTTTATTTGATACCTTATATTTTTATGCAATTCATTCTTTTTGAGAAAGAAACAGCTAAATTTTTAAGTTAAAAATAAAATCTGAAAGTATTAAGAGTAAGATATTATCAACTCTGGATTCATCAGTCATAAAGGATAGTAACAAGGAAATATGGAATAACCATTTGAATCGCCCTCCCTAAAAGAAATCCTCTTCATTGAAGTGTAAGTATAGTTCGTTGCCAGTTTAAACGATTTGTCAATGAACTTTTCTCTTTTTAACTGAGCGGAGTTTTGGATTGATTTATATGAGATAAAATAGTCACTTTATCTTCCTGCAAAATGGGTCATAAGCATTGAAATGTAAAGGTTCATTTTAAGTCAGCAGAATCGCCGCACTCGTGAGGTGTTTGCAAGGATGACAGTGTCCTTAAGTGCGTGAAGACATAGTGCATCAGAATGGATGTGTTCCTGAAGAAGTAAACGGTATTCCAATTTGCTTTTCCTTACTATACTCTTTTTCCTTATGAGATAGAAAAATGTTTGTATTTATTTAAAATGACATAATAATCATATGCATTAAAATTTATTATTTTAGGTAAATGATATTGGTCTTCATATGTAAAAACCCAATTAAAATGGCTTTTAATTTTTATGAACATAAACCAGTTAGAGAATAGTTACAGTAAATAACCGCTAGCCCAAGTTAGGTTACATCAGATTATTTAACATATTTTTACAGTATATTCTATTGATTATTCATTTTGATTCTGAAGACAGTAATTTACTGGGCAATAATATAGGGCATGCATCTTGGTAGGTCCTTGAGAAACTCTAAAACAAGACAGAAACTTCCACCGAAACTATGGTCAAATTATTTGTTTATTGGTAGTTCTGAGTAGCAGTAAGTCACACAGTGCTTCTGGATTAAGTCATCCTCAGTCCTTGCCTGTTTTGTATGAAATGATATTTTGCCAATATGCATAGTCATTTCTCCTAATTCTAAAACAAAGCAAATATAATACACAAAATCTAATATTGTTGAAAGTTAGTTGTTTTATAATGAATTTATTTCGATGACTTGTTTTCTTGTAAAGAATGCATAAATTAAATAATTATTTCAACTAAGACTGTTCAGCTGTTTTGAAAAAAGGATTTATATTAGTCCTGAGTTTTTTGGGGGCGATCTTAACACCTAAGACCCAAAAATACATAGTCAACCTGGGAGCTTTTATATCTGTGTAGAAGTGTTTCGAATTGTGCCAGTTCAAAGATACACTTGAGTCTATTCAGATTCAAAATGCTGCCGCCTTTATCCTCAAAGAAATCACTTAGTTTAATAATAACTTCTTGTATGAAGAAGAAGAATAAAGCTTGGAAGTATCGAATGTCTAATATAAGTGATCTAATGCAATTATAGTTGCTGAGCAATTAGAGAGCATGTGAGAAGTCTGAGTTTCAGATGAGCAAAAAGCCCCATTTATGCTAATTGTGCATTCATTGTAATCATTTTCAAAGTGAAGTATATGGAAAAACTCAATTTTATAGGACTTTTAAATATATTAAATAATTGGTGACAAATAGGTTGGCAACTGAGAGTGTCAACATCCTGCTATATGTGATTGCTCTGATATTTACTCGGTAAATCATGTCAAAGAACATAACTATTTTACTTAATCCTTTCTTTTGTTTTGGAAGTACTAGACAAATTTTGGTTTCACCAAATAGAATTATTGATTATATGAAAACAATACATGATTATGATATTTTGTCACATTCACCCTTTGTATTCTGGTCCTATTAAGGAAGGATGAGGAATGGAACAGAATAGAGAGAATGTAAGAATGAAATAAAGAAAAATGAGTAGTTTTTTTTATATCTATTGATATTCAGTTGCTGGGTGCCAACCTAGGTTTGTTTGGTTTTTTCCCTGTAGTGCTAAGTTTAACCATCCCAGAAAAAGTGTCCTTTGCATAGAGGCTATCAAGTGTTAGATAGGATGGTCCCTCCTAGGTGGAGCATACCATCCAATTAAAATTTTTGATTTTGAAAGATTTTTATTTTTTATTATTTTTAGTAACACATATCTTCCTGCATATTTCAGTTGTTAAGAGATAAGTTACTATGAATATCTGATAGTCTTAGAAGTATAATTAAGATATTGATGGTCCTTTAATATTTATTTAATTCTTGATGAGGATATATACTTACTTTAAAACCAAAATTATGATTCATAAAAAAGCACTGTTCTCATGAGAAAATTTGCATCATGGAAAAATTAAACAATGAATTTACACAAAAGTGAGTAACATTTTTCACAACTCTGGGGAAGGAACTTAATTTCATTATTTAATTAAAAAAATAAAATTACCTGCCCAGTATTTGTGAATATGGTTATTCAAATGTGCAATAATAATGTGGCTTTTTTTTAGTATTTGTGTATAATTTAAAAAATATTACCTGGGACTGTTGAATTTCCATGTAAATTTTAGGGTCATATTGTTTATTTCTGCCAAAATGGCAGCTGAAATTTTGATAGGGATTGCTTTGAATCTTTAGGTAAATGTGGGGAACATTGCCATCTTAACAGTATTAACATTTGTGATCAAAGAACATGGGGTGTATTTCTATTTATAACATTTTAAAGTTACTTCAACAATGTTTTGTAGTTTTTAGTGAATAAGACTTTCACTTTTTCTAAATTTATTTCTAAATATGTTATACTTTTTGATACTGCTTTAAATAGAATAGTTTCCTTAATTTCATTTTCACAAAATTAATTGTTAATGTATAGAGATATAATTAATTTTTATACATTTGATTTTGTATCCTGCCATCTTGCTGAGCTTGTTTATTAGTTCTAATAGTTTTTTAGTATATTCTTTAGGATTTTCTGCAAGTAGAATTAGTTTTACTTCTTCCTTTCCTATGTGGACACATTTTGTTTTCTTGTCTAATTGCTGTGGCTAAAACCTCCACTAGAATGTTGAATAAAAGTAAAAAGAAAATGGTCATGTTATCCCAGATTTTATGGGAAAAGAATTAAGTTTATTTACCAGTAAATATTATACTAGCTGTGTTTTATTCACAAATGCCCTCTACCAAGTTGAGGAAGCTCCTTTGCATTCATTCCTAATATTTTGAGCATTTTTCAGTGAATATATTGTATTCCATCAAATACTCTTTTATATCTATGCAAAGGATCATATAATTTTGTTTATTATTTATATTGGTGTATTACATTAATCAATTTTTAGAATTGTTATTATTTCTGAAGTATACTTTTAATGAGTTTCTTATCAAGACAGCTTAAGGTGTCACCCAAAGAACTGCACCTACACTACACTCTGGCATCTCTATTTTGGTTAATGGATTGTAATTGGTGTTTCAGAAATTAATGCTGGAATTAATTTTACAAATTCCTATCATTGTTACCAACTAATAATTTAAATTGAGAATTTTTTTACCCACATTTAAAATTATTTCATTTGTCATTTTTAAAGATGGTATCATACTTTTGTTAAAATTTTTTCTTGTAAGTTTTCAATATCAAGGTCTATATATATTTATTTAAATTGCATTATAATTATATATATTTTTATCATGTGTAATGTGAATTCTCAATTATTGATGAGAACTGGGTTAAAATGTGAACACCTCCACACATCCCTTTCTGACTTGTACGCATACATTCAATAATTATTGTTCCTCTACATGGTACAAGCCCATGCCAAACATTAGGATGCACCAGAAGCAAAATCAGCAGGATTTATGATTTTGTCAAGTTTACACAAACAAACATTAAACAAATGGCATAAAACTGGGCACTTATTGATTGTGATAACTACTATAAATAAAATATAAGATAGGAAACTGTGAAATTAAGTTTTATTGAATATGGCAATGGGAATGAAAATTGCTTGTAATCTATGATGACCCTTGAAAATCTCTTAGTGGTCTATAAATTATGATATTTCTAATTTCTGTAGATAAGGCTCTACAAAAATTTTATGACATGGACTCCGAATTACATAACACAAAGGGATAAAATGGAAATGTATATTACAACTAGTTAAAGAAATAACTACAATTAATAGAGTAAAATGAGTATAGATGGAGAATTCCAAAATATCCTGCCTTCCTGAAGGATTTGTTCTTTTTTCTTTTGATGTTATTACTAAGTCATAATAATGTATTTAATGGAAGATTGAACAAGATGCTATGCTCATCTAACTTGGTTTAGGTTCTAAATTCTTTAATCATATATAGGAGAGGTTCAAATTCTGGCTTGTCATCTGTGTCGTTAATTAATCTTTCTATTTTTTATCTTTTCCATAAAAAGGCAATAATCAGAGTTCCTTTCTAACAATGTATTCATTAGGGTTAAAATGGGATAATCCAAGCAGGTAATTAGTATAGCATCTAACACATATTAGGACTCAATATAATGTTAGCTACTCCTACTACTAATTAGTTGGCGAGATCTTTTTGGCTATCAAAATGAGATTTAGAAAGGTAAAACCAGGAGTGGTTGCTTCCTACCCATTAATGAATCTAGGATTTGACAAAATGAGATTTGAAGAATGCCATATATTTTATATATTCACACTTATTCTGTGTGTAATATCTTGGATATTGGTAAGAAAATAGATATATCTCAAAGGATTATTTATTGCTCTAAAATTATAGTTATTGTCTGTGTTTTGCTTTGTACTTTGCTTTGGTGTTGCACACCTATGTATTACTTGTGGGTTGCTGTCCAGCAGTGCCCGAAACCACTTCACAGAACTATAAAGTTTTAGCTCTTTTTATGCTATCTTATTAACAGATGATAATTATCAAGTATTTTCTCATTTTGGTAGTAAAATGTCATGTTAACATTTCAGGAATTATCATGTCTCAACTTGAGTCTAATTTGTCAAGCCTCCATAGCGTCATTTGTTAAATCTTTACTCACCCATTTGTCTTAGACATTTTCTTACAAAAGCACAGTCAACTCACTATGAAATGGAGAACCCAAAAGAATTGTGAATATAAGGTGCCAAAGTTTGACATCTTATATTCACAATTGAAAACAAGTAAAATAGGACACATTTCATAACTATTAAAGAAAAAATTCTCTTTCAGTTATGTAAGCATTTTTGTGAAAGTATCTTTTGACTTAAATTATTCATGTAAATGCCCTAGTTTTTTATATTCTATGTGGGGGGATCAAAAGAAACCCCCTGGAATTATCTTCTGGAGGGCAGGCCCCTTGTAGTACAGGCTTCCCCCCACTAGGTGAGTGTTCTAGGAACCCATCTGTGTCCATGTACTGGCTGCATTGGGCTTCAGTGAATTTTATTCTGGAAGACTCTTTCAGTGAGCTTGCCCTTTTCATGATGGGTGATCACCTGCCCACACTGTGCTGAGTGTTCAGCAGTTTTTGACTAAAAACAGCAGGACTACCACACCCCACCCTCCCTATTCACCTGATCTTGCCCCGAGGGACTTTTTGTTTCCCTAGGTGAAAAAAGTCCTCAAAGTGAAACATTTTGCCACTGTGCAAGAGCTGAAATAAAAATCAGCGGGATCACTAACATTCATCGGAATCAATGAGATCAAAGCTGTTTTGAGCAGTGGAAAAGCATCGCGATAGGTGTATGCCATCACATGGAGAGTGCTTTCAAGGTGACTGAAGCTTGAACTTCAGTCAGTTTAAAGAATAAATTCACAAATTTTATGAATAAATTCTGTTTTTTGGATCCCCCCTCATATGTTGGGTTTGAACTTTCCTATTAATTGTCAAAGTACTTTAACGTTGTTTCTGATAATGTGCTTGTATCTTTCTTTGCTTCTGTAGCAGCGGTAATTACTAACCATTGTGGTTTGTAGTATAAAATAGTTGTTGGTGGCTAACCACAGCAGTGTTTACTTCCTTATTGAATAAGGAGTTAGTTATTAGACCTTTCCGTATACTATCACTACTCTCTTGTTACAGGTTAGCCTCCTTCCATAGCTGACTTAAGTCAGCACACAGGATGTTTTGTACAAGTGCCCTTAGGATAAATATCTGTGGACAGGAGAAGAGGAAGCAGGAGTGAGCCAAAGGAAAAGTTAAACTGCTCCACGGTCTCAGGGAAACACCAACACTAGTAAGATGTGGAGCTGCCATAACCCTTTAGAGTTAGCTTCAGTTTGGCTTAAACGGAATCAACTTTCTGTTTCCATGTAAATCAGTCGTTCCATGTGGAACACCCAAGATACTTGGGTTAGGTGGTACCCTGCCTGAGTCTAAACGTTGAAGGGACTGGCAGCTAAGGGCTGACCTCTAAGAGTACTCATAGGGGTGTGGGCATTAGGCCCTGTCTTGAGAATGGATCACAGATTTAATAACCTGAAAATTCTGAATGGAAAATACTATTATCCCCCTTTTGCAGAGAGAAAAACAGATTTTCCCAGCTGTACAGCTAATAATTACTACTTGAAATGGGCCTTAAAACTAAGACTACCTAACTCCAGACGCCTGTACATTGTAATGTAGTTGATTGCTTTCTCAGGTTTTTGTGTGGGGATAGAATTTTCAGAAAGGCACCAGTTTCTTGCCAAGCTCATATATACCCAAATTTCTCCCTACTGATTTGACTGTAGCTAATTTGCATAGACCTTTTATTCTTCATTACATTTTGTAATACATTTTCTCAGGTATGATATGATCAGATAAGACTATGGGTCCTTTCAGCCATTCCGTAAACAAGACAGAATAAGCATCATTATTTCCAATTATAGATTAGGGAACAGGCACAAAAGTGATTATGTGATTTTACAGTCACAAGTTAAGTAAGAAAACTTAAAATCGAGCCCGAGTATTCTAAGACCAGAGTATGCATAGAGTACTCTTCATTAAGATTTGTTCATCGGGAATGTGTTTGTGTACCTTAGTGTCTCAGCATTTAGGGGATTTGTCATTTCATTAGCTCATGTACTAGGTCTTTATGTAGTCCTGCTTCAATTGATTAAGAATATGTCTGTTATATTAGCATTTTTACTACCCTACTTTTTGTTTTTCTCATTTATATCATAATAATCATCCTTTGGCATATTCAACTCCTGCTTCTAGTTAACTACAATGTATACAAAAATTGCACAGTGGACTAAAAATCAGTGATGACTCTGTAGGAGAGGACTGAACATTTGTCACCGATAGGTTCTGTTTGCTGCTCATATGGCACAGTCAGCTGTGTCCAAACTGAAGCATAAGGACAGTAGCCACCCCATTGTATCAGTTAGGGCATTCAAACTAGATGCGGATGTAATTGTGCTAAAATATTCGTTTCCATTTTGCTTCTTTGCTGTACATATTTTTCTTTTGTAATTTGCTTATTTGACATGATAGAATCACTAAGACTTTGTTGCATGAATTTGTCATTTTTAAGTGTAAATAAGCAGTGCAAATAGTAGGAGTAGAAATGAGCAGAAAAGACTTTAACAATAAAAATCTTTTCTTTCTTCCCTACGTTCCCTTTTGTATGTTATGTTTAATATTGGGCCTTACCTTTTGCTTTCTTTTTAGCTCGATTATAGATAATTACTAAGATTCGAAATATTCACATAAAGGTACCTTCAATTTAAAATAAATCTATAAAGAAAGCAGAGGTAAATTTCTATATGGCCTTAATGTTAAAACTAAACTTTTCTTATCACTTTTATTTTTATTGTTTTATATATATTCCAAACTAAGTTACTATGTGGTCCTCTTTAAGGCACATCATTTTGTATTTTGTCTTCTGAAGATACCTGACTTTTGAATTTTTATATCGGCGCATTATCCTTTCAAAACACATTTACTTGAAATGTGCAGGGCTTATTTTAGAATTATGAAGACATTATGGCAAATTAATAATTTGGTATTTTAGATCTCTTAAGTTTTGAAAAACATACAAAACTTTCTCATATACAAGTATAATTTGATAATAACGAATTCATTATGAAGAGTTAACACTTATGACATAACAAAAAATAATATAAATTGATTCTATACAATATGCATATTAGAGGCCGAGAAATCATGAAACATGGTCTCACTGTATCTGATTGACACCTCCTCACATAGTGCTATATGGCTCTTCAGTTCTACTGGTGAAATATGGCCGATGCAAGTGGTCACATGAAACAAAACAGGAAAGGAAGGCAAAAACCGGAGAGTCTATTTTCTAGTGGGGAGTCTACTTCAAAGAATTTTATACCATTATCATTTATGAAAATATGCATGCTAGATATTGTATTTGGCATATATTGCATCATAGAATTGAGAAAATGCTGCTAAAGAAAGTCAGTAGAGGAACTACCCTTATTAAACAGGCGCAATCAATTAGTTGAGCTTGCTGAAATTCCCATCCTTCCAGGAACCTGGCCATCATTTTAATGTCTTTATCATTACACAGTTATGCTTGGTGAATTATTTTCTCCTAGAGAGGAAGCTTCTCTGATTATTTAATGGAAGAGGATGGAAAAACAAGGTTTGCTTTAAAGAAAGCTTTAATAATCTACTTAATGGAACAATTAAAGGCCATTTTGTGAAGTGACATCAAAAGAAGCTGGACCTTTATATTGATTTCAGAATCCACAGACTGTACAAGTTCATGTAAAGTTCCCTGAGAGCGCTTTACAGACCTTCAGTCAGAACCTGAGTCTTATTGTCCCTTTGGGGACTTGATGGAGATTGGGTGGCAATTCCAACAAGTTCATTTTGGGATTCGAAACAATGCTATTATAAGAATATTTCCATCTGCAATAAATCAGTGAAAGACATGTACCCTCCTTTACTCTGTGATATCATTTGTGTGTGTGTTTGTCTGTGTATAGGAGTTGTCTTAATAATAATGTCCCGTTTAACTACTACGGTCCGAAATAGTTGTTTTAAGATTGACTAGTTTGAAACAAAAGTTATTTCTGACCAATACTTCCAAACTGTGGCAGGCTAACTCTGTCCGTTACCGAGAAGTATATTTTGCAATCGATTCACCCTGGAACGTCGACTGTAGTGTTGTTTCTCATGAAGAGATGGTCTATGGGCACATTATTCAGACATTTTTAAGCCTTAGATAAATGTCTTTTAAATCTAGCTTGATAAATATCCAGTCCAAAACAATGTTACGCTTGCCCTATCACATTTCATAACATGAATTTCTATCACATGTTGGCATGTTTCATATAATTTGTCATTAATAGATAAAAAAGAACAAAATTGAATTTTCCTTGGCTTGTGCAGTAGGGGAACAAAATGATTTCAAAAGTCTTAGTTTTACAACATTTTGGGGCTCAGCTCTTTATAGAAGTGGCCATTCATGCAGCAAAGATGTCAGTTTAGGCAATATTAATTTGCTAGGGCTGCTCTAACAAAATACCACAGACAGGGGGATTAAACAACAGAACATTACTTCCTCAAGTTCTGGAGGTTGTGAAATCCAAGGTCAAGGTGTTGGCAGGATTGGATCCTTCTGAGAACTATGAAAGGAAGATCTGTTCCAGACTCGGGCTGGCAGAGTCTGTCTTTATCCTGGGTTGTAACACCAGTCTTCCGTCTGTCTGTCCTCTTTTTATAAGCACATTGGTCATGTTGGATTAGAGTCCACCCTCACAATCCCATTTTAACTCAGTGGCTTCTGAAAAGACCCCATCTCCAAACAAGATCACATTCTGAGATACTGGGAGATAGGACTTCAACACGAATTGTTTGAGGGGCACACTTCAGCCCATAACACCTGAGGTGATATTTTTCAGTTTTTTTAAATAACATTTCTAAATAACAAGAAAGAATTTTTAGAATAGTTTTATTACCTTTAAAACACTCTAGAAGTTTCTGAAGTCTTTAAAAGTGATTTTGATACCCAGTCATTTCATCAAAGTCAGCACTAGAGGTGAAGGAGGAATAAGTGATTGATTTTGTCCTGGCTCAACCGTTAACCATTGAATTTGCCCTGGGCGCAGTATTTAAATAGTCTGCGATTCTTCATCTGGAAAGGGCAGTCTGTGTCCTAATCTGCTCCTCTTATAAGGACAACAGTTGTATCGGACCGGGGAGCACAGTCATGACCTTATTTTAACTTAATTGCCCCTGTAAAGCCTCCATCTCCGAATGCAGCCACATTCTGAGACACTGAGTGTTAGAACTTTGGCATATTAATTTTGAGGAAAATATGATGGAGTGAATATTCAACCCATTACAGAAATGTAGACATGTAAATTATTTTGAAAAACCAAACAAACATTGGACCTATTGATTACCTCATCCATTGTCAATATATGCCCATAGATTATGATTGTATTTGTCTTTAGATTGTATGCCATTCTACATGTACCTCAGTGATGTGCAGATAAATTATACAGATAAATATATTCTTATCCTCCCCCCTCACACACTTGCATGAACTCAGTCATTCCCTCAATAATCTGAAACGTGGGATTACAAACAAGGGCACTGACCTTTGCATTCAGTAATTAGCCCAAGACCGCCCTTGTGGCGACCCAACAGCAGAATCTGATTTCTAGTCCCGATATGCCGTATCCCCAAACTCTTACTTTTAACCACTATTTATTAAGATCTTCTTGATCTTGTTGTATTCAAGCCACTTTTCTGCTAGCCCTGATAGAACTTTGCTTACATTTCGTAGTATTTGCAGGCCAGCATTAGATTTCTGAAGCCAGCTCAGTGCGTAGGGGCACATTGTTGTGCTTAAGCCACAGGCCTTGTGGTATTAACTGACCTAGTACCAAATTACGCGGTGGAGAATCCCCAAGCGTTCATGTGCTTGAGGGGAAAACCATCATGGATAATGCAAAATGTAATATTATTTTAGTCCATGGTTTTCATCACTGGGTTTTTTAAAAGAAGTGCAAACTTAAAACATAAGTTTGACTTAGCTCTTTTTTATTTCTTTTGGTGGCAGTGTCACAGATAGCAAACAGATATCCAGAAGAAAGAAAACAAATTGAGTGACTAGATAATCCACAGGAATCAAGTAAAATGACAAAAGCATCTACAATCCTCATAGTAAGTCTGAGAATTATTGAATTGTCAATTTTTTTTAGGGTATTCAGCAAAATATCCCGGCAAACATCTTACATGAAAATATGACAATGCGATTCTTATCAAATGTTCTTAAAGTTAAAATTGATTTGACTACAGCATAATAAAATTAAGAACAAACACTTGCAAAGAGGATTAGAAATATTTTCTCATACTCCTTATAGTAATGCATTAAGGATTTTAATTTTATAAGCATCACTTTTAGCTGCTTATAAACTCTCAGTTTACTTCTGTTGTCAATCAGCATTTTAGAATTTTTTTAGCTTTCATTCAGTTTATCTTTATAAAATAGTCTTATCAGGAAACTTTGCTCTTCTGATTGTGGATACCTACATGTTCACTGTCAATAATAAAACCAGTTCTGTATTTCTATAATAATTTCATTCCACAGAAAATTCATGATTGCATTTTGCTTTTCAAAACACGACTCCCTGGGATCCTTCATCTGATAACCATTTCAGATCAGTCATTGATTGGTCTCTGTTGTTAGCATCAGCTTACAGTCTCTTAAAGTGCGTAGACTGTGCACTCTGCTGTACATCTTTACCCCGTAGCATCCTGTGAAATGCCAAGAACTCTGAAGTCATTTAATAAAAATCCCTTGGATTGATTTTTATCTTTGCAGCCAATTAAGGCAGACAGGTGCCATTTCCTCTGACTTTAAGATGTTCAAACACTCCTGGAGCAGAGATTAGGAGCTGTATCTCCACGTTCCATGCCCAATTCTGAATCTGTTAGCTTAATGTAGTGCTTCTCCTTGAAACACTCCAAACTGCAGACATCCATGAAGCACACACCTCTCTCTGTGCGGGGCTTGAGGTCCTAACAGCCATTGTCTACAGCCAGCTGGAATTTTCTTTGAAGTTATATATTTGATCTTAAAAAAATCCATATATATTACTTGCATTTGTTGTTGTATTTATTTGAATATAACAATGACATTGCATATACTTAACATAAAATAAAACATATGTACCAGGAAGACATAAATTCAATAAAAAGGAAAAAGAGAACCCCTGGTGAGATACTTCACAAAAATCTCTTTGCTTTAAGGTTGACTAAAAAGTGATTCAGACACAGAAGTTCCCATGGGTAGTACAAAAAATTCACTACGAGGCTCTTGTTCTATGGGATAGAACATAGAACAGTTAGGGTCCCAGGACCCTAAATTCTGTTCGTGTGTAGGAGGGTCACTGTAGGGTGATGGGGGAGGGGAGGGGGCCAAAGCAGGCTCTTGGTCTTCTACCTTTTCTTCAAACTGAGCGTCTCCATTCCTTCTGCTTTTCTTTTAAGATTTTATTTTGTAAAATTTTTCTTTTTCTATGATTTTCTTTAAAAAGAGCGATAACCAAATGAAAGAATACAATTCAACATAATATTTCGAATATCTTTGAGTAACTTCCAACATTCTACAAGAGGCCCCAGCAATAATTCTGTAAAAGTTTCTCTTGCCGAGGCTTTCTGTTCTCAGATACATATTCTGTAAGGTAGCACATTCAGTTAGAAGTGCACACCATGTATATTTGGTTTTCGATGGGCACTTCACAAAATGTAATTCTCAGAATGTCGATGTTTGTGGTGTGGTGTAGTGAACAGCAAGCAGTACTATAAACACTGAATGCATCTGTGAAAGCTCATAAATGAGAGAGACTTGACAGAGGTTTTACCCTAATTTGCCAAACCTAAAATTTTATATGGTATTTCCAATAATGACTGTGAAACTGAAGGAAACTTTTCTAAAATATCATTAATAAAAAACAAATTTTAACCAACCATGCCAAAAACCTCTCTCTAGTCTCTCTGTAGAAAATATGACAAAATCATTGCCATACAATGATTAAGGAAGCAATAAAAAATATACAGCCAAAACTGTAGAGAAAAGAGCGCTATAAAAGTGTGCCAGATGGTTAATTAATTAAAAATAGTATTAGGTTATTTTTCTGATTTGGTAAGTAAATGTGATATATGTTGACATTTAAAATTTTTGACATTTATTTTCATGCTAGATATATATTCACTTTAATCACTTATTTTTCATTTGTAATTTTGTGTTAATTTTTATAAAAAGCCCCTCTTGCATGACCTTAAGTCTTTAAAGACAACTGATTCATGCTCTTAATATTCAGAAACTGCAGTTAGGTCGTTTGTGTTCTCTTTCCCAGGTAAACATCCTCAGGTGCTTTCCAGTAGGATTATGCCTTCCAGACTTCTCTTTGACCACTAATTCAAGGCCCATGTGCTCATTACTAAGGCCCCACTCCCCCAGGGAGATTGGAAATAAGTGGACTTTACTGCTTGGGAGAAGGCACAGCATAGCTTATATAAAGTAAGTGCAGGCTTGGCATCAAATGTATGTAGGTTTACAGCCCAGAAGTTCCAGTTATTAATCCTATTATATTAGGAAATATATCTCACATTTATTTTACAATTCAGCTCCATCATTTACAAAAATGAATGAGAATACTTAGCTCAAGTTTGACCAGTATGATGAAAAAATATGTATAACTCACATCCTTCAGTACTTGGCATATACTAGATGATTAGGTAATGTTTGCTATTTTTTATTAGTGTTTAAACAGAAACATATACTCCTTTCTGTATCTTTCAAAAGATTGGACAAAGTTTGAGTGTATTTTTTAAAAACGTAACTACAAGAGATGGAAAGCCTGTTTTCTCCTGGTGAGCTAGCAGACAGATTGAACCAATGAACCATTAGTCCCTGAAATCAAGCCTAGCTAGGCCTGGAGGGATTTCAGGCAATTATACAGAGTTCTGACTTCCCCAAGGACCCTGTGGTTGTCAGCTGATTCCAGAAGCTTATGGCAGAACTTCTGGTGCTTCCCTGGGCCTTCTGTGTTCAATGCTAGGCAGGAAGCCAATTATCTGAAAGGAAAATAAGAACATGGGACGTTGTTTAAACTAACTCCATTATATGTGGATCAGTTATCCAGATGGAGAATCATCAATAGCTTTACCTTCTGACAGCCTCTCTTACGGTCATTACATGTTTAACACATTAAATTAAAAAAAAAAAAGAAAGAACATTTGAGGAGGGGAATGGTAAGGATAAATATGTATTTTTAGTAGCATTGAAAATGAATTTGAAGTGAGGGAATGGAGATATTGTGATTAAGATTGGCTGAATTAATAAAGATAATGGTAATAATAAATGACGTATGCATTCAAATTATCTGTGATGTTCATGTTTCCACAACCGAGAGGCATCAGAGTCATATAACATACAGGCTAGAATGACAAAAGTAAATGAGATTATTGGGTTAAGTCCAGAGAAATAGTTCTGTGATGGAAATGCGCGCACACACACACACTATAGATAGAATACTATGTAAGAGCTGACAGAACCAGAATAGGGAGACAAGAGGAAGGGTTTTCAACCTTCTGACTCTTGCATGGGAGCGACTCTGATCCAAAGAATTTTTGCCATGTGAAAATGTGGCAGATTGTTATTCTTCTCTAGCAAAGCTGGAAATCTGGAATTTTATGGTAAATCATATAATATGAAAATATTGAACTAGTCTGAAATGAAAACAATTCCTTCTGGGCCAAATATAAAGTTAGCCAGGGCTGATCTGACTGTTGCATGGATATTTGTACCCTCTGCCCACAAATGAGCAGTGTCACCGTTAGAGGAACACAGAGCCCCACACAGGACTGGGGTGAGGGACATGGGAGAATGCCAGAGAGAGTCGGCTCAGAGGAGTGGCCTGTGGGCTGAAATGGGTCTTGAATAATACGTGATCTATTATGTATCTTGAGAATATATTTATCTGTGGTATCTGAGGAGCATCTTTGGTACAGGAAAATCTCTGTAAAAAGTCAGGGAAGTGTGAATGGTGTGTCTTGTTCTCAGATGCTCATCTGAGATGTCGTTCTGGGCACTCTGAGGTTGTGGGGAAAGAAGTGATGGCCTGCTTTGTTAGAGAATATGTGATGTGAACTCTTCCACTGGCAATTCAGTTTAATTTGTGTCTCCCTATCAAAGGACTTATTTATTTACTTTTTTGACATATTTACATAATTTTCCCAAATAAATAGGTCAAAAAAAGAAAGTGAAAAACACTCACATAGAATTTCTGTGTCCCTGTCTTTCCACATAACTCTACCTTTTAGATACATTTCATGAAAGTAATTCTGCTAAAACTATGAAGAAGATATAGGAGACATAAGAAGTATATACTTTCATAAATGCATGCTTTTGTAAAAATGCACTGCCATAAAGGTGGACATGCTAGAAAGCCTGGTTTTCTCTTCCTCCCAAATGTCTGTGTTTTCTGTTTCTTGTTTTTTTTATAAACACAGAGAAAACACAACTTTTTTCTTTAAAAAAATTCCTTGCAGTTTTTCTCATTGAGAGGCCCTAATTAAAATGTTCCATTCGAAGGATTTTTTTGCCAACACAAATTCTCATTAAGCAAATGCTTTATATTCCTTGCTGATTATAAGGCTGCAGTATTCCTAGAGGGCAAATTTGCAGCACCCTAAATATACAGCAACATGCATTATTCCAATACCTTAAAACATAGACTGTATCAGAAATTTTTAATAGGAATATACTGGTCAAAAGACTTATATGTATCACTTTGGAAAAATGAAACGATAAGTTTAACAAAGAGTATGCCCGTATAGTAGATATATTGGGTTGGCAAAAAAGTTTGTTTAGTTTTTTCACCAAGATGGCTCTAGGAGTGCTTAGTTATCTTTAACTTCATTCAAAACAAGGTTATTAGATTTCATTGTGACAGCTGTCATATCAGTGTGCATTTAAAAAAACTTACCAAAATTGGTGAATTTTTATACAGCCACTTTAATATTGAAGATGGAAGAAAATACACATTTTCAGTGTAATGTGCTTTATTATTTCAAGAAAGGTAAAAACACAACTGAAATGCAACGAGACATTTGTGCAGTGCATGGAGAAGGTGCTGTGACTGATCAACTGTGTCAAAAGTAGTTTGTGAAGCTTCTTGGTACCATTGACATTTGGCCAAATAATTCTTTGCTGTGGGGATGCCTTACACATTGGAAGATGTTTAGCAGCATCCCTGGCCTCTACCAGAAGACAATAGCTGGGAGACAGCCGACATACTCACAATATCCAAATCAATAGTGTTATTGGTAAAAATGAAAAGTGTGTCTTTTATTTTACAGAAAAAAACTAAATGGAATTTTTGGCCTACCCAATAAGAACAATCTCATTCTCTCATGCCTCTACCCTTCTTTATCATAAGAAAAGAAAATTTAAGAGATATTTCTCTGTAACACAAATTATTTTGTTTTGCAATATTATTTTAAGATCTGCCTCTTTGATGTTATTATATTTTTAATCTCAGAGGATTGCCAACAAATTTCAGTGATTTTTGTTTAAAAAAACTTAAAGTCCAGTTTTTATTGACAAATATACATATATTCTTGACATCTTCTATAAGTCATTCAGTGTACCATGTTCAATAGCTCCTATTATTTTTGCAAATCAGAGTTAGTGAGGAATAGTTATCACACTAATTTAAATAAGTTATTAGTCAGATTAGGTTTGATAAAATAATTATTTCTTACTTTTTAATTATTGTAAGTGTATATATTGTTTAATAATGTCATTTATTTTTGGTATCTGTCGCATTGGGTTTATAACAATTATAAAGTTAGTGTGTATATATATTATTCAATATTTTAATTAATTTATTAATAATTATAGGGAATGGTGATTTTATTTTATTTTTAATGAATTCAAACAAGGAGACATTCTATGTGTATACCCTTGTTAACAAAAGCATATTACTATTAATTCATTCCTTTTCACAAAACTTCTGAGTAACATTCTGATTTTGACTATGAATTTAAGTACTACGTTTAAATATAAGTAAATAACGCAAGCTTTAAAGTGGCAGTATATCACATAATTGATTTTACTTGTAACCAAAACTGAAAATAATAAAATTGATTTAGCTTATTTACCATGAGCTAAAACTGACCTGCTGATCAGTAAATTAGGAGTGAGCTGACCACATGGACCAGCTGGTTATAATTCATGCTATGGATGCCTTTGCTTCTGCACCTGGAATAGCGGCCCTTCAGTAAAGGCTGTGTTTTGGTCCCTAATGGGAGCAAATGGCAACGATGCTCATCCCATACAGACAAATGGAAGAGAGCCGAGAAGATTTATTAGACATATATAATTCACTTGAAAATAATATTTTAAATGAATTCTTATTAATATTTTGAGAAAATTTTATTTCAAGTAATAAAAAAACTATAAACCCAATGTTTAATCTGTCCATTTATTGCTGCAGTTCTCATGGTTTAATCCTATTTAAGTAAACCTTTGCTACAGGCACACTGGCCTTCCTTCAATTGGAAGAAAGGACCGAGTTCTTAGCTACTTCTAGGTTTTTTCTCATGTTCCCAATATGCACCCCCTCTTTACTCCTTGAACCTTCCTGTGGTTGGCTCCTCAAATTTTATTTCTGTTTTAAATGTTACTTCTTTAGAATTCTTTTGACATCTCGTTTTTCTTCCACATCACATCCTAATCTATTTTACATAACCCTATGTCTATTAGTACTTATTTATTTGTTTGTTTGCTTTATTTTCATCTGTCTCTCTAATTACAGTATAACCCCCATGAGAACAGAGACTATATTTGTGTATCAGCAACCTAAGACCGACAGTCACTAAGAACCACACTACCTAGTTTGAATCTTGGCTCTGTCATTTGCAAGACCTCAGGCTAGTTTCTTACCCTTTTTTGTCATCATCTGTGAAATGGACAATGCATCAAGGATTATATGAATTAATTATGCACAAATTATTTGGCACATAATGAAGCCTTATTAAATGTCAGGAAGCTAAATATCACAGTGTCTGGTATTGGCAAGTAGTCAATAAACATTTACTGAATGAATGAATGAATGAATGATGTAATGAGCTTTGTTCTCACAAAGACCAGGGTTTGATTCAAGTTCTTTATGACCTTGGCAAAGTTATTAAACTTTTGTGTACCTCAGTTTCTCACTGTGTAGTATAGTGTTGACTTTCCCGAGGTTTTTGTAAGATTGACATGAAGTGCTCTTTATAGCATGTTTTAGGATTTACTTTCATTTGAAAAATAATGAGAAGCACTACATGTTGTTCCCACTCTAGAACTAGAGTGTTCAACAGCCCTGCCTGAGGCCATTTGTACCTGTTGTTGGAATAATTATCCTTAATAGTTCTAGTCATTAAAATTGTTTGGTTAGAAATAACAGAAACAATTCAAGCTAACTTTAGCCTAAATTAATTAAGAAATTCATGAAAGATCATTTAGTATAGTGGATTGAATAAGAATTATTCATGGTAAGTTCAGAACCTAAGTTTATTGGTTTCCATTGCTCTTTTAAACTTTATGGATTCAGTCTTTCCCTTTCCTGGATCAAAACCCTGGCAATGCTATTTCATTCCTATGGAATAGAACAGTCCTATAAGTCACTTTAAATCACAAATATACTTCTAACTCAGTAATTAAAACATACTGGTTTATTAGATTTCTACTGTTGCTATAACAAATTAACACAAACAGGATGGCTTAAAACAAAACAAAGTCATTATTTTATAGTTCGGTAGATCATCAGTCCACCATGGGTAACACCAAGGGATTTACGAGACTCTACCCTTTCTGGAAGCCTGGGGAAGAATCTACCTTGTGCAGCCTCTAGAGCCCACCTGCAGTCATTGCTTTGTGTCCCTCCCTCCACCCTATAAGCAAACAGTGGCAGATCAAGTCTGTTTTACATTATATGTCTCCAACACTCCTTTCCATCTCTTCCTCTTCTACTTTTAAAGACTCATGCTATTAGCTTGGGCTCATTAGAATAACTCAGGGTCATCTCTCCAACTCAGGGGCAAGATCACCTACCTGATTAGCAACCTTAACTGCATTTGCAAACTTAATTCCCTTTTGTCATATAACATAATAGGTACACAGGTATAAGGGATTAGGGCATGGACATCTTTGGGGACCATTATACAGCCTACCATGTCTGGCCAAATATTAAATCCTGCTTTCCAGATTGAGATATTCTGTAGATTAAGTTTTATAAGGCATAAGTCAAGACATTTTCTTTTGACTTTCTAGTGGCAGCAAACACATTTTACATTCCAAAACTTTTCATGTGGTCCTCCTAAAGTCCCTCTACTCTGGCTAATGACTCAAAGTTACCATTCTCCTAATTTCTTCACCCCTGAAAAACAAAAAGGATTAGTCTCACAGACAGCAATTACTCTCTATAAAATAATTTGTCCATCAATTCCTTCATCATTCTCTTACACTCTCTCTAATCAATTATCATTACCATTAGTCAGGCTAAGGGGTCTGAGGGTAACAGAATAGGTCCTCAAAACCATTTCTTTATTAACTCAGTTTGTGTAGGGTCAAAGAGGTGTTTTTCTCACATACATTAAGGCGAGAGGCTCAGTCCAAGTATCCTGGAACATCAAGTTGAGCCACTGTTCCATGAAATCCAAAGGGAAGGCCTTAGGAATGACTGAAACTAATAAAAAAATGAGTAATTCAAGCTAATTTATCTTTTTACCTCTTATCTATGCTTATTGATACAAATGAAATTCATTAATCTCCCTTCTGTGAATAGCTTTCTATGGTCCCTCATCTCACAGGGGTAAACATGGCTGTGCATGTAGCTCCCAACTTTACATGTTACAAGCCTAACTTTAATTCTATTTCAGTCTCAAATTAAAATTCCAGGGGGCAAAATCTCTGACCTCCCTAGTAGAAGTTTTATGTACCTACTGATCCAACCAGCTGTAACCTGTGGAATGAGCTATAGTTCATAGAACAAAATGCTCTGTCCCTGTGGATTTGGGAAACAAATAAGAGAAAATCATTGTGACTTGGCAAAAAATCCAAAACCAATAGATCATAATAGTTTTTAACCTTATACTAACAGTAAAACAGAAACAATAAATCGTTATTCTTGTAAAATTTTGTTGAGAGCCTATTATGATCAGGCCCGGAATTATTATATGGAACTATCACCTCAACCCCTTGTGGAGGTTCAAGTGTTTTCTTTATTTTAATAAAATAAAAATTGAGGCTCAGACATGTGAAATAATTTGCTCAAGGTCACACTAGTAGTAATAGTGGCCATGACTTAACTCCACATTTCACTGACTCCAAAGTTCATCAAAAAGATATCAATAGAATGATATTTACTGTATAATTGTAACAAAAAAGGTGTTTCAAAATGTTCTGTACATTATTTGAATTTATATTGCTATTTATTTCTATAACTATGATAATATAACTCTATCTCTTTACGTCTGTATTATATATGTATCTATCTACCCATGTCATTTCCCCTTCCCTCTGTTTCTCTCTAAGGTGTATTTTAAAAGTAAATAATGGCTATCTCTGAGAATGGAATAATTTGTTATTTAAATTCTATTTTTTCTGTCTATATTTTTGTTAATGGTCATATATTGTTAATGATCATAAGAATGTAATTTTGTTGTTTTATAAAGAACAAGAAATGTTGAGGTCATTTCTTCTTTTATATATTTTGCTAGGTTTCTTCAGAGTGAAAGTTTTTTCTCAGGTGGCTTGTTTCTTCTAGATCTCAAACAGCATTGTCCTGCTGTTTCCTTCTTCAAACTAAAATCTTCCCAACAACATGGTGGCTAAGATACTTACGTAATTCTTTGTAAAAGTACGGGCTTGTGAGAAACAAGCTGTGAAATGTCTGCTGAGTGAAATTTATCTTCTCCTCCTCCCCAAATAGTGCTACAGCTTTAAAAATAACACCATAGGTTTTCCTCCTAGGTCGCTTTAAGGATTTCTTCATAATGTTTACAAAAATATCTTTCCTTATCAACTAAATTCATCAAATACTTACCAAATACCTGTTTATACACATATAAATGTTTCCTTATATTAACTATTTAATAACACTAACAAGCTTAAGATTCCATTTAGAAACACCAGAGACATAAATTACAGATAAATTGTGTGAGTATCCTTGGCATTTTTAGAAAGCACAGTTTAGATCCTCCTGTTTTTTACCTTTCCAATTTAACATAAAGAACAGTAAAAAAGCCATAAATAAGGCTTAATGTTTTTCTCAAAATAGCAAATAAATCTTTCTTTTGATTCTAAAGTAACACATAACTTGTTTTAAGATATCAAAAAAATCAACAAGGATGCAAGTAAAAATTAGACAGCAGCCAATAATTCTATAATGTAGAAGTAATTGTTTTTATATTTTTAGCATATGTCATATATCTTGACAAAAACATAACATACAATATGTAGGACATTTGGTAAGTCAATAAACAGTTCTGCATTAATAATTGCAGATTATTCTATCATTCTATTGTTTAATAATTGATTTTAAAAATCTCATTGTTAGCATTTAATTGCTTATTTGTCATGTTGTAAATGACACTGATAAATGTTAGATAACCTTATATGTAGACTTCTGATTATTGTCCTGGAAAATTTTCTAGGAGTGAAATTTCAAATGGTATGACTTTTACTGTGTATTTTAGATCTATTTGCTAACTTGTCCTCCAGAAAGGTTACCTCATTTCTGCTCTGCCTCTGAAGGGACAAATTCTATTTGACTTGCCTCCTGACATAAAACTAGTGCACAGGAAAAAATATCTAAAACAATTGTTTTTCAGACATTGGAACAGGGATCTCAGCTCTGTGATTCCTGAGAATGGGGAATTAAAAAAGGGAAGCCTTAAAATTGTCCTAGCCTTCTAACCAGAGGCAATTTCCAGAATATGATGAAGGGAGAAAGAACCAAAACATATCCAAGTTGAAGAGACAGAGACTCAGCTTTGGGGAGAATGAGCCACCAGTACTATGTATATGGATGTAAGATTGGAGAACAGAGAACTACACAAAGAAACAGCTTCAGACATCTGCAGAGAACCTTGAAGTCTTAACTTCGTAGCAATTAGTGCAAAGCATGCGACTACATGATGTTGAACAAAGAACAGCTGTTATGAAAGGACAATTACCAGAGAGCTCCAAAACGAACAATTCCACAACTCACCCTAGGCTAGCAATTATTCATGTTCCCACCAATAAGAGCTGAGAGACTTTTTGACTGGACAAGTCAGCCAGTAGAGCTCCAAAAGTGGCACCCACCTTAGTGGTAAAGACTCTATTGTAAAGGCTTCTCCAAGTATTCTTTAAAAAATTATAAAACAATTGTCAAAATGACCCAGGCTGCTTGATAAACAACATTCGACCCAAGCAAAATCTGACACCTTTAAAGGGATACAACCTAATACACCACTCTACAACACAAGTCAGGGTGTTAAAATGTTCTCAACCCAATAAAAAATCACCAGACATGCAATGAAGCAGCAAATTGAAACTGATGATCAGGAGAGAATTAATTAATAAAAACAGACCCAGAATGATAAATTAGGCACAACCTTAGAGTTACTATTATAAATATGTGCAATGATAGTAAGGCACACATGAACCTAATGAGGAAAAATTACAAGATATGAACATCTTAGAATGTTAAATAAAAGTGTTTAAAATTCCAAACAGAGCTTCTAAGAATGAAAAGGGTTAAAAATGAAAATGTTATGGAATGAGATTTACATTATAACAGATACTGCAGATGGAACAACTGGTCAACTGAAATACATGGAAAGAAAAAATATGCAAACAGAAATATATCAGGAAAGGATTGAAAAACTTACAGCTCCAGTGGCCTGCTGGTTGTCTATGTATCTATATCTGTATCCACATCTATGTTTATGTGCATCTCTGTCTCTCTCTCTGTGTATTTATGGCATATGTGTAACTATTCTGTTTAGATTTTATTTATTTACTTTTAGAGAGAGGGGAAGGGAGGGAAAAAGAGAGGGAGGGAAACATCCACGTGCGGGAGATACATCATCAGTTGCTTCTTCCACGCCCCCCGCTGGGAACCTGGCCTGCAACCCAGGCATGGTCCTTGAATGGGGATCTAACAAGCGACCTTTCAGTTCACAGGCCAGCACTCAGTCCACTGAACCACATCAGCCAGGACGACATATGTGTAATAAGGGTAACAGAAGGAGAATGTGTGAAGAAAGGAGAGAAAAATAGTTGAATATGGCAACTAATGGCAGAATTTTTTTAGACGTTGGTGGCTATTATAAACTGACAGATCCAAGATAGTCAACAAACTTCAGGCATAATAAACATGAACAAACTTATACCAAGTCATTGAATAATTAAATTGACTAAAAATGAGTAATAAAGAGAATAAATAGAAACAGCAAGAGTCAAAATACACATGACATATAGCATGTAAAGGATAAAAATAATCATAGCCTTCTTGTCAGAAACTCTTTAAGCCAGGTGACAAGGAAAACTATATTTAAAATTATGAAAGAAAATGAAACATATTGATCTAGAATTCTGTGTATAAGAAAATATCTTTCAAGAATGAAAGCTAAATAAAGGCTTTTCACACACAAACTGAGAGAATTTATTGTTAGGAAACAAGAACTACAATGAAATGTTAAAGGGCACTTTTTAGGCAGTAGAAAGGTTAAACTGGAATCTACATCAAGGGACAAATTGCATAAAATAGTAAATCTGTCGGTTAATATAAGAAAATATTTTTTGTACTTCTAACATACAGTGCTACCTCGGCATTCATCATTAATCCGTTCTGATCCGGTGACGAGGGCCGGAACTAACGAGCACCAAATGTGACTCCCGCAAGTTCTAGCAGGTGCGATGAATCTCAAGCAAACGCCAAGTGTTGAAACACTTTTTTCTGATCAAAATGCGATGAGTCCAGGGTTTGACCAGTTCTGGAGCTGATGAATACCGAGGTATGACTGTATTTAACAATGACTCACTGTGTAAAGCAAAAATAATAACACTGTATTGTGTGGTTTATAACATGTGTAGTAATAAATGTATGGTATCAGCATCATAAAGGACAGGAAGGAGGAAAGGTAGTATGCTGATGTAAGTTTCTTACATGTAAAATTATATATGATTTGAAATTATAGGGGAGGAAGAAACTTTTTTTTTTTCTTTACTCACCTGGGTTCAGTGGCCAAGAATTAAACCAACAAAAGACAATAAGAGAAAAAATACAGATTTGGATGCATACCCCTTTTATAAATACATGCATAAAAGGAATGTGGTTCCAGAATTTGAGGCTTATATACCATCTTAGGATGGACGAAGGAAAGGGGGTTATGAAATCTCTTGGGGAGGGAGGTAAATTATGGGAAGATGAGGGGAGGGATTGCATTGTAAATTAAGGGTTACGTAGCATGTTTTTTATCCACATATGTCATTTCAGGTGCTAATGTTACTGTAGGTAGTTAACTAGTTATTAATAAGAAAGGAGGCAAAGGGAATTAGACAAGGAGTTTAATACACTGAGGAGCAGGAGCTGTTTGCCCCACCAGGAAGTTACAGCTTCACGCCTTAGGGGATCACAGTGTTGCTCCACCAAGGGGATTAACAGCACTCTCCCTTTCCCCTCAGTACCGGGTCTTGGGGGGAGGAAAAGAGGGAGGTGTTTGAAGATAGAGGCCTGTCAGTCTAACTAGGGGGTGGATCTATCAAAAAGCCTGTGAAAGCTTGGAAAGTTTATTGGTTATTTTGAAAAAGCACCTGGTTCATCCCATCCCGAACCGAAACTGATAAAATCCTAGGAAAACAAAGATGCTTTCTCTCCCCCTCTCGCCCTCTCCCTCTCTCTCCCCCTCTCTCTCTTTCTCCACCCCCCACCCCATGACCTGCACTCACCCTGTTCCTTTGTGTACTCTCTCACCTGGGAGCAAGTGACCATGCCGGGTAGCAGGTACTGGCCCGGGGCATACTTTGTGGACTTCAAAAGACTGCAGAAACTATGGACACTGTCTTTTTTTTTTTTTTTTTTAGCCTTGCTAAAGACATGGCTGTTCCTTTTCCATGACAGGATGGAGGGAGATGGGACATTGGAAATGCAGGGGCAGATTTCCACTTGAGTACATCATCTTGCCTCCTCATAACCTCCCATTCGTGGGTCCTTGGAATGCTTTCCCCGTGACCCCACGGAAGAGCCTGATTTCCACCGACAGCACTAAGAGTTGTCTTCGAGTAGCTCTTCTCCTATTAAAGAAGTAGACACCAGTACAAATGTTAATATATGCTTTTAAACAGAAAGTGGAAAGGCAGAGAACTAATTGCTTTCTGCTCAAAACAGTCTTTACAGCAAAGTGGCATATTCTGGTCTCTTCAGAGTGAAGCAGGAATACTAAGCACATTTTGAATTAATAAGGTCCCTTATGCTCTTTTATTAATTTTTGTGTTAAAGATTTTAGGACAAAGATAACATATAATGGTGTTATGTTTTAAATTAATCAGTCATCAAGTGTTTATTAAATGCTAATGAATCTGGCAGATCTAAAAACAGCACATGCTCTAAAACTAAGCCCTGAGAGTTGAAGACAGGGCTATGTTTGCCCAGCTTGTTTTTTAAAATATTAAGAAAATCAAAGTTAAATGATTTGTTAGGATATAAAAGACTAAAGGTTTTGGAAGAGAGGTGAAAGACACAATGAAATACATATTTAAAGCTAATTTAGCAATGATATGTCTATCTCAATTCCTGTGTTTATTCATCCTTAAAATTGTTCACATTTTGTGAGCCCACCATTGCTCACAGTGAACAGATGCCGTATTTCCCAGTGTCCTCCTGGGTTTTTTCTTTTGTAGATTCATCCATTCAGATCATCATTATTCTGTAAAGTCCATCCAGAGAAGTTATGTTTATCTCACCTCATTTGTTCTCTGATTTTTTTTTTCATGTTGTCAATCTGGTTCCTATAGAAAGAGAGAAGCTATGCACTCTAGAAAAAGTCTATTTATAGACTAGTTGCTTGTGGAGGGGAGTTGGGGACTCGAATATCCTTTTCTATAACAATGCTAGCTGGCAGGTAGTCCTATGTGGAAGTAGAAGAGGAGCTTTCAGGGGAAAAAAATTATCAGTAGAAAGTAGTGGCTCATTATTATATTGAATAAAAGTAGTTCTCCTGAAATCATTTTTCTACAAAAGCTTGTTATTTTCTACTTTGATTTTTATTTAAAGAAGAATGAGGACAAGGAGGAGGAGGAGGAGGAGGAGGAGGAGAAGAATAAAAATAATTAAATAAAGAAAAGGATAAAAGAAAAATAAATACAAGAAAAAGTACAAAATTAAAGAAAATTTAATGTGATACTTCTTGAGTTGAAATCAAGACACAGTTAATTTTAATAAGCAGTCACTATAGTTGCTGTGTTTATTTTGAACACATTCATTTATTATTAATGTTTTAATAAGTGAGAAGAATGGAATGTTTCTAACGACAATAAGATTTACCTTTTACTGTAGCTTCACCTTAGAAGGTAAAGCTGTTACCCCCTGAATAGTTATTAAATATTTTTATTTAGTTAATGTTCTCTTGTAGCACATTTAGCATAATATTTTGTCCTTTTTTAAAAAAAGTCTATAATGAAGAGGCTGAAAACTGGAGAATATTTTATCTCAGCAGGAATGACTAGGTTATCCTTGCAAAATATTACCACCGCTGTTTCTAGATCATTCTTTGGCATGGAGGCAAAACTTCTGTTTCCAGGATTGGTCATTTCAGGGAGTTCTGAGGAAATAAATTTATCTACAAATAAATAATACCATTTAAGCCTTTTTATTAAATTTTGAAAAGATGACATTCTATTATCATTCTGTTATCTTGTTTTCTCTATTAAAACTTGGTATTCTAGAGTCTTAACTGTAGTTTTTTTTAGCCTTATTGTAGATTTTTAGCATGTCCAGAAATTCTCAAGTTGATGTGGTCCCCATTCCATGCTATATCAGGCTGTGAGCACGCATATCCCTTCCCTTTAATGATTTTCTCAGGGTTCCTCTTAAAGGAGTTTTGTCAGAGTTTGTTGAACAGTGGCTTGTTATATGTAAATTAGTCAAGTGTGTGTGCCCTCTTCATTTTATGGTTTTGTGAGAATACTGTTACATATCCATTTACATTTGAACTGTGTTCACATTTCAGGTGATACTTAGATGGCTGTCACAGCCAGTCTCCCCACTATCAGTTGACTCACATCGATGAGACTGAGTTTGCCAGTAAGAGTATGTCACTTTAAACCGTTCTGGCACTTAAGCCAAGATTTTATGGGCTCCTCATAAAAGTGCATAAATCACTCCACACTATGATTACAAGCTTGTATTTAATGTTTTGTTACACAGTTCTTCCACAGTCTTGAATAGCATTGTTCCTAACAGCCAAGTAGAATGCTTTGTAGTATAAGGAAAGAAAACTTTCCCCTTCTTTCCTTCCAGGTTCTTTGCTTTTCCTAATCATTAAATTGACATAAGACAGATTAACAGGAGAAAACAAATTTAATTACAGGAGCCTCACCGCAACATGAGGCCTAAAGGGCAACCAGGTAATTGAGGCCTTTGTAGCTTCCCAAGCTAAGAAAGGGGGTAAAGGTTTCGGGGATACGAAAGGGAAAAGGGCCATTCACAGAAAGGCTAAGGAGATGTATGGAAAACCAAGTTTGCCATGTTACACAGATACATTTCTTAGGTCAAAAGTTATCATTGTAACAGCTGTCTGTGTGGCACAAGCCCCCCTTTCCCATGTAAATTCGGGCAGTGGAGAGGGGGCATGAAGAGGAGCTTTTTCTGAACGTCCTAGACTTTGATTACATTTGGCTCACAGTACCCCTCCTGCCAAAGTGGCACACACCGGGGTAGGCTGCTCTGAGCCTTGTCGGTGGTGTCCCTGCTACGTGACTTCCAGCGTGGCACGTCTGGGTCTCTTACTTTTACATGTCATTATGTAGCTTAATTATGTGAAATAGCCTACAACGCCTCAGTAATTGCTAAGCAACTCTGGGGGGGAGGTCACCATATAGTTAATACAGTTTATTGGCTTCTTTTTAAATAAAATTATAGTAGAAAGATGATTAAATAATAATACTCTACCTGCCATTAATTATGACTTATCTTTTTTTCCTAGTTAATGGATGCTTGTTACTACTGAAAGAAAGTTTCTTTGTTCTCCATCAATATTGATTTTCTTAGGGTTATGTATGCAGTTTTATGGAAAAAATGGTAGAGAATTAAAAGTTTAGTGAGTGGTGGTGTTACTGGTGGATGTGGAGTTCTTGCCATGTGACAAGGAAAGAAATTTCCTGAAACCTGCAGGTTGGATGGGGTTCCATGTTACATTTTAATGATGACTGATGACGTAAAATTATGGGGGGCCCCCTCCTGACTTCTGAATGTTCCATCTCCTTCCATCTTGCCATGGAAAGGGTCCAAGCTTGTCCTCAGCAAGGCCAGAGCAAAAGTCAGTGTCCAGACTTTCTGCCTCACATTAAAGCTCAGTCCTCTGGAGCCCTGGCCTTCTGCTGTGGGCCCTGGTAGCTGCTAGACACACATGGTCACATGGTCCAGGTCAAGAAAGAATGTGCAAATGCACGAGGTGAGTCTGTCGTTGTGTGTGTGGGGGAGAGAGAGAGAAGGAGAGAGAGAGAGGGAGAGAGATTGAGATTCTTTGTTCCCCTGGGATTATATTAGCTTGGGCTTGAAAGAGACGAGAAGCTTTTCCAAGTTGACCAATGAACTTCCCAAGATTGTGTGGACTTTGATAGGTCCACCTCCCCTAGTTAGACTGATAGGCTCTATGGTCCAGAACCTCCCCCTGCGCCCCCCGAAAATCTGGTACTGGGGGAGGGAAGGGAGGAATGTGAATCCCCTTGGCAGAGCAATGCTGTAGTACCCCGGAGTGTGAAGCTTAGCTTTCTAGCTAAGCAAGTAGGCTCGTGTTCCCTGTTTTATTAAGCTCAATGTCTAAGTCCGTTTGCTCCCATTTCTTTTATAATCAGCTAAATATCAATGGTAACTATTATTGGAAGGATACTTTTGCCTACCAGTCAGTCAAGCCTAATGTAAAGCACTAAGTAGGCCTTAATTTTTTTTGACCAATTTTTTATTTTGTATTCACATATATAGAAAAGTAAATATGATTTTGTGCATATTGTATGCGACTATTTAGAATTATAAGTGTGCTTGGGATGTCAGAAAAGCTTGTTTAAATGAACTAGATGTTATTGGAGGATTAAGAGTCAGTTGGATGGGAAATTGTGGTGATACAATAGTGACATTATTGAGTAGGCTGTGGAACAGTGAGCACAGGTGAGCATGAAAATAGTATGACTGTTTTCAGAAAGATTACTTTGGCAGATATAGAAAGGATGGATTAGAGGAAAGGAGCAATTCATTTACTGAGTTACTGTCTTTACAACAGATGATAATTGCCTCACCTAAAGGAAATGGAAAGTTAAGGATGTGGATTTCAATGACATTGATAAGACCTAGTGACTATATGAGGAAGTGGGAGTGTAGACTCAAGCATACATGATAAATTTCTGTTTAATGCAATTAGGTGGATAATAGTACTCAAATCCAGAAGAGAGGAGGTAGAATATTTTGAGCTAGCAATCCCAAACATGAGAAAATCTTGTTTAATTTGTCTCTACTCATTTTTCCTGTATAGTACATATTTTCCTCTTTTCTAGCTTACCTAGCTATCTTGTTTCTGATAGGACTCAAAAGTATTTAGCAGCTACAAGGATCAGAAAATTCCAGCCTTGGAATTCTTGGCTATAGCCAAACAACAGTGCATCATAATTAAGGGTTATCTTTCAGTGAGTGAGTTTCTCAGGTGATAAGAATTGCATCCAGTCCAGTGGTAGTCATCTTCCTGGTAAGGAGACACTTTTACAAATGGCAATTTCCTTTGTAAATGTAAGTGTCCTTCACAGAAGGGGTCATTTGTTTTCTACTTTTAGGCAGTTAGGGGAGGTAAAGAGAACCAATCCGATGGCTTTCAATTGCTCAAATAACCCTTCAAGCACATCTACCTATTCTTGGAACTGTAACCTCAAAGATCCATCCTGGTTTCTGAGCACAGGCTTTCCTTCCAATAAGGCTTGGCAGGGTTACAGTTTTGAGAGTTCTAATTCTTTTCTCTATGTGGATATATATGGTTTTGACCAAACTGTTTTTCTCTTCATGTTTTATTTTAAATCAAGAACATCAGTAGCAAGTTTATGTCATTGTTAGATATATGAGGTCTGTTCAATAAATATCCAGCCACATAATATGAAAAAATAGAGACATGTACTGAAGATACAAGAGACAAGAAACATTGTACACAGGACAATGATGCCTCGGTTCCCTTCAAAGTAAGCACCTTGGGACCTCCCACAGTTCTCCCAATCACCATTAGCTGACCCGTTGTATTTTCCTGAATCTCATTGACAGTCTGAAATCTCTTCCTTTTCAAAGATGATTTAGGTTTTAGGAAAAGCCAGAAGTTGCAGGGTGCTAAATCTGGGCTATAGGGGGCTTGGCTGAGTCGCCTGTATGACTTTGATGCTTTGCAAAAATCTCTGCAAGACACGTGATGCATGAGTGGGCATGTTGCTGTCATGGAGCTCCAGTTACCAGCTGCCCATAGCTGAGGCCTTCTGAATCATCTGAATAGTTTCTGCAGAGCAATGTTCAAGCTTAATGCAAAATTTGATGCAGATTCATTGCTCTATTTGCTCAGTCATTTTGAATGTGACAGTCACATAGTACACATGCTCACTTAACAGTGTCCATTGCCTCCGCTGACTAGTACAATAAAGTTGTCATTGTTCACGCACAGACATCCATTCTCCTTGGCTGCCAGGTTACATCGATGTTGTGCAAACCGTTCTCATTATATTAACAATGGCTGGACTTTTTCCAGACAGATATTTTAACATTTTATTTTATTTTACATTTTATTTATTTATTTTTACAGAGAGGGGCAGGGAGGAAGAAAGAGAGGGAGAGAAACATTAATGTGTGGGTGCCTCTTGAGTGCCCCCTTCTGGGGACCTGGCCCATGACCCAGGCATGTGTCCTGACTGGGAATCCAACTGGCAACCCTTTGTTTTGTAGTCTGGCACTCACTCCGCTGAGCTACACCACCCACGGCAGTATTGTAACATTTTAAATACCCGGGGTCCCAAGTTCCATAACATACAATAACAACATTTGGAACTTTAAATAACCGTTTTCTTTTTTTCAAGTTATCCCATATATCTTGTCTTGAAAATAATAACTAAACATTTTAATAACCACCCACAAGCTTAAACTTTAATATTGGTTTCTCAGTCATGTGTGGTTTAGGTGGAACCCTCAAACTGAGTGACAAAAGACAACATTTGTAACATCCTTCTTTGCCCACTCTTTCCCTGAAGTGTGCTTTAGAAATAGAATGTTGAATACACAAACAGATGATGCAGTTAAGCATTTTCTATTATGAATGTTTTCTGATATGTCATCTAAGTCATTTAAAAAATGTGTTCAATAATTTTATAACAAAGTCTCAGAATGCATTAGAAGACACATTAAGTCTCGTAGACAACATAATTTTAATAATTATATTGTTTCCTTTTCACCATTCAGTGAAGCTTTCTGCCTAATGCCACCCATGGCATTTGTGTGTGTGTGTGTGTGTATGTCTGGCTTAAACGCAAAATTCAACCAAGTAAATATGAAGTAAGATCTAATTAGTTTTACTAAGTGAATCATGAATGGGGCAGAATCTCGTCTCGTAAGTAGAAGGGCTCTCTGACGGGTTGTACAAAATGACAGACCGCAGGGACAAAAATATTGAAGAATTAAGCAGTGCATACAATACTATGCGATAAGTGCCCCCTGAATGGACAGGTTTTAAGTTGATAAAGGGATCTGGAAAGTACATAGAAGAGACTGTGAGGGGAGGAAGAAACTTCCCCTTACCCTGAGGTTCTTCTGGTTTGTCTAATAATCAAATAGACATGAGACAGATTAGCAAGAGAAAATAACCAAATGTAATGCATACATAGGTAAGGCAACTCCACATGCATGAGACAGTCAGAGACTCCACACGCAGGAGAGGTTCACAGATGGAAAGGTGAATTCGTTATAGAAGACATTCTGAGTGAGGGATGAGGTAATGGAACTCCGGAGCTTCAAAGGGTCATTGCAGGATGACAAGAAAGGCAGATACTTAGTTAGTAGAAGTTTGCCCTGCCATGTCAGTGGGTCAAAAAGGTTATCACTGACAATCTCTTAGGGCAAGCCCTCTAGTTCAACCTCTTCTAGGAAGATAAGGGTGGGGGGCAGAAATTTCTCCTGATCCTGCAACTAAAGTTGCCTTTAGCTCAAAACAATTTGCATACCACAAAAGCACATCTGGAGGTGACTTGTTCTGGACCCCTACAAGGCTTATACCAAAACCCTGTATATGAATTAGGCAAAGGACATGATAAATGAAACAGTTTTCCATTCATTAAAGGCAAGAGAGAGAGAGAGAGAAGGTGAGAGAGAGGAGAGAGAGAGAGAGGGAGAGAGAAGGAGAAGGAGAAGGGGAGGGGAGTGGAAGGAAAGGAAAGGTGGAGAGAAGAGGGGAGGGAAGAAAGAGATAGAAGGGGCAGGGAATAGAATGTGCGTTCATGATCATTAAGATTGAATCTTTCATTATAACTGAATTCATGTTCTGTGCAGCAAAAATTTTTTTTGAGGTTTCTGGTGTTTGTATTTTTACATTTTTCTTAGGTTCAGAAATAGGACTCTCTATTCTATTTTCGTAATGACTTCCTATGTGCCATAATTCAGCTGTTAGATAATGGGAGCTTTATACATGTTGTGTTATTGACTAATTTTAGGTGCCTAAGACAGATACGTAAATACATTTCCAAGTTTGTCATAAACAGTGAGGATTGATATGTGTGTTTCTCTTCTTACGGGGGAGTCAGAATGTGATGATTATAGTGTTTTATTGGCAAACATTCAATTTCAGGTTACTTTTGTGTATATATTATACTAGGCAATTGTACTAGGCAAAGGAGTACTCTCTTCAGAAATGAACCACAACCAGAATTTTGAGTCAGAGATTTGTGGCATTAAAATTATAGAATGGGCCTTAGAAATTAAATGGTCCAGATGGGGAAACTGTGACACAGAGAGGTAATGAAAGAGAGAACTCTAAATTAACTGTGATGAGAATTTTGTAAAGTCATGTTTATTTTTATTTCTAATACTTCTGTGAAAACTTGTCTGGTTGTTTGCCAATTCTATTGTTTATATAACTTATGTAATCAATTTTTCATTAATAAGCTAGCAAATAATATGATATGCAGCTTCTTTTCAAATTGAAAATGAGAGAATTATTTTAATAAAGGAAACATTTGAGACTTGGATTTTTTTTAACAAACCTGATCAAGCTAAATGTTAAGGAATTATAGAGGATGAAAGCAGAGATTGTTTTTTTATTTTAGATGTCTAATGGGAGACAGAGCTTAAATAATTAACTTAATTTTGTAATTTACTTTCTCACTTACAAAAGAAAAAAGATAAATCTCTAATTTGTCGCTCATCTTTGTTAAAGATTATTTTTCTTTGAGGCTCAATAGTTGAAGGCATATTCACTATGTACCTATTCAAAAGGCAATGCAGACACCGATATCTTTTTATAAAGGAGGACCTTGAGGGGTGCCGGGCTTGCATTGCGTCATTTCTTTAAGGTCTCTCAGTAAGTGACACAGCTGATGTCAGGACACAGTGACGTCAGTGCTCTGTTTTGGCATTCTTCCCACTGGCCAGAAGGAGAGGAAGGGCAAGAGGGGGGCACAGGAAGAAGATGAAAGAGGAAAAGGAAGAAGAGAAGGGGAGACAGGGAGAAGGAGGAGGCAATTTTGCCTGTTTATTTATTATCTGCCATCTACAGTGTTTAGCACAGCCATGCATTTTTTAGCTCTCTATTTTATAATAACCCCCTGAAATAGATAATATCTCCATTGAATAGCTGAGGAAGCTGAATCTCAAAGAAGTAGCATTCCTCAGTTATACTTCCACAGCTAGTATGGAGATTCTCGAGAACCTTTTTTTCACCACTGCACAAAAGTGGTCCCCGTATTCTTCTTTATCTCCCTGTATTTTTAAAAGTGGACATTGGGAAATTCACTTTAAATTTTATTTTATTACTATAAGAGAAACAGAATGGAGACACCAAAAAAAAAAACACCCCAAAACAAATAAAACTCTGGCTCTGTACCATGGTGTATTGTGGTATCAACACTCTTTCAGGGGAAAAATGTAAATCCGTGTTGGGACTAAAGTGAAAGCAGGGAATTAAAAGTTAATATTAAAACTGAAACAAAGCCACGTTTTGTGAAGCAAACATTAATAGCAGTACATTGGATCAAAGGATGTGATCTCACTTCATAGTAAAACAGGTCCTGCAAGCCCAGGTAACTCAGGAAGCAGAATGGTAATTATTCACTGAAGAAAGCAGGTAGTATTCTGTTACAATACTACAGGAGAAAGTCAGAAAGTCATAACTCTAGCACGGTAACTGAAACAACTTGAAACTGTTTGGCGCCCTTTAAAAAGAAATAATAAGATGGGAGAGAATGAAGCAAGTTTACCTAACACATCCTTGCCAGGTAAGTGCCCACAGCCTCAGAAATGTCTGCGATCAGAAATTTAAGCAGTGCTGACTATGGTGTGCATGCACGTGTGTGTGCGTGCATGCGAGTGTGTTTACCCCCCCAGAGTTTCAGGGTGTGCTGTGAAGGTGGAAGAAAAGGTGGGAGTCGTTTCAGAAGAAGCTGGCTGGCTGTTGTGCTCAGCGACTGGACCAGCACAGACAGACAGAGCTGTGGAGCGCAGGGAGAGCCTTAGCCCCCTCCCTAGTGCAGTGCTGGAGAAGTGGTGTGGCCAGCTTGCGGTGCCTGTTTCATGTCAGGTCTCTTCCAACACTGACAGGATACGGATTTTTGTCTCTACCTGTGCAATTTTTATTTGTAATCAAGTTTTACCATCTCTGGTGTTTATCAGCTAAACGCCCTTGTAACTAGTATAACTTTTTTTTTAGTGGGAAACAGGATCTCAGAAGAGAGCATATGAGTTGGGAAGAGCAGTTTATTTTACATGTCTTACCTAATCAGATACCTTTGTCCTTTGAAGGGATCGGCTTTGTTGATGTTGGCTTGACGGGGCTTCTGTGGTTAGGCCTGTTGATTGAAACGAGTACAAGGTTGCTCACACTTTGCACTTTTTTGAGTGAGAGAAAATTTCTTTCTCTAAAAAAATATTAAATGGGGCTAATGCTTACATGTGCCATGATTTCTAGTAGTCTACTTTTTTATGAATTGCTTACCGCTGTTACAAGTAACATTTTAATCAAGATTTTTAAAAAATCTACTTATAATGCCATTTTTATTTGTTTACTTATGTTCTTGTGAAGCTACCACCAAGAAAATTCCCAAACTGCCCAGTTTTCCTTAAAGTGCACATAATCAAATGTATAAAAGTGCATTTATGAAACATAGCACGTGCCAGAATAACAATAAGATGGTCATAGACGTGCCTGGTCATAACAGTATAGCATCCAATTTCTAGAGTTAAATTATCTTCCAGAATGCCTGTGTTTTTTCTTTATTCTCTTTAATTATTTCCCCACTTAACATGCTTAAGAATCTCAGAATCGTATTTTTATTTCTGTTTCCTAGAAATATTTTTTGAAATATTGCATAAAATGCTTTAGAAATCATTTTTAAAGTAAAGATTATTTTAAAAAGTCATTTAGGATGTTCCATTGAAGAAAAACAAGGTAAAAAGCTTGTTTAGCATAAGTCTGTAAAATCATACAGTTTTTGTATGTGTTTTATATACAAAACAATATTGTGCCTGTGATTATTACTTGTGTCCCACTAAATTAGACCAGTGATAGCTGTCCTGGAAGACGTGTATGTTGTCAGAGTTCATACAATAATGGTTTTGTGTAAACAGCATACGACTGCTGGGCAACCACCTGCACGGCCTGTCCTAGAACTGAGCCCTGCGTCCCGTGCCAGCATTCCAGGAAGTGAAATACACTAGGAAAAAACCAGGCACTCCCCCGCCTCCTCATCATCCCTTTTTGTGTCAGAATCATGGGTAGTATTTATTTCTTATTTTGGAGTTTTAGAATATGTATAGATTTTTTTGTTTTGTTTTTTGTTTTTCTTTTTCTCTGACATTTCTATGTATGTTATGTTTCTGGTGCTATATCCCACTATACAAGCGGGATACACACACACACACATCCACACATACAGTTATTTTAGAATTAACAATCTCTGTCTATCTATCTATAAGAAAATGCACAAAGTTTAAAACAAAACCATAGTAAATAATTTGAATGTCATGGTTCCAATTACAAAATGATGTGCTTGGATCTAAGAATCTTCTGTGGTTGGGAAATGCTTGTGAGACCAGTTCTAGCCCAGAGTATTTTCCCTTGTTTACTTTTCAATGAAAACTCTTCAGTAAGGCATGGGTTCTCTCCTGATCTTATCTACGTTAAATGTCTCCTTGGTAGATCTCCAGAGAGTCCAGATATATCTTCTTGGACTGTTGAAATGCTTCCATTTCAGGTGTATTTGCATTAAGATTATTCAGTGAACCTGTTAATCAGGGGAGAGTTAATGAGAAATGAAGGTACTTTGGTTTTTAGTTATTTCTGGATTTACTTTAAATTATAAATGAAAGCACTAGGAAGATAATTTGCAGCTTTCCTTGTATGTGTGAAAGTAAGAGGTAATTTTACTTTGACTTAACCACATTTATAAAAAGATTTGAAGTTCTCTGAAACAATACTAGTTATTATCAGCTCTACTTATAAATGGGCATTCTCTGATAGAAACGACTATTTAAATACCAGGTTGGGTACAGTAAACATGGGTGACTTCAGTGTATGGGCTATGAATGTAATAAATGACAGTAGATGATTATTAAAATTCTGCCATGTGCTTTGAATAATGGTTTTCTAGGGCCATGTACCTCAATGGCCTAGATTCATAGGACCATCTAGAGTCAGAATCAGGAGGGCTGCCATGGACAGTGTCAAAGAGTATTCATTTTAACGCTATTTCCTGTGGGTTTCGGACCTGTTTTGTACCCCAGAAGCTGTTGAGGGTGCCCTGGTTAGTGAGTGCCTCACCGTTTATCACCGTTTGTTATTTCCAGTGGGATTGGGAACTTATTTTTTTCCAAGTGAAAGTGGAGGTTATCTTCAGCTTACTGTGAACAGATCTCAATTATCTTTTCAAACATAACCGCATCTCTCCCTTCCAGTCCAATGAAAAGTAACTCCATGGAGAATTATGTAACGATTCCGTACATAAAGGTTTATACTATTCTCAGGATTGACAACATGGGCAGAATAGAATGCCAGAATTTTCTTTCTGATTTTTGAAAATATAAGTAAAATGTATACAGAACATGGCAAAAAAGTAAAAACCAGTGCTTTTTGAACATTGTTCTTTGCCGAGAAAGGGACACATCAGTTCCTTGCATGATAGCTGCGAAATCGCGTGCTCCACCTCGAGGCACTTGGTCGGTCTGTGACAGTGGCGAAAGCCCGTGGCTGGGAGGAGAGGAGGGCGTCCTTCTAAGCAGGCCACTCCCTGGAAAATTCCTCAGGCCAAGGTTTCTCCAGAAGCTACCCTTGGACAGGTAAGGGTCCTGTACCATTTTCCTACTTCTCTCAAATTTTTGTTAACTTGTAGGGCTGACCCTAGTTCAAATTGTTACAAATGGAAGAATTTATCTATCCAGCTAAACTCCTCATCCCCGGAGTCCCTCCCACCTCAGCAACTCAGTCCCCATGACCTTCTTCCATTTTTTGTCTATCTTCTTCCTTGGTTAAAGAGTGTCCAAGGCCACTTGCCTCTTTGTAAAGGATATAGTATATACATTCAGCCTTGGAATTATTTGAATAAAATGTATGTCTGAGTTCAATGCTGGAACTACACTGTGAGAGATTTCTTTGGGGCGGGGATCTGCCCTGGGCTGCTCAGCACAGTTTTGTCACCTAGGCTGCCTACTGTCATCTGCTTGGAATTGTTCAAGCATCTTCTAATTATAGCCCTCCTTTCTACCTCAGCTCTTCTTAGTTCTTTGGATCTAGGAAACTACTAACGTCTGTAAAACACCAGGAGCTCAGAGGAAAATGTTTCTAAGTACAGAAAAGTTGTCTATACCCTGTGGAATTCAAGGCTAGCTTTAGACAGCAGTCCGCAAAGAAAAGAGAACTCTTTGCTAACATGCTGAAGGAGAAGTTGGTTATCAGAATTAGAGAAAAAAATCTGTAGATCGTTAAAATTTCCAAGGTAGCAGGGAACTTAGAGGGCCTCCAGTCCAATAATTCTACTTTGAACAGTAGCAAACAGAGATCCTAGGAAGGAAATGTTCCTTGATTTCTCAGAAGCAGTTGCCAGGTCTCCACCCCAGCTGTCTAAAGCCTATAATTTTATAGAGGAATTTGGCACATTATTTTCTGTAGGCATTTAGTTTTTTATTTCAAAAGGGGAAGTCAAGCTCATAAATGGTTTCCCTATTGACATCTTTCAGTTTCTGCAGTTAGGGCCTCGAAAGAATTGTCCAGATGCAGTCAGGCTATCGAAACCTGGTCCATCTGGGTTTGCGTTTTCTCTCGACTGCGTAAGTTTCACGGATTTTCAATACATGTACTTAACGTTCATCACAACCAGGGAACTTGGCTTGAAAGTCCCCAGGCACATTCATTGAATGTTTCTCATGATATAGCCATTTTTTTAAAGGAAGCATACTTATTTTATTTGGCTAGTGAAAGGAAAAAAACTAGACAGGAAGGTGCCTTAGTGTCTATGCTTCTCAGTTGCAGCCGGAGGGCAGCAGTACTGTATCCCCCAACCTGTTATACTGGTTTGCTGTGCCTGTTTACTTCTGTGGTGGAGACGTATCTCTGCATTCATCATTGTAAACCATGCCTGTGAGTGTCTTGAAATCTTTCTAAACCACCAGAGAGGATGAGCCAGTCTGGGAGTCTCCCCAGCCTGTAGACCTTTAACAGCATTTTCAATTAAGAGTGGTTCAAGGAGCTCTTGTTTCAGGAGGAAAGCCTTTCACTGGTTCATAGTGATAGGTTGGAATTATGTGAAGAGCTGAGACATTTTGGAGCTGATCTTTAGATACTGAGGTAGCAGGGCATTTTGGAATTAAAGCTTTGCTGGAGAGGTCTTCTCTAAGGACCAAATCGAGTATATTTGGAGCAAGTAAAATTGCAGAGAATGTTAAGGCATGAAATCCCAGGTGAGTGGGCCTAAATGTCAGTGGTGCACGTGAGGATGGCCTGGGGACTTTCCCCAGGTGCAAGGCAGAATCCTTGGAACAGCAGATGACGTTCAGAGATGAACTGTGATATAATAGAAAAGAAAGAGTTCATGAAAATAACATAACTAAGCTGAGGAGGTCTCTTTTCCTTGTCTTTCTAAATAGAAATGGGATCTTTACACCATTAGAAGTAAAATTGCAAGCGATGCACTTGCATGGAGCGTGAGACAAAGGTGGTTAAAAACATGACTTTTGGTTCAAAGCTGCAGCCAAGGAGAAGCCCGTTCTCAAACACTCTGCAGTTTACAGTTGGTTCCTGTGCTTTGAAATGGCCCGAAAAGCAGAGTTTGATCCCCTTTGACTTAAATTATATTTTATGGCACTGAAATTGTTTTAAAGGGAAATGTTTTAGGTTTCAATTAAAATCACTGTAAAATCTTGAAGAAAAGGTGATACATAACTACAGGATGACTTGATTGTTTAAACATTATTATTAATAATGCAATTAAATTTTTTTCATGTAGTTAAAAGGTGGGATCTGTCTGTGAATCTGCTTTCATTTTCTTAAAGAAAAGAAACACAGAATGCAGTAATAATTTGATGATTATACATGTATAAACACCATGTAATTATTACATTGTTTTTCTATTCTCTAGATTTTGGAAAGAGTTTAAACAAATTTAGCCGAGTAAGATAGTTAGCCAACTTTTGTATTACAGGTTTGTTTTTTGTTTTTTGTTTTTGGCGGGGTGGGGAGGATTATTAACCAAGCATGTACTTGACTTATTATTGGAAGGTACCAAAATACCTTAGGTACACTTGATACCTAAGTGAAGGAGAAACAGGCAACTGAGAATATCAGGAAGGAAATGTGATTAAGTTGAAAACACTTAAAAGGCACTGAGCTTCAGTTGATCCCTTGAGCTTCTAATCTCTCCTTAGGAAACGTCTGTGTAAACAGTTTTATTTGACAGGGCTGTTTTCTGCCTCTGTTGATAGATAGACGTCTAACTGTGTCCCCAGGTGAACACTTCGGAAGGTGCGGTTATAAGTGGCTTTATAATTTATATTGAAATACAATCTATATGTCCTCTTTAAACCCTTAATTGTTGTATTGAAAGCTGTGAATTGTGTACTAAAAAAAGTGAGTGTGACTTAGAGGATATGTACAAAAACCTTTGGGGCTGAAAAAGCCCCAAAGACAAATGTTTTGGAAAAATCAACTCCTGAATTTAATGTAATTCATATAAACATGCAAAAGATATGCATGTTAAACAAAATCAAGGTGTTGTGTGACTTCAGACAGTTCTTTTGAGAATGGACTAAACTCTTGAGACATTTCCATTTCTGTGATTCTTTTGTTTTCTCAAAAATGAGTTTCTTTGAAAACAGGGCATGAGAAACAGAGAGGATTGAAATGTTACCTTGCTTTATTTTCCCCTTTGTTTATGGACCTTTAATGCAACTACAGACAAGTACCATCTTTCCTTTAACTATTTATAAATCCTGCAAAATTCTTCACCATATCCACATTTCTTGGTGGCAGATTTTAGAGGTGGAGAAATATACTCTGGAAAAAAAAAGGAAAGCTGCTTCCATTCTTGCCAATTCTTGGTTGTATGTATTGTTATATTGTTCTTGGCTATTGTTATAAATACAAACACATACTTAAAAAGTATAGAGAAACCTAGGAATTTATATAGAATTTCACAGAGGTGCTACAATGTAAACTGACTCTGGCAGATTAGAATAAGTGGCCACAATGAAAAAATTCTTTCCTGACAAAATTAACAGTAGAGAAAAGACATAGAAATAGACTCTATCTAAGTATTTACTTGCTTTATTCTCCTCTCTCTCTTTAAAAAAATATGTTGATTGATTTTAGAGAGAGAGGAAGGGAGCGAGAAAGAGAAACATTGATGTTAGAGAGAAACATCAATTGGTTGTCTCCAATATGGGCCCCGACCAAGAAGAGAATCCACAACTTATGTGTGTGCTCTGACCAGAAATTGAACCCACAGCCTTTTGGTGTACAAGACGATGCTCCAACCAACTGAGCCACAAAGGTCAGGACTCCTCTTTTACGCAAAATAAAAAGAATTATTTAAGAAGTCCTACCTTGAAATAGGCTGCAAACTAGTGAGCATACGAGAAAATAGGGTTAAAGCATTTTAACAGTAAAAATTTACATACAAAATATATGCTAGAACATTATAAACAGCTACCTAAACAAGTCACAAATTTGCATTCAATCTTCATAGCAGCCAAAGGAAAGTAAAAAAATTGGTTTTAAAATGTATGGTGTTCAAATGATATAAAAATGCATCAGCTATTAAAGAGATGCATAGATTTTTCCATTAGACATGGTGATAGAAATCAGAATAATTTCTCTAGGTCACAGGAAACAGGCCTAACCAGAAGAGAGGGTTTTGATTAGGCAATACTGAGAAATAAAGTTTAAAAATATATAGAGGTAAAGAAAATAGCATTATTTAACTCATCAGAATCTTGACATAGGCAATTTTCTTTGAGCTCCATAAGCTGCTGCACCACCCTACCAGGCATTGTCATGAAAAAAAATTTTTACACAGAAAAATTTTAAACACAAATATGAAATTTTAAAAAGGTAAATAAAACAAAAGAGTAATGAAGAAATAGAGACAATAAACTCTAAATAGACACATAATTGAAATATTCACACTATTAACATTTCAGAATTAAAAATAGGTCATTTTGAAAATTAGGCCACTATATATATTTTATAAGCATATAGTATTACTCAATTGTCTCCTCTCCTTGGGAGTTTCTACTGATGCATGAGTTTTATGTTCATTTTGGTCACTGAAGTGTTCAATGTAGTCACGGTGGCAGATTTGGTTAGGGAACGGGGACGGAGGCCGGGCAGGGACAAAGAGTAAAACAAGCACGTTGGCATTGGTAACATTCAGATTACATTATGAATCTACTTTAGAGATTTTATAAATTCCAGGTACACTGAGGTAACGATGTTGCCTTATGTTTTTATTTTGGATAAAGGTCAATAGGTATTTGGGAGAGGAAAAGGAAAAAAATTAATAAGAAAACTGTAATGTTTTCATTCTTGAGTTTGAGTTCTCATCCGTTTTACATTCATATTTTACATTCTTTTCAGTTTAGCATTTCACCTTTATGGACTTCTTATAGGCATCATCTTTTTTTCTAGATTAGAAAACTTAATAATATTACTTATAATTACTAAATATAATTATAATTATAATTACTTATAATTACTAAATTGTATTATCGAAACATTCTTATGTGACTCAAAAACATAATTCACAATAACATTAGTATTTAGTTAATAGAATTACTTCTATTAACATGAAATTCACATTTACCTATGTTGGTTAATTAGTAAATAATTTTATCTTCATAATCACATTAGTAAAAAGGAAAAAGAACTGGTATTCATTGGGTACTAATTCTAGGCAGAACTTTTCGAGGCTTCTTTGAATCTCATCAGTATCCTGGTCTTCTCTTTCCCTCCCACAAACATACCCACTGACCCCCCTCTATGACCTCCATGCACTGGTAGTTTCTTCTGAACTTCCTGGGTTTGTCATTCAGCTATCAGATCAAATATGATCTCAGTGATAACTTTTTTAGCCTCTCAGTCTAAAACAGCCAATCTCTATCTTAATGCCTGATTTTATTTCTTTTAATATCTCACCATGCCTCATTTTTGTGTATTTGTTTATTGCCTATACCCCTGACATAAAATCCTCTCTCTCTGAGATGAAAGGCCATAGCTGGCTTGTTTATTGCTATATTTCTAGTGCCTAGATCAGAACCAAAACAGTATATTTTAAGTATAATTGTAATATACTCAGAAAAAAACAAACATAAAGTTTACATTTATTCCGACATGAAAATTAGTTGAGCATAAAATAGTAGCAGTCATTTAACATGGTAAATACAGAACATAATAAAACAAAATGCCTTCATTAAAAAAAGTGGTTAATAAAAATGTTTTAAAATTGAAGGAGACCTTTTTCTAAAAGAATACTTCATTGACATAAGGTATTCTGGAAGATTAGGAGCAATGCATTGTCATTCAAAGTTAGCAAACTTGTTCCTCCTCATTTCTTCAATCTCTGTGTTGCAGTGACTTTGGTTGGGGCTACCAAGGTGCTTTCAACCAGTCTGAGTATGAACTAGTGATGATGATGATGATGGTGGTGGTGATAGAAGAAACATTTATTAAGTGTGTACTAGGTGCCAGGGACTGTTCTAAGTGTTAAACACATAGTATATATTTAGTATTCACAACCACCTGATGAGGTCTTTATGCCCAATAAATATAAATATAAATAATTTTATGACTATATATTCCTTATAGAAAGAAAGCTACCCTCTTCTCCTGTTGGAAATTCATCTTCCTACTCATCCACCATCACTTAGTGATGGAGAGCTGACTTTATTTGACAAAAACATTACATTTGACAGATACTTGAGATTAAATTCATGTTTGTATTAAATGTGGAAGGAGGAAGGGGTTGTGAAAACAATGTATCTAGCTGAAGTGACTGAAAGAAAAGAATTTTTAACTGATTTAGGGAATGTGAAATACGGAATAGTTTATGGATGGGAAACACAACAAGACTGCTTTAAATAAAATTATTTTAAACTCTGAGTCTTTTATATGCATGAAAATGTTCAGGATCTAATTTGCAAAAATGAGACTAGACCTTGGGAAAGAGAGAGGTAGGATGACATTGAAGCACTGGAAATTATTAAAACTAGATGACATTGTGGGTAGGTGAGATTATGCGAAGATAGATGTTTGAGTGGGAAGAGGAGAAGGCTGACAACAGATTCTAGAAAACACTGACATCCAAAGTCTGAACAGAAGAGAAAGAAACAGATGGAGTCATGGTGAAGAGAGAAGAGGCAGATGACGGAGTTTGTGGGGGCATGCAGACTGGGGATTTCTACATAAAAAGGGTGAGGAATATTAAATGACAGGATAATGCAGTAGCTAGGATTTGAAGATTCAAACCTAGAATGAAGGTAAGACATGAGAAAGAAATGAGTTGAGAATTATCAGGAACGAGGTGAGAGGAGGAGACGAAATTACAAATTAGTACCCAATGAATACTGTTTTTTCCTCCTTTTTACTAATGTGATTATGAAGATTAAATTATGTACTAATTAACCAACATAGGCAAATGTGAATTTCATGTGAAGTCGTAGCAGTTCCATCGTGTGCCGTGGGCAATGGCCACAGTGACCATGGCCAGGAAGCGGAAGAAAGAAGAGTGAACAAAGGGGATGGCAACAGCTCCACAGTTCTGCGAGGTCGGTATGGTTTTCAGTTTTCACAAATGAAGAGACAGTGTCAGTGAGGGAGAGGATGGAGATTCTAAAATAAAAGCAGTGTCTGATGAAGATGAGGACTTGAATCAGTAGGGTAATTCAAAGGCCAGGAGGACAACTTTCTATAAGGAAGAATAAGATGAGTGAGTGTAATGACAGAGTCACTCAGTTTCACAGAAAAGTAGGTGATGGGGCGCATGCCAAATGCCCTGAATCTCTGCTGTAAAGGATGATTTCATCCAGCCAAGAGTTAGGGCGGGGTTGTGTGTGTGTATGGGGGGTTGAATTCATGAAGGACAAATAAAAGGACTGGCCAGAAGCAGCCTCAGTGAAGTTAGGAGATAGTGTCTGTGAATGTGGAAAAAGCCACAGAAAACAATGAGTGCATATGAGTGTGTGTGTGTGATTGACTTGTCTGTGGATTTAGCTAAAGCTTGCTGTTCTGGAATACTTAAGCTTTAACATGTAGTACCACCCAATAAGCCTATTCCAGCTATTATCTTCACATTGCATGCCACTGGATTATAGCCAAACTGGAAGAGAGAGTCCATTTCATTACAAATAAGTCCAGCTTTTGAAAAACGTGGAACACCCAGGCTTTTTCACTGCCACTACGTTTGTATAGTGGTGTATTCTCATCTGTATAACATTAGAACAAGCTCGTGTATGTCTCTGGCCATACAGCATGAGTGAGACGGGCCTGTGAGGCTTTGGGAGCGGGGTTGCACTTCAGTTGGCCTCTCAAGACAGCAAAAGAAGATTTGGGTCAATGTTTATCCACTCAAAAGTTTCAAGGCCATTGGATAATTAGTGATTCACATGAGGGTTTGTATGATTATGTTTTTTATTAATAATGAAAAGAACAACTAATATAAGTGGGCATTTAGTAAATACCAGTAAGGGGCAAAGCTAGAATTTAAATCTAGGGTATATCTGACTTCATTGTTTATTAAGCTCTACATTCTCCAGCTGTACCATTTAAAAAGAGTTACCTAAAATAAGAGACTCCTCAAATAACATTCAAAATAATTATCATTTATATCCATGTACAAAAATTAGTGATTGTTGCCTTGGCTGGTGTGGCTCAGTGGATTGAGTGCCGGTCTGCACACCAAAGGGTTGACAGTTGGATTCCCAGTCAGGGCACTTGCCTGGGTTGCTGGCCAGGTCCCCAGTAGGGGGTGCGTGAGAGGCAACCACACATTGATGTTTCTCTCCCTCTCTCCCTCCCTTCCCTTCATTCTAAAAAAATAAATAAATAAAATCTTTAAAAAATTAGTGACTTCACAGTTCATTCTATAGCTGATATATCTGCCTTTCCATGGATACTCTGGTTTACAAAAACTGACAAAACTCCATGTATGCACATCCTGTTTTCCATCTGGGTACATCACGAATTCTCTTGTCCTGCCTGCCCTCACATTCTTGTGATATTTTCATCATACTCACATTCCGGGCACTTTTATTGAAGGTGATAAAGATCTGAAGGAATAGTTTGAAGTAAATGGGTTCTACTAAATTCAAGAATGTTTTGACAATTAACCTTCAGTTTGAAGTGTTAGGTGACCACAAACTAATATAAAGAAATATAGATTTACCTCAACAAAACACACTCTAAAGAGGTTTTTCAACAACAGATATTTTGCTGATGCAGAGGATATTTCCTCTTCAGTGTTTATAATTTAACAAATTATATGTAAAAGCCATAAACTCTTTTATATCATCCATAAGCAAAATAAAAAATGTTACACCACATAACTTTGAGTTAGTCAATAATTCTAGGCTTAGCCTTAGGGTTTGAAGAGAAAATCATTCTTGTTACACATTTTAATTATATAATAAACTTTGCGAAATAGATATTGATCTCCAGCATCTGGCTTCAGAAAGTTGTTGCTTTCTTGTTCTGTAGCCAGTGAAAGTATGCCATACAAACCAAAAATGAGGAATTTCAGAGGAATCAAATGTAGTAGATGTACAGTAAAGGACTTTTTATGGAGGGGGGGTGAGCCTGAGTAACTTAACAGTTAGGAGACTTAAAGATTATCTCCTATGTACAACTTTCTGCTGGAAACTAGGATCACACATTTTAGTTAAGAAATATATTCCATTGTTTTAAGAAAAAGCTGTTATTTAATGGTGCTTTTGCTTATCTCTAACATTTTATTACAAAAAAGGAATGCTTAATTAGGAACCTTTTTTAACTTAACATATGTAAGGTTCTCTGAAGTTATATAGAGTGAAGAATGCTGTGATTATTATTTTATAAGTAATTATTTCACAAATTTATATCTTTGAATCAGTAAAATATGTAAAAACCTCCATTCTGTTAAAATTAAGCATATCTAACATCTATGATGATGATGGTGAAGAAGAAGAAGGAGAAGGAGAAGAAGAAAAAAATGGGAGAATAGTTACTGGTGCCAATTTAATGCCAACAAGAATCCCCAATTTGGAGTGTGGTAAAGAAGAAAATTTTATAGCTCAATTGTAATATAGCATGCCTGTGAGGCAGCCCTGGGACCAGGCTCCCAGCTGGCTAGACAGCTTGGCTCTGCTCTTTGCTGGTCTGCTTGGCCAGGGAAACAGTTTTTGGTGGGAAGGGAAAGTGTGTTCTCAGAGCCAGAGGGGAGCTGATTTATGAGTCAGAAGTCCCAGCCCCTGGTCCCTGAGTGGTCTGTCCTCTGCACTATGACTGTTACAAAGGCACTATTTTCAAGGTCAGAACAGACCCACTCTGATTAGTCGGTTAAGAAGCTCAAGGGGAGTGGGGAGGGGACAGTGAGGAGAAGGGATTACAGGAACTACTATAAAGGACACATGGACAAAATCAAGGGGGAGGGTGGAGGTGGGGGAGGGAGGTGGGTTCAGCTGGGGTGGGGTGGAGGGATGGGGAGAAAAGGCATACAATTGTAATTGAATAACAATAAAAATTTAAAAAATACAAAAAAAAGAAGCTCAAGGGGATATAGCTATGCAGTTCTAATTGGATGGGACTTTAAGCATCAGGCTTATTTGGTTTAATAGAATTCCAGAAACTCCTTTCTGAGGGCTGGCTCAAATGGCAGGAACAGAGTGCAGGCAGACAGTGCAGCCCTGGCTTCTCCCTGCAGTGCAGAGTGAGTGAGAGGCTCCTGTGCAGAAAAGGCTTCTAGGTCTGCTTTTCAAAATGTGAGCCCAGTCAGCCATCAGAAGAACGCCCTTCTTAGTAGGTGTCTCCCCTTGCTTCAAGGTTATTTCCAAATGATTTTGAAAGTTCTCTGATAAAACAGTCTATAATTATTTCCTCTTGAATTTCAGAATCTAATTAAAGGCATCATTATTTAATTTTGACATTGCGCTGTCTTGTTTGCTCAGTTTGGGGGCTTCAATATCTTTATGACCCCAACTATTAAAGTTGCTATTCTGGAGCATCAGCAGGGAGTCAGTATTGACTTTCTTGCCACAGGACACCTGCTACCTCCCCACTTTGAGAACTAATGAGTAGTAGTCATCACTCACTTCTTCCCTACCCCTTTCTTCCTAACCTACAATGTAATTAAATCCATTGGTTAAAGAATTTGTTACACATTCCACATTCAGAATTCTCTTAATGGTGGCTCCAGATGCAGTGGTTTGCACAAATCAATTCAATTTAATTTTATGTTAAAACAGAAACTTAAAATATGATTTTTGAAATGTATACAAGTCAGTATTTCTTTATAAAGAAAAATGCAATTTTCTGCAATTATGCTTTAATTTGGGGGCTGCCACCTACTTTTCTTTGTAACCTTTGCGTATAGCCTGGGTATAATCTGGGCAAGGTAGGTTATAGGGAGTCCATTGTTAGGCATGTCAGGTATAAGCAAAAATTTCAAACTAGATTTAATTTTTTTTAACCTTAAACATTGAAAGAGAAGTTACTGATTAGTGCAGATTATCTCCCATCCACCTTATGACTTCCTGCAATGATATAGAGAATTATGTAAAATAAGTCACCTTAGTCAGCTTAGTGCTTCTGAACAAACATTAGTCACGGGATTTAGGTGTTTTATAAAATTTTCTATTTTAAAAGGAGTTATAGGAAGGCTGCGATATACAAAGTACTGGTCCTGGAAATTTTATTTGTCACCTCATTTCATTGTCACAATACATACAGTTATCACCAGCTTTCAGGTTACCCTAGGTGTGCAAGTCATATCGCCAGGAAGCAACTTAATGGAAAGAGGGAAGTTTAAGAAGAGAGGTGATGATATAAGATTCCTCCTTTTATTTTTATTTTATTTTATTATTATTATTATTTATTCTACTACGGTTGTCCCAATTTTCCCCTTTTGCCCTCTTCCATCCCTCACCATCCCCCACTCCCACAGTCCACCCCTACCCCATTGTCCTTTTCTACGGGTCATTCATACATGTTCTTTATGAAGAGTTCTTCAATTCAATACATGGAAAAGTTATTTTGGAAAGAGGAAACCAGTTGTACAAGGGAATGCTGGCAAGACTAGTGTGCTTGGAGAATTTCATGCATTAATTTATAATATGAGCACAATTTAAGGCTAAATGTTAAACAAAGTGGATGATAGTATTCTGTTTTTACTTCACTTCAGCAATGTGTAAGTATATAGTCAAGGCATCCTGGAAGTGGAGAGGTTGATACCAAGGGATAAACGTGTTCTTAAAATGAATTGGATGACATCTGGGTTTTTTTCCAGTCATGGATTTGGACAAACCAGGCTCTCTGTCCCCCTAGAAGCTGAATGAGTTGTACAGCAGTCAAAAAATTGCATCACCCAAGACAGATGCTTATTGCATCTATGCATATAAATAGGATACATATATATATATGATGTGTATATATATATTATTTAAGTAGCAAAAATATACTTGGCATTGCAATGTACTTCATTTACATAGACCCTACTCAAGGTTATTTTTCCTTGAGTGTTTACCTTCTCAATGATGCTTTTATATCCATATATATTATCCTCCCACTCCCAAACCCTAGGTAAAAATGTCTTGAGGCAAATACTTGCCATGACATGTCATTCGCATAAAATGCCTGCAGTCATATCACACGTGTTTTGTCAAGCTGTATATTCTTAATCGCTTTGCTGTGCACCTGCTGCAATGCAACCTGTCACTTTGGCAGGAACCCGGGGCAGGAAATCCCCATGCTGCCTTCTTGTCCACCATTCAAGTGTTTGAACTTGGCACATGAAGTACCAGTAGGAAACGCTGGAGTCAAGAAGCGTTGATATTCTGTCCTCACATAAGAGCACATTCTTGAAGAAAATCTGGCCCTTCCCACACAAGCAGCTCACCTGCACTGTGGTTAACATGTCTGAAATACGCACGTGTTCATGTGGAGTCTGGTAACAGCCTCTCCACTTCTAGGATGCCTGACTTCTTTAGTACGGGTCCTTTGCTTTGATCACTAATTTTTAGAAAGAATCAAACGCAAGAGTGAAAAAGTAGATTGTAGATGATACATAAAATAATTGTCCACCATGTGCACACAGGCAAACATTTGGGTAGAAATTCAAGAGAAATATGAACCTTTTCATGGGCCACCTTTTAATGGGTCACTGGTAGACAAACCCAAGGTTAAGGAGTTTTGTTTTTTATGTACACTTTTTAAGAGGCAGGGTAAATAGATTTAGTCAGATTTTCAAGGAACTCATAATGTAAACAGCACTAAGATGATTTCTAATTTTTTTTTCTAATCAAAATTGTACGATTAATTTGATATCCTAATATACCCCTGTTAGGACTTTTTAATTTTTCTCCAGAGAGACAGAAATATGTTTTATTTTCTAAAAAAAATAATTCTGGGTCCCTTAATTTATGAACAAACTATAATTCTCAGTATAAAAATAGGAATAGCAACAATTTTTTCTGAACTTCTTGTCAGCATTTAAAGCAATCTCAAATTAATGTATTGCCAGTGAGGGTTAAGGTGGGCTGTTAGTTGCCTATTTTTCATTTTGCATAGATCATTAAAACTAAATGTGAAAGTGCTAGATATATATATTTCTAATATAGAGATAAATGCTTAGAAGAAATAAAAATACCTCTATAACTCTTATATAAATACCTTAATTTTTAAAGTTCCCTGTTAATAATCCACTTAAAAATGGATCAAGATGAAATCCTGTGATCTTTCACAAAAAATAATATGTATATGTAAGACTTGTACAAACGCCTAATTTCAACTGGGTTTATTTTATTATAGAATTTATAATGCATACTATACTTTAATGTAATCAGATATTAATCAGTAGGACAAATAATCTTGGACAGTAGCAGAATCATACATTTTACACATACAAAAATATTTTTTTTATTATTGTATTGCAATGGTAGGGAAGAATACTGATTAGTCTCAAGTTGTTATTCTGACTCCATCACAGTAAAACAGGAGAGACAAGGTCCTTTGAAAACAAGTGGAGCAGTTGAACTTTATTTTTGTTTTTACTCTTAAAATTGTTAGCGACATTTTCTTAGTAACATGACTAACCCCCCCTAGTCCCTTTCCCCTCTGTCCCTCCCATCATATAATCTTCTTATAATAATTTGGCCTAAAACGATCCAATAAAATTTTTCTCAGTAAATTGTTATATTTGTAATGGTGTAATTTCAAGCGTAAGGGGGATAAACATGTTTGTGTGATAGCACATTTTATGTCCTTGAAAAATACCACCATGATGACATCTGTTGAGATTTTAAGGTTGAGGACATCTTATTCTATACTCTTCCTTAATTTTTCTTCATTAGCTGGGTCATACATGAATCCCACAGCTTGCAAATCTATGTAGCTAAATGATCCTATTGACTGTGTTAATGACTTATTATCTTCCTCTGTTTTATTGCATTTTAACAGCCATCATTGGTAGGATGGCCTGAAGGAGGGGTGTTTTGCACCAAGGTGTTCCTATAAGGACACTGGTCTCATCATGTGTCCTCTATTCTCATGCCCTCATCTAAACCTAATTTCCTCCCAAAGGCCCCACATCCTGATACCATCAGATTAGGCATTTGGGCTTCAATTTAGGAATTCTGAAAGGACATACCTACTCAGCCCATCACATGTACCATTTCAACAAATGACTTAAAGCTTTATCTTTCATGTCCATTTGCATATATTTTGCATCAATGTAGATACTCCATTATGCACCAAACATTGCATCTTGGTAATTCAGTACAACAGTTCAACTCAGGAAGTTGATCAATGTGTTCTTAGAGCTAAATTAAATTGAGTCCTCCTTTCACCAATCAACATGTGGGGTAAATAGAGATTTGTCAGTCTCTGCTCACATCTCAACTCTGCCAGTATTAAGCATGCAGAAAAAGCCCCTACACTGCCCCAACCCCCCCACAAAAAAACCCAAATGCAACAACAAAAGTAAATATTTTAAATACAAACATATAGTTCTAGGACTCTATATTACCGTTCCACTTTGGTTTTTAGGGTTCATTTTACGATAAATACGTTTTCCTTAGGTGAAAGCGCCATAACTATGAGTATCTGCAGGTATCCTAAGTAAGTGTTTGAAGATATGTAATGTAGAATATAAGTTACAATTGTTATGTAGAGTTGCAAGGGGAAACTACTAAGACAGTAGGTAGTAGCTGTAAGGTAGTAGCTGTAGGTGAATATAAGGAAGGACTTTTAAGGATTGTGTGCTTTTGTTCCTCATAAGAAAAAAAAATTAGTATTATAAGATAGTGAATTCCTCATAGACAGATTTAGTTTAGCATAACTTGAATTACCTCTAGTAAGGGAAAACATAAAGAAGACTCATGATGTAATCATGATGATATTTTAAGGCTCTTCTAAAACCAAAAGTGTTCTATGCAAATGTAAACTTTTATGTATACATTTGACATAAAATGAACTTAACCCAAAGTGACATACTGAACTACTGAAATTTGGTCACTTTGGCATCTGATTTTAAAATATCTTTTCAATTAACTCTGGATATATAATAAAGTAGTAACTATTTAGGCACAATTTAACAAGATCTTCAAAAATAAATAAAGTTCATAAGGTATTTTGAGGTAAAAGGGTTTAAATAACACTTGAATTTCAGCATATAGTGAATTACTGATTGGCAAATAGAAAGCTGAAATGAAAGTTTCCTCTATATAGATACATACTAGTTAATGCAAGTTTTTCCAAGTAAGCCTTTTTTTTTTTGCACCTTCCCCCTACCTTCATCTCCTGCTTTTTATTGAAGATAACATATCTGATGTCTGGCTATTTCATAATTAGGTGTTTCAGAAAACACATAAAATTAAAAACAACCACTTAGATGAAAGAAGAGCCATGTATCTCTTTGTCCTTTGTATTAAAGAACATAAAGTAAAACTTAATGTGCCAGTATCATGCTTTCCTGTAGGCCTTTTGTGGTCTTCATCGTTTATATAAAATTCTGTATTACTATCTTTCTTCAATCTCAGTAAGCATATTTGGCTAAAGGTATTTTATATAGAAGTGCATATGAAAGATTTTATACCTTTTCCAGCTCAAGAAAAGCCAAAATAGCATTGTGAACTTTTGTTTTTGCTTTTTAATTTTCTTGTTTTATAGGAGCATGAGTAGCCTTCTAGAACACAAATAGAGCTTTCGAGGTATTTTATGTATGTCCTTCTATATTTACTTCACCTTTGTTAAAGTGACAAGCAGAATTAGTATGATAAATCTATTTTATTAAGGAACACCTTGAATATAGCTTTAGGTGCAGATAAAGGAGACACCCAGTTTTGCTCCTTTATCTTGTCAAAGCCAAATTTTCTAGTTAATCTCCTTTACTATAGATCAGCCCAAGAGAGTCTCTGATCTAAAAGAAGAATTTGATTCTTATTTATTAAAAAATACAATAACACATTTTATAGAAATGTTATTTATTTATTTTTAGAGAGGGGAACGGAGGGAGGGAGAGAAATATCAATGTGTGGTTGCCTCTCACACACCCCCTACTGGGGACCTGGCCTGCAACCCAGGCATGTGCCCTGACTGTGAATTGAACTGTCAACCCTTTGGTTCATAGGCGGGCACTCAATCCACTGAGCCACACCAGCCAGAGAGGATTTCTTATTTTTAATGACCTTGTCTTTAATAGACACACACACACACACAAGTGGCTTTTGTTTATGGCCTCATGATTATTTATTAAATTTTATTTTTTTCTTGAGGTAAACAGTTCATTCACAATTTTGAAATATATATATTATTTTCCTTCCCATATAATTTTAAAATTTCTTTATATTAAATTTTTGTAAATCTAACAATGTATTCTTTATAGTGGCTTGCATGAAAAGATTTTGAAAATCTACATTTATTAATATCAAGGGAATAACAGATTAATCACAATTTTCTTGGCCTTTCTTCTCATTCCACCAGCTACAGCCCCATTTTTCTTCTTTGTATCATGAATTTTTAAAGTAATTGTCCTTGCTCGCGGACTCCTATTTCTTTCCTTTTATTTTTTTTCTTAAGCCCATGCTCCTCAGACGTTTGCTCAGACCTTCCACCAACAGGACTCTTGTAAAAGTCACCAATTACTTTGTTTCTGAATCTGTTAGTAAATTTTTAATCTTCATCCTACTTTATCTACGAACATCACTGGACATTGTTGATCACTCTTCCCTGGCCTTAGGGTACCACCCTTTCTTGTTTTTTCCTGCTTTACTAAGTTGCTCCTTGTCAATCCCCTTTGCTGGTTCATTTACTAGATCTCCTCTTTTCAGGCCAGAGTGCCCCAGGAGTCCGTCCTCCACCCTCTTACCTGTTTTTCTTTTTCCTTCAGTGATCACAGAACAACTTCTTGGTAAGGACTTCCAACTTTCCATTTCCACTCCTGACCATTCTCCTGAATCCTGGATTTTTATGGCCAATTATGTACTCAACGTCTCTACCTGGATGTTGAATAGACATCTCAAGTTATGCTGTCCTTCTGATACTCCCCTCCAAACCTGCTTTGGAGTTAGTTCTACATCCCAGTAGCAAGTAGCTCCATTCTTCCAGCTGCTCAACCTAAAAGACAAAAACAAACAAAAAACATAAAACAAACGTTAAAACCTCTTCTTTATTTCACAGCCTACTTTTAGTCCATCTGGAAATGCTATTATCTATGCCTTCAGAATACATCCGGAGTTTGATCACTTCTCTTCACTTCCACTACCATCACTCTGGTCTCAATTACCATCATCTCTTGTCTGCAGTATTTTACTACAGTAGTCCTGCTTTAGAAGAGACCTTCCAAGACCCTACCCTCAGTAGATGCATGAAACCATGGATAGGAAAGAACCGTATATATGATGTGTCTTTTCCTGTACGTACATACCTATGATAAAACATAACTTATAAATTAGGTACAGTAAAAGATAACAACTAATAGTAAAATAGAACAATAACAAAGAAGATTATGTGAATGAAGCATTACTAAGTAAAATGAGGGTTACTTGAACACAACTGCACTATACTACAATAGTCGATCTGAAAACCCAAATGGTTACCAGGCGACTAACAGTTGGGTAGTGTATAGAGTGTGGATGTGCTGGACAACAGGGTGATTCATGTCCCTGGCAGGATGGAGCTAGATGGGGCTAGATTAACTGTGCTACTCAGAATGGCACTCAATTTAAAACTTTTCAATTGTTTATTCCTGGAATTTTTTATTTAATGTTTTGTCATCTCAGCCCATGGCCAGTAACTGACACCATGAAAAGCAAAATAGTGGATAAGGATGGACTACCGTTCTGTCATAAGTTGTTTTTCCTTCTGTTTTTGCCCCCCTTACAAGTAATCCTCAACTCCACCACAGCTGCCAACCTAGAATATGCCTGACACAGGCCTGACACATAGAATATGCCTCCTGCCATAGGGCTTTAGGCTAACTCTCTCCTCTGCTCAAATTGTTCTTTTCACAGACATTCACTTGCCTTGACTCCTTCACCTACTTTGTCTTTGCTCAATCATTACTTTATTAATTAGGTATGTTAGTATTTTAGGGCTGCTGTAACAAATTAGTATAAATTGAGTGGCTTAAAAGAACATAAACTTATCTCTTTCAGTTCTAGGGGCCAGAAATTTAAGACAAATACCATATGATCTCACCTATAAGTAGGTCATAATCAACAAAACAAACAAGGGAGCAAAATAGAACCAGAGACATGGAAATAAAGAACTGACAGTGACCAGAGGGGAGGGTGGATGGGGATAACAGGGAAAGAAGGGTAAGAGTAGTCAAGGAACATGTATAAAGGGCCCATGGACAAAACAATGGGGGGTGGGGAAGTACTGAATGTGGGAGGTAGGCGGTAGGGCAGGGTGAGAGTGATGTGGGGAAAATAGGGACAGCTGTAATTAAACAATAAAAGAAAGTTTAAAATCTGTATGTTGATAGGTATCTTAGTCCATTCTGGCTTCTATAACAAAATTAAAAAACTAGCTGGTCTGTAAACAAGAGAAAATCATTGCTCACAGTTCTGGAGACTGGGAAGTCCAAGATCAAGGCATGGGCCGATCTTTTGTCTGAGGGCCTGCTTCCTGGTGCACAGACAACTGTCCCCGTCTTCTGGCCGTGTACTCGCATGGCAGGATGGGCAAGGGACTTCTCTGGGGCCTCCTTTTTAAGGGCATGCATTTCTATCATGAGGGCTCCACCATTATGAAATGATCACTACAAATTCCACACGTTGAAATACAATTATTATACTGTAGATTAGGATTCAAAATGTGAATCTTGGGGGACACACAAACACTTGATCTGTAACTGGTAGGGTTGATTCCTTCTGAAGGCTCTGGGACAGAATCCATCCCAAGCCTTTCTCCCAGATTCAAGCATGGACTGGCACTCTTTGGCTGGCCTTGGCTTGGAGCTGCACAGCTCAGATTTTTGCTGCCTTTTCATGGCCTTCTTTGTGTATTTTGTGCATTTTTGTGTGCATTATACATGGGATTATCATACCCATTATTATACCCATGGTATGCAGTCATTATACCCGTGTATAATGTGCATCCTTATTTTCTCCTCAAAATGTGGGCAAAAAAGTATGCAGGATACATGGCAAAATATGGTATGTCTCAAATCTCCCTCTGCCTTCCTCTTACAAGGTCATCTCTAATTGGATTAAGGACTGCCCCTAAATCCAGGGTGATCTCATTTCAAGATCCTTAATTACTTCTGCAAAGACTCTATTTCCAAATCAGATCATAAACAACGTTTCCAGATGGACATATATTTGGGGAAGGGGGGTCACCATTCAACCCACTTTATTTGGCATACCCTGACTATCTGTTTAAAATTGCAGTTTCCTTTCCCCACTATAGTTTTCACATTAAGTTCACACCCTCTTATATAAAATCGTGGGGGCTAGATGTGTTTTTAAATGGAGAACTTTTTGGATTTAAGCAATATCATATAGTGCACACCACATATTATTCATTAGCTTCAGTGGGGTTTGGGCACCACACCATTATCAGACACATTAACGTTTCAGCAGTGTATCATAGGGATATCCGTATGATGAGATAAACAAAGAATACACACCAACTCCGTTCAAGTCAGGCTTTGTTCTTTAATTAGTTTGTGCTAAACTTACAGGAAATCCTTTGAGACTTTTTATTTATTATTATTTGATTATTGCATTGTCTGTTTTTATGGTTTGTCTCCCGTTATCCAACTTGCACTCTATGAGGGCAGAGTCTTTGTTTTACTCCTGATGTACCCCAAGCTCCTAGAAAAATCATTGAATTTTCAAATCTAATAATTTGCCACTGACTTTTGTACTCAAAACAATTTTTTTCTTCTTGCCTTTGTGGAGAATTCTTAATAAAAATGGAAAACTATGAAAACATAGTAGAGAATTTAAAAAAGTAGATTTTGGTTACTGATCACATGGAGGTTAGAGTGGCTTTGTTTTTTTTGTTGTTGTTGTTATTGTTGTTTTTTGAGGAACAGTATTTCCATGAAACAATTATTTAAAAAAAAACAACATAATTAACTTGCTATGATTGTCTTTACATATTATAAACATTTGATAATGACCTAGGAGGACAATTGAGGATAACTAATTTTTATCAATATTTTTAGTGGAATAGCCATATTGTCCTTGTGCCAGGTTTGAAACACAAATGCACATTTGAAAGCCATGTTGTTAGTCTTTTCATAAATCTAGAAGACTGTTTGGAAAGATGAATGCTTCTGGATGGTGTTGGTATTAGTCAAATTGAGGGATGCAAATTTAACCCTGAATTTCAAATGTATCAGTTGACAATGTTTTTAAAAAGTACTCCATTCTCTCTCCTTTGCCTTCACAGGTAAGCAAACAAATCCATCAACCAGATTAAAAACAGACAAACACACACACATTTTTGACTGGACTTCCTCTCTAATTATCAAACTGTGTCTTTGGCTTCAATTACTATCAAAACTCTGATTCTGTTCATATATAAAGAACTTCCATTTGCACAGCTGACCTTTACCTTAGCCCTTTACAGTCTGATTTCTACTGCTACTAGTATTTTGATGTTGCCCTAGGAAAAGTTACCAATTTTAAGATGAGAGGTTTGTTTCACACATCTTTTTTTTTTTGTGTGGCTGCTTGCTCTCCAGCACTGTGGGCTATAAATGTCTAATTCATTAAACATGATATAGGTGATCTTTGTTAACCTAGTGCTCAGTGTCCTCACCACTTAACTAAATACTAAAAGGATGCTACCAGAGCATATATAATTAGTGTTATATAACAAGTGGTTAATATCTTTATTAGTAGCCTACCGTATATGTTTCTCAAACACACCATTGTCATTTGCTTTCTGTGCTTAAGTTAAATGAGCAGAATGATTTACACATTCATCCATTCAAATACTTTTGAGCACACTTCACTGTTCCCGGTGTGCATATGGGGTGAGCAATACATATCATATCTCTCCTCTCATGGAGCTTGCATTTTAATCAACTGTGACAGAAGGGAGACAAACGATTAACAAATGAAACTACACAAGTGTGAGGGTATATCAGCTGGTAATCTGAAATTAATTAAGAAAAAAATGTAATAGGGTTGTGGATGCAAAGGAAGGGTATGGGGTCTGACCTCTTTAGGAAGCAATTGCCAGGTTGGATCTCTTAAAGGATGGAATATTTGACCTGAGCCCTAAATGATGAAAATCATACACCAATGTGAAGATCATGGGAAAAAAATATTCCTAGCAGAGAGAAGTGTAAGACCTGAGACCTCAAACTTTTTGAGGAAGAGAAGGAATGTCAGGGAGTCTGGAATGTTGTGAACGAGGACAAAAGGGCTATGAGACAATGAGGTGAAATAGTAGACAGTGGCCTGGTAACAGAGCGCTCTGCAGCCTTGGAAGTTTGGACCGGGTTCTAAGTATAATGGGAAGTCATTAGGAGGTTTAAAAAGTGAGGCAGTGACATGAGCAGATTTATGTTTTGAAAAGACCACTCTGGCTTTGTGAGAAGAACAGAGGGAAAAGGGCAGTTTCTTTTCACACACAGTTTGCTATGCATGTAGTTTGACATGTACTGTGATGGAAGGCACAATGATTGGCTTTCATCTGTACCACTTACTGGGATTCAGCCCTTAGCTCTTGGCCTATCACTTGGTAAGCGTTAATAAATGTAACTAATGGTCCTTAAATGAAACACAGAATTGACTTTAAAAAAAAGGAGAGAATGTGCCCTGAACAAATGTCTGACCAAACAGTTTTTAAATGATTTTAAATATGGTGTGTCTCAGATTATACACTCACCTCTGCAAAGAAGCACATGGAAATGAATTTAAATGGTTATTATAATAAACTGCAATTCAATCTCTCAAATACTTGAGTGCTTAGCATGTGGAAATTGCAAAAATAAATCAAATAGGAACAGTTCCTTCAAGAAGCTTGTTTTAAAACTTAAAGGCTCCAAAAGAGGTCTACATGTTTTCATGACTCTGAAAAAAATTTTTTATAAACATTAACAATTAATTAGCCACAAAACATTGCTTTGAATTACATTTTTGAAAATGAAACATTTCACATTTGCGTGGGGCGTCTTTGTTTCATGTTTCCATGGGTAATTCTTTGACAAGTTCATTTCTGAGCGAGATCTCAGGCGAGGACTACTCTCCTTCCCTCAATTTACTTAATTCCCTTTATTTTATTTTGTAACAGAATGTGGTAATATTTATTTTTCTCTTTCTATAGTTCACTTCTTTGCAGTTATTTTTCTATGTAATGTTTATGTTTTTACAAAAGACTTAAAAAGATGCTCTCAGCTGCCATTGTACTGTTACAGTCATTGTCATTTTCTATATTGAATCATTGGGTGTTCCCTGCCTATGTCAAAATTTTAGTTTCCTGTCCCTTCACTTCTTGCATTATTTTCCATTTTATTCACATAGTCTTAATTGCTAAATCCATTTTACTTTATTGAACTATTATTTTAATATTCATATCTATTCTTTCAAGACTTATTTTTGAGATTGAATAGGGTTTATAACTAACAATAATTATTTGCATTTTGTTTTTATGTCATTCAATATCAAGCAATTTACACTTTTGTATTAGGATGGTAATTTTCTTTATTTTATTCTTTTATCTCCCAAGTAGTTAGAGAGTAGCTTTCAGTAATTATAATGAAATGTGTTTATCATATTTTGCATATATTACAAATATACTCTGTTGCCTTCACACACAAATATTTTTCCTGAATAATAATCTTATTTCCTCCAAAATTTTTTAAAGACAGTGCTCAATTGCTTTGTTGTATTTAGTAACAAAAACAAAATTTGAGTCAACTCTGCTTTTTGTTTCATGCATACATAATTGGAGGAATTTTTCTTCCAATCTTGAAATTTAAAAAATTCACTGTGATATGTCGAGGTATTACTCTTCATTGTTTTATTTGGAGGTGGGGGGACTTGGACATTTACATCTATACATTCAAGTCTTTCTTAAATTTAGAGATGGTTGATTTAATCAAATTTGGTTTCTTTTTTAAATACTGTTTTTCTGAAATTTCTATTATAAGTGGATTTGATCTTCCTGGATGACTTCTGGGTGTCTAATCAGTTCCTTACATCATTGCTCTTTGTTGTTTTCTCTGTGAGTGCTGCAAAAATTTCTTGAGTTTGTCTTTTGGCTCTCTTAATGCGATTTTCTGTAGTATCCAATCTGTTATTCACTGCCTGCATTACTACTTTAAATATGAAAAGCATAGTTTTATCTTAAGCAATTAGTTATCTCCGATGGTGTATAGTTTTGATCATTTCTATTATAGCTTGTTTTAATTTTTGAAACAATATTTTCTTAAAATTTTATTTTAACAGTGAATAGAAATTTAATTTTTCTCTTATGTCTTGGCATATGCTAAATACTTCAGATATATCTGTTAGCCCTGACTCAGCAGACTATTCCTTTGAAGTCTCTTCCATTGCAGAACCTTCTCAAACATCTGATTTTAGTCAGCACGTTTGGGCAAAGATCAGAGTGTTACCTGCCTCACAGCACCTGCTTTTAGTTTCAATGATGCAGAAAATGGGTGCAGAGTTAAATTAAAACTCAGAAATGAAAGTTTACCTTTCTCATTGTTTCTTTTGACTCAGAGATTTCCTGTGATTCCCTTCTCCTCATACTGTAATGAGTTTATACTACATTAAGACAAGCTGATGCAATGCCTGGTGTTCCTATGATACCGCCAGGGGATAACGCCGGTGGCAGGTTTTGCTTGCTATAGATATTGGCATTTGAAATGATCTTTGGTTCTTCCCCGAATAGCTGCTTCCAGATGGAGCTAATCTGCAACAGTCCCTTTCTGTGTGGTCTGGTTGGTTGAGGCACTGGCTGTTGTCACCTCCAAGCTCTTTGAGTGAAGGGATTTTTGAGGGAACCAACCAGAGGGGACTCCACTTATTTTGCAGGCAGACTACTGTAGTCAGAAGGATCTCAGAAGATTGACTCTCAATACCTTGTTTAGCCTAGTTCTATTGCTTTTGACAAGCTTTGATATTTCTCACTTGGGAATAGCACAATTTCTTGGTTTTGAGCTCACATATAAGGTTTCTTTTATTTTTATATACCAGCATTCATTTTTTAATAGACATATGGGGCAGGGGAGAAGTAGACACCTGTGCACAAATACAACATCTGGAAGTCTCAATTTGAATTAATTGTAGCAATATAAACACTCATTTTCAAATTAAAAATCTGGCAAGAGGAACAAGAGTGTAATGTAATCTGTTTGCATTAACATTACCATAGAATGACATTAAAAATTGAAGTATATGGATTACATTTAGGAAAGAGTATTTCTTTATGTTCAGAAATAGTTTCATGAAACCTAGTGGCATCACACATTTTTCTCTTCTGAATTGTCAGTAAGTTAATATTTAAATGATACCAAATGTAAAGAAAATGATGATGTGTAGGAATGTATTGTCGGTCAATGTCTATTCTTTAGCGTGTAATTTCAGGCAAGAGTAACTGATGTTGCAGGCACGATGAGGGAGGACTGCCCATCTACAGCGCTATGTGGTGAAGGCAGAGTATCAAAAATGAGTCCTGTGGGCACTTGGCTGTTTTCATTTAGCTTATCAGGACTCCATAGCACAAGCTGAATTATTAAAATTGTTTAGGGGTTATTTTTGTTTTCTGATTTATAATGGTTATAAAGTATATTTTAGCTTATACTGCACAGAACCTAGTTTGTTTTCACTATTTTTGTTGTTGTTAACTCGGCTTACTGGATTTAAATTCAGAAGCATGATATGATGGTATAATGCTAATTAGGCTGATATTTGAAAGGTTAATTGAGGCAAGACTGAGAAAAATGATAGAGTCAAAAAGAGCAGAATGATAAAATGGGGAACTGCTCAAATGACTATAGTAAAGTGGCTACTGTTATCAGTGAGTGCATTCTTCATTTCAAAGAGATTTCCACTTCACTCACAGTTGATCAAATACCTTCCCTCTTCACTTCTTCCAAATTGCTTATCTCTTGTTTTTATTGTAGACAATGTTGTCAATTTATGTTGGATGGTTACCAGTTGGGAGGGGGAAGGGAGAAACTGGAGGAAAAAGTGCACATATTAAGAAGTACAAATTAGTAGGTACAAAATTGGGAGGCAGGATGTTAGAAACAGTATAAGAAATGGAGAAGCCAAAGAACTTGACCCATGGACATGAACTAAGGTGGGAGGTGCGGGGAAATGGGGGATACTGGGTGGAAGGGGACAAAGGGGGAAAATTGGGACAACTGTAATAATATAATCAATAAAATATGAGTATATTTTTTAAAAAAGAGAGAGAAAAAGATGGGCTTTCTTCTCTCATGATCAGACCCTAAGAGAAAACCTAGTATTTGAAGAACCTGAGGTAGTGACCCCTATCATTTGGGGCATTTATTTTATCTAGCTAAACATTTGTACTCTGTGCCTATGGCCTATTGTCTAGCAGTAACTAGCATAATGGTGTAATTATATGGTTTGTTTTGTTGGAATAGGTTTCAAAACACTCTATCATTATGGTGCTGTTTGAGTTGTGTTTACTATATCAACATAAACATATAAATTGAGTCAAATTATTTGCTTGGTTAACTGCAAACCACAAGTTATTACAGTGTTGTCACTTTCAAAATGTGTGACAGTAAAACCTCTTGATTCCCTTTGTTCAAGTTTGAGCCTCAAGAACTTTGTAATTATTTCCTGTAGTATATCAGGAATGGCTTTGGGGGAAGCAGTAGCTGTATTCTGTAGCACCATGCAAGGGCCCCACATAGCTGTTTAAACCTACTTTATAATTCCCATAGCAGCTGGTGACTTATTTGTAATAGATAACTTCTATTATTTTTTCTTTTTACCTAAACATTAGACTCTTAACAAATTTACTTTAAGAAAATTTCAAGTATTTGTATTAAGAACTTACCACTCCTCATGATGTTTCTTTGAATTTTCAGTAGGCAAACTAATTATACTTTAAACTACTGATAGTCTATTTATTAGGTGATAGAATTGTTTGTAAACCTTGCTGTTTTATAATCTCTTTGACTGTTTTTTTTTTCCTTCTTCTTCAGGGTTTTACATAAAGACAGACAAAAGGATGTGGGATTTATATCTAGCTTCTTCTAGCCATCTGATCCTACCACCTGCCTTTGATTTCCTGCCTCCTCTCCTGCTGGCCGCCTTTGTTTGCCCTGCGCGCCCGTTTCTCTCTTGCTGCGTCCTTGTCTCTCTGCCACTAGTGAGTGAAAAGGGCAAACCTAAAGCCAGATTTCCCACATTCAGAGCCAGAGGACACAAATATTTATTTTATAAATCATGCATTAAAAACACATTTGTGTTAGTAATCTACAAGACATGACTGCATTGCCTTGCGTTCCTATGAAAGAAGAAAAGAAACTCCTAGGAATTCAATTGATCCTTGTAACTGTTTTCTTTTTTTGACATTATGATCCTCTTCCTCTTCTGTAACTTTATTTATATAAGATCAACATACAGGTGATTATATGCCAAGTCTCTGCCCAATGGGTAAAAGGACATTCTTCTAATGCTAAAGCAATGGTGAGAGAAGTTTCTTTTTAATTTATTGCAAATGCAAAACTAAGTTTTTCTGGGGACTGGCAGCTCAGGTGTAGGTGTGTGCTACTTTCTCTTAATGCTTCTAAAGCGGAGTGAATCGGGAGAAGTTCACTGTGGCATTCTCTCTATTAGTCCTGGCCACAGTTTCACATTTCAGGTCAGCTAGAAATCACGAATATCCTTCCCATATTATCTACATCATTACTGTCTGGAACATTGTCTATAAAAACTAATTTTTTTAAAAATGACTGTATGTTACTTTTGACATCAGAAAAAATTTTACTAAAACTGCTGAAAAATTAAATGCAATAGAAATGTACTTTGAACTTATGGATGTTGTAGGATGACTGAAGAAATACCTTTTAAAGCCAGAATAATATAAGAAGTCATTAGCAAAAGAAATACAGACTATAAATAAATTTTGAATTCTGAGAATGTAAAACATAGAAGATAACTAAATGACTAAAATATTTCCTATCTATGACAATGAGTTTAATATATGTATATAAGAAATTAACCTGTTCTCAAAAATATCAGTGAAAAATGTGGTAAGTGCTCAGCTAATAAATACATAAAGACCATGAACAGATGATTCACAATGGGGAAAATGCAGGGAGTAAGAAAAGAGTATGTATCTAATCAAACAGATGCAAATTACAACAGTAAGAAAGTGTCATTTTAAAATATATTTTAAGTAAGCAAAAAACTATGAAACCCAATACTGGCAAGAGTATGTGAGCATACACTGCTGATGAATTATAACTAGTACAGACTTTTGCTAGCAATTTGGAACCCACATTAATGACTTAAATATCTTGTACTTTCTGACTCAATAATCCCACTACTGGGAATCTTAAAAACTTTGCTGTGAAAAGCAACACTAAAATTACTCCTTTTATTTTCTCCTACAAAAAAAAAGAGTTTGATTCCGTGTAATTTTTCTTCTTGTGTTTCTAATCAAAGTTGCTTTGTCTCGGTGGTATAGCGGCAGAACTCTAAAAATAGACAGGCATCAGGGATATCAAAACACATCTGAAAAAAACTTACTGACTTGGCTGTTATTTTAAATCACTGTTTTGTTTAGTTTCTGGCACTTCCTAGAACTGTGAGTCCAACAATCTACCCTAACTTTCCATTTCTAAGTGTATCCTCCCAAATGAATTAAACTTTTGTGACAGTTGTCCAAATCTATATTATAAATTTTAAAATCTTGTTTATAACGTTGTGACAAGATAAGATTATATATTAAAAATTTAATAGTAGACTATCCTTCACTTTCTTAACACATCAACATTATAGGCTTTCCTATACCCAAGGGTATAATTCAAGACCATTACTGAAAGTTGTCTTATGAGTCTCATGGAGGAGAATTATTTTGATATCTGGAAGGTACATATGTCAAACACAAGGTTGATATTTTTAAAAGTTGAGCAAATTTCAAAAAGCAATTTGAAAGTCATACTAATACATTTCAAAAATTAACATTGTAGGTTAGTAAACACAGGGTGTTTCATGGGTGATACAAAGATATACTCTATTTGTGTATAGTTTTAGATATGGATATAAATATAGATCAGTCCTCTATTTGTTCTTATTAGGACATGACTCAAAAAATTTCTTAAATTTCATGTTTCTCAACTTTCTTATGTGTAAATTAGGAATAATAAAAGTATCTACCTATATTACATTAAGGTATTTAATGAAGTAGTACCCAAAAAATCCTTAAAACAGCTTCTGGCAGATAAAAGTCTATGTAAATATCAGCTATTATTATCAGTATTATTATTTTTGATTGGCAAGATGTGTTGACTTTTTTTTACTAAAAATCTTATATTATGGAAGTTTGTTGTGTTATCACTTAAAAGCACTCCTTGGGATAGAATAATGCATTTCTTTGAAAAAAAAATACATTTATTTATTTATTTTTTAATAGTTTAATGTATTTTTTTCATTTTTTTTAATTTTGTATTGTTATTCAATTACAGTTGTATGCCTTTTCTCCCCATCCCTCCACCCCACCCCAGCTGAACCCACCTCCCTCCCCCACCTCCACCCTCCCCCTTGGTTTTGTCCATGTGTCCTTTATAGTAGTTCCTGTAATCCCCTCTTCCCAATGCCCCCTCCCCCCCCCCCCCGCTATTGTTAATTGTTCTTAACTTCATGTCTCTGGTTATATTTTGTTTGCTTTTTTCTTCTATTGATTATGTTCCAGTTAAAGGTGAGATCATATGGTATTTGTCCCTCACCGCCTGGCTTATTTCACTTAGCATAATGCTCTCCAGTTTCATCCATGCTGTTGCAAAGGGTATAAGCTCCTTCTTTCTCTCTGCTGCGTAGAATTCCATTGTGTAAATATACCATAGTTTTAGGATCCACTCATTTGCTGATGGGCACTTAGGTTGCTTCCAGTACTTGGCTATTGTAAATTGTGCTGCTATGAACATTGGGGTGCACAGGTACTTTTGGATTGGTGTTTCAGGGTTCTTAGGGTATAATCCCAGCACTGTTGGTGGGAATGCAGACTGGTGAGGCCACTGTGGAAAACAATATGGAATTACCTCAGAAAACTAAAAATGGAACTGCCCTTTGACCCAGCAATTCCGCTGCTGGGATTATACCCTATATATTTATTTTTAAAGAAAAGGGAAGGGAGGCAGAAGGAAAGGGAGAGAAACATTGATATGAGAGAGAAACATTGACAGGCTGCCTCTCACATGTGCCCCGACCGAGGACTAACCCTGCAACTCAGGCATGTGCCCCAAGTGGGAATCGAACTGGTGATCTTTTGTGTCCTGACATGACACCTGACCAACTGAGTCACAATGGTCAGGGCTAGAATAATGCATTTCAGTGTAAATGCTACATTACATTTTAATAGAAAAAATATAATATTATCTCATTTAGATATTAAATCAGAAAAAATAAGTGTTTTCTATGGTTATAGAGTTAGTAAATGGCATAACAGGGACTCTGGTTCTAATTTAAGCATTCCTTTCCAGATACTCATTTGTGACTTATTCACCTAAATTTACTATTTAGTTAATCATTTAAAACTTTACAAAAATAAAATCCAAAACAACTGTGGAGCGGAAGGTGGCACACATAAGGATACTTGGATGCTTGCATGTTCTCACATGAAATAGCTGTACCCAACAGTGTTACAAGAGTCAAACCAACTCGATGATTTTATTTATTAAATCTATGATCCCGTGCAGGATACCTGACCGAGGGTTGGAAGTGTCAGTGTGAGAATGTAAATTACTTAATTATATTTTAGAGGGAACCGATCATGTTCAGACTTGCCGATTACATGGCAAGTATTAATCTAATATGTATCAGGGAATGTAATTTCAGATAATATGGAGAAATTTTCAACCATTCTCAGAATATTTGTGTGATGAATTATCTGAGATAGTGCTTGAGGAAGCTTTTGAGAAGTACATGTACTCTTTGTGCCTATGGAAACGTAGCAACAATGAAAGATGGTGATGAGGCGGGCTAATGCCCACTAACAAAAAGACACGAAGGTCACCAGCCATCAAGTGGGCCTTGGGATATGTTTTATGAATGGTTGGGTTCCTAGTCATCATGTTCAAATGTAGACATAAATTGTCTTCAGGCAAAATCTCTGGGAGAACATAGCTTTGATCTGAACCCAAATCGCATCACCTATTCCAAATTCAATCTTAGGCCCTAGGATCTGCTGGAGAAAATGTGAGTCTGTGAAGTAGACCCTGGCCCGCAGCAAAGTCCAAGGTGTGCTTGGCTCACACAGTTCCAGGCAGGTCAGGCTGAACGCCAGAGGATATGGGTGGTGGTGAGCGGTGGGTGTAATACATCACGATGTATTACTCTGACAGTAATTATGGGAATGGCCAAGATCAGGAGCAACAGTAGGAGTGAAGGCGGGTCTAAGAGGACAAGACATTTTAGCACACATAATTGTGGACTTCACCCTAGGAACCATGCATAACCCCAGGATTAGCTTTCTTGCGAAAGAATGAGAGACTAGAAATGTTCACTCAAATGATCCACTGTTATGGAAAGGGAATGGGTATCAGAGAAGATTGTGATTCACGTTGTCTCTAAGACAGTGCCTTTCAGATTCAATAGGGTCGATGTGTGGGCCTAGATGTTACCAGGTAATGCTGATGCTTTTGATTTGTGGACCACTTTTCGTAGATAGCATGACTCTGAAAGAGTTGTCTAAAACTCTTTTGATTCCTCTTCTGCAAATCTTTTGGAAAAGGAAGATATTAGATACCAACTCTCATGACTAAGGATATGCATATAAGAGTAACAAGGACTTACGGTATCATAAAAAAGTAAATTGAATCTTATGTTGCATGAATAGATATAAATATCTATATTAAGAAGGTACTGGAGAGGCATGTCTAAAATTTCCAAGAAGATATTTTAAACTGAAAAGATACTTATCTCTTTGTTAATAAGGTGGACTTGGAAATACTTTGGCCAACTTCAAGTTTATTATTCATATTCTGGTATGCTAAGAGATGGTGCACAGCCAGAGTAGGGCAGACTTGATGGCAATTTATCCAAAGGCATTTCAAGACAGAAGTGTTAGAAAAAAATTAGCATGTGTTATCCCAGAAATGAGAAAGTTTGAAAGCAGATGAGTGGGATAGAATGGAAGAACCCTCTCAATGGGTAAATAAATCGTCTCATCTCTGTCTTACTACTGCTATTACACTGAGACTGACAGACAGAGATTAAAGATCGGCTGATTGATACTTAACAAGAAAAGCTATTTCTAAACCATCAGTTTACTCATAAACTAAATCCCTCTTATAAAATGTATAAGCAAATACTGTGTTCCATCTCTCAAGGGATGTTTCACACCAGGCATCTGCTAACCGTAGATTCTAACTCTACATTCTACTATTCAAATAGAGTAGATATTAATAAAGACATAGTCAAGAAATACTCCTTAACTGGTTTGATAGCCAAAAAAGAAATTTTTTCTTAAACTTCTAGAACTTTATAGCAATAACAAGATCCAATAATCTGTAATGTTTTAAAGGTTTTTAAATACTTGGTGGCACTTTATCTTTTTTAATATAACTTTTGAAATTCATAATTGTAATTTTCAACTTACTTCTTCCAGTTTGTTTATATAGAATTTTACCAAATTTTGTGATAAAAATGTAAACATAATTTTTTAAGCATTAGTGACATTTTAACTGATACTTTTCCTAGAATATAGTGGAAGGTCTTTTATTTAATTCTTTCTGGTCTGGAATTTGTTGATTTATTGAAAGAGACATTTTATGTGAGAAACCTTAAAAATGATGCATATATATGTAAATTTTCTGTCTATCAGTCTATCTATATGAATCAGTACACATTTATTCACTGATACTTTGAGTTCTTTGATAAGATTTTTACACATCCCATATTCCTTGAATCAATCCCATTCATATGATTTGCAGTTTTGTTAATTTCATAGTGGAACATAACTCAATAATATTACGGAGAAATCTCAATGAAAAATGTTTCTGGTCTCACTTTTCCTCCTCCCCAGCCTGTACTGGGTATCAGGAATGCTTTCAACTGCAAGTAGCCAAAAAATTTCTTCCTATGAAGAAATTCCTATGTCTTATGTAATTTTTTTCTTCTATCCTTCCCACTTCCATCATTTCTTTTACTTCTTTCTCCTTCCCTTCCTTCCTTTTTTCCTTCCTTTTCTTCCTTCCTTCCTTCCTCTCAATAAACAAGAAATGTGGAGGTAACTCGCAGGTACCATTAAGATGATAACATTCTGCCTTGGCTGGTGTGGCTCAGTAGATTGAGTGCTGGCCAGTGAACCAAAGGGTTGCCGGTTCGATTTCCAGTCAGGGCACGTGCCTGGGTTGCAGACCAGGTCCCCAGTAGGGGGTGTGTGAGAGGCAACCACACATTGATGTTTCTCTCCCTCCAACCCTCCTTTCCCCTCTCTCTCAAAATAAGTAAATAAAATCTTTTTTAAAAGATGGTAACATTCTCTCTAAACTTCTCTTGGCCTTTTCATTATTTTTACAAGTGGTTGCACAAGTCAAACATTATAGTCACATTCTAGGGACATCTGCCCTTTTTATGAGAATGGCAAAGTTTCCTACATGCCACCAATCAATGAATGTTATGTCCCATTGGCCAGAACTGTGTCAGGTAACTATACCAGTTTCCTAGTATTTTAGCTGACCTCACCCCTACAGAGAATTTTTAGAAGAGTTGGGAATGGCCATTGCATTAGCAAAGCAATGATATCAGCTAATGCCATCTTTTACTAATATGTCTTTACTAAGCCATTCTAAAGGTTTGGACCTAATTTTCATAAATTCAAATCATCCCTTTTGCATTCATCTTTTATTAGTATTTGTGAAATTAAGTTGTATAATTACAATAATAATCACAACTGATGAATGCCTTTTAAAATAAATACAATAGATTTTGACAAGCACACGCCTCACTGATGTGATCGGAAGTGCATGGATGTATTCCAGGTTCACTGTGGGCTGGGAGAGCCAGTGTTTCTTGGACGTTGATGGAGTATATTTTGGAGGGAAATTTTCAGGTCATCCAGGAATGGCATTAAGTGGTGGCTGGTTAAGCAATTTAAAATGATCGTGGCTAGAGTGATTCTTTTATCATCATCAACATCACTTAGAATTATATTATATATGTATAAATATATATAAATATAGTGTGTGTGTGTGTGTGTGTGTGTGTGTGTGTGTGTGTGACTGACCTGGTACCCTTTCTGGATCTACAGGGAATATAGTATGTACATGTTTTTTAAATGTACATTTTAAAATCTCTAATTTAAACACAATCTTCCAGAGCAGAGATTTTCACCAAGTGTGCTGCAAGACTTCCTTAAAGCATGCAATACCTGACTGTTCACTCAGGGGCACTGACCTTTTCCCCTTGGATTGTCACATTAAGAAAATGACAGTAGCCAACACGATGATAGCCATCTGGTGTGAAGGAATCAAAATTATATCTATTTTTTTGTCAGATCGACAAAAATGTATTTTTTGTTTCCTCTGGACCTCTGGTAATTAGTTTATGTGTGCCATGAGATGAAAAAGGATGAGAAGTCACTGCACTGTAACAGTGCAAAACAGATGATACAACCTATGATCTCTTCGTGAGACCAGTCTGTGTCTTATTCAGCACGTTCCAATAACCAAAATGTATTTAATACGTGAAAAGGTCTCACTAAAAGTTGCAGTGAATGCTAATGATGATGTTACAATACTATATGAGTGATATGGTATCAATTTTTTAATAATCTAATCCTCATCAATTTCATGTTTATAACTTCTCTATAGGTTTGGGTGATGCAATAGTTACTCATTTGTTTGATGGAAAATGTACTGTGATTTGACATTCTAGGATTTGACATTGTTTACTAGGCAAGTAAATGCCAATATCAACCCATTTTCTGCATAATTAAAATTTCCTGCACATAACTAACAATCCTAGATCATTTGAATAGCAGAGACCTACTGATATCAAAAACAGCAAGAATATACTGATGATACTAATTCATAATAGTAAAAGTGATAGGCTGTAAATATTTAAGTGGAAAAAATGTTATGCTTTTTCTGTTAGGCACCAGAAAACACAAGTGTTATTTCCTTTGACAAATGATAGAGCTTCCTATGTCTGTTTATGTTAACAGCTGGAGCTGCCATTGCTTTTGTTTTGTCTGTCCCTGTATCTTTAAAGCTTGAGGCAATAATTTACTCAATTTATATGAATTAGTTGCATTACCAGTTTTGTTTCTGTGTATATATTCATAGGGTTTGGTGAAGTTGTTTTAATTAGTAAAAATTTTCCTACTATATTATGTAGGATTAGGTAATTTTAGTTTTAAACTATCTGAATTCAGGCTGGGTCATATGCTCAACATTAAAAATTTTGTCCATGGTCCTAATGGGATTGCTGTATGGATATTTCTAAGGTCATCAAAATTAGTAATTCTATAGCAGTTTTCTTATTTTGTGATGATAGAATTTATAATTAGTCCAGTGGAAAACAAGTGCATATCTAATAGGTGGCAATAATAATTATTAATGTTCAGGTGTACTATACAGGCATACCTCTCTAGAGTGTGGGTTCAGTCCCAGAAAACCGTAATAAAGAGAGCATCATGATAAAGCAAGGTTGTGTTGCTTCTGCTGGTGGAGGGTCTTGCCTTCAATAAAGTGAGGCGTGCCTGTTGTCTCTTTAATTCTAGTTCATCCAGAAAGCTGTGATGTGGATATCCAGGAAAGTAACTTAAAGACTTACAGTTAAATGAACATTTTGACAAATTTGATAATAAGTTTTACATTTTGTACAGCATGCTCCTGAAGTTAATGTGTAGCAATATAGTGAAATGGTAACAGGATATAACTTTTTGTAAGATACAAAACACCATAAGCATGACAAGTAAAATGTTGAAAATAAAAACATGGACTAAATGTGTAACTCTGTAATTCTTCTTCATTCCTGAATTCTATCAATTAAAAAAGCAAAACATTGTGACTCTATCTTTTACATTCTGATTTTTTGTATTTGTTTTGTGTGTGTGTGTGTGTTTTGCACAATACAGATTTGGAAATTTTTACCAATTTGACCAGAAAATCTGTATGTGGGAAAATATAAGAAATTGACTGAAATGTTTTTTAATATGGGTCTCTATTGTATTATCTACCAAGAATGTAGAAGAGGTAATTGACAGTTGAAAGTGACCATGTAAAGACCGTTTCTCAAAACATTGCTTCTGGATCTGATGCAACAGGATTATCTGGCATGCTTATTACAAAATAAAAAAAAATCTATGCCCATCCCCCAGAGATTTAATTTACTACAGCTGAGGTGTACCTGGATATTTACTTTAGTATATGCCAAATTGAATCTTAAGTACACAAATGTTTTGAGAACCACTGACTCTTGCCTCTAATAACTAGAATACAGCATGATTAATGGAGTGTTGTTTCTGGTATTAGGCTATGAAAAGTCTGTGGTCTTCATATTGATGACTCTCCCTTGCTCTGAGGCAAGCCAACAACCAGGTTGTATTGTAATTTGAGAGCCCCATACCGCAAAGAATTGAGGAAGGTCTCTAAATAACACCTAGTGAGAAATGAAGTCATCAGTCCAACAGCCTGCAAAGTACTGAATTTTGCCAGCAATCACGTTAGTGGGCTTGGACGCACAACCTACCCCAGTCATGCTTCAGGTGAGGTCACAGCCCCAAATGCCACCCAGACTGCAACCTCACAAGGGACAATGGGCCGGAAGCCCCAGCTAAGCCATGCTCTGATTCTTAACACAGAGAAAGTATGAGATAATGTATATGCTTGGTCTTTTTTTGTTAAGTTGCAAAGTTTTAGAGTAATTTGTTTTGCAATAATAAGAAACAATACAGAAACTGAGCGCTTCATTTATCACTCATCCCAGATCATGATTTATTTGCTTTCTATGTGATCTTTGATCTTTTTTCTTAAATAATTTTGTATATGTTACCATTGGTGAGTTTTTATTTTAAATTTTTGAGTCGTTTTTTTTAAAAAAAGGAGTGATATTAAGAATAAAAATTTTACACAAATGACATAATTCTTTGTGCCTAGCAAGTATGGCCCTCAACCAGATCATTTCTATCACTCACTCTGCATAATAACTGCCAACTAATTTATTATTTATTTGAGAATTTATGGTATTCTCTCTCAACAGAATTACCTTTCTAGTGCATAGAACAAAATATTCTCATTACAGAACACTAGCACTAGAATAGATTTTAAATATTCTGGAAATAGCACTTTTGTTTTACAGATGAATAATCTTAGGTCTTTAAAAACAAAACCGAACACAAACAATGAAGAAGAAACTACTGCTTGAACTAAGATCTGATGACATTTTTTCTATTACACCTTTGATTATTTTACCATTTACTTTCTGGGTGGTAGAAAGAGATGCTGAGAAGCCTTTTGGGAGGTGAGATGTCTAGTTTGTGGACTTGAACCGTGTTGTGTGTAGCTTCAGAAATAGGATAGCCCATTTGTACTAATATTTCAAAAGTGTTCTCAATTTTCCCATAGTTCTATGTACTACAAAGGTTTGTCTATCTTTCTCTCTCTTCCTGTCTCTTTCTCTCTTAATAACTGGAATATAATCAACAAAAGAAAAAAGCAAATAAAATATAACCAAAGTCATTGAAGTTAAGAAGAATCTAACAATAGCCAGAGGGGAGAGGGGAGAGGAGAGTGGGGAGAAGAGTTTTCAGGAACTACCATAAAGGACACATGGACAAAACCAAGGCGGGGAGTGGAAGCAAGGGAAGGAGGGAGGTTTGGATGGGGTAGGGGGGTGGGGAGAAAATGCAGACAACTGTAATTGAACCAGAATAAAATAATTTTAAAAACTATAATATATAGTATATATTTAAATATACATATATTTTATATATATATATATATATATATATATATATATATATATATATATATATAATTACCTATGACTATTACTCACTGCCAAACATTTAACTACCTCTCCAGTGTCTGCCTTTTCTGTGATGACATCTATAAAGATACTGTGAGTTTGGTCTTGGAAAACAAAACATTAATAGTGCTAATTAATAGCATGAATAGAATTGCATTTTGGATATATTGTATAGCATGTGCTTTGGATTTACTTTTGGGTAAACATAATGAAAGTGTTATTGAGACAGAGACACTATCCTAATAGAAAAGTTTCCATGTAAATAGCTGGGTTTTTAGTAGCTGACCAAGACTCAGAGAAAATTATTTTATATCACGGTGTTACTATGAATGAAATTTTAATGGTATAATGTGTGAGAATGTTTTAAAATGCACTAACTATTTCCCCATCACTAAGTACTATATGTCTTATTTACATTATGTATCTCTTTTCAAAAGACAGAGAAGTAGGGTTTGGTTTGGCCTGAAATAAATGAATTTTCTCCACATTCTCATTTTGCAATCATTGACCACCTCTCTTGCTAGTTTTATGTAAGTGCATGGAAGTTTCTGGAGTATTTTTCTGGTTGTACTTGAAGGAGGAATTATTACACAAATAAATGCCAGGGAGTCGGGGATTTGCTTCCACATCACCACCATGCACCGTTGAAGGTACTACTCTCATTTCTTGTTTAAATAAACCTCTCCCAAACCCCCAGGCCTAAATTAAATCAAAGCAGTTTTAGAGCTCAAGGACAGAATAAGTCACTATGAGAAAGTAGGACAAAAGAAATCAGGCATGCCAGATGGAAAATTCAGACTAGCCAGCCAGTATCTTTGAAATGTCAGTGCTGTATAAAAAGGTTTTGGAAGCCATCAATCAACTATGGCTCTGGAAACAGGAGTGTGGCTATAGAAGTTAGTCTTTTGTCACTAAGCCTTAGAAAATTATTTTCAAAGTGGGCTGTATTTGCGTGCACTTATGCAAGTATGCCTAAGGATCTGAAAAAGAAGGAGATGGAGGAGGAATTTCTAATAAGATCTCAGTAGTGACTGGGAAAGAAAGCCCTTGTTTTCATTAATAATAGGTTCTGAAGTTAAAATCCCCTGCATGTATTTTACTTTTGTGTTGTAATTTGACCTATTTACTAAAACAGGCAAGATTTGAGCCTGGCTTTCTTATGTTACTATGTATTTGTGGAACAAGATTAAAAATTGATATGTTTCTCTTTTGGTCATGACAACCAACTCATAATCTTATGGTGATATTCATTTATTTCAAAATAAAAGTATAAAGCAAAAGCCTCTGGTTACCAGGAATAGAGGAATCGCAGAAAGAAACGTCTGTAAACATCTTAACGGTGTAGGAATGCTCTGTAGAAAAGCCTTTGGTACACCAATTTCCTTGGAGTGCAGGCACGTCCTGAGTTCACACTTACCCTTAAAAAATAAAGTCTTCTCAGCCTTTAGCTGTTCCAACCTAACTGAATTAACTAGATAGCACATACGAGTAATAATATTAATGTTATTTAGCACTTATGAAACACTCCTTATCTAACAGGCTAAGTCATCATCATATATTTATTTAATTTGTAAAACAGTGGTTTGAGGCAGATACTCATATAATTCCTATGAGGGAATGGGTTTTATACGCCTGCATAATTCCCTCCTTCATCCCTACCCCACAGAGATTTTTAATATTGGTGAAGTATGAAGACTATTGATTAAGTGGTAGCTCATCGCACAGGCTATGGGATTACCAACTGGTTTCAAATACTGGTTCCATTACTTCTTAACTGTTTCATCTCAGATAATTGACGTATCCTGACATTTGAGTTTCTTGGTATATGAATGAAAATTGTAAAAAAAAACCCCATAATTCTGATGATCAAATAAGATTATAGAGGACTGCCTAGAACAGAACCAAACATAGTGCATTAACTCAGTAGATGTCAGCTGTATTTACTATATGAACTTTTCCAAGCAAAAAAAGCACAATTTTCAAAGTCATTTGGTTAATTATTTTAAATGAGCAAGGTAATTATTACAAGATTAAAAAAAATAAAAACATACTTTCTGCCTTTATATATATAATTAGGTAGAAATAATAATTACATATAGAATACATCATAATATTAGCAATGCATTATGCAATACCATAATGTAAATAAAGTAATAACATTTTATTTAATTGAGCTAATCAGGGAAGATTTTCATCAAGAGATTTTTCCAGATTGTGGTTTTAAGGAAAACTTTATATATAAAACATGGCAATTATGACAAATTTAGAAAATATAAAAAGGTCTGAAAAGTAAAATTATACCTAAATTGACAACCCAGATTTTAAAAATATAATGTTTTGGCATATTATGATCTTTGCATGTGTGTGCAACATATATTTTAAATAATATTTGATCTTTTCTTAGATAGAAATTTTTATTATTTTCCCCACTTAACATCATTATATAACAATTTTGATAGTTTATTAAATGTGGTTCTTCTGAGTAAACTAAAGATAAGAAAATAGCATTACTTGGCTTTGGGGTGGGGACTGAAGAACAGGCAGTACAGATAAGAAAATAGCAAATGAGTTTTACTCAGTGAAGGATGGGATAATTTATTTGGTTTAGAAACAGCAGGAAATAAAATTCCACATTCCCGCGTGAGAGTTAGCATCTAGCCCTGCAGTGCGGGCAGGGTGACACCGGTGGAGTGGCGGGTATGTGAGAAGCCTCAGCTCACACCACAGTAACTATTCAGCACTTCAGCAATATCAAGTTTGCTACTTAATGGTCACTTCACCGTTGACCTGTGGCTTGATCCTCCCCTTGCCTTGTTTCTTCATGTTTAAAATGAGATATCTGAAAGATAGGTCCAAAATCAGTCATGTTCCATTCTAAGCCAAATCCATCCGAGCGCCCTCCTGTGGGAAAGAGGAGGTGGGGTCTGTGCTTTTACAAAGTTGGAAAGCTTTGGGCAAAGGAAACATTCTGGACTATGAGCTGTTGGGACCACATGTAACATCTTGTTCTTTGTAGTGTCCCCCACTGGTGGCCAAATCCCCACAGACACAGAGGATAACCCAGAAATGTATGAAACAATAAACTGCAAATAAGATTGGAGTGGAATTGACATCCTAATGGTCATTTTTTTAGATAAGACTGATAGCTCTTAGTTTTCATTGTCTGGCAAGTAGGTATACTTTTCTCCAGAAACTGGCAAAAGAACAAAGAGAACAAACGTGCCCAGGTTTGGATATGGGACTAGGTTCTTTTTAATCACGTTGTCCCTTTGCGTGGATGCACTGACTGTCCGTGGGAGAATAAAGCACACGCAGGGGCAACTAGTCAGAGCTTTGTATGGAATGAAATGTTAGGGGCGACAAAGACTTGTGCTTCTGGTTAAGATAGAACAGCAGAGGCTGGGAATACTCTCCTGCTTGAAACAAATAAATATTGTACACAGTGTATGAAGCAACAGCATCAGGCAGTGGAGGGAAGTTATCAAGGAGAGTTGGGAAACAAAAGCCTTGATTCTTAAGGTTGCCCAGCTCACTGCCTAGATCAAGGTTCCAGACTTCTGTGCTGAGAAAGGGAACCCAGGCAGAGCAGGGCTGCCTCCCAGCCTTGGTTGAAGAGATGGGGCTGGGAGTTTGGGGAAGCCAAGGTCTGTTTCTATTCCTTTTAGTGTTAAGGTACTTCAATTTGGGTTTCAGTCATTTTACGGAAAAGATACCTAATGCACCTTCTTATATGCCATTTTCCTGTCCATTTTCTTATTCCTGAGTTCCTTTTAAGGGCAATTGTACCTCAGGCATGGCTGAAGTCACATAGAATGATCAGACAAGTGCCCTTTATTATGTAGCCTCAAGTATATAAGCTGCAAGAACGGACAGGCTTTAGAGTGGTTTTCGAATTAAATTGTTAAATTGTGTTTTTTTAACTTAGTACTTTCTGAAAAATCTATTCTTCTGCGGACAGGCTCGCAGCCACCTTCTATTAGGGCTGGAAATTGACTTTCTAGGCACTGACACTCGACAGGATGTTTATTTTCCGGTTATAACAATTGCCAATTGTCCACCAGTTTCTCTTCTCACGGAAATAACAAAGGTCAGCTGTGGAGAACGGCACTCTCTGTAGCATTTCTCTGACAATCTCTTTATACCCATGTTTGATATTGGTACTTCCCTTATTTCCCATCAAAAATTAAGACAACCAATGCAAAACGCTGTCACGGAGGGTGGGGCAGAGTGAAGACAAAGGGGCTGCATGGTATTCTCAACCTGACTACAAAACCCACCCCCAGTGAGGGGGGATGTCAGCTCCGAGGCACTTTTTTTTTTCTCTTATTTCTAAAAAGCTCTGCAGCTTCGAGATAAAATGTAACCTTGCAGTTGCTAAGGTAACTGGATTTTTTTTTTTCCTCCTTAGGAATAGCAGAACAAATTAAATGAAGAAAACTTCTTTAAATTGTCAATACGCGGATGCCCTAAAGGCTACAATAGCTAAATGGTTCCCTGGAACCCTAGGTAACCCTACAGGGACAAGTCACCTAAAAGATGGATTTGCTGTCAATCTGATTTGTTTCTTGAGCCATTTCATGCACGTGGATAAAATCACAGTCACCCCTCCTTGTCTAGTTTTCACAGCCTTCCTTCACCTTGTTAATTTTCTGCAACTTAATGGCTATCAATGTTCCTGGGAAGAATTTTAGACACAATAAGATATGATGAGGTTAATTGCTGAGTATGGCATACTTCACTATTACACACATTTTAGAATCGTGTGTTGCCATTTCCCTGTTGCTGCTGTCCCCTGGGGCTTCTTTGTGGGTGGCATCACTCGCCTCTCATCACTCCACTGGCAGGATTATTTATGAAAATACATGGAATTACAGATAATGGTTTATGCATGACAGTCCAGTCCTTGTGTTTGCTTTCAAAGTATCTCCATGTATTTTGACATTAAAACAAATAAATGTCTATGATACTTCATGACTTTCTATATTTTACACATTTTTCTATAGAGTTTCTGAAGTTAGAAGGTATCCTCCAACTGATGGTACTTGAAAATTTCCATTGGCTGCTGCTTTCCTTTTTAGATATTTGTAATGTACGTATATGGCAATCACTGATGTCATAGACCGGATGAAATATAGTATTGACTTGTTGATTTGAAGGACTTTTGGTACAACGTTCCCTGTAAACTGTCTTCTACCTGTCTTACTAACCTAGCCCTTCACCAACAAAACATCATGAATTTCTGGGCCCGTCTTCAGTGAAAGCAGCTCCCACAGCAGTGTTGTTATAAACGTTTTCATCTGCAAGTGGTCTGGTGGATTATTCAGGTGTCACACGTCACCTTTCTCTATCTTCCTGTGCAAACAATGCTTCAAAACAAACCGGTAAACATAAAATGAGGTCATTCTGAATATTCTAGGAAGGAAAAGCATTGTTTGCTCGTTAGTTGTGTTTCATTGATTGTGTCTCCATCCTGTGCTGGGGCATCTGGTGAACAGCTAACACACATTCATGGGCCACCTGCCCTGGGGTAGCAGCTCTGGCCTGTGGAGGCTTTGGAGGCAGATGACTCCAAAGCAAGTCACTCACTAGCTGTGCCACCTAGGAAGTCAGGTAATCTCTCTCAAACTTGGATTCCCATCTGAAAAGAGGGATAATTACTTCATTGATTCGATAATTGTTCAAAGATTAAACCAAATGAAATGTACCCCACCACAACTGGTACTCAATAAATGCTCTTTTCCTTTTTCCCCTTTTTTCCTCTATGCCTACCAATTGAGTTAAATTTTCTTTTGTACCAAATTATGGACAATACCAAGTTCTTTGTGTCACCATTTTGAAGTTATTATTACAATCTTAATATTTCTAATATGGTAAAAATCATAACTAGGAAATGTTAGTTTTATCTAAGTTGGGAAGTTTAAAGAACTAAAGCAGTTGACTCATGAAGCCCAAACTAAGGAAAGTAAAGTTTTAGTATTAATTGTTAAAATAATTTTATAATCTCTATAAATAAGAAATTACATATTTCATATGCATAGTATACTTTTTGTAGTTTTACATTTTATTGAATTCAAATAACATTAGATGATTAAAAGAAAGTTGCACTTTAGCCTGACTTTCAAATATTTCCCTATGTTATTTCCTATGTGTTATATTTTTAACACTATTCTGCCTGTGCACCGACCCTGGTCCACCTGTGGTGGTAAAGTGTTTCAGGCAAACATTCTCATTTGAAACTTTATTTGTTACTTGCTGGGAGCTCTTTTAAAAGTAAGAATCGATTTAATTTTTCTTCAGCAATTACTTCTAATTTTCCAAATGTGTATCATTATTAATCTATATGAGGAGCAAAGAAGATTGAATTTTTATGTGGCCTATTAAAAAAAGTACTTAAATATTCTTCAAATGAGTTTTCATTCCCAATTCTTATCTGGTCATGAATTTAATCAAGAACCCAAGAACCTGTTGATGAAAAAGAAACATAATATCAATGTCAGCATATTTGCATTATGCTTACAGTGTTAAAGTACATTATACATTTCAAGGTAAAATATATTTTAAAAATGCTTGGGCACAACTTTAATTCAATGACATTGAATAAAGTCCTGAGATGTAACATAACTACAGTGATAATCGTAGCTTTGGTTGTTTAAGATGCTCTTCAGTTGTGGTAACATGTGACCTAGAAAATATCTCCCAAGGTTCATTCCAGTCACTCCTAATGCTATTATTCAATTTATTTGAATATCCCCAGCACAATAGAACATTCCTTAGAGACAGTGTGTGTAACTATCTTGCCCATTGAAAGTTATTTATTAAATACTTGAAAGTCTTTTCTAAATCAAATGAGATTGACTCTTCGGAACTTGTACTTTATGGTTTAATCAAAAGAAAGTTACACTTAAGTCTCACTTTCATTTCTTTTAGATCTATTTATTACTCTGTTTTATTTTTTTTGAGCCATCGACTTCAGGGAATTAAAAATAAGGAAAGCATCAATTGCTACCTGGCTCCAAATATATCTGTATATAACAAGTATTTTAAATAAATATCTTACAGAATTTTCATCAAAATTTTTTCAACTCAACTGATAATTTAGTTTGTATATTTTAACATTGAAACTAAAATTGTGTCAAATGTTTTTAAGAATGCTTATATATTATAATTATACTGTAAAGTCTATTTTAAATACTTGATTTGAAAATAAAATATGCTACTTAAATAAATAGAGATAAACATATTTTGAAAGCATCCACTTTGATATTTAATAATTATCACTATGTAGCATATTTTATTTCATATAAAAAGAATGAGCAATGATTATGAAAGCATATCAGGTATGATAATCATCTATTTAATCAGAACAATATTTAGTATGTCATAATTCAGAATAGATTATTCACTTTAACTGGATATAATAATTTTGTAAGTTGAGTCCCTGGAAGATACTTAATATGCTTACAGAAACATAGAAAATAAGAACACACTTAACAGATTTTGGGAGACAGTACTGCATAATGGAAAACGTACTATATTTTTCGGATCATAAGATGCACCTAGGTTTTAGAGGAGGAAAATAGGAAAAAAATTTTGAAGCAAAAAATGTGGTAAAATATTTAATAACATAAATAACATAATATTTCACCAATGTAAATGTAAGCTACATTCAGACTATAAGACGCACCCTTATTTTCCTCCCAAATTTGGGAGTGTGTCTTATAGTCCGGAAAATACTGTACATTTTGAAGTCTGACAGATGTGGGACTGTTACTCTGCACTTAATCTTGGAGCATACTTGAACCATTTATTCAACTTTTCTGTACCTTATTTTCCTGCTGTGCACAATGGAAAAAATAAGCCTTGTATTATTATACTTAGCTACTGTTGCCTAAGTACCCACTCCAAAACTTAGTGACTTGAAATAGCATGGGCTTGTTATGGCTCGCTAGCCTATAGCTCAACAAGCTTTGCTTGTGCTTCTTGGGGTAGTTGTGTGGATTAATTAGGTGATTCTGCTCGTCTTGGTCTGGTGGCTGACTGACTGAACTCTGGTCGAAAGTGGCCTAGTGCAGAGAAAACTGGGCTCTTTCACATAGTGGCACCTCCTCCAACAGGCTAGCTTTGACTTGTTCTCACAGCAAAGATGGAGACCCAAGGAACTGAGAAGAAACACACAGGTTTTCTTGAGATTGGCATACCGTCAATTCTGTTGTATTCTTTTGTCAAAGCAAGTCACAAAACCAGGCTACATTCAAGTAGTATGGAGCAGATTCTGCTTCTTGAGGGAAATAGCTTTAGAATAGTAAACCCTGTGGATAAAGGAAGGAATAAAGAATTGTGGTCATTTTTGCACTCTTTGAGGGGGGCCTCCCCCCAAAACCCAGAATTGTCTTCTGGAGGGCAGGTCCCTTGTACCACAGGCTTCCCTCACTAGGTGGGTGTTCTAGGATCCCATCTGTATCAGTGTACCAGCTGGCGTTGAGTGAGAGGCTGCATTTGACTTCAGTGAATTTTTTTTGGAAGACTCTTTCAGCACGTTTGCCCATTTCATGGTGGGTGATTTGCCAGCGTGTCTGCTCACCCCGCACTGAGTGTACAGCAGTTTTTGCCCCAAGACAACATGACTCTTGTGCTCATGCTGCCTATTCACCCCATCTTGCACTGAGCGACTCTTCTGTGTTTCCCTGGATGAAAAAACCATCAAAGGGAGAAGTTTTGCTGATGCGGAAGAGGTGAAATAAAAGACAACAAAAGCGCTAAAAGGCACCAGAATCGAGTTCAAAAACTGTTATGAGTGGTAGAAAAAAACATCGCAATAGGTGTATTGTGTCAAATGGAGAGTACTTTGAAGGTGACTGAAGTTTAAATATGTGAGAACAAGTAAATTATTTTGGGGGGGAGGTTCCCATTCATACCATAGTCCCTATCTGGCAGTTTAATATTATCTGTACAAGAGTATTTGGCAGAAAAATATGTGCTCAATAAGGGTAATTAATTTAAATTTATTTTATTACTAAATACAATATCTTACAATATGTTTGGTTTTTTAAAGATTTTATTTATTTATTTTTAGATGGGAAGGGGGGAGAAAGAGAGGGTGTTGCCTCTCCCACACCCCACATTGGGGACCTGGCTCACAAGCCAGGCACGTGCCCTGACTTGGAATTGAACCGGAAACCCTTTGGTTCACAGGACAGCACTCAGGCCACTGAGCCACACCAGCCAGGGCAATAGGTCTGTTCTTTTGTTTTGTTTTTCTTTTACAAGGCCCAGATATGATTAATCATTTAATGTTTTGCAAGTTCTTCTAAAACTGCATAAAATAATTTGATTCAAATATAAAAAAATTCAAATAGGTGAAATGTTATAAGTATTAATGGAAAATATTGCCTTTAGGAACCATGTTCTCAGAATTTTGGTCAGATGTATGTTTGGTGGGAAAAATACTTTTATACAGAATGTTTACATGGATTGGATATTTCCAGTGTGCTATTCATTTATTAGTATGTGTTTCATTCTTTGCTTTGTGGTGCAATAAAGTATATCATAAAATAAAGTTGTACCTTATTAATAAGATAATTATCTTTGTTTATTTAAAGACATTTTGAAGTAATTATAGACTTGATGAAAAGTGGCAAAAATAGGACAAAGTTTTTGTAGATTTCCAAACCCCACTTCCGCTAATATTAACAATGCACATAGCCATGGTCCAGCTTTTGAAACTTAAAAAGTAGCAGTGGTAGAACACTATTAAATAAGGTACATGTCTTATTTATATTTCCCCTAATGCTTTTATTTTTCTGTCCCAAGATCCTGTCTCAGCCCCCATATCGCATTTAGTTTTTTCCCCTTAGCGTCTCTGGTTAGTAAAATTTCCTGTCTTTCCTTTTACTTCATGAACTTAACAGTTTTTGAAGAGTGCCTACCAGTTACTTTGTAGAAAGTTCCTCAGTTTGGATTTGTTCGACTTTCCTCATGACCAGAATGAAACGGTGCTCTGTTTAAACAACGACGCCACTGAAACGATGCTGTGTTCTCCGTGTGCCGCCACATAAAGGGGTTTATGATGTCAGTCTGCCGTCTCGCCGGTGATGATAGCCTGCTCACTTAGGAAGGCAGATGTCTGCGAGGATTCTCCACTGCAAAGTTCCTCTCATTCCCCTTTTAATTAATAAATATTTGTCTTCAAGGAAATTCTTTGAGGCATGCAACCCTGACATGCTGGTGTCTTGTCTAAAAACCATTCTGCAATAAAGGAACAAGGACCCCTTGGAAAATTAGTTGATCCCAGACGGGGCAGGATAAACACAGCATGAACATACAACATCTTGTAGAGAAGTTTAAGAAATTACTCCAAAAAAATGAGTCAAACAGAAGAACCTCTTGATGACCGAAGCTAAACTAACTTGAATGAAAAAAATAAATATAATCTTGGGTGTTAACCTTTAGAATAATACATATCCTCAAGTCCATACTTACATAAATATTTAAATAAATAAATAAATGTATCATTCAAGGTGAATGTCTTAGCTTGGACTCCATAACAAAAGACCATAGACAGGGTGGCTTAAATAGCGGACGTTGTTTCTCACAGTTCTGGAGTCTGGGGAGTCTCAGATCAGGGTACCAGCACGGCTGAGTACTGACGAGAGCCTTCATCTTGACTGGCTGACTGCTAGCTGCCTTCTTTCTGTCTTCTCACATCAAGGGCCGAGAGAGAGCTCTCATGCCTCCACACCTCAGTAAGGTTGCCAACTCCCTCACAGGGCACCACTCTGATGCCCGCATCTAAATCTAGTTACCTTCCCAATCCCTCCCGTCCAGATGCCATCACTGTGGGTTAGGACTGCAACAAATACATTTGGGGGGGCACAAATATTTAATCCACAATGTTGGCGAAGATACAGACATTTCTTACAGGAGAATTCTGTTAATGAAACTAAAAGCATGGGGGAGATAAAAAGATCACTATTAGGCAAGCAATATAGTAATGATATTTGTCCACTGATGGGCCTTGAAATTAGTAAGCAAAAATTTGAAGAGAAACAGGTTTTGCATATTATCTTGCATTGCAAAGATTAATAATAATATATGTTTTTGAAGCGTGCCAGCGTTTCCTTCTCTATCTATGCAGCTTTCTTACCACATATCCAGAGGTCACCATTTTTTAATACATTAGTCTCAAATAAAGAGGGAAAATTATTCACTTTTCAAAAAATTTTAGTTGCTGAACAACGTAATCTGGTTTCTTGGTGCTTCCATCAATATGTTCTATAGCTTTATTAGCTTGGGCACTGCAGGTATAAAATACAAAATCTCAATTTGTGCTTTCTTTAGGAACTCCACCAGTTCAAAAAAGCGCATGCCCTGTCCCCTGTCAGATTAACTATTAGAAAATCACAGGTTGTAATGCTGTTCATAACCATAACCAGCTGCACGTGGAATTGAAGCATGGGACTAGATTTAAAAGTGGTATGAAATGGTAAAGAACACATAACCATATCTTACTGATTTTAGAATATTTTATGTTATATATTTTTGTATAAAGAAAGTAGACGTATCCTAAAAATTAAAAGAAAATACCCATCATCATAATTCTCCATGCATTTTTGCTTTATTTATACTTACATGATTAATGGAATATAAATTCAATTAAAGAACACTCAGATAAGTTAAAACTTTGAATTACAAAATGTTAAGGCTTGTGAGTTGACAGAAGTCACTCAGTCGAAGACGTTCATTTGACACACGTGGCAGTTTTGCACAGAGGTAAGGAGCTTCTTATATTTGCTGTGGTCTCGCCCTTTTATTTACTCTGCAGTGATCTGTTCCTGATTGAAGTGTGTCTTGTTTAGGGGCTGCACAACTTTATTTTCAGAATGAGTTATGAGCAAACAAATTAATAAACTAATGGTAATTTTTAACAGCCAATTTTAATGTTTAGCATGTCCGATTATAAAGCATAGGTAAAATATTCATAGCTTCTTATACAATTGTAATAATAATAAAAAGGTTATGAATAGGTAGCTGTGGGGAAATACATGTGTCATTGGTGAGTGTAATAGTTTGGAATAATAATGCTTAAATCTAAATGTCATTATTTTATATATTCCTTTATTCACAGATGATTCATTGATTAGTTCAAAGGCACAATGGAAAATGAGACTCTTAGGGTCCTGTCCATATACAGAACTTATTTGTAGTCAAGTGGATGAAAATTAATAAGAAACAGATCTTTAAATATTTAGTTTTTTATTTTGAAAAGCTGTTATATGGGAGAGATGCATCTCTTAGGAAATGAATTTAAGCTGAGATTGACTGAAAAAATAAAGGAACCAGTCATGGGAAGCTAGAGTGTGAGCGTCCCAAGGAGGGCAGCAGCTGCACTGAGGCCCTGGGGTTGAAAGGGGCCCGCGTGCAGGAGCACGGGAGCAGTGGAGAGAGGGCTTTGGGGAGGCAAAGTGAGAAGAGTTTGGAGTAATATTTAAGTGTAATTGGAAACCATTGAAGGGTTCAGTGAGTGGAGTTTTATATATCTTTTTAAAGAATCATTCTCACAGCTGTCAGGGGTAATGACGGATCACAGAGCTATTAAAAGTGATCTGATATGTTCCTTACCTTTTTACTTATTCTGCCTATATTATCCCCCTTTCCTCTGAAAACTGCAGACTTTTGCTTGTAGAATTGTGACTAAAGAATTACGTAGCTTTAGATCACCCTTTTAAGTATTACATATGTAAATATATACAAATATGTTTAGGTGCATGTACACGTACATGGTACTAGGGTTATATATCATATATATTATATATATTAATATTGTTCTGAAAATAAAGTATATTTTTGCTATGATTTGACTGAGAAAAAACCGTTTTGCATATTGATTTAAGGATCCCTTTAGATACTTCCCTCAGTTAATTCCACCAAACTATATATAGATGTAAAATATTTATATATATGCAAATGAGCAAGGCAATCCACGTTGTAACCCTGTCCTTGTTTGCTTACAGATTGTGTAACCCCAGTCAATTTAATTAACATTTGCTTGAGATTTCTTAGCCTTTTCTGTAAAATGGCACCAACTTCAACAGATTTTTGTAAATGACATAATGAACATAAATAATTTACCATTATACCTAGCATATAATATACACTCAGCAATGTTAATTTAAAATCATTTATAGTTTGATATAGTGAAATATCTTAATTTTAAGCTTTCCTGCTCTATCCTTGCTCTCAAAGCCATCTTTGTTGCCTTCTCAGCACACTTCGTTCACTGAGAGGAGTCTGCACAGGCTACCCAGCAGGGGCCTGAGGGGAGGTCCATGTTAATTTGGAATGTGAAAAGAAACCAACTAAATTACATTACTTGCATTGCCCCAATTTTATTTTTTTAAATTATTTTATTGTTTAATTACAGTTTTGCACATTTACCCACCCCCCATCTCCCCCACCTCAGCTATCTCCACTGCCTCTCCTGCTTCCAAAGTTTAAAATAAACAGAATTTGGAAGTTGAAGGATGAGGTCAATTGGAGCATTTTTTTTAAATCATGGAAAAAATATATATTGTGGGTTTAGTGTTTTATATTTTACCTACAGTAATTAAAATATGTGTGTGTGTGTGTGTGTGTGTGTATGCATGCTCTGGCTGGTGTGGCTCACTGGATTGAGTGCCATCCTGCGAACCAGAGGGTCTTGGGTTCAATTCCCAGTCAGGGCACATGCCTGGGTTGCAGGCCACTGTTTCTCTCCCCCTCTTTCTCCCTCCCTTCTCCTCTCTGTAAAAATAAACAAATAAAATCTTTAAAAAGTAAATAAAATATGTGTGTGTGTGTATATATATAGTTGTATAATTCATTTGTATAGCTTTAATGATGCTATATATATGGACTGTAACTAACTTAGATGATTTTGAATAATCCCCCCAAATGTGGGAGTGGCTATTATTCTTATTTGTATTGTTTTCTTTACTTGGTTATTCACCAGATCTCATTGTTATATGCCTTGGAGATACCTTTAATCAAAGCTTTCTATAGACCTTTAAGCAAAATGAAGAAATCAAAATATGGTATAAATAGCTTTTAAAAAGTGCACTTTTAGTATACATTATACATAAAGAGAATAGTTATTTGGTGTCTTTTTAAAGTAAAATGAATATTTTAAATGCACTTTGCATACATTGTATTTCTGACTGAATTAAAGAGAATCACTTTAATCTAACAGAATACCTGACATGATGTTGAGAACATTATTTTACAAAAATTAAATATGCTACTTCCATTAAACAGTTTCAGACTACGGCGATCAGAGTAGAATTGTTGACTACAAGGCCATGCCCATATACCGTTAAGATCATGCAATGATCAACCAGTAACCAGCGCCCAAATTTACAGTGTGGGGAGTAATATCTAGATGGTCAGGTTATACTTCATGTGAAGTAACATACAGTGCAATGCAGAACAGAGGTTAACTCATGGGTTCAAGAACCAAACTAGCTGAATTTTGATTCGTTTAACTTTTTACGTACTGATTGATTTTGAGAGATGGAGAGGAATGGGTGGAGAGAGAGACATCAATTTGTCATTCCACTTATTTATGCATTCACTGGTTGATTCTTGTATGTGCCCTAACCCGGTAGTCGAACCCACAACCTTGGTGTGTCGGGATAACGCCTAAGCAACTGGAAAAGCCAGGACCTGGGTTTTAATTCTTGATTCAGGAGCTTTGTGACCCCGAGGAGGTCACATAATATTTGTCTTTCTCACTTTTCCATTCCTAAAATGGGAGAGATACTGAAAAGGCCTATATAATTATGATGGGCATTAAATGAGTTGAATTGTGCAAAGCAATTAGATTAGTTTCTGGTATTAAGGTAAACATCCTGTAACATTTACTGTTATTATTAAAGACTTATTTGGTTTGGCAAAAGGAGAGTGTAAAGAATAGTTTATCATCACAATTCAGAGAAAGCAGCAAATCACCCTGGGGCATCCTCAGAGCAGTTCTAGAATGCTAACCATCATTTTAATGGTAAATAAGATCTAAGTTTGCTGGGGTTTAAGAGCAATATATGGATGTGGAAATATACAAAGTGTGTGGGACACAACGAGATTGCTCATTAGGATTAAGTGGAAGATTCTTGCAAGTGTATGGTGAGAGAAGAGGTATGAAAACCAGATTGACCTGACCCTAAGTTTTGAGGAATTGAAGCTGAACAACTCGCTTGCTTGTGAGGTAGGTGACTTCTGCGGCATAATGATTTATCTCCTTTCACCTTGAATTTGTAACAAGCTATAGAATGATCCCTGAAAGTATAGTCTTTCATCTTGGATTTTGTAATTCAAAAGTTTAGACTTATTTTGTCATGTAGAAATGATTGAGTAAACTCAAATCACTTCAACAAATTTTGTGCGTCTTTAATAGAGGAGATCAATCCAGTGGCAACAGTTTTGTGTTGAGATGAGTTTTTCTTCTGGTCATATTTTAAACGTGTTTGCCAATGTCAAAGTTTCACAATTTATTGGAAACTTTAAAGACATAAAAATATTTTTGTAATTTCCACCCCTGATGGAGGCAGGCAGTGCAGCTTCCAGTGTCTCTTTCACCAGAAATGCAGAGCATGTTTCATTGCTTTCTCCCCGGGAGTTGCTGCATTACCAGTTAGGATATAGCTAACAGCATACCATTAACCAGGCACCATGAGATCATCAAAACAAAGGAACTGCTGAAGCTGAATTAGATGTTCTCACTCTGATAATGAGCATGGCGACACTGTATAAAATCAAGACAGTAGCAACCACAAAGAGAGCCGAGGCTAATTTCTTATATTTCCAAACATTCAATTATTAAATTTATTTGCTCATCCCGGCTTAATTTGCTTTATCTTTCCAGGTATGGGAAACATTAGCTGAGAAAAAATATGAGCAGAGGTGAATGAAAGAGAAATTAAGACTATTGAAATTTAGTGATATTAAAATGAAGGGTCATTGGGCATTAATGATTGCTTCAGTACTGATTGGAGAATCACTGGGTTCTCCTTAGTGTCCTACTTAACTAATCCTGCTGGATACTGGAGCATCTTCATCACTCCTTTGGCCTCGTTTGTAAGCAACCCAACACTGCAATATTCTCTATTTTCTTTTTTTTTTTTTGGTTAATTTTGTATGAACTTTAATACTGCTTACAATCCCAAGACTTAATTTTATAACTTATGTATTCAAGATCAATGATAGTGCAATGTGTTATTTAGAAAGCATTACTTCGAAATTTGTGATAGAGAAGATTGCCCGCCTGTTGGCTGTGCTGCACCTGGATGCCTTTTTGCTCTTCTGATTAAGGTTACATCTACTGAGTAATAAAGTAGCTTTTCTTTGGAGAGAAATTATTTGGAACTTTCATTTTCTAAAATCAGCCTTTTCCTCTCATGATATGGACACACTTTTCAAATCCTTGATGATTGAGGATAATTTTTCTCTACTTTGAATTATTCTTTCTTTTGTGAGCTCCTGTCACAAATAAATCTTGCAGTTTCTTCTGGAAATCTCCTTGTGGTCATGTGAGCATGCAATTATTACACCGCATCAGGTTTTGAGAAGAAGAACCCTGTCTCCACCTCGTAGATCCCGACACAGTTCATTGTTACAGCTTTTCAACCAAGTGTGGTGTTCGTTTTCAGAGCTTCATCATGAAGTTCCTTTCTACAAGTAAAATCATCTATATAATGTAACCATCATTATATTAAGAGGAGATTAATACAGCATCTTAACTAATATAGGAGCAAACTACTTGGTATTGTCTCTGACATAAAAGCTCGCAGCAATCAACTACTCAGCCACTCTATTTTTCAACAAATATCAGTTAGTCCCACTACTTCTATTTCTAAGCCTAGTGCCACTGACAGCAACAACTCACCTCCCATTTTTAGCACCTCCTTATTTCTCAACCTTTACTGTGCAATTACATTTCTTTGAAGTTTGTTTGATTTAAAAAATTTATATATTTATAAAGCTTGAGTTTCTCTCCTTACCTTCTCACTTACTTAATCCTTCTGGATTCTGAAGGACCTTTGATGCTCCACTGGTGTGGTTTGCAAGCAGCAAACTAGAGTAGTACGCTCTACTTTTTGTGAAATATGCATGAACTTTAACAGGGCTTAAAATTCCCAAGACTTAATTTTGTGATAATCTATCAATACAGATGGCTTTATTTTGGTAACTCTCAAATCTCACTGAGACACTCTGACTCTAAAGCAACAAATGAAATGTTCATTTCAGGTTCTAATTTAATAACAGCATTCTAAAACTTTAGGTATTATTCTGTTTGTTTTATGATATATTAAGTTTAGTCATTCAAAAATATTTATTAAAATACCTACTGTGTGGTAAACATTGTGGTAAGCTTTCACTCCACAAGAGAAACCTCCTGCTCCAAAGAATACAGAATCTGGTGGAAAACTAAAAAATAAAAAAAAAATAAAGTTTGAAGAATATTATAGTAGGGGAGTACAGGATATTGTTTTACTATCTTAAGTCTTTTATCCGCCGTCCGTTCCAGTAGAGCATTGACGGGGCTTATGAAAATGTATGCCCGCGGAGAGTCATGTAATCTGTGCGCAGTGAAATATTTTCTTAGATGAGCACTGAAATACACAGCTCTACCTAGCATAAGATTAAGGTCTTGTTTTCCAAGGGTAAGCTTATTCAACTTCAGATATTTCAACCTCAGATATTTCTAGGGTAAGCTTATTCAACTTCAGATATTTCTAAAAATGAAAAGACTCACATATTCAAGAGGTTTTCTGTAAAGGTAATTTGATATGATTGTTCATGTGCATGTTTGCAAATCCACTGTAAAAGATGTTCACTTTCATGTATACTGTCATTCTACCTTAATAAGCTTCTGTCCAGTGTCGTGACTCTAAAGCAATACTAATATGGGATTATCTTGTAGTTGCCTGGGGATTCTTTAAAGATGGTGGGAGCCTATGGCAGATTCATCAAACTTTCACACATTCATGTAGAATGAAAATGCTGTTCATAGTAAAAATCCTGGTTCATGTGTTTTGACATAAATTATAACCAATGAAGAAGAAAAACAAATCCTGACAGATACACAGATATACTGGCTGTTTATATTATCTTCTGTAGAATACATACTCTGATCTGTCTTTTACATTTTTAGTCCCTTAATTCAAAATTTGCAATGTATTGGTAGTGGTGGAGGATATGGGGCAATAGCCTGGGAAATGTTTAACTTTTGAAAAAAGGCACAAAGTCTCTCTCTCTCCCTCACCTTGGGCACACAGACACACGCACACACTTTGTTAATGAAAACTTTTGAATAACTCCTCTTTCACTGGGACTAGTGAGAAACTTACCAACAATTAATTAGCATCGGACAAAACGTTCTTTGAGTGGCCCTGCTCTAGGAAATACAGAAGAAAGCCAAATTAGGGTCCCTGTCCCATATAGATATTAAAATTTGTATAAAAATGAAATAGTTCCAAAGACAGCTTTAGGGTTTATCAATAGATAATAGAACAAAAAACAACAAGATCTTTGGAAGCCATCAGGCTGGGATTCAAACTTCGTTTCTTTCACGTTCCTCCTCTTGACAACAAGCAAGTTATGAAACTGCTTAGAGTCAGTTTTTTCATAGGAGGAAATGATAAAAATAATATTCCCTCCATGAAACTGTTTGTATCTCTCCTTGGCAACATGTAGGTAGTAGGTATTCAATAAATATTTGTTAGCTATATAGAGCCTAAAAAATTTTCAGTTCCAGAGTTGCTAAGCAACTTGTCAGAACATAATAGTTACTTACTATTTTGCTAATCTCCTGCTGGTCTATGATTCCCGTCTGATGGCTGGATTTAAAACATTTTTAAATATGAGTCATTTACTAGTATTATAAGCAATAATTGTAAGATTCAGAGGTAATTTCTCTTTATATGGGCATTTTAATTTTCAGGTTACATGTATATCTGAGACAAACATTTGATATATTCTACTATATATCTATTCAAACAGTAGATAATTCTACTTTTGTTGAATAGAAAATATTTCTAAAATGTATATATATTTCTTTAGCAATTAATTGCTATATCAAGTTCACAGAATATATATTAAATGTAATTTTCATGCTAATATGCTGTGTAAAGTAAAAATACATCCTCTAATTTGGGGGGGTTGTATTTCTATAAAACAGGGATCTGAAAAGATCACGCAGCACTTACCAGTGTTAGGTGTGGATATCTCCATTTCTCCATGTGTAAAACAGCATTAGTGAGAATCTGACGTATCCTAGGACCTGGGCCGTGCACTTTCCCATCATCATCTCATTTAATCCACATAACTAACCTACAATGTTAGTACTGGTATTAGCACTCTACAGAAAAACAAATAGATTTACAGGGGCCATCGCGCATGAATGGTGGTAGATGGAGAAACTCAGGTCTGTTTGATGCCACACTTTCTGGCCTTTCTTCCATATTGAAGAGCCTATTATCTGAAGTTCTTCTCATATTTAAAATACTAATCCTGAATCTCTGAGACAAAAACTTGGCAGCAGGATGAGTTATGACAACTTTTTAAAGCAAAAGTGTGAGTTGCCCAAATTCCCCCAATTCACTAAAGTTTTCCAAAGCTATTCTTTATATAGAATGCTCTTACTTTTGAATCACGTGTATCCCTAGAAGTCTGAAACTGAATAAATCGAAATTGCACATGACTTGGTTCTATAAGTGATCGAGAGATCTATCCTTAGAACTCCTGAAATTTATGGCCAGTGAGAATTTTTTATTTTTATTAGTTAGAAAAATGGAATTGGAATAGTACCTTGAGGACTTCCCCCTTAACTCTAAATATTCTTGAGAATGAGATAGGAAAAAGTGAGTAGCAATCCCACAAAACTGTCTGAATCCATTCTACATGGGTTCTTGAACGCTTTCCAGGTTTCTAAGCCTTACAAGAACTTGAGCCCCTCAGTGTGTTTGGACCGTACAGACAAAATCCTTGACAAAAGTTTTGTAATAGAACCAGTGGTGAAGAGAGCAGGTTTTGGAGTCATACTGAGTACATCTGAATCCCGTTTTCCTGATTCCTAGTTGTATTACTTTGAGCAAACCTTTGTGTGCATTAGTTTTGCTCTTTGCTCTTTGCTCTTTGTGTGACTTTGTGTGCCTTAGTTTTTATGGCCACTCCAAATGGCCAAGTAGTATTCCATTGTGAAAACGTCCCAGAGTCGTTTTATCTGTTCATCTACGGTTGGACACTTGGACTGTTTCCATATCTTGGCGATTGTAAATAACATTGCAATACATAGGGATGCTTAAGTTCTTTCCAATCAGTGTTTCAGGTTTCCTTGGATAAATTTATAGAAGTGGAATCACTGGGTCATAAGGCAGTTCCCTTTTTAATTTTTGAGGCATTTCCAATACTGCTTTCCACAGTGGCTGCACCAATCTGCATTCCCACCTATAGTGCAAAAAGGTTTTCCTTTCTTCACATCCTCACCAGCACTTGTTGTTTGTTGATTTATTGATGATAATCATTCTGACTAGTGTGAGGTGATATCTCACTGTGGTTCGAATTTGCATTTCCCTGATGATTAGTCACATTTAACATCTTTTCTTATGTCTAGTGGTCATCTATATGTCCTCTTTGCAGTAGTGTCTATTCAGGTCCTTTGCCCATTTATTTAAATTGGATTGTTTGTTTTTTGATGGTGTTGAGTTGTATAAGTTTTTTATAAATGTTCAATATTAACCCCTTATCAGATGTATTGGTGAATGAATATGTTGTCCCATTTAGTGGGTTGTCTTTTTATTTGTCAATGGTTTCCTTTGCTGTGCAAAAATTTTAGCCAGACTGTAGGTTAGAAGCAACTCTGAACATTTTCTTCTTTCAAATGCAGCCTGAGTGCTTTCTTTGCACACGGTTTCAGGTTAAGGTAGCCCAACTCTTGCAAAAGAGAATTTATGAGGCTTCTGGGAAAAGCAGAATTAAAATTGTTATTTTATGATTTCATTTAGATTAAACTTGTAGGCATAGTCTGAATTAATACTTTTTCTAAAATTAACAGTTCCTTTCTTAAATGCTGATCATGGTAAGGAATGGATGTTGTAATTTGAATTTTTAAAACTTCATTGGGAGATACTATTATTTTAAGGACAGTTTTAAGCAGAGTGTAGAATGGAAGAGAGTAAAAATGGATTTTAGAAATCATGCTACTGCATTTTCTCTACAATTTTACTATCATAGGAAAAGTCTAAGTACAAACATTTAATTTTTTTATTTTCTTAAGTCTTCTAGTGTTCAGACTTTTTGTATTATTATTGCAGATAAACAGTAATATCTTACATGTACATTTATACATATATGCACACATACTACTGTGGCTGCATGTATATTCTGCTGTCAATTTTCTCTGTCATTAATAAATATCTGTGCTGAGATTTATTTTCAAATAATAAGTCTTTTATTTTGGTCAAATGCCATTATAGTGACATATTCAATTTTCTTATATGGATGTAGATATAGCTGCAAAATGCTATTTTTTACATTTTATTTTTATATATTTAATTAGTCATCTGACACCTTTGACATATTGTTAGTTTTTGTCAGCTAAACTCTCAACTGTATTTAATTCTTAAAATCACAACATTATTTTGGAGTTTCCTAAAATGTCGCTGGAGTACACATGCACACATCCATGTTCATAGATGCGCTTGTAGAATTCTAATTTTTTAGTGACTTAAATTCGTCACTGGGAATCGTATTGGATAACATTTGTCCTGTTTGCTGCTCTCCTTATTATTACTGCTTAACAAATTATCTCAAAACTATGTGCCTTAAAACAATAAAAATGATTATATCTATTGTAAATTGTGTGGGGCAAGAATTTGACCAGGGAACTATGAAAATGGCTTATTTCCTCCATGATGTTAGAGGTTTCAGGTAAGATTTGAGGGCCAGAGTGACTCAACCTCTGGAAGGCGGAGTCAGCTGGAGGCATCCTCACTGGTGTGTTTGGCTGACTGTAGATTGATTCCTCAAATGGGCTATCAGCTGGAAATTCTACCCCTGGTCTCCTCATGAGGCTTCCTCAAAGCACGGCAGCGGGGTTCCAGAAGCAAGTGTTCCCAGCGCACCAGTTGGAAGCTTTATTGCTTTTTAGAACCTAGTCTCAGAAGTCATATAATGCCACTTTTGCCATTATTATAAGTCTGCCCAGTTATAAAGGGTAGGGAGGGCACCATTAACACCACCTCTCAACAGGAGGAGTGACAGAACCACATTGTAAGAAGAGACACAGCTGAAGCCCTCATTGGAAAATACAAACTTCTCTATTGGTGTAAAAAAGAACAAAGCCCACAATCAGCCATTATGGGCTCTTCTTAATGTATTTTCTACCACAATGACTTTAATTCCATCAATAATCTCAAAACTTCACCAGAACCAACATGTTAAATGAACCATAGTATCGCCATATAACACCACTATATTGTGCCTTTTACAGTGGAGGTTAGTATGATCTTACAGATTATTATAGACAAAAGATCAGTGCTCTTTCCTTTAAGACTTGGCCAAATAAAATGAACAAAACCACCCTTAGATACAGTAGCTAAACATCCAACAGAACAATGTGTCTTCATTGCTATCCAAAAGGAGAAGTGTGGAACAACATCAGTATGCATTTGCACAAAATAATAGCATATGGCAGTAGCTGCCCCAAGCACAGGATTCCTGGGCTCCTCCTTGTACACGGGTTTTAAGCAGCAATTTTCAAATTATTATCCAATGATCAGTTCCATCAGAACCGTTGAAGTCATGGTCAGCAAACTAATGCCAATAGGCTAAATATGGCTGGAGCTATATGACTCAGTTTGCTAAGAATAGCGTTTACATATTTAAAGACTTGTCAAAAGCAAAATAACACACATACTAAAAAAAAACAATACCAAACAAACAGTACGTGTGACAGGGACCAGGGAAGTTTGCAGGCCTCGCACACCTGATGAACGTGCAGACTCCTCCGTCCCACCACGGAGTACTGAATGTGCATTGTGTGGCAAGGTGGCCACAAGTGGGACAAGGGGCCTGCAGTTTGGGAACCTGTATCTCTAAGAAATTCCCCACAAGATTTTTTATGTCTGCTAAATTTTTAGAGCTACAAATTTTGGTCGTCCACAAATACTTGGAAACATGCTTGGTTTGGCTCATTTGGCTGATTAACTGCCTTTCATTATTATCTATCACTATGTAAAACACAGACACGATTCTATTCATCACAGTGGATTTCGTTGTATCATAGCCAGGAAACAAAATTGAGTTGAAGTGAAGCTTTCTTTTTCTGACAGCAAAGATCCTTTTTAAATTTGGACATTGACATTTCAAACATTTTTCTTGAAGTATTTGTAGTTTCTTAAACATGACAAAGCCGCCCAGGCTGGTGTGGCTCAGTGGATTGAGCACAGGCCTATGAACCAAAGGGTCACCAGTTTGATTCCCAGTCAGGGCACATGCCTGGGTTGTGGGGCCAGGTCCCTGGTGGGGGGCTCATTGAGGCAACCACACATTGATATTTCTCTCTCTCTTTCTCTCTTCCTTCCCTTCTTTCTAAAAATAAATAAAATAAAATCTTTAAAGAAAAAGATGACAAAACCCTTGTTAATAGTAAATTCTAGAAGGTAGTTCCTTAAAATATTAAGGTTGTGAACAACTTTGTTTTTGTCAACCATTTGAATTAATTTTAATATGTGACTATAAAGGACCAGTTAAATTATACTGTGTTCATCATATGGCATATATAGCACTCGTTAAGTGTAGAAAAGCCATTAATAAAATAGAAGGATGATCATACTGAAAGTAAAGTTTACATAGATTATGTAGACAAGGTATAACAAGGGCATTTGTGTCGAACAGCTATATATCTCTATATGTCTGTATCTCTTTATCCACCCATGCATCTATTCATCTACATATTCATCTACTTTCCTTTCCACTATCTGTTTGGATAAAGAATAGGAGGATAGAGAAAAAGATATTAAGAGAGAGGATAGAAGGATATAAAAAAGCATTAATAGCAAACCTGCCAACTTCTACTTTTGTAATAAAGAAAAAGAGTATTATGTAGAAAAGAAAATAATTCTTAAAATCTCAAATTATATAATTTCCTAAATTGAATACCTATACACCTCTACTTTAGGCAAAAAGTATTCAAAATGTGTAGAAGATATCTTCATGTGTCACTTTCAGTTGGGGTGCAAATGTGATTTTCAGGAGGCAAGACAAGGCTGAAATGACTAGATTAAAGTAGTAATGAGTGTTTTCCTTCAATTGAAATGGCAAGCTGGGGACAGCTTCCTAAATGACAGGGTGAGAATAAACCCCCGCACTCACTGTGTACCAAACGCTGGCAGCTGTGGGTCAACTGACATGACCCCTCCCTCAGGAAAAGGCTGACTGGACCTTTACCTCCAAAGGTGTGAAGAGAGGACATACTTGAAAAAATAGTTCATGTATTTTGCATTATGTAGTAATTTGTCTGTGTTCTCCTTCCTCTCATCCTCTAAATCTTTTTTGTTAATTGACCATGGATGGCAAGGCTACATATCTTTAGATAAATTTAATGTAAGGAGTTCAAATAATAAAAAAAAGTTGCTTTTCCTTTTCTTTTTCATTATTGGTACAACAATATCTTCAACTTTAAATAGTGTAATCAAAATAAACCTATGTTATATCATTCTTGCCTTGAAGCATTTAGCAAATGCTGCAAAGTATTTTTATAAATACTTGTTGGTTAATTGTTATCATTCTATTATCATATTTTTGTTCTTACTGCCCTATTTTTTTCTTCCTTAAAACCACTAGTCCAATATCATTCAAGTTCAGTCATCTCTCTCAAGATTCTATCCTTTAAACCCTTTATCCCAGGCATAGCAAACTATTTTCAGTTTTTTGAATCTAAGATAATTTTTCATAACTATAGGCCTTTCATCTTGCTTTTTCCCTTATCTTAAAGGCCCTTCTCCTACCTAATTCTAATGGGAAACTCACATTCATCTTTAAGGCCAAAGATAAACATTTCACATGTAAATTTTATTTTTTAGAACTTCCAAATACACTTTTTTGGTACATCTAATCCTCCATATTCTACTTCGTAATAACACTATTATAAATCTGTTCCTGCCTCTAATGTGGTACTTATCACACATTACATTGCACTAATTTTCTCTAGCACATTTGAAGAAGGTTCTTGTTTTCTTTAGATTTGAACCTCCAGCATTCAGCACCTAGAAATCACTCAGTGAGTTTGTCTCACAAATCAATAGATAATTCCCCTTCATAACTCATTTGACATTAAACATTCTGACCCAATTACACATTCTCAGACTATAGCTCAAGCCCATTACTTTATCTCCACATTTTACACAGAAATTGCACATGACAGCAATTTCTCTATCATCTCAGAGATAATTGACTAAAGAATAAACCTACCTGTATTTGCTCCTAAATATTGCATTAGGTATGCCCATCAGTCGTGACTGCTTTTACTCCGAGCTACACACACATTACTAGAAATGTTGAGCCCTGTCCTCAATCTAGTGAAGAAGGCAGAAGTACACAAGTAACAGAAGGATTCAAATACAGTGTTTGACTGAAACCCAGTAATGGGAAGACACTTAAGGAGATTGCTGAATTGGTTACATTTCTAACTCCCAGAATCTAACATTATAAATCAGAGCCTATGGTGTTGCTTGCAAAAGTGACAACGTAGTCTTTGCTAAATATTTCTATCTGGGTCTGGGTGTATGGAAGCCTTCTTGGTATCAGGTTTGTCCAGTGAGTAGGAGAACCACAGCCACTGATTGCTTGGGGACTGTCCAAGTTTACACGTGTCGTAGGCCAGCTGATGATTTGTACTAACTTTAGTGCCTTTGCCTTTCACTTTCAGAAGTGTCCCAATGAGAATGATAAATAATACATCACATTAGAACTGAGCCATCTCCTTTATGGGGCATTAATAACAAGAGCTCATAATGCTTGGAGGTATTGTTCTTTGGGGGCTGCTAAATATATTTCGTATTTAATCCTCACAGCAATCCTGTGGGGAGGTACCATTATTATAATAGTGCCAGTTTTACAGACGAGAAACTGAAGCATTTGAAGTTCAAGAATGTGCCCAAGTCATACGACTAAAGAGTATATGAGGCAAGATTGAAATTAGGGTCTATTCTCAGAATTTATAACCTCAACTCTTATACCACACTGCCTTCTGGTTAAAACCATTTTATTCAAGTAGCAAACACATATGGAGACAGAGGTTATTAGGACCCAGATGATTTGTTCATTCATTTGTTCATTCATTCATTCATTCTTTTATTGATTCTGTCTTTCATTTATTTAATAAATGTTTACTGACTACGTATCAGGCATTACCCAAGGCACTAGGAACACATCAGTAACCAAAGAAAAATTTCTACTGTCGTGGAGTTTGCACAAGTTTCAGGAGTTGGATGTTTACACTGTGTTTTCATGGTGCCACCTTGCAGATATTTTGGTGAAAGTCAATGTTACCTCCTACACACAATGTAAAACAACAAAAACAGGTTTGGCTGCATAGTAGGAAGGGAGGATGCAGCCATGCATACACTACACATAGTCGGTGGACAATACCCATTTCCTTGGATCTCGGCACTGGGCTGTCGTTTAATTCAGGAAACATTTATTGAGTGTCAACAGCGGCCGGGCTCTGTGGTGAGCTTGCCTTTAGAGCAGGCTGCACACTACTCTCAGAACAGCAAGGAGAGAGGGGCACCTCTACTTTGTATTTCTATTATTTATAAGAAAAATGAATCACTTTTTAATTACCTTTTTTTCTTGATACATGCACTTTGTCCCCAGTGGTTATGGATCAGGGAAATTAAGATACTTAAAGCTAAATTATTAACAAGTCTTTTACTCTCAGGTAGATTTAAATGTCACTGTTCCTTGGAGTCTATTTAGTTTTGGCCTTGGCATATTCTACCAGGGGTTTTGACCCTATTAGATGTGATCAGTTTAGCAGAACTCTTATTTGCGACGCCTCACCTGCACTGAAGGAGCTCAAGCCCATGGGGTAACCATGCAGCCTGAGTACTGGCCAAACAAATAAGGACACTGGGGAATTTTACCAGGGCCTGGCGAGCAATGTTCGGGGCATTTTAATTACCAAAAATATTAGTAGTTTTCCACTCCCACTACTGTTAAAGCATTTGGGAAATATTATGCAGATATAACTTCAATGTAACTGTTTGTAGCTCCATTAAAGGTTAAATTTGCATAAAAATTAATTCATTAAATGAAAACTGTACTATATTGAGGGTGCATCATTATATTGTGATGGAATAAACTCCACTTCCTAGATTGACAATGAGTCTTAGTTGCCTTTAGATAATGCTGGTAAATAAATATCAGGAGACCCTATTAAAATGAATCGAAAAAGTTAAGGATGTTGAGCCGTCTGTACGCTAACTTTTTGGTTAACTTCAGCTAAGAGAATATGTTGTATGTGTGTATAGTGAAACATATTTGCTGAAATATTTGTTCTTTTAGACTCATGAGATGTAAAGTAGTGTAGTCGGTATATAAGCCTCGGATTTAAAATAAGAACCATGAAAATGAAGATCCAAGATCACAATAGAGAGTGTTAAAATGATATGAACATGGAGACTAGCCTAGTAAAATGTGAATGAGGACATCTGAGGGCCTGAGTGGTTTGCTGTGACTCTTCTGTCACAGGAATCTGCTGACTTAAAAGACATTGTAAGAGACGTTCATAAAACATTTATGTATGTTATTAAAGATTCTCCACGTTAAGAGCTAGGGTATGCATCTTCTAGGTAATTCATTGAATTTGCAGATTCAATTGTGGTCAGTGTAGATTTCTGAAATTTCTACAGTCATTAATAATAACATAGTATTTTTTTAAAGGTTCTTTATAAAAATGCTTCGAGAATCTAAATGTAATTCAAAGGGTAAAACTCATTGCCTGCACGAAACGTAATTGGAAACACTTTTTCTTAGTCCTAGAAAAGATTTAAATGGGTATTTAAGTAATGAAAACAGTACAATGAAAAATTATGGCCTCCTCGGAACATCGGTTATGCCGTTGTCTTCTACTTATACATAACCTTTTCTTGAAATAAAACTATGAGGAGATGCAGAGTCAGCCACCCCAAAACATGTCTTTTGGGATATTGATTATCTTAAGCTGGGTATTTTTTAAGAAAAGAGACTCAGGAAAAAACCTTTGACCTTCCCTCATAACTGCCTAGAAGAATTTCAACAGAAGACCTGCTCCAGGAAGAGACATATTATCACAGGTAACTATTGTCTGTTTAGGGAGGAACCTCCGAGGTCCTTTTGATCAAAGTTCTCTCTGTGTCTCATTGTTAAAGATGGTCCCGGCAAACATTCATTAATTTACCAAACATTTGCTTTCCATCTCCACGTGAATTGCCTTCCTCCCTTAAATCCCAAGCCATACTCCTCCCCCACCTTCCCTTCAGCTCAGATGACAAATAAACCTTAACTGCCCCATCTGCCCTCTCTCATATGCTTACAGAACTCTCATCGACACATACATAATAATTTGGTCATTTTTCTCCTGTTAATGTCTCATGTGAATATGATTATTAGTCCAGCCAGAAGAACTTAGAAGAGTAGAAGGAAAATTATTTTTTTCCTTCCTCACAAGTACAAATACAATCCACTACAGATTTTAAGTCAGCAAGTGATTCTTATCAGGAGATTCTACCAATGTCCACACTTTCTTTAAAAACAATCCCTTTCGCCTTCAGTGGCAAACAAAACAAGCTCAGAGAAGGGTCCCAGACTGATTTCCTCATCGAAGACCTGGAGACTTCTGTGGGTTTCTCATTGCTCTAAAACAACAGAGGCCTGCCTGAAGATTCTCTTTAAGTTTTTTCTTAAATTTTGGAAAGCTCTGAAGGACTGAGAATTTAATGATAGGAATATACTTAGAGATCAGCTAAGAAGTCCAATTCTTTGTCTTAAGCTCCGGGGAGTAACGAGTGGTGACAGCCCTCAAACACAGGCCGTGACTGAACACAGCTTGTCTGGTTGGCTCGTGTATGTCTTTGCCAGAGAGGGTGGTATGTGGACAGCAGTGCTAAAGTTAAACAACGAAAAATAGAGACATCAGGGCCTGAGGTAACTGGAGTCTGAGGCAGGCTGCCCATGAGGATAATAGTCAATTTATTCCATTCCGTGCTTCCCCAACCTTAGTGAGAACCCTCATCAGGCTGAAGTCCTTTTCTGCTGGAGATGCTGACCTGGTGTGGGATGAGAGGGCATCTCCAGAAACAGGAGCACAGCAGAAAAAGACTCAGATGGAGGCAGTGAGGTGAGACAGAGTAATATCTGGTAGTGATTCTCTGCAATCAAAGGGAATGATGAAGGGGAGTTTACACCATTTTGGACACAAGCGATCTATCCTCCTTTTCTAGGATTTAGCTCTCTCTGTCAGTCCTCACCAGTTGCGCTCTTTCCTCCTTTCTGCAGCTTCAGTCACTCTCTGCTGTGGCTCTCTCTGCTCTTCTACATATAAAGGATGTTTAGTAAGAATTTTTCCCCCCTAGCATCACTTTAGGCCAAAGAATTGATGATAATAGAGGTGACAAGCATCCTTCCTCCATTCTAAAGAATGGTACTAGTAACAGCAACTGGCCCTACTGAAAGGGGCTGGCAGCCCTCACTGTCAGCCCAGCAGGTGGACTGCCTTGACAGCTGGGGAGGACAATACCAGCCACTCCCCGCCCTTACTTTCTTTCTCCCCTCCATGCTGCGAGAGGCAGACACTGCACAATGAGTCTGAAGGAGGTGAGGAAGGAGGCCAAGGAGCATAAGAGAAGAGATTGAACCCCTCTCTCTTCCTCCTGTGGACTAAGAAGACTAGGTCAGACCTGAGCTAGGGAGAGGCAAGAAGCATGTTATTGTTTGCAGGATACATGTCTTTGTTTAACTAAACTGTGCGTTTTAATGATTAAAGAAAATGGTTACAATTCTATAGCATCCTAAGCTATGAGTTAAGTCCAAGATAGCATCTAGACGCTGAAGAGGAAGACCCGACAGGAAGTTTTCAACTATAATTAGAGAAAAATAGTTATCTGTTGAATTGTAATTGTTAAGTGTCCAAATAAATCGGTGATTGGCCAGCATAATAATTTGTTATTTTTAAATTTATTTTCAGGGTATTTTGGAATCTTTTAATGGCTAGCTTACTAACTTTAGAGGGGGACAGGTTCCATTCTACTGGCTGTTTGCAAGGTAGAAAGAAGAATTAGGGAGTTCAATGAATTGCATAAAGGAGGAGGCTTTGGGGATCAGTGAGTCTAAATTAGATCTATGGAGGATGGGTAAGGTAGGAGGGCCAGAATTCCATTTGTGTCTAATTAATTCATGCCCCAACTTGCAAAGTCTGAATTAACTTTGACGAGCTAATTTCTTCCTCATTACCAATGTTTGCTAATTGTGTTTCCTTTTGGGATGTCTTCTACATCCCTCACATATGGAAAACACCTCATCCTGTTCGTCACATCTTCCATATAACCTTTCAGAGCACGGTAGTCAGTCTGCACCTCCAAATGGAGCTGTTTGTTTTCTGTTTCAACACTGAACAATATCCAGTCGTGTTTCAGAGTCGTTTTGTTGCTTTATTGCAACTGTTTATTTACAAGTCTCTGTTTGTCTAATTAATGTGTGAGCTCCTTGAGGTCAGGGACATTGCCATATTTCTATTTTGTACCTAAAATTTAATACCATGCTTAGAATTCACTAGGTGCTCAATAACTATGTATAGACTAAATGAAATACAGTCAAAGAGGGACTTTGTCCCCAATTGAGTGGAAACCACATCGGTGGTCCAATGTGTCAGGATACCAAGCAAAGATAAAATTTAGATAATACTGCCCAGAGAGTCCAATGTTTGTTACATAATTACTTTGTTAATCCCATGGAGTTAAATATTATATTATTTCACTGGTTATTGAAATTTAAACAGTGATTCAATTATTAATTGCATGTGCATTCAAATCCGTTTATCTTAATTTGTTTTTTGCTCAGTGAACATTTTATGTGAAACATATTCTAGTACAAGTAGAGTTATATAGTTGAAATTTAAAAAAAAATTACTACATTTGTATGTTTCTTTTGTTCATTGTTTTCTTTTTTCTTTTTGCATTATAAATAGTGTAATATGTTTGTTGAAACTGGGATAGATTTTAATTCTTGATTAGTTCCTTCAATATTTAGACTACTAACGTTCAATCAGTGTGAAGTTAGTAAAGACTATCTTATACAATCACAGTAAATTTAATTATATTCATTGTTGCTTGCAGATAATGTGATTGCTTATATTCAGTTTGTTATATGAAGCATTTATAAGCACTTAGCCATGCAATCAATTGTTTATGTAATAACTATTTTTCAAAAAGTAATTATTTCCACAGTGTTGGTGTGTTCTCTTAAAAATAACACACAATCTCCTTCTATATGTGTTTTGATGGTGAAGAAGTCTAATTTAGGAAACGGGAAACGAATTTGGGAGACATCTGCCTTGAGATTAACTATGACAACAGTTCTTTAAAAATTTGTTCGTGAGGTGTACTTGGTGATATTGAAATACAGCAAGTTTTAGTCTGTTTCTTGGCCGGCCCACATTAGGTTTCAGGTTTGTTGACATGATGGAAATCTTGGGGGTTGAGGGTGGCTACTAAAGTGATACAGACCCTGTAGTTGATTATTGGGCACACCTGGGGTTCCCACCACAAGGTCTAGTTTAAGATGATGTGAGCTAGACATACTATCAGGCAGCACGTGGTAAAGTCTATATTCTACGTTAACCATATTGTTTACTTGTAGTAAGCTACTTAATTGTGGGGGGCTCTGCCTCCAGGGCCCCCAGGCTGCCACCGATGAGATAGGTCTACCAAGACATGATCTGCTTAGGGAGGAAAGGTGGCTGATTGCTCAAAGGAGAAGGGCCAGGAGGCTGTTCCTCAATGGGCTTTCATTGGGTTTAATTTGCATAGGAATACAGTGTGTATACATAAAGCTCATCAATCATTATCAGGTAATAATGATCAAACAATAGATAACATTCAAAGAACTCAGAGGGCTTATTTAGAGTCAGGGTCAGGTAGCTAAAGGGCCATAAAACTTTGGGGAACAAACTCATTTCCTGCTTGGACCCTTATCATTTAATTTGAGGGTATTAGCAAAGTAGGTTTCACAGGATTTTATGCATTCTTTCTTAGGCCTGATCTCCCCAGGGAACCTGCCCTTTTCAGCATAGGGCCACACCCACCTCCAGCATTATTTCAGGCTTAAGGCATTGTTTTAGGTTTAAGTCAGGCTAGGGAAGTAAGGCAGCCAAGAGATTAGGAGACTTTTTGCAGACAGACTGAGGACTCAGGCTGTGTCAAAGCCAAGGGGCCAGGGTCCATCACCCCTCTTTCTATACTCCCCCAAGACCTTCCCTGAGGGCCCCTTTATGACCATGCCTCTTAGGTTTTCCCTCCTTTGAGGAATCTTACTCATTATTGGCTAACTAATCATCTGCCTGGGGTCAAGCAGGGTGAAGAGAAAGGGGGCAGAGGTGGTGCCCCTACAAGGAAGATAAGCTTTGTCTCCTTAGTGGCTTATGGTCCTAAGGTCCTTTACTCAGCCTTAGTCATGAATGGTTATATTTTCAGAAACCAGGTAGGGTGGTTCCCAACACTTAATCATTTCATTCCTCAGGGTCTTCGTTTATAAAATCATGTCACTGTAAGATTGTAAGCTTTTTTTTTTAACTCTATTTATCCCTGGTTCAGAATTAGCATAGATATTACTTTAGTTGGTTAACAACTGGGATTCCTCCTTTTTCTGGGACCCCAGCTAGACTCTAGTTTCCAGTTTTCCTTACATTTGGTGACTATATCACCGAGCCCTCATGATGAAATAAAATTGTAAGTAATGTGTCTCCTTTTGGGCCAGGGTGTGTAACAAACTAGTGTACATTCTGTTCCTCTTTATATTTCCGCTGGTCACCACGAGGATAAGGAAGTGGCAGACTCGCAAGATGGAGGTGACTTGGGACACTTAATCACCATTTGGGGGAAGAGTTACACTTTGATTAAGAATGCCCATTTTGAATTTAGTATGATCAAGAAGCAATTGAGCATTGAATGTCTATATTAACTTATTATTGTAACTAATGATACCACAACTAATAATTTGAGATTTTCCAATTATAAGAAAATGTGTCAATTGGAAGCCTTCTCTGTTTTACACATAGAAAATCCCCAAAGACTCTACCAAAAAACTGCTAGAACTAATAAATTAATTCAGTAAAGTGGCAGAATACAAAATCAACAGTTGTGTATCTATGTACAACTATAACAGCAAAACATCTTGAACTAAAAAATATCTAGGTATGAATAGCCTTAATGGGAAAGCATTTCAACTATGAATAGACAAGTGTTTTGGAAACATAATGTTTGATGTCATTAAAGAAACAAATCTATTATTTTCCAAAAACTACCTTCTCTAAAATATTTACATTTCCTGAAAGCCACTTATAGTTCAGGATGTTAGATGTAACTCTAGTTAACCTAGATGGCAGACTTGCCTTTTAAAAGAATAAAATCAAATGCTCTAGGCTACTACCATGTATTTGTCTCATAAGTATATGAGGACTATCCAGAAGGTATCCAGCCATGTAATATGAAAAATAGAGACATTTATTGAAGAAGATACAAGGTAAAATAAACATTGTACACAGGACAATGATGCCTCAGTCCCCTTCAAAGTAGGCACCTTGGGACCTCATACAGTTCTTCCAATCACCATCAGCTGTCCTGTTGTGTTTTCCTGAATCTTATCAATGGTCCAAAATCTCTTCCCTTTCAAAGGTGATTTTAGTTTTGGGAAAAGCCAGAAGTTGCAGGACACCAAATCTGGGCTGTAGCAGAGATTAGTCACCTGGGTGATTTGATGTTTGACCAAAAAACTCTGCATGAGATGTGATACATGAGAGGATGCATTGTTGTGACGAAGCTGCCAATCACCAGTTGCCCATACCTACGGCCTTCTGAATCATCTGAATAGTTTCTGTGGAGGAATGTTCAAGCTTAATGCAAAATTTGACGTAGATTCATTGCTCTACTCCCTCAGTCATTTTGAATGTGACAGCCACACAGTACATGTGCTCACTCAACAGCATCTACTGCCCCCACTGACTAGTACAGTGAAGTCATTATTCGTGCATGTGCATTCCAGTCTACTCTCCTTGGTTGCCATTGATGTCACAAAAACCATTCTTGATATACTAATAATGGCTGGACTTTTTCCAGACTGACTTCATACGTTTTAATTAACTTAACTATTTAATGTTATTTTCAACAAACTATAGAGCAAAATTTAATGTGATTTAGCTGTAAATTTTATTTATTATGTAGCAGAGTCTGACTAGCAGTGTGAAGAAGCATTTACAAGATGCTGAATGCAGTAACATATACAGAAGATATCAGAAGAGGCTGAAGATTATACTTATATATTACTTTACCAAGGGGAGAGGAGACCTGAAGTCTGTATTTTAAAAAAGTGTGCAAACAATGTTTACAGATGATACTAAGGACGAGCTTCATAGATGAAGATAAATAAATATTCAGGAAATGTAAGGAAGTTCTCATGGCAATTTTTTTCCTGTTGTGAAAAGTGAAAACTCTTAGATGGAAATCCAATTTAAGATACATTTATTTTCATATGCAAAATTGGAAAAGGATATGTGGATTATTTGTAATGTTGCTTTAAAAGGAGACTTAAAAGCAGGAATTCCAAGACCGGCATAGAAATGACAAGAGTTTGATTAAAAATATTGAATAAAATGGGGAGAAAAAAATAAATTTTATATTTTAATTAATTCTTCAAACAGTAGGCCAGAGAAAAATATGGTGGACCTGTCGGAAACTTGAGCTAGAACAGATAATGTAGATTTTGTTTTAATTCTAGTACCCTATCTTCAAAATAAAGAAATGAAGTTTTTATATGTGTGTGTATCACACACACACATATATATACATATGTACACATATGTGTATATGTATGTGTTTACATACATATATAAATGTGGGTGTGTGTATTTGAATATATATATTTGAGTCAAACTGACAATTGCCAGGAAGCAAAATCTCAATGGATTGAGAAAATGGTCTAGAGAATGGCAGTTTTGCAATTTATTTTATATATTACACTCAGAGGAGGAGGAGTAAGGGAGGTTACGTGAAATTCATTGGTGGACATTGGGCAGTTGGGGAAAAGCAATATGGGGAAATCTTTGAGAGGAGATAAAGAGTAAAATGGAGAAACACATACTCGTTTTACATTAATGGGTACAGGCCAGTTAATATTATTGACAGCACACAGAAATGGTATTTGTGCAGCAAGGTAACGATGAGGAGTTCAGTGGTCTCTTGCTGTAGTGGGACATGGTGCCCCTAGGGGTCTGGAAAGAAGAGGAATTACTCGGACATTCCGAAGGCATGTTATCATAGATGCAAAAAGACAACAGAAAGGCTCACAGTAAAGACTGACCTTTGTCAAGGAAGATACCAGCCTAGGACCTGACTCCTGCCATGACTAGCTTTTAGTTAGAAAGTTTCATTTCCTACCATCCTATGTGGCTACTTTTGGTCTCTGAGTTTATAAGAGAGGCCTGGCAATTGCAGTTCTCCCCTGATCTTGTCAGGTATAGTATGTGGCCGCTTTTTCATCCACAGGTGCATACTCTCACTCTCACTCCCTGTCTCTCTTAGCCCACTGCCATGTCATGAGCTGCAAAGCACTGTGGAGAGGACCATGTAGCAAAGAAAGGAGTCCTCTGCTAAGAACGGTGTGAGTGAGGTTAGAAGAGGATGCTAAGACCCCAATTGAGCCTTCTGACGGCTTTAGCCTCAGCCAAGAGCTTGACTGAAACTTCATGAGCTATTATGAGCCAGAGCCACCTGGCTAAGCAGCTCAGAGTTCCTGCACGGCATTTAGGTCACTCTTCCCAGTTGTATTTGGTGTAAACACCAAATTTTTGTTGCTTTTGTTTTCATTTTTATTTTTTTCATTGTATTTTCCCATTACCATTTAGTCCCCTTATATTCTCCACCTCTCAGCAATCACCACACTGTTGTCCATGTCCATGAGTCCTTTTCCCTTTTTGCTTAGTCCCTTCACCTCCTCACCTACAGCCCCCACTAGCTGTCCTCCTGCCCTCCATCTATGTTCTTGTTTTTAATGGCATTCATTGTTTCCAGTTACTAGTACACATGGTTTATAAAGGTTGCAGTTAAGAGTCTGCCTCAACTGTGGAAAACGGTTTTCCATTGCCTGTACTTTCAAAATAGGAAAGTCTGACAAATAGGCCAGAGAAAATATGAGGCAGAAGAGAGTTGTGATATGTCAGTGATGCAGGGAAGTTAAGGGAAGGTGAAAGAGTGTGATGCATTAGCTGAGAAGGTGTTGGAGGATGGACCCTTACCTCAGACAGATAATTGGCTTCTGTCTGTTAAAGCAGGAGCTGAAACCTGTTTCCTTGGTTACAGAGGACTTGAAGCTCAATAGTCAAAAGTAAAATGATTTCAAGTGTGTTTGTTTCATAGCTGAGTGGGCTAAGAGAAAATATCAGCTTTCCTTGTCCTAATATATTCTCTTTATATGACTCTGGTGATGTCAAGCTTAGCGTATTAACTGGCTTGAATCACTGAAACTCAACAGCTGAAGATATTGGAAAATGGGGTGTGTTTCATATGACCTAGATATAAAAATTCAAAATAATGACTGAAGAATAATTCATGGGGAGCATTTATAAGATTAATATGAATTCTTCAGTCACAGTATCGCTGTGATAGTTTATAAAAAATATTTTAAAATTTGTATCAATGATATTGGCATGAAACGAATGAAAAGTTTAGAGCTGAACTGAATGTTTTATCTAAATAGAAAAAGGGAGAGATTAGAAAAATATTACAAAGTGATGACAGATCATATGCATTTTTAATTCTGTTGTGGCAGATGTTGCGGTAACTATACCCTGTGAGTTACGCTGTATATTTGGGACGTCTTCCCAGACTCCCTTAATACAATTAGTTGACCTACGACCTTTATCTCCATGTACATGCTGTTAGACTTTGTGTGACATTGTGACTATTGGTTCCATGTCTGTCTCTGATTGTATGTCATAATATTATCAGCTAGCAAGAACTAAGTATTATTTGTATTTTTTTAAAGTATAGTTGACATACAATATCATGTTCATTTTAGGAATGATTCAAAATTTATATAGTTTATTAAGTGGTCACAATGATAGGTCTGGTAGCTGCCTGTCACAGCACGAAGTTATCACAGTGTTGCTGACTATATTCCCTGTGCTGAACATTACATCCCTGGGATACTTATTTTATGACTGGACATTTAAACTGCTTAATCACTAACACCTTTCTTACCTACCCTCCTCCCCTTGTGCCTACCATCAGGTGATTCTCTGTATCAGGAGTCTGTTTCTCTTGTGTTTTGTGTGTTTTGTTTTCTAGATTCTAGATGTAAGTGAAATTATATATATTTGTTTATCTTCATTAGACTTATTTCACATAGCATAATATCCTCTATGTTGATCCATGCTGTTGGTTGCAAATGGTAAGATTTCATTCTTTTATGGCTGGGTAATATTACATTTATCTATGGATAAATACCTAGTTTGCTTCCATATCTTGGTTATTGTAAAAATTGCTACAGTAAACATAGGGATGAACATATCTTTTTGAATTAGGGTTTTTGTTTCCTAGAAGTGGAATTTCTGGGTTGCTATGTACATCTATTTTAAATTTTTTCAGGGACATCCTTACTGTTTTCCATAGTGGCTGCACCAATCTACAATCCCCCAACAGCGCAGGAAGTTTCTCTTTTCTCCACATCCTTGCCAACACTGACTGTTTGTTGATTTATTGGTGATAGCCATTCTGACAGTTGTGAAGTCATTATGATTTTGATTTGCATATCCCTGATGATTAGTGATGTTGATCATCTTTTCATTGTTCTGTTGGCCATCTGTGTGTCTTCTTTGTAGAAATGTCTATTCAGGTCTTCCCATTTTCTTAAAATTTGTTTGCTTCTTATGTTGAATTGTATGAGCTCTTTACATATTTTGGGTATTAACCACTTATAAGATATATCACTTGCAAATATTTTCTCCCATTCAGTAGGTTGCCTTTTTCTTTGTTGACGCTTGCCTTTGCTGGGCCAAAGCATTTTCTTTGTATCACATCATGTGTGCTTTGCTTGGCACATATTAGGAGATCAGCACAATATTACACAATTGAAAGAAATAAAAAAGATAGAACTTAGAAAAGATAGTGATTTATTAATATATATTTCAAATATATATTACTGCTGTTTGAGACTGCAATTAAGTGATAGAAATTTACAATAGTAGGGAAGTAAATGTTTGATAATATTTTTAATGTTTAAATGAAGAAAGAAAGTAATCATTTATTGCATTTCCTAACAATACAAATCATTTTAAAAGTCAAAATTACCATAAGAATGTTAAACATGGAATATGCCACACTAATTTGACTGTGCATATTGTTTTACAAGTCATTTAAATCTTTTGCAAAAAAACCTACCTTTATGAAATTTTAAAATAGAATTTAAAACCATTTATTTTCATTTTTCAGGAAGTTTTAAATTATTCAATCCACTCTTTCTTTACATATAATGAAATATTTATTCATTTCTCCAAATTTCTAGCATGCCTATTATGTGTCTGGCATTAGTTTAAGTACATAATCTTCAAAACCTAATGCCTGGTATGGAAAACTTTCTGTACTCATGGACCTGACATTTTATTGATGGAAGATATAGAATTAAAGTATGCATGAAATCAAAGAAGTCTTGTTGGGACATAATGCATTTAAGAACCCTAGCAGATTGACATGGGAATGTTGAGAAGCACGGGTATATATTGAGAGATTAGGGGAGAGATCAGAGCTGGAGATAAAGAATTAGTGTGTAGATAAATAATGGTAGTAATGCCCTGGTGTTGGATAAAATCACCTACAGAGATCGTGTCAGAAAGAAGAATAAGGAATAGGAGAGGAAAGACCAGGACAGATCCATGGAAAGAAATGCCGATATTTAGAGGTCAGGCAGAGCAGAAACAAAGTAATACCTGAAAGAGACCATGAGGTAGGATGATACCAAGAAAACAAAAGGGGAAAAAAGGCCACATTTTGCCATGTATAATGTGTATGTTTTTGCACAAATTTTTGAGGGAAAAATAAGGATGCGCATTATATATGGGTAGTACCGGAAACAACTTGTAGCTGTTCTTGTATTTCGCAATTATTTGTTACATATAATGTCATATACCATAATGTGTTGAAAAATAAATACTAAAATCCCTTTATAATAGGAAACACAAGTATCTAAGCATAAATAAAAATAGAATTAAAAATTGAAACAAAATATTTTTCCTGAAAGTTTGGCACAAAACATAGGTGTACATTATACACGGGAAAATATGGTATTTCAATAAGAAGAGAGTAACTTGTTTTGTGAGATGTAGAGAGAACACAGACAGAACTAACCAGCTGTTGGGTTTGAGAAGATGATGGCCGTCGGTGACCCCTGTATTCTTCCTGCAGTTGGTAATAACAGTAGTAATACCACTCTTAATAACATACACCCACACAGTACTTAGGCTCAGACACTGTTCTAAGTGCTTAGCAGGTATGAAGCAATTTAATGTAGTATATAAAACCATCCTATGGGAGTGATGATTGCAGTTGGATGGGCCTGAAAAGAAAATGAGTGATAGTTGTAACATCTATTGCTATATTAAAGAAAAAAGGTACCCCGAAGCATAGTGGCTTAAAAACAGCAAACACTTATTATCTCATCTTCCTATAGATCAAGAATTCAGAAGCACTCAGTTGGCTGGTTCTTCCTTAGGGAGAACTGCTACAGGAAGGAGCAGTTAAGATATTGAGTGGCGGGGGCGGGGTGCAGTGAGCCTGAAAGACTTGTTCTTGTAAGACAGCCCAGTTGGAAGGCTGTTGGCAGGAGGGCGCAGTTCCGGGCACTCAAGACTTCCCACAGGGTGGGCCCAGCAGGGCGGCAGGTACTCCTACACAGCAAGAGAGCCAGTGTGGACAGAACTCTGATTCATTTTATACCATTCTCAGAAATCATACCGTATCACTTCTGCTGCTTTCTATTCATTGAAAGGATGTCAAAAAGAGAATTCCTAAGGAAATTTATGTTTCACCTTTTGAAGCAAAGGTCAAAGAATTTGTGGACACGTTTTAAGCCACTGCCTCAGTGGTGCGGGAGTGGAGAGTGCAGTTGTAGGCAATTATTTTGAGAATTTTCTTTTGAGCAGGGAAGCAGAGAGATGACAGTAACTGAAATGAGATATGGTAAAAGAGGATTTTTTTTTTCATTTTAAGGACAGTATTAACACATATTTTGTGTTTGTAGGAATGGGAAATCAACATGAAGTTGAGAAAAGAGGGTACTTTGCAGAGGTCTTGAGTAGGTTTGGTATGGAAAGGGATCCTCATGGAAAGGACAGATGCTGGTTTCGCGCAGTCAGAGGGAGGGTCGAGCATGGGGATACGGACACAGGGGGAGTGGGATATGTTAGGGTGGGAGAGTGGGGCAATGCTTTCTGAAATAAGCTGTGTTCCCTGGGAAGAAGAAAGGAGTATAGCAGTGCAAAATGAACGGTCAGGAGGAAGGTGCCAGGGATTTAACAAACAAAAAGAGAAATAATGCCTTAGTTCACAGAATAGGAAAATTAATTTACTATGGAAGGTGTAATAGGAGTGACTAGTTTTAGTGAGTGCTCATAAATATAAGTGGTCCAGTCAGAACTTATATTGTGGGATTATGACTTTCTTAAGCTAGATCATTATTACCACACACCTGAATTATTACAATAGTTACCCAACTGGCTTTTTATTCCCCCAGGTTTCCCATGCTACTGCCACATTAATCTTCTCAAAACACTGTTCTGCATAAGACGCTCTAGGTCAAATTAAGGTCTAGGTCAAAAACTTTGTTTCTTCTTGATCTTGAAGGCCAAATGGTTAGATTTGGATTGTTAGTCTTATAATATGTTGTTAGATTGTGTCTCCAACTACAGTAAATAATAGAATGTTTTCCATCAGGCAGTAACTGTTTTGCATTTTAATGACAGCCAGAGCGGTAGGAGAAATGAAATCATTAATTAGTAGCATTTCTTTTTTTTAATTTTTATTGTTATTCAATTACAGTTGTATGCCTTTTCTCCCCAGTTTAGTAGTATTTCAAAGGTAAGGGAAGAAGCTTTTAAGTCCACTAATAATTATATTTAAAAAGAACTAGAAAAAAGTTAGACATAGTGGTTCTCAATCATGACTAATTCAATTCTTAGCATCATCTGGGGACCTTCTGGAAAAGCAAAAAAAAAAGCAGTATCTTGGTTATAACCCGATTAATTAAATCAGATTACCTAAGGAGTGGGCGGTAAAGATCCCTGATGATTTCCATACATATTAACTGAAGAGATCTACTGACATAAAGTGATTAGACTGTTACATGTTTCATACGTTATATGCAATAGGACAAGAATAAATAGGGTAATATTAAGCCTCATGTGGCAATTAAACTTAATACTTTTACTACAAGAGCGTAGGGGATATGAACTAGCTCTGTGTGGCACACTGCAAACAAATAATTACTTTTAGAAATTTCCCTTAACCCGGTATGTACTCTCCTTTGTAATTTGTCTTTGCTGCTCTTCTCTCAAGAGATTCAGTCTATTTCTCTACTTTGATGATTTGGGCTGACCTTTGATTTGCTTTAAACGATAAACTATGGTAGTAATAATATATCAGAATTTCTGAACCTAGGCCTCAGGAGACCTTGCAGCTTCCGTTCTCATTTCCTTGCCTTTCTGAGACCATACTGTGTAGAAGCCCAGGATGTTCTCCTATGGGAGAGAGACCATGTGGAGAGACAGACCATGCTCGTAGCCAGTACCATCCTCCAGACGTATGAATGGAGCCGTTTTGGCCGATCCAGCCTCAGTTGGGCCACCCGCTGACTGCAAACACAGCAGTGACCTGAGGCCAGACCAGCAGAGGAACCTTCCATCACGGCACAGACCAACTAGCCAATCCACAGAACTGTGCACAAATAAAATAGTTATTTCAGCCACCAAGTTTTGCAGGAGTTGTTATACAGCAGTAGATAACTCATACACCATATACGAAACCATTACCAATTTGTAGATGTAATTAAACAACCAGTCAGTTGCAAATACTTCCATGAATTGCTACTGTGGATATTTCCTGCAAAATTGACCTTCCCATCTCCCCTGACCAGCCTAACCTTGTATCAACACTGTATTTGAAACATTGAATATTTTAGGTTACTTTTTAGAACTATTTTTTTCTTTCATTTTGATGCATTTTTCTCATGATTTGTTCCACCAACGTTATTTCCCTCCTGTTATTTTTTTATATATAAGTAAAAGAAGGCAGCCAGAGATGGCCACTCCTGCTGTTCCGGTCATCGCCACCACCGCTGCAGTAACATAAAAATTACCTTGACTGAGCTTTCTCTGTGTCAGAGCACTGCCATGAGCTGGGCCTTCAGCATCTCGTTTTATTCTAATACTCAGTCACACAGGCACTCTAATATCGTGTCCTAAAGAAGAGGAAACCGAGGTTCAGAGTGGATAAATTAACTTGCTCAAGGCCACACAACTCGTAGGTGGCTGAAAAGTGACTTGAAGGAGATTTGATTAAATCCATGCCTTATTTCCCTAACTAGTTTTGAAAGGCATTTGGTTCTACAGTAAAAGCACTTTCATGACATGATCTCCAAATGTCCTGTGAGTTACTGAAAGACAGAGAATGTTGGTCCACTCCTTTATATAGGAAAAGAAAAAATTTTCAGCACCTATTACTGTGTCAGGCATTTTCATATATATATAATCTCATGTATTCCTCATGGATGTCCCACATGGTATGCATCATTTCTATTTTTATGGCACATAAAACAGGAAGACAAGTAATTTCCCAAAGGTTGTATACCCAAGAACTGGTGAGACTGTGCCACACAAACTCAGGTCTGTGGGTCTCTAACCTCAAAAGCTTTCTATTATTCTATGTTTCTTTTTAAAAAAAACTATATGTCTATTGATAACTCTATTTGATTTCTCAGAGTCCTGGTTCTTCCTCACAGCATAAACTGCTAGCAACTGTTACATCCTTTAGGCTCTTCTCTGAAATGTCAGTTCTTCAGGAAGGCCTTTCGTGTTCTTCCATATTGGCCTGGTTTCTTCTGTTACATACAACGAGGCACTTGTCCTTTCTTTTATGCCACACTCCTCATACTTAAAACTTTTTCCATTTCTGTCTGTCTCACTGAATTAGAATCTCCATGAAGATGAGGACATTTTGTCTTGTGCACAATGAAAACCTCAGTCCCAGCAGAGAGTCTGGTGCAGAGTAGTCACCCAATAAAGAGTTTGTGAATTAATGTATGCACTTTTGGACTAAGGACAGGCCTGGTGGATGATGTTTGTGCATTTAAATGGAATATAACTGACGATCTCATAGGACAATAAGAAAATTTTGATAATAAGAGGCAGATAAATACAGATTTGCGATGGGACAATACTTTCAGGACATAAAGGCCATGTTGATGTGAAATTGTGTTTCATTAAAAGCCTTTCATGGTATCCACAGAAAAATTGTAGTTGACAATCTTTTTGCTTGTCCTGCTATCAAAGTGCATATTTTAGGCCATTGCTCTCAAGAAATCCACCATTGACTACAGGTTTATTTTCAGGGACCCCTATTAATAGCAGAAGATAGAAAATATAGTAGGAAAAATAAGGCATTGATGTCATATTGTACTTTTTAAAAAGGAAGAATTAAGGAAAAGTGTATAAAAGTAGCTCACCTGTTCCAGTTAAGGAAAGTAAATCTGATATTAAGATGATTAAATAATTTTTATCACTTTATCATTTGCTGTTATCATTTCTTTTTATCACTTTGAATTCTTGTGAAATAGCAGTATTTAAATGAATAGGTGAGATTTATATCTCTTCATGTCTTAATTATTAATTCTGATCATTAATAAGGTGAGTAAGTTTTCTTTTGGAAGAGGTAACCCACAAAGAGGTAACTTGGAACTAAGTAGAGGACAAATACAGTGGTTTCATGATTCAGGTTCATACTACAACATGAATACTGCATAAAGCCAATCATAAGACATTTTAATACACTCAGAAGTGATTATTTCAAATAAATACATAAATGTGAAAAATATAATCTATGCAAATCTATGTAAATGGGTAGTTATAGTGAATTCGCATATGACATTACTGGATGGATTGCTCAGGGTTTCATTTAATAGAAAGACTAAAGACCTGGGTTATCAAGAAAAAAGTCTTTTGCTCTATTTCAGTTGCTTTAGGATGTTAATATGGTCCAAGATGATCAACCTCTCATTAATCATAATAATTAGGGGTAGATTTACTGAGCATTAGTGTAATTTTCAATCATGTTAATAGTTGTGCAATCCTCTATTCATTAATATAAATGAGGTAAATTAAAACCATGACATTATAAAGAAGAGGCAGAAGCTGTAGGAACTTTCGTGGATCCTCCCTAAACCCCATTAATTTAATTGTAATATGTTGTTTCTCAATACTTATTTTCACTCTATTTTCCATTGTTAATGGTTCTTCAGATTGGTTAATAAGCATGCTAACCTCTTCATTTAAGTGACTGCTATGGTGTGGTCTTAATCATACATACTTAGCTTGTCTCATTACCTTTAACTCCTTCTCACCTCTTCAGTCAACAAACATTTATGGATTAATCACTCATGCAATTTGAAATTTGATATATCAGCACAATACAAAAGAATGGTGAGACATCCAATCTTCCAGGAGTTCACAATCCAGAAGTCATTGTGGACTGAATTGATATTATTATTAAAAATATAAAAGCAATTTCAAAGTAAAAATCTTTCTCTTCATGGTATCCTTATAATTTAATTTATATCTGAAAGATGTCAAAATAAATTCCCTTCTTCATCTCTCATGTTTGTTCGGATATTCTCAGAGAGGACTTTCCTGAAAACACTGCCAAAATTCCACCCCCCTTTAATGATCTTAATCTCAGCTTTTATTTTTTCCCTGATAGCTCTTAAATTTTAGAGTTCATATTTGTTTTTGTGATTATTGCTGTACTTTTCGTCTAGATTATAAACAAACTGATGGTAGCAACCATCACCGTATAATACTGTTTGGCGTATTCTATTTTTTTAATTGTTATTCAGGTACAGTTGTCTCCATTTTCCTGCCACCACTTTCCACCACCCCACCCACCCCCACCTCCCACCTCCCATCCTCAATCCTTCCCCCCTTGTGCTTTGTCCATGGGTCCTTTATATGTGTTCCTCGATGACCCTTCCCCTTGTTGCCCCGTTATCTACCTCCCACTCCCTTCTGGTTACTGTCAGTTCCTTATTTCAATGTCTGTGGTTATATTTTGATTGCTTACTTGTTTGTTTTGTTAATTAGGTTCCACTTATAGGTGTGATCATATGGTATTTGTCTTTCACTGCCTGGCTTATTTCACTTAGCATAATGCTCTCTAGTTCCATCCATGCTGTTGTGAAGGATAGGAGTTCCTTCTTTCTTTCTGCTCCATAATATTCCTTTGCGTAAATGTACCATAGTTTTTTGATCCACTCATTTACTGACAGGCACTTAGGTTGCTTCTAACACTTGGCTATTGTAGGGATATTTTGTTTATGTTTTAAAGATTTTATTTATTTATTTTTAGAGAGAGGGAAAGGGAAGGAGAAAGGGAAATAGCAATGTGTGGTTGTTTTTTGTGCGCCCCCTACTGGGAACATGGCCCACATCCCAGGCATATACTCTGACTGGGTATATAACCAGCGACCATTTGTTTCGCAGCCTGCACTCAATCTACTGAGCTACACCAGCCAGGGTAAGCACTTTGCTATTGTAAATTGTGCAGCTATGAACATTGGGGTGCATAGGTTCTTTTTAATTGGTGTTTCAGGATTCTTAGGGTATAATGCATACATTCTGATGCCTTATTAATATTTACTGGTGAATAAATGAATGATCCACTGTATATGTGGTGTTTATTCAAATAATAAGTTATAGTTACATTTTCTTGAACTTAGAATTGAATATGACCACATTGTCCTTTTGTATAAAAGAAAAACTTGGATTGGACCTTAGAAAGTTACTCCATTTAGTCATAATTTCTTAAAACTATCATAACTTTTGATAATTTATAGCAGAATTTTTTATATTGTATGCAGTAAAAGAAACACTTGAGCCTACAGATTGTATTTTAGTCATATTCACAATGATATGTTTAGTGTAAGTCCAGTTTGTTTAGGATGTCTTCTTGTAAGTATTTGCTTGCATTTCTGGTAAATAGCTATAGGTGAGTAGCATTTCCTACATGTGTGCCTTTATTCAGTGACTAAACTACTGCTGATTATACAAGCAGCTGCTTAAGCTGAAAATGACTGTTTATTTTAGTTTATTAGAATGTGATACTAATAAGACCCAGGCTTTATGTGTGTGCCAATTAGGTTTGCTTTACTCTATAGAACACAAGTGTGTGGGTCACTACACTCAAACTCCATCCTTGGTCTTAGGGATATCACCAACATGCGCTCACCAAATGTCAGGTCAGTGGTACAGCCTTAAAGGAAGTGAAGCAAGTTATTGAGCGAGGCCCCCAGAATTCACTGTGTGATACCAAAATGTTTTTAATTCTTTTTTGTCCCATTGAAGATGTAAGAACACGTAGACATTAAAACCCAGCTTTTACATTTCTCACTTGAGTTGAACTCCAGGATGTAGCAAGTGTCCTTGGAGTGTCTGTCAGATACTGCTTTCATTTTTGGGGGCACTTATTCTAGTACCAAGCTGTGAAAATTACCGAAATATTGAGGCAGCAATTCAGAAAACATAGGCATGCATGAGATTGGAAGCAATTTTATAGACTGCACATTGGAATATTAGGCCAAATAAGATGTAAAGAAACTGCAGTTTTAATCTTCCTCTTCCTTACTGCTTTTGATTTTCTTCCTTTCCCTCCTGCTCCTCTGTGTGCCCACTTTTGTTTCTTCTATGTAACGTTGTGGATTTGGAGATATATCAGTCAATAAGGTGGAAGTGAACAAAATAAGAATTGATTTCTTCTTTTGTGCTCTTACTCTCATTGCCTGTCTCTTTTTATGATTCTGTCTATATTAAGTTGGAGTGTAGGTAAGCAAATATTTTTCTGATCAGGAAATAAAAAAGGAAGATAATAAGAAAGAAGTGGACATTTGTAGGAAGGGAAAGTGAGAACAGCTTCCCTAAGACAGGGATGCCGCATTCCCCTGTGTGACACTGGCCGTGCCAAAGTGTGACAGAGCATGTGTCCTTGACAGTGGGTCATAATGAACTTCACAGTTAGCTCTAAAAATTCTAAGATTTGAATGTATATATAGATAGATGACTTTCCAGCATTATGCCAATGACTTTAGGCATAATTTGATTGCATTTCTAAATTATCAAATTTTAGATTCCTTCCAAATAATATATATATACCCCTAGTATGGAATTTTTTAAAATATGTAAATATTTATACACTTAGCAAGTCTAAATAAATGAATCTGTTCTTAATGCTCTAAATAGGATAACAAGTTAATAACATCCATATATAAAGGGAGAGTGGTATTTTATATAATTAAAATTTAGACTCCATAAAAAAAGTTATATATAATACTGGAGAAAACTGATAAAAGAGTAGAATGAAAGTTAATGACTCTTGCTGAAACTTTCTCTCCAATTGTAAAAGTAACATATGCTCATTAAAGGAGAATTGAACATGGTAAACATATAAGGACTAAATAATCCCATTACTAGTCTTAACCATTATTGATGTTTGTATATTTTCATATACATATTCTTAACTTTCTCAGTATAGCTGTCCATCTATCTCCTTCAGTTATTTATGTTCATTTACTTTTTATATTCATGTATATTACTTATCACACAATTTGCATGCTGTATCTGTGTGTGTGTCTGTGCATACTTTTGAGTATGGTTTCTGCTAGGGGAAGAGTTAGGAGCAGGTAGCAGTGAGAAAAACACCTGACAAAACAGCACTCAGCAGGGTTTGTATCCCAGGTGAAACTTTAGTAGATCTGTGACCTTCATCAAGTTATTTAACCTTTTGCTACTACAATTTCTTCATCTGTACACTAGCGTGGTTGTAGAGATGAAGTGAAATAGTAAGTTTATGGATGCAGCTCAATGCCTGGAGCATCTTACACAATCATTTAATGCTGCCTCTTGTTTTCTACTGACAGCAATAGAATGGTAGGTATCACAGTCAAATCATCCTCTTTAAGAAGTAAAAGGATACAAAAGCTTTACATTAAAGACAACTTTAAATGAGATAATTTCACAGAAACATCTTTTGTAACTATGCCTGCTTACATGTGAAAAATGAGATATCAAGGAAAATAAGATTATGGAAAGATGATTACTTTTATTTTCAAGATAGAAGTTTCAGGCTTTGGCAAAAATTTTTGTCAGCAGAGGAGAGATATGTTACAAATCTGTAGCTCATGAAGACTGGTAGCCCATCTAAGTGACTCTTATAGCCTTTTCCTTTGCCTCCTAAGTATGTTTGGGAGTTTTTATGAATAATGTAGTAAAACTAATATAGCTATCAGTTATGGAGCACTTAGCTATTGACCTGCTGAGCATCCCAAGCACGCACACAGACTTGTCTGAATCACTACTTTCAGCTGACAGTGGTTTTTCATTTATATATGAAGATATCTGTTATTCAAAGGTGTATATATATATGCCACAAGCCCATACATAGCAGCTTATGTACGGGCTTTAGTTTTCTGAGGAAATTCCATACATATGGGCTTATGGTAGAAAAAGCTGAGATATGAGGTCAAAGAATAATAATTTGAACTTATCAGAACAGGAAGCAATGGTAGTATTGTAAAGAAATTGATTGGTTGACAAATTTACATAAAATGATTTTCCAAAACAATCTTTAGTGGGGAGAATTTTAGCTTGATTTAAGGCTGTGAGACATTTTTTTAAGGTGAAATCATTCATTTCACTCCAAAATATAAAATAAAGGCCTCTGACCCGCCCCAGCTCTTTTCCCTTCCCACCCTCATCCTGTACCAGCGTGAAGCCCTGGGGAATCTGTAGAACTCAGGTGAGAAGTACTGGCCCAGGACATCCAGTTTTACTTGGAAAACAGTTACCACCTATAACCAGGAATGACAGTCAAAATATTTAACCAGTAATAGGGCATGAGCACTGACTATTCAGAATATGTGCCAGCTCTAAACACCCTGTAAGGTTCTATGAGTGCATAGGGGCTGGAACTCAGTCCTGCCTATAATCAAGGATTTTACTCTTGGGATATATTACAATGAATGATTTCATTATACATAGTCTGAATGTTAGATTTTTGTGAAATATTAAGAGACTAAGCAAAAGATTGAACATTTATGCAGTTTCAATATGTGCCAAGGCTTATTTTAAATGCTTTAAAGGTTAATTGACACAATCTATGCAGCAATCCTCTGTGGGTTCAATTTTTAGGCTCATTTTGCAGATGAGGAAACTGAGGCAAAGAGAAAGCTGAAATGCAAAGAAGTGAAGAATCTCACACGAGGACATTTTAGTAAGTGGTAGAGGCAGAACTCAAACCAGGAAGTTTGCTTTATAATCCAGGCTCTTAACACTCTCCTGTGCATTGTTTTATTTATTATTTATTTATTTTATTGTTGTTCAAGTACGGTTGTCTTCATTTTTCACCCAACACTCCCCCCGCCCCACACACCGACACCTCCCACTCTCAGTCCTTTCCCCCTTTGGCTTTGTCCATAGATCCTTTATACATGTTCCTTGATGATCCTTCCCTTTCTTCTCCCCATTATCCCCCTTCTCCCTCCCCTCTGGTTACTGTCAGTTTGTTCTTTATTTCAATGTCTCCGGTTATATTTTGCTTGATTTTTTTTTTGTTGTTGTTGTTGTAGATTAGGTTCCACTTATAGGTGAGATCACATGGTATTTGTCTTTCACTGCCTAGCTTATTTCATTTAGCATAATTCTCTCTAGTTCCATCCATGCTGTTGCAAAGGGTAGGAGTTCCTCTTTTCTTTCTGCTGTATAGTGTTCCATTCTGTAAATATAACATAGATTTTTTATCCATTCATTTACGGATGGCAACTTAGTTTGCTTCCAGCACTTGGCTATTGTAAATTGTGCTGCTATGAACATTGGGGTGCACAGGTTCTTTCGAATTGGTGTTTCAGGATTCTTGGTGTATAATCCCAGCAGTGGAATTGCTGGGTCAAAAGGCTGTTCCATTTTTAGTTTTCTGAGGAAATTCCATATTGTTTTCCATAGTGGCTGCACCAGTCTGCATTCCCACCAACAGGGCACTAGGGTTCCCTTTTCTCCACAACCTCACCAGGACTTACTGTTTATTGACTTATTTATGATGGCCATTCTGACTGGTGTGAAGTGGTATCTCATTGTGGTTTTAATTGGCATCTCTCTTGGCTAGTGATGCTGAACATCCTTTTATATGTTTATTGGCCATCTGTGTGTCCTACTTGGAGAAATGTCTGTTCAGATCCTTTGCCCATTTCTGATTGGATTGTTTGTCTTTCTGGAGTGGAGTTGTTTGAGTTCTTCATATATTTGGGAGATCAAACCCTTTTCCGAGGTATCGCTGGCAAATATATTTTCCCATATGGTTGGTTCCCTTTTCATTTTGCTGATTTTTTTTTTTTTTTAGCAATGCAGAAGCTTTTTATTTTGATGAAGTCCCATTTGTTTATTCTTTCCTTTATGTCCCTTGCTCTAGGGGATGTATCAGTGAAAATATTGCTGCATGAAATATCTGAGATTTTCCTGCCTATGTTCTCCTCTAGGACTTTTATGATGTCACAACTATATTTAAGTCTTTTAAACATCTTGACTTTATTTTTGTGTACGGTGTAAGTTGGTGGTCGAGTTTCACTTTTTTGCATGGAGCTGTCCATATCTCCTAACACCATTTGTTGAAGAAGCTGGTTTTACTCCATTTTATACTTCTGCTCCCTTTCTCAAATATTAATTGACCATAGAGACTTGGGGTTATTTCTGGGTTCTCTGTTCTGTTCCATTGGTCTATGTGTCTGTTGTTATGCCAATACCAGAGTCTTTTGATTATTGTGGCCTTGTAATATAGTCTGATATACAGTATTGTGATCCCTCCTACTTTGTTCCTCTTTCTCAAAATATCTGTGGCTATTTGGGGTCATTTATGGTTCCATACAAATTTTTGAAATGTTTGTTCTATATCTGTGAAATATGTTATTGCTATTTTAATAGGCATTGTGTTGAATCCATAAATTGCTTTGGATAGTATGGACATTAGCATCCAGCATGGGCATCTGTTTAGCAAATATAGGGGAGTTGAAAATTTTAAGTTGAGAATTTCCATTTTCTCTTTTTCTGTTTACATATAATTTAAAAATATTTAATTATTTTTAAGGTCAGGTTTGAATTATTATTCTAGATTGAAAAGTAATTTATCCAGAGTTTATTCTCTTTCTGTAACTAATTTTTAAGAGGGAATGTTTGATAATTGAGATTCATAGCTAACAGAAAATCTACTGCAAAGTATATGAAGTAATTTGATAATAGTCAGGTTACTGGTACTTGTGACAATGGGCAGGGAAAATCTGTTAATTTTGATTAGCCATGCCCTATTAATATTTATTTAATGTTTATTTTACAATAATAACAAAAATGCACTGTCATAAATAACTTTGGAAGGTGAATTTATTTTTCCGTAGATAGGCAAGATAAAAGCCTTAAAACTTCACATTAGTCACCCTGGCTGATGCGGCTCAGTGGGTTGAGTGCAGGCCTGTGAACCAAAAGGTCAGTTGTTTGGTTCCCAGTCAGGGCACATGTCTGCATTGCAGACCAAGTCCCTAGTAGGTGGTGCATGAGAGGCAACCACACACTGATGTTTCTCTCCCTCTCTTCCTCCTTTCCCCTCCTTCTAAAAATAAATAAATGAAACATTAAGAAACATATTGACATTAGTATTTAAATATAATGAAACATTTAGTTGTATAGCGTTCTAGTATATTATGAAAACCCCTTATACTAATACTTCTTCAAAGAAAGCAATTACATTTTAGAATCTAAGAGGCTTAAGAAGACCCCAAGAAATGATGCAGTAGTTTCCTTGGAGTTTTCTGTATTTAACGAATTTTGTGTAGATAAATGTTTAATTGATTAAAAAAAAACATTAACCAGAGGTTACCTGATGATAAATAATTTTACTTCCTTTCTCTGCAGGCTAGGAAATATTTCACATGGATAATCGGACGATTTGTTTGTTCTTTTATTTCTTTTTGGTGAAAGGAGATAGAAAAAGTGGGGGGTGGGGATGGCTGTAATCTCTCAGAAGAGATGTTGCCTGTTTAATCTGCAACAGAAAAAGTATGTCTTAGATAGTTTCCAAGACACACTTCAGAATTTCCCAGTGAATTGCTTTTGGCTCTTTTGACCTTTCTTATAGCTCTAATTTTCTTTCAAGAATTTTTTGTTCTCCTCTGTAGTCCTCTATATTTTTCTTATTTGTTCAAATCTATATTCTTCAACTGATCACATTTGCAATAAAAGAATGACCAGCACCTACTGTGATTGAAAATTTTTTGTCTTATACAAACATTTAAAAATTATCTAAATAGCATATAAAATACATAATGATTAACAATCTATTTCAGTTAACTTAAATATATTTGTCTTACCAAAAAAAAGAATATTGCAAACTTAATGGATAAGAATGACACAGCATTATATATGTGTGTGTATACATATATACACATATATAGTGTCATTAAAAAATACTTATATTACTATTGAAATGATACATTTATAGGCTTTTAGGATTCTATAAAGCTTAATTAAGCAATGCTCTGCTTCTCACATTCAACAATCATTACATGGCTCCCCATTACCTTCAGGATAATGTCTAAACTCTTTATAGCCCAAGAAGTCCTGTCTGATTTGACTTCTTGTGACCAGTTTGGCTCTATGTATATGGCCTCTTGGGGCATGGCTCCCTCTCTCTTACCTGGGAGTCCGCAGCCTCGAATGGCTTTTCAACTGTAGTTTAGTTGTTGCCTTCTGACCTCCTCAGGCTATCCAGTTGTATTCTATCATATTATTCTATTTCATTATCTCACTCCTCATCGTATCTTCAAGATTCTTGATGGCAGTAACTGTTTTATTTGTGACTGCATTCTTAGAGCCTAATACACTGTTCCATATAAGAGGCATTTGTTGATTGGGTGTATGGATGAGTTGTAAAATGATGATTATAATGGTAACCTAATTTTTCCAAATCAATGAAGACTTTAACAATTATTTTATTAGAATTTTGAGTAATGAAAAGAAAATTTTCTAATTATAGTATTTAGAGCTAACAAAAATATGTTTATAGGGACACATTTTTATGCATATATGAAGCTTGTTCCTTACAGTGTAAATAACTTCACCTCATTTGGTTATGGATTTAATGTATGTTACATGCCCTTTATTTTTTTAATTAATTAACTGCAGTTTTAATCACATCTATTATATCTAAAAAATTGCATTTTTAAAAAGCTGCAGCTCTCAAAAGTTAGTGAGAAATACACTGATTTTAAACTGTATTTAAAACTGAAGGTTTATTTGAAATTTGTATTCATTAGTTCATAAAAGATAAAAATAAAGCCCTTGGGTAAATTTTAGATTTTGTAAACAAGTCTTAAATTATGACAAAAAAACCTTACTTTTTCTCCTTAAATATTTAAATGGTAAATAATAACAATATTATTTTGGTTTGCCCCATACTCATAGAGAAGACTGTACGGCTGGAAAAGCTTGTTCTCTTTACCCTTCTAGGTTCAGTGGCTGGGGCCCTCAACTCGATAAAAGGCAGATTAACAAGAGAGGGTAAGAACAATTTAACTACATATATGTGGCAGTTTCACAACACAGTGAGGCTCCAGGAGGCAGCCAGAGGATTGAGATGCATGTGCCATTTTAGGTTAAACAAAGGAAAAGCCGTTTTGGGGTTCTCAGGCAAGTTATGGGAAGGTGAGGAGAGGAAACGCAGGGTGTAATATGTAAGTAACAGAGCATTATCTAAATGATGGATCTTGGAGTAGATGTAGGAGAACAGAGTAATTTCTACAGATGTTGCCTTGAGTCCCTTTGAGTAACACCTCCATTGTAGGCTCATCCCTGTAGTCCTAAACTGAGACTATTGATTTAATGTTGCTTAAGTTATTGGCAACCTAGAATATTTTCGCTGTGTCATCCGATCATATTGGCACGATGGTGGGCTACTCAACCATCACTCTGTCGTGTCTGAAATACCAGTTACAATATGCAGTGAACAATTTACCTGGTGTACACTACGGGTCTGGAGCCAAAGAAAAGGGGTGAGAAAAATGAAGCTTTGTGTTTCATAGGAAATAAATATCATTGTCTAAATCAATTTAGAAGGTTTCAGTTCCAAGAATATTAGATATATATATATATATATATATATATATATATATATATATATACATATATATATATATATATAGCTGGAAGGTTTTTATAGAAGTTCTATAAAACAAATTAAATAAAGTGAGAGATTGATTTTTGGAAGATAGTTTTAAATAAGGATAGGTTTTTAAGATTGTATATATGGAAAGTTGAGAGAAACTTTTTAAAGTTGCTAAATCAGGAAAAAACTGGGTTGTATAAAGATAGGATAAAGTTTAAAAGCTCAAGACTGATATAGGCATCATATTCTATGTACACAAATGGGTTTTCACTGCTGTCTTGTTAAATCAGTGGCTCTTAACCCTGTTTGAATATATGAATTATTTTGGGATTTTTTAAAAACAATGCTAGTGGTTGGCCCTATTCCCGGTAGATTCTAATTTGATTGGCATGAGCATCCAGGTATCTGTGTTGTTTAAATCTCTTCAATGATACTGTTCGCAGTCAGTAGCAAGAGAGACTACTGTAGAGCTTTTGTCAACATGCAAGTTGCATTGCTGCACTTTATTCGACAATTACATTCTGACAACGTAATGTTGAGCAACAGCATTACAGAATCTTGTTCACTGTACAATTAGCATGTTACAATGAACACAAATGAGAGCATTTGTGCACATACTATACACAAATAATCAGTTTCTATAATATGCTACACGAACTTTCTTTGCTGAGATGAACAAAATCTTTATTGGGGAGAAAAACACCCCTTCAGATTTAGGGAATTAGTTTTCTGGAACAGAGAAGCACAAAAGTAATTAATATTTTTCAATTTACCTTCCAGTATATTTATTCTCTATTTATTCAATACATTTTTTATTGGGTAGCAACTATGTGAAAGGTACTTTTGTAAGTGCTTGGTGGTAGAATAGTGAATAAAAGAAAAATTCTTGTTTTCATAGAGCTTACGTTCTAGCTGTGAGGATTTAAAATTCATTTGAAATTTAATATTATTGTTTCATTTCCTTTTGTATTTCTTTTTAGATTATGTACAAATTTGTATTTTGTAATACAAAGTGCCACAAAACTTTTCAAATAAATATTTAAATTTTAAAATTGAATCTAATAAATATTTAAATTTTTAGTAGCAATCTAGATAATGCTGTGATATATCAAAATTATGAAAATATTACAAGAATGACAGATAACTTAGCCATGTTCCTGACATTCACATTTGAACACTGAAACCGTTTAATTGTTCAATGATGTAGGAGAAAATAGACTTGGAAGCTTTACTTATATTTATGGAAGTATATTCTTTTGAGTCATTTCAATTTTATTCACTTGGCACATTATTTAAACTTTGTAGAAGCACATCAGCTGCCATTTAGTACAATCAGATATGTCCTGCATTCTATTCTAAAACTCATCACCCTATATGCAAAGTTACAAGAAGCTGGAAGACAGATGAAGGAGAAAGAAGCCAGAAAAGAATAAACAATTAAAATATGCGTCCGTATGGAGCTAGCAGTCATAAAGGCTGTCCTTGAGAATATGTTGATTTAAAACAGTAGAGCACAAGCCTTATTGTTCACTTGAAAGAACAGACACGCAATGATCTTTACCATGAGTTAGTATTATGTTTGGAAGGAAACATTAGCATTCAAATTAAGTGCCATGTGTAAGATTACTGTGTGGTTTTGCACATGACTGAATAAAACCTCCAGGAAAGGCAACATCTGTATGAATGCAGGGCTTCTAGTCTTGTTTTTCTGTACATCTTTATCGGGCAGTAGATCTGAGCTATTGAAAAGCAATTAATATTAAACTTGAATAAATGCAAATTATAAAATAAATGATAGTTTACTAAGCAATACCACAGCAAATGGCGTAGTTTCCTAGAATGATCTGTTGGAACAATTAATTTGGATATCTAGTGACCTATTAAAATCTAGTTCAAGGTTTAACAAAGTACACCTGAGGATTTGGCAATGAATATGATGCACATTTATTTAAGCACAGTTAGGATTTATGATTGTATTATTTCTATAGTTAGTGCTCTGATAACCACTGTTAAACTTGCTGAGTTTGACCTCCAACTCTTTATGGGTGAACTTGAAGACTGCATTTTCTGTTATTGTGGAATAAGAACAAAAAAAGTAAGGATCAGTTGTGATAAGATCATTGCTGATTTGAAGAAATGTAATTTCTTGGGTTTACTAAAAATGAACTGTTCAGGAAAGTTTTCTGTTTCCAAATTCAACAAATATTTTAAACTCACCAAGTAATGCATATTTTTTGGTGCAGATAATATCTAATACTGGTCAAGATGTTCTTACACATTTTTATTTACTGTACTCCCATTTATACTAACCCAATGAACTTTATCCTTACTTTTAAAAAAAGTAACTTATTTTGGAGACTTGATTTTTATCATTTCTGCTTAATTTCTTACAGATTATTCTTTAAATTTGAAGTAGGTGCTTAAATTTTTTAATGGCTCTGAAATAAGAAACTTCTGAAAATTTTTTCTTAGAAAAACTGATATTCAAAGTATAAAAATTATGATTTGCTTTTAGAAACTGAATAAAATATACTGATTAAAGAGCATATTAGTTCACTTTGGAATGACAGTAAATAGGATTATATCAAAATCTAGTCATCCATGCCTCAAAGTATCACCCAACAGAGAAATATATCTTTGAACATAAAACTGTAGGAATTAGATGTTTTTTTAGATGGGCATGTAGAGAAGCAGTAAATAAACAACTCTGCCTTATTTTATTTGAATGAAATGTGTTGGGTCTCTGGGACTCTTTACTGTGTCTTGTATTTTTTTTCTAGTCCAGTGTCTTATGCCAGAGAGGAAGAGAATGGGGCCTATACAGAACACGAAGAAGCTTTAAAAGCAAACAAACAAGCACAAAACCCCACACATCTGCATTCTCTTCCCCTAGGGGAATCTAACTGGGTTGGGAGAGAAGGAGATCAGACATATTTATTTTGGCAAAAGCAAACAAACCCTCCCTCCCTAACCTTTCATGTTAAGAAACCCTATGATGAGAAACAGTAAAAGCTATAAGAAAGAAATAAGTATATTAAGAGAAATTCTAAAAACAACAACAAAAAAACATGATGAGGATTCAAAGGGAAAAATAAGAGTTTGTGCTTGGAGACATTAGAAGATATTAACATTCACTTATTATTATTCAACATTTTTTTCTCCCTACTATGAGCCAGGAAGGGATAGATTCTGGGGATGGGTGGGGTGCGGGGAGAAACTCACACAAATATGAGTCTGTCTCAGGGACATGAAGAGAAACTTCCATGAGAACAGATGCTTGATCTGCTTCTGTTTGCCATCCCCAAACCCCTTAACCATATGCCCAGACAAAGTATAAAATTGCAATTGTAACAAATGTAATGGGACTACACCCGAGAGGCTGATATATAAGGGAATTGCCCAAGTAACAAAGATCAAGGGTGACTTCTCAGAGAAGGTGACTCAGGTGGCCTTCCTGAAGAAAGCTTCATTTTTGCTGAGGATTCTTGTCTGAATAGTAAGTATTAGGATATTGCCTGCATATAAAAGCATGTGAGTCATTGTTATTAAGAGATGAGGAAAATAAGGAATTTAAAAAATAATATGTGTATTAGTTTCCCAGAGCTGCTGAAACAAAGTAACACAAACTGAGTGGGTTTAAAACAACAGACATTTTATTACAGTTCTGGAGGCTGTAAGTCTAAAATCAAGATGGTAATACAACATCTTCTCTTTACTGAAGACTCTAGGGGAGACTCTGTCCCATGCCTTTCTCTTAGTTTTTAGTGTTGTCAGCAATCCTGGGCATTTCTTGCCTTGTGGACGCATCATTCCAGTCTGTCTCTGTCATTATTTGGAGTTCCCTTAGTATGTCTCTGTTTCTGTGTTCAACTTTATCTCTTTTTATAGGGCATCGGGTTTATTAGGTTGTGGGCCTACTTACTCCAGTATTACCTCATCTTAAATTGATTGCATATGCAAAGACTATTTTTTTTAAGATCTTATTCATTTATTTCTAGACAGAGGGGAAGGGAGGGAGAAAGAGAGAGAGAGCAACAGAAATGTGTGGTTGCCTCAGACACACCCCGTACTGGAGAACCTGGCGCACAACCCAGGCATGTGCCCTGACTGACTGGGAATCGAACCAGTGACCCCTTGGTTTACAGGCCGGCTCTCAGTCCAATGAGCCACACCAGCCAAGGCTGCAAAGACTATTTCTAAATAAGCTCATATTCACAGGCTCTGAGTAGACATGAATTGGTGTGTGTGTGTGTGTGTGTGTGTCTATTTATAACAATGTGAAACCCAGAAAATGGCTAAAAATAAGAGGTTTATGTCCAGATCTTTCTTTGCTGTTCTGGTAACTGCAAATAATATTTGGTTTGATGTTCATGAATACTTGATTCCAACAAAATTTGTATTAAAGGTTGGCTGAGTGCTGTGAAGGCTTTCAAAAGAAGAGGGGGGAAAGTACTGTGAGTATAAAATCAGAAGCAATGGTTCACTTAATATTCACCTCTCCGTAGCATTCCATATCTTTAAACATTCTTAACACTTTAAAATGTAACAACTGATGAAAGAAGGTGAAGGGATCAAGCAAAAGGAAAAAGAACACACATATATATAGCACATAGACACAGACAACAGTGTGGTGATAGCTGGAGGGGAAGGGGGAGGGGAGTAGGTGGGGGCGTGCAACGAGGGGTAAAATAGGGGTGGAAAGAGACTTGACTTTGGGCGATGGATGCATGATTCAGTATGCAGATGATGTTTTACTGAGGTGTACACTTGTAACCTGTGTGTTTTTGTAAACCAATGTAACCCAAATACATTCAATGAAAAAAATGTAACAACTGATAAGCCAAATTAATCATATATTTTTATAGGTTCACAATGACAATTTTTAGAATAAGTACCTCATACACACATACACATGTATCAAATTTTGCTTGACACTTAAATTTCTGAATTTTTTATTAACATTATAAGTTTTACTTCTGCTAATTATACTCTTCCATCGTTTTAGGGATCAATAAAACATGAAAAAAATTGAAATGGCACAGACCAATATGTAAGATATAGCAAAAATGGGTGGTAATAGAAACCAGTCAGCTATAATTTCTTCTATACAGTGGTAGAGAAAACCACAAAATGTAGATCTGCTGATGTAAAACTACAGGATTTCATCTGCAGAGTGATGACCCAGTTGTTCTTCGGTTAATATAAAGAAAGGCAATGTGAATTTTATCACCAGGTTGTGATTTCATGAACTTGAGTTAATTTCAGTTTAGAAATTATAAAAATTTTAACTTAATCAAAAGATAGATCTTATTTTTAATATCTTATTTTTCTACTAATTACATTCTTAATTTATATAATTCATAATGTGTTTGTTTAATTATCTGCTTAAGCTACTCAACTATTCTTTTCATGGTTTCTTTATAACATGCATCACTTATTAATGGCAAGCACTGCTTAAAAGTTCCTTTTGCCCCAAACCTATCAGATGTTAGGAGCCAGAGTGAGTGGTGATGCTTTGACTGTGTGCTTCAGAGTTTGCATTATTCTATAGCATCTACTGGTTCTGGCAGTTTAAGGACAAAGTGTAAAGGCAGAGAGGAAAAAATAACTGGAAAACAAATGACAAAAAAGCATGATGACATGGTACCTAAAAATGCATCATTTTCTTTTTAGTGACTATTTCTCAGATAAGTCATTTTAGATGAAATGATGTAGCTAAGCCAATTGGTTAAAAGTAAAAATGATAGATTATTATTTCTGTCTCCAATGTTGTAATGGGAGTAATCTCCTTAAATTCATAAATGCATTTTTATTTTATTAGTTTAGAAAATTAAAAATTTATCTCATGAAAATCGAGCTTATAACTTTAAAGAATCCAGCTTTTGTCTCTCAAAATAGAAAAACTTCCACTAACCTTTTTATCCTACTGAACAAATAGATCATTCACGTGGAGAAAGTTGTTTGTGTTGGTTTTCCTGTTCTTTTGTGTTGATGAATTGCAGGATTTTCAGACCCTGTACTTTCATCACATAATTTTCTGACCTCAATTATACTTCTCAGAATACAACAGGTAATGAGTAATGGAATTGTTCATAGGGCTTTTCTTTTCTTTCTTTTTTTTTTTTTTATTTTGTTCATAGGGCTTTTAAAAGTTGCTCTTAAAGAATGAGATAAAAACGTATTACAGAAATTTCTACTAGGTCACTTGTTTTTGGCCAAGTTGCATATCAATTGGGATTTGTAAAATCCATGATTTAAATCTTAACCTTTAAAGTGTTCATATGTTATGACAGAAAACAACACTAGTGAAAAATGTAAAGATGTAATGGTTTATTTCAAAATCTAATAATAAACGCTATCTGGATTACTTACGTAATCCAGAAAAGAGGCAGTATTTTGTGATTGTTAGTAACATTTAAAAACATATATATTGAACTAGAGATGCTTTTAGTTTACTCTGTGTTCTGAGACGAGGGGGGATCGGAAGAATTGGGAAGGAGGACAGGGCACGGAAGATGCAGTTGTCCATCACACCAGGGCACAGCAAGTAATTTTCTTTGTATTAGGCCTGCTAAGAAAACCAGATGTATTTTATAGTTTTTATGCAACATAAATGCTGTTGACAAATCTTTAATTAAATAGCTTGATTTACCTGTACTTCCTGTTTTCTTTCTAAAATGTACTGAATTCAGTTTCCAGCACCTGGAACGTTTCAAAGTTGCCTATCTGGGCACACTGCTCCCTTCTCTTGAGATGAATGCCTACCACCTATTCACCTTATTGAATATCAGCAGAGCCCTAATAATTAAGCGAGCTTATTCTAAAGCCTGTTTTTTTTCCATTGATTTTTATTTGTTCCCTAATCAATTATCGGCAATAGTGGCAGAGAGATAAAGGCAACCAGTAGCAAAAAGAGAGACGTTAAATTAATAGAAGACAAAAGAGGTAGATATAAACAAAAATCAAAAAAGAAAGATAGTAAAAAAAATGATGTTAAAGGTTAGTGAAGATGACAGAGCCGGTGTGTTTAATTATATTTCCTTGCATTAGGATCATCTTCGTGCTTTATACTTTGGCATCATTAAAGTTCTAGTCGTCATGAATGACATCATTTGAAAACTGTTATTTTTATTTTTAATTTTCAAAAGCAAATAGGTATCTGGGTATTGTAAATTATTACTTGATTCGTTTTGTAAAAATAGTAGCTAACATTTATGTTGCACTAACTACAGGGCAGTCATTATGCTTTGTGTATCATGCATACGTTCATTTGATCCTCACAACAACCAATGTGAATGCTCTGTTATTACCCCATTTTACAGCTGAGGAAACTGAGGCAGCCGAACAAACACTGGGGCCTGTGTCCTGGAAACCTCTATCCCCATCCCGCCAGCTACTGGGGTTGTTTTTGATACTTCAGATTGCAGCCAACATGCTATTGTAGATTTTGTTGTCTGGGTCAAACACCTCATTTGACACCTACAGAGACTCAGCTTCAAAGAGAAAAAAAGACTTCCTTTAAAGGGTGTTCAACCTTCTGATGCCTCCCCACACTGGAAGGAGAAGAGCTGTCTTGGACCACACATTAAATATACAAACACTAATAAAAACTGATGAGCCAAAAAAAGGTTTTAAGTAAATTTATGATTTTGTGTCGGGCCGTATGCATAGTCATCCGGGGCCGCATGCGACCCGTGGGCTGTGGGTGGGACAGCCCTGCAAGGCCTTGCAGAAAACAAATCCAAAGGTTTAACTGAGCTTCCCCATCTGTAGTTCACTGTCCTCCATCACTGAATTTTGGGACAGGTCAACAGAACTCTAAACAAAACCTTGACACACTTTAACTTCATATTCAAAACAACATTACTATTGTCCATTTTTAGCTTATATTTTCATATTAATTCTCAAGATAATCTGCACGTTGGACCAGAATTTGCTAAAATATCTAAAGGTGAAACAACGTTTCAACATAAGGAGTCTCTTCTTCGATCAGAACTTACAATATACTATACATCCCCATTGCAGGCAAAATCTTTACTTTAAATCCACTTATATATGTAGGTTATAACTAAAAGCCTGTCTTTGAAACTATCATCAAATTGTATCTGCTTATGCCAGCAGGGATGAGGAATAACCACCTATTAGAAATAAAACCGTGCATCAACCTGTAGAGATACTGAAATATTACAAGAAAATCTAATACCTATAGAGTTCATCCAGCCTGATGAATATCAATTTAAAGACTATAACTTTGTGACTGTAAACAGCCAAAACATTTAATTAAATTTTTTAAAAATAAAAATGTAAACAAAATTGCTGTTTATAAATTTACTGCTAGTTTTTCAGTGTTTAAGGAGCTCAATCTCCATTTTTGAACTGGAGCAAAATAATATGCAGATAATGCATCCACTCTGTTTTGTGTCTAGAAATTTCACATAAATGTAATATATTTTTTTTCAGTCCAGCTGTCTGATATTATAAAAGTTTTCTAAAACTAAGTTTATTAACCTTAAAAAGCAGACCAATGGCTCTAGCCAGAAGAATGTTATGTTTAAAAGGTAAATATTTTCCAATTACTTCTACAAAGACTTACTTGTTGAATTGTCTTTTTATACTGTACATGCTTTACTCAAGGAGTCTTGGCCTTGACATTCATTAGATTTCTATGGAATATTTTGGTTTTGTGCACTCCAGTTTACTGAAGAAAGCATACTTTTTGCAATGCTTACTCATAAATGCATTAGTTATTCATGTAATTACACCTTAATTAGTGTCACTGGACACAATATTTCCTGATATTAAAACAGTCAGGGAGTTTTACATTTGGAAGTCAGCCTTCTGAATTGCACCTTATAAGCACTCAGGGTGCCATTGGCTAATTAGCTACAGACAGTGCGTGCATAATGGTGACTGAGGGTGTTCAAGCCTTGGACACAGACATTTTTCCATTTTAAAGTTACTAAACTATTACTCTTATATATAACTTTTTGCTTCATAAGCTTCCTCAGATTTTGCAGAAGAATGCAAAAATGCTTTCTCACTCCAAATGGAGAACTTCTTGTTTTAGACTTAATTACCTTTCACTGATATGTCAGATAGGTGTATTTGAAAAACATAAAAATAACAAATTAGCTGTTAGCTCAGAAGTCAGCTTTCACCAGAGGATCTAGTACCTATTAAAAGAAATATAAATTAATCTTCCAGTTCACTGACCTCCAGTCATCTAAAATATGTAATATACATAAACTTCAACTTGTAGCTCAGTTCAGTTCCACACTGCATTTATTGACCAAGTTTTATGAGCCAGCTTCTTTGTTAAGCTCAGGAAACAGAAAGATAAATAAGGTATGATTCCTGCCCTTGAGGAGCATTTAGTTCATCAGGGAAGACAGATCAATACGCACTTAATGTCAATACAGTGTGGAACCACAGTAGAAGTATATGCAACCCTTGCTTAGCCTGAGTATGCCATGTGATCTTTTTGAAAGTCTTGCTAAGATTCTATAGATCAGGAATTGGCGAACTTTTTCTATGGAGGGCCAGATAGTAGATACTTTCAAGTTTTCCAGACACACGATCTGTCACAACTACTCCAATTCTCTCATTGCAGCTCAAGAACAAACTTGCAAAATATAAAGTGATGAGAATAAGCTACCTCTAACCCTCTGCTATAAATAATCAATAGGTATTACCATTAACCTATTTACCCTTCCCATCACACGCACTGTCTTCATTCTTTTTCCTCTATTCTCTCTGTTTTCTTTTCATTCTTTTTTATTTTTCTATGATGAGTCAAAACCAGAATCCATAATTATAGTTATGTAATTACAATTACATCAGTTATGCTGATAGCACTGAAAATAAAGAGATGCCAGTACCTTGTTGCATGAGCAAACCATCCGTAATAACAGCTAGCATTTAAAACTTTGTATGTAGGCCATGCTCAATTACAAATTATTAAATTCTTAAAACTACCTGCTGTGGTAGATATCATTTTCCTTTTATATGTAAGGAAAGTAGGCCTTAGGAAGGGGCAATGATTTGCTCAAGACTGTACAGCAGGCAGAAGACATGAAGCGGTATGCTAATTGTGCTATGTCATAGCCATGACCTTTAAAACACGGCAGCGTGCACAGAAAACTCAGCCCCATTTATGGAATCAATAGCTAGGGTGACCAATCTACTCTTCCTGGTTTGTCTGGGACTGGGGGATTTCCCCAGACAGGAGACTTTTAGTCCTAAAACTGGGAACATTCCCGGCCAACCAGGATAATTTTGTCACAGTCAATAGTCCAGCTCCGATTTAAGTGCTTCTTAAACTTGGAATCGTTTGGAAATCTTGTTAATCATTCAGATTCTGTGTAGAGCTGCTTGGGGCCTAAGACTCTGCATTCCAAACAAGTGCTCAGGTGATGCTGATGCTGCTCAGCTGGGTTTCCACTCTGAATAACCAAGTACCCTTGTCTAAACTCGGTGCTCTCCCGGACCTCATCAATCGAAATCTGCTTTTTAACAAGATTCCCCATGTGATTCACACATTCAAGTTTAAAGAGCTCTGTCCTAGTCCATATCTGACTAGGGTAGGATAGCCTTTCCTTGTGCGCATTTCTCCTGGCGTATGTGAGCCTTCCCGAGTACAGCCAGAGTTGCGCTGCTCCTTTCACCAGTCCGCACCGTTTTACTTTTCTGGGGATCCTGATGTCTCTGCTCTTACATGTTTACCTACTGGCCCATTCTTTATTTTTCTTGATACCCTGCAACTTTCTTGAACCCACTTACTTAAGCTTAATGTTGAGTGTTGATTTCTGTGGCTATTACTCTATAAAATAGAAGTATCCCATTTGAAGAAATCAGATATTCAACATTAAAGGAGGTCTTGAAATTATTTACTTTCAATTGTAAAACTATCTATCAGAACATAGAATATAAGTTGGGACAATAGAACAGAGAAAGACTAAGTCAGCCTGGGGGAAATGGCGAATCTTAAAACACTCCTACTGAGAAACGCTGTGACTTTGGAAGCTGGGTTAACACTTTCACAACATGTATTGGTCAAACTGACATCTGAGAAAATCACCATTTTAATAGTAAATTAGAAAGGGCTTTTGAAAAGAAATGTATATTTATAAAAATAATTTGGTATATACATTTCATTTTAAGTTTAAGAAATCAAAATGGTCATTTTTGCTTTGGTTTTAAAGAAGTCTTGGGGTTTATTTGGAAATAATATTGCTGCCATAAGGCATCTTCAACATTTAAAAATTATGTTTCCTAAGTTAATTTATGAGATGTTCCAACAGCATTTGGCTAAGAGCAGGAAACTGAGTTCCCAATACAGCTTGAAATATCTACTGTGGTTAAAATGTTCAAGGTAATAGCCTTAAATACTTCCGATTGCTCTGAAAATAAATCCTGTGCTTCCAGCTTGCTAGGCTCCTGCTCCTTCTCACTCCTTATCTCTGTACATTATTGTTCCTGCCTATAATGCCTCGTTCTTTGTAAAAAACAATTTTTTTTTCTATTACAGTTTACAGTCAATAGCATTCTCTACTAGCTTCAGATGTACAGCGTGGTGGTTATACAATCACGTATTTATAGGTTGGACTCCTCCCCTATATTTCAAGTACCCACCTGGCCCCATACATAGTTATTACAATATCAGTGACTATATTCCCTATGCTGTAATTTATATCTCTGACTATTATCTAACTACCAACTTGTATTCCCTAGCCCCCAACTCTCTCTTCTGTCAACCATAGCGTATTCTCTGTGTCTATGAGTCTGTTTCTATTTTGTTTGTAAATTTTGTTTTTTAGACTCCACAAATAAGTGAAATTATATGCTATTTCTCTTTCTCTGTGTGACATACTTCACTTAACATAATATCCTGTAGGTCTATCCATGCTGTCACAAAAGGTAAGATTTCATTCCTTTTTATTACTGAGTAGTACTCCATTGAAAACTATGGATATGCACCACTGCTTTTTTATCCCCTTGTCCATTGATGGGCCCTTGGGCTACTTCCATATCTCAGCTATTATAAATAATGCTGCAGTGAACATGGGGGTGCACATAATTTTTCAAGTAAGTGTTTTGAATTTCTTCAGATATATTCCCAGAAATGGAATTGCTGGGTCATAAGGCAGTTTTACTTTTAATTTTTTGAGGAATCCCCACACTGTTTTCCATAGTAGTCACACTAATCTGCATTCCCACCAACAATGCATTACATCTAATAAGGTGTTAATATGCAAAATTTATAGAGAACTCGGACAACTACATACCATAAAAACAACCTCATTAAAAGCTGGGCTGAAGACCTGGATATACACCTCTGTAAAAAAGACATACAGGTGGCCCACAGACAGATGCAAAGTTGCTCAACATCACTAATCATCAGAGAGATGCAAATTAAAACCATGATGAGATACCATCTCACACCTGTTAGAATGGCCATCATCAATCAATCAATAAACAACAAGTGTAGGAGAAGATGTGGAGAAAATGGTGTGCCCTTTGATTAGGCCTGTTTGAGACCGGAAGCTCTTTGAGGCCTACCGAAAATCCTCCAGTACTGTGGAGCTTTCCAAGAAAACGCCAGTCATCCTGACAATCGCTTCCTCTGCGGTCTGGTACTTTCACCTCTGCCACACCTCTGATACCTCATTTTGGAGGTGAGTGGTCTTTCCTTATTTCCTTGTTGTTTGTCATGAGTAATTCTTGTCTCCATGAATGGATCAGACTTTTCTGATTGTATGAATGGTATCTTTTATGTCTCTGAGTCTTACCGAACCCAGAACTGGACACATAGTAGATGTGCGATAAATACTTGTTAAATGATTCATTTGACTTGAACATCATTTAAAATCACGTGTGTCATTGTGTTGCAGTTCTGTGGGATGTTGTTTACCCTGGGGCTTTCTAAAGCTATTTAAACTTGCCTGTGAATACAGCTGGTGGAAGGCATTTTTGTTTATCTGTTTTTATTTCTTCCTGGCAGAGCATAGTTCTTTGTGGCTGAGAGTTTGAGGTAGAAGGAAAGCAGAGACCAAAGGCATTTCATCTCCTTGCTAAGTGTATAGGGCCTTCGGGGCTTTTAGCAGGCACCTCTAAATCAGTTGAACAGATATTTCACTAAAAGATGGGATGTAGTTTCTGAAATATTGAAAAGTTTCTTTGTCAAGTTGTTATTACTGTTTGCATTTACATTCAGCAAAGCACAAAGCATATTTGGACACATTTTTATTAAGCCTTTACTTTTTGGATTCTGTGAGCATATGGCTTATGCATTCTTATGTGTGTATAGCTTTGTGAGGATGAGTATACCAGTTTCTTATATTATTTAATTTTTACTTTTAACACAATTCATTTCATCAGTGTAAAATTTCTATTTTAACTTATTCATAATTACTAAAAGATGTTTAACTTTATACATAACCCATTATCTTGGAAAGAAAATTAGATTCTGAAGATAAATAATCTATGAATACAAATTAAGCATTCTGTGATCCCTCTTCACTCTTCCAAATCATGTATTTGCCCAGTTAATTTCTTTTACAGGTTATGAAATCTTACCATAGGGTTGAGAAAATGATAGTGCGGGGTGGGTAACCTTTTGCGTGGCTAGTCAAATTTAGATGAACTTACAAGTTAACCAGGGTCAAATTGAGAGTTAAAAGTAAGCTGTCTTAGACCAGAAAAGCTGGTAGAAGTGAAGTGCTAAAAATAGATTTGCCCCCTAAGTTGAGGAGAACATGTGAAGTGGACTCAAGTGTAGAAAAATCTCAAGGAAGAACAACCATACAAGCTGCCTAAAGGCAGCTGAATAGAGTTAGGGAGATGGAGAATGAAGTCTAGGGTGACTATCCAGGGCATTTATTGACAGGGCCAAGAGATGGTATCCAGCTGCTTCTCATGACCATGGTTCCTGGGGCTACAGGTTTAGGGTGTCTGAGATGAGATTTGAGATACTTTATTTTGGAAACACTCACCCAATAGATTCAGATCAACAGCTAAGCTTGGAAAGTACTGACTTCTCAGACTTCAGGAGACTTAGCTCCAGGCCTATTTTGGAACCAGGAATTCAGACAGAGGTCTCCTAGACTGACTAAAGAAAATCAGGTAGTCTCCCAATATGCCCCTGTCCCCATAAAAACAGATCTCTCATGGTGGTGGTAGCTTTGTGTTCCACTTTGTGGAGTTTGGGCTTTCTCCAGTTTGTGAAGGAAAGTCCCAATCTAGGGTGGGCTTTCAAGCTACACAACCTTCTAGGATCCCTTCTAGTCCCATGCCTGGTCAAGCCACTGTTCCTTATAAAAGGTTACTACCAAATTATACTCTTAAATTGAGTAAATGTAGCGCTCCCAGTTCGGTAAAAACTGCTATGAGGAAACGTTCTTTTTGTCGTTGTTTTAGAAAAACATCCTATGCTTATATTATGCGTATATTTAAGTATTTTGTGGAAAAAGTAAGCCCAAATGCCACATTTTCTGGTATTCTTCTAATATATAAAATCAATCTGATGATGAACAGATACTAATGCTGAATTGTGCCTTTCTAGACCAGTAGTTTCAAATTTTAGCTGCTTCAAAACCACCTGGAGAGCTTATTAAAACCTAGTTTATCGGGCCTCCCTCCCGGAGTTTCTGACTCATACTTGGGTGGGCACAGAAGTTTCACCTCTAACAAATTCTCAGGTGAGTCTGACGTTGCTGGTCCCAAAGCCGTCCCCTGAGCAACCCTGTCTTAAAGGGTAGATTAAGGAAAAGGACAGAACACTTCTCATTAGTGTTTGTCAAATTTAGTTGATTTAGTATTTAATATTTGTGAGAGTATTGCCCATAGAATAGAAACTCAGTGTATAATCATTATGTGTATACACACACATATTCAAAAGTTTTCTATTGAGAAAAATAATTATATTTTATAACAAATTTACGAATCCATAATTTTTCTAAACCACTCTTTGCCATCAAATTTAGTATTAAAAACTTTAATCTCAAAAATTGTTTTTTTTTGTTTGTTTTGAATGATTACATTCACAAATAGGTGTGAAATGAGATTATCCAAAAGTAGCTAGGTGTTACACAACTTATTTAAATTAGAAGTACTTGTAAAATTCTATTTTGTTAAATCTAAATGAATAATGCATACTGGCAATAAAGATACTAGATAAATTATAATTTTTGAATACTTAATTGAAGGCAAATTTATTGTATATTATATCATTACACTGTCACAACACTTAGGACTTCTGATCTCTTAGTAGTTTGTGACAGACTTATCATCATAGACTGTTTTCTTAAAAAATAATTGTAAATATGAACTTTTTAAATTCAGAGGAATAATAGAGTCAATCAAGAGATAAAGGGCTATTTCCTAGTACATACATGAAAAGGTTAACAATTCTTATTTACTTATGGACTGATGGTCAATAACATGAATTTACATTATTTTTTAAAATATGATTTCAATTTTCTAAACAAAGAACAAACATATGAACTTGTCCCACCATTTTTCCCATTGCTCTTCCCTGCCCCCCCCTCCACCCACTCCCACAGTCAATCCCCACCCCATTGTCTGTGCCCGTGAGTCCTCTATTTGTGTTCTTTGACTTGCCCCTTCCCCTTCTTTCCCCGTTACTCCCCTCTCCACTCCCATCTGACCACTGTCAGTTTGTTCTTTATTTATTTACTACATAACGCTCTCATTCTATCTGGAGCTAACTTTTCCCCTTTGATTAACAGAGGCCCCTAAGAAATGTCATATTTATATTGGCCCTATTCTCTTGGTGAGAGTTGATGGACTCAGAGGTGGACTTCTAATATAACTTTATGGATTCAACCACTGAAGAGAACCTAATTCTGATTATCTCAAGTTCATAGCCTGAGGAATTTCCTCACTGGCCCAGTTAGTGGACAGCTTCCCATAAAAAAACCCCGGACACTCTTAAAAAGTCTTGTTTTTTGTTGACTATAGAGAAATTTAATGTGTAGCTAAAGAGAAGAATGAAGTCAGTATCAAGGTGAGCAGAGAAGGGGCTTGAGAATCTTGATGGTATTCAGGATTGTAGCTCTAACTGTACCTGAAGACTCGGTATGTTTTGGTTTATAGTTCAGCTTGGTTGTTCATTGAGATACTCCAGTATTATTCTAGAGGTTTTTCTATTTTGTTTTAACCAGTCTGAGTTGGGTTGCTGCTAGTTGTAGACAAGAAAGCCCTAACTAATTCAGGGGGACAGCAGAAGTCCTGTGATATGTGTGCCAAGAAAAAGTGGGCTCCCCCACTTGGAGCACAATGCTAAGTTGTGTTCTTACCACATCTTCCCAGAGGACTACACTATTTGGATAGTCTAAAACTATGCTTTGTGAATCAATATGTTCATTAAGGATTATTTTAATTCAGTAACATTTAAAACTAGAAATTTCTAGTTTTAACACATTAAAACTAGAAATCATAAGTTAAAAACATGTAAAAAAAAGTAAAAAGCTATCACTATTACAGTCAATATGAAGGTTTTTTGCTACATTATAAAAGACTACTCCTTAAAACATAAAAGACCTAGAAGAAGAATGTACAGAAATGCCAGTAAGATTAATGAATGTAATATTTCTGGAATATACTCAGTGTGTCCAAGCATGAATCCGTATACAGGAGATGGTGTAGAGACTATGGCTAATATCCTCTGAGACATTGTGAGTTAATTCAGAAATAAAATATTTATCCTGAACAAACATTTTACATAGTCACAATCTTCAATAAGCTATTTTTTACTCATAGTAAGGTGTTATGGCTGTTATCCTTTTATCCTTCTAGAAAAGATTGGGGAACCCCAGGCCTTGAGCCAAATCTCAGCCACTGGAGCAAAGCCATGCCCATTCATTTACTACTTTCCATGGCTGCCTTCACACTATGACGGCAGAGCTGAGTGGTTGTGACGGAGGACATGTCCCCTGCCAAACCTCAAATACACTATCTGGCTTTTTGGGAAGAAGAAATGTCTACTACCTATTCTAAAAGCTATTTTCCTGTTTCATGTTAGAAAATTGGTTTTGATCTAAATATTTTTGAAATATATTCAACTTTTCAGGAACAAAACCACTGCATAAATTTAAAAACAAAAGCATACATTTTATATTCCTTTTATTCAGTACATCCCATGTGTACAAATTTATTTGATGAATCAATTAATAAATTTCCTAATTCTTGTGATGTAATTTCTCCTGATTAAGTCTTCCGTTTGGGAAAAAGACATTTCTTAGAATGGGAACCACATTCATGAATATTTTTTTTAACTTAAAGTTATCTCAGAAATGGCCCTTCTTACTTAAACTCTCCTGGCTGCGTAGCTCTCCAGGACTACCAAAGAGGGGGTTTGCTAAATCCCCTCCTCTTGCCTATGCTGATTTCCACTCCTAGTTTTCATCAGCCTTCAGAGCCAACCTAATATTAAGAATTTCCCACAAGCTTGAGGCATAACAGGGGTTAGGCCTTAATCCCATTATATTGAAGGTTCATTCAGCTCTAGGTGCACACTCTAAGAAAATTGTATCAGAAACTAAGTTAAAAATCTCACCTCCATCACTTACCAGAGTACTGTTAGGAAAGCTATTTAACATCTACAATGGCCTGCTAGACTCTGAAATCTATGCACGCACAGGGGGGTAATAGTTGTCTCGCTGCTGCTCACACATGACGGGAATACTCTCACCTCTTGGTTTCTGACCACGATGTCCCTTCTGTGTGGAATGCATTCTCTTAGATACATGTGTAGTTTATTCCCATGTTCTTGATGCTTTCTCTGGTAACTATATTGAAAATTGTACCAACCCTCGCAGTAAACACCCTCTCTATGTAGTGTTCCTATTTTTTCTTCATTAGCACTGACCATATCTGACATCAAATTTATTTTACTACTCCATTTTATTTTCTACTAGAATTAGCATCTTTGACTTCAGAAAAGTTTGAACACTTAGCTTTGTGATATATTCCTGGTACTTAGAATGGAAGCTTCTCATAAAATATAGGTCAAGCAAATGAATAAATGGCATAAACCATTTGGAAGTAGTATGTGTCTTTCATTTGGAAAGGATGTAGATGGTATACATTAAATGTATTTACATTATAAAAGAGCAGATTTCTATTTAAATTTATTGCAAATATTTATGTTAACTGCTTTTTTTTCCCAGAATTAGAAACATTTATCCATTATTAGAGTAGCTCATTGAAATAAAGGCAGCCATCATCTCTTATTCCTCAGATTTTGGGTTTAAATCCTGACTCCAAACATGTATATTTTTAGGTCACTGAAATATTTTTAAGTTTAATTTTTAAAAGATTTCATTTATTAACTTATTTTTGGAGAGGGGAAGGGAGGGAGAAGAAGAGGGAGAGAAACATCAATATTTGGTTGCCTCTGGTGCGCCCCCTACTGGGGACCTGGCCTGTAACTCTGGCATGTGCCCTGACTGGGAATCGAAGAGGTCACCCTTTGGTTCTCAGGCTGGCACTCAACCACTGAGCCACACTAGCCAGGTCTGAAATCTTTTAAAATTAGATTTAAAAGCCATGCTACTTCCAGTAATGAAAATACAATACTCATTTTACACATTCATTTTCCCTTCCTCCAATAATCTCGTTGCTTCCTTACTAGCCTCTTCACTTTCATAAGGGCCCTGGATTTCTTGCATTCTTCATATAGCTTTAGGGATATAGCTTCATGGAGCTTTAGGATTTCAAAGACTTATCTATTTATTCAAACAAAATTAGTAATGTACATATCAAGAACATTAATAAACACTGTGTATACTTATAAATATATTGATTGTATATCATCATATGGGAGTACAGATTTATAAAGGTCATCATTTCACCCAAAGAAAAATCAAATTTAAAAATCCTATCATTATGTTCTGAGACAAGGCTTAAAAACACACCATTTGGTGAACTTAACACTTCTGTATCATGTTGAGCTTCACTGTTTACTTTGTGAAATGAAACCATGACAACAACATTTAAAGGCATTTGTCCAGACTTTCCTATTAGTCAATGTATATGTGTGCAAGCATTTTGAAAAGCTCTTGAAAGAACATGAAAAGCATATTCCAAGTGAAGCTGCGTGAACCTTAGGAAGAAGCCTGTCCTGCCATTAGCGCGTGCATTAAACAGCCGCTGTCTGAACGGTCACTCATGGCCCACTTAGTGCACTTTTTTGTTATCTTCTTTGTCTGAAACCTGATAAAGCATAAAAATGCTTAATTTTAGGAAGCACTTACGGTGATATCTATTCCTGACAGCTTAGGCACTAAGAAATGTTTGTGCCTTTTCCTGCTTTACCGAAATCATAAAGTAGGACATGTTTCAGTAAATAGGAGAAGGAGAGTAATGAATCACTTAGTTGCACCATGGCAGTTAAACTTGAGTTTAGACCTAATTTTCGAAATGTTCTGGTAACATATGCTGAATGCTAATTTTGTTAATTAAATAGAATGGCCAAGTTTTTTTGAAGAAAAGCTTATTTATATTACTACAATAAAATTGATACCTTATCAAGTATTTTGGTGGCAAAATGTATAAAACCAAGTTTTATAAGGGTTAAAGTCTTTTAAAGCTACTTCAATACCACATAGCAATGATAACATTTAAAAGAATTCTCATTAATCATATATTAATTTTAGTTTTCAATTTTGTTAGCATGTCCACTGATAATTACTTTTCTAATTTTTTTTGAGAGAAGAAGATTTTTCTTTACATTATAAGTTTCTCTTTATCAAGAATTTATCTACACTTGGCAGCAGGAGGGACTGCTAGTATGAATTATATAAATTTCTCATTTCATATCTGCCTTCCCTACTAGAGAAGGGCCTCTTTGGTTTGGTTTGGTTTTTACTGTTTTATCTCCAATGTTTCATATTGTGCCTCAGTTATATTAATAATGAGAGTTCACGAGTTATTAGGTTAAAATATTCTTTAATTCTGTAAAAACTTATATTCTTATAATTTTAATTTATAAAATCCTCATATGGCCAATTAAAGAAGAATCTCATTAAATTTATATTGAATATCATAAAAGACATAAATATTCAGGAAATTTAGCCATCAGATAAATTTATAAAATTGGCATTCCCAAAGTAATATTTGAGGATTAGTTACTGAAGCATAGGACAGGAAACCAAATAACAATAACTTCAACAAAATAGAAATTTTGCTATTACTGAAAGAAGTCCCGAGGGCAGCATAAAGGCAAGAGTTGATGTGATGCTCCATCTGTCCTGTTATGCCACTGTGCTTCTTACATGGCTTCCACTCTAGGTCAAGATCATTGCTTGAGCTTCAACCATCAAGTCTACATTATTCAGCTGGAAGAAAGGAGGTTAAGGTCACAACCCCTCCCTTTACAGATACTTCTCAGAAGCCACATATTACACTTCTGTTTCTAACTCATAGGGCAGAAGTTTGTCATATGGCCACAGTTTGATGTAAGGTAGACTGGGAGCTATAGCCTTCTTTCCTGGCAGCTATGTGCCAAGCTAAAAATGAGGGGTTTTCTATTATAATAAAGGAGGGGAGCATGGGTGTGGGCAACCAGCAGTCTCTGCCATACTCAACAAATCCAAAAATGAACCAATTCCTTTTGTAGTAGAAACCTTAATAAAAAGAATTAGTTTTTTACCATATGAGACAGCAGTTGAAGTCAAAGTAAGCCACTAGTAAAATGGACCACCCACAATCAGAGCTCTCAATTCTATTTCCTAAGTATCTCAGGGATCTTTATGCTTCTTTCAATTGCCATCAACTCCAACAGCTTTCACTTAGGCCACTGCAATAGCTTCCTCCCAATCAGTGTCCCTGCCTTTCTAGTCTTGCACACTGCAGTCTGCACCTTTTATTGATTCCCGATATCCCAAAGATGATGTCTAAGATTTCAACCTTGGCTTATGAACCTCTATGTGGGCCTGTTCATCTTCTACCACTCTTGATCATGTTCCATATGCTTAAGTCATTTTAGGTTTTCCTTAGTTTCTTCATTGTTTAGTGGTCTCTTTTTAAGTCTTCAGTATTGTACCCATTTTCCCCACTGCCAGGATTATTCAAATCTATTATCTTTACCTAGACAATGACTCATTCTTTGAAGTTCAGCTTAAAATTTGTGTTCCTCTGGAACCCTTCTGTAGCTCATTTTTATTAGCGCAGTAAATTCCCTGTACTTATTTCTTGTTCTTTTTTAAAAATTATCAGCCTCATTTAAAATTTCTTGTTTAATATCTGTCTTCCCCAGTAAATAGGTCCTCTTTCATTTTTGCTTTGTTTTTATTGTTTTATGTCCAATGTATAATATTGTGCCTGGGATATATTAATAGCAATCACTAATTATTAGATTAAAATATTCTTTAGTTCTCTAAGTAAGCTACTCATAAGTTAACTTTAGGTAATAAGTAGTATAAATAGTAGGTAGAAAATAGATAACTGGAGGTTAAGGATAGTGTAGGAAATGTAGAAACCAAAGAACTTATATGTACGAACCATGGACATGAACTAAAGGTGGGGGGTGCAGGTGGGAAGGTGTGTGCAGGGTGCAGGGGAATATAAGGGGGGGAATGGGACAACTGTAATAGCATAATCAATAAAATATATTAAAAATAAAAATAAATAAAATAAAACATTTTAGTGAATATCCTGTATACTCCTTAATTCATTATCATTGTACATTGCTTTTCCAGACTCTAGCATGATTTTTTATCTTAGTTATGCTTTATGACTGTTTTATTAAAAAGATAATTATAAAACTTTAAAAATGTTTAACTAAACATAATTACTTTTTGTGGTAGGCATGGTGCTGTGAGCTAGACATAGACCAGTGAAGAAAATAGGCCTTGATCTCATCCTCATGGAGCTTTTATTCTAGAATAAATTATATGTCTACAACAGGGATTGTTAACAGAATATGGTACCTCTATGTAATAAAATATCCTGTCTCATTGAAAATGTGGCAGATACATAATCTGTAGGCATGGAAAGATGCGTTGCTGAGTGGGAAAATAACATGCACTATAAGATTCTAGTTCTGTATATGGGTATCTGGAAAGTTTAAGATTATAATACTTAGAGTGGTTTTCTCTGAGATATTGTTAAAAGTGGTTATCTGTAAGGGTTCCTTTGTCTTTCTGAAATTGCTCTATTTTGGAAAACATGAAAATTAAAGAAACTTCATAAGATAAATAGAATTTTTAACATTATTGGGCAATTGTTTTGTAATAATTAAATACTACATTTGATCTGGAAAAGTCAAATGGCTATTTTATATGAATGTCCATGAATTATAATGGAGTTCTATATCTCACACAGAGTATTTAAGTTGAAGAGGTATCACAACTACTCACCTCATAGAATGGATGTGGCAGAAATAATAACTTAATTGAATGTTTTTATTAGTTTAGTAACATTATTTCCATAAGCACATAACTTACACCCTGTGTCCTATGGAACTGATTTGTGGCATAGTGGAATTTACTAAGTACAATAGCTGGCCTCTGCTTCCTGCGTATCTATTGTACTGTAAGCATCAAACTAAATATGGATGCATTCTGTTGCCAATTCTCACAGCCATCCTGCAAGGCAGATGCAGGTGTGTTGCCCAAGGTCACTCACTAAGTGGCAGACCAGGGATTTGTATCTGTCCAACCAATTCTGGCACATTGTGGATGTCATTTAGAACAGGGGAAGGTGTGAGATTCTATACATACAAGAAATCCTCCTTCATTGGAACCTTATTACCTTGGCAATGTGTCCTAGTTTATCCTCCGAAGTTCTCAGGAGTCAGCAGACCTATTTTTGAGTGATTGGTAACCTATGTTTTTTCTGAAAATACTCTCACCTAAATAAAATGATTTCAAATCCCTGAACGAGGACTCAAATAAGAATAAAAATATACCAGTCTCTTCCTGGAATAATTTTATCTTTTAATGTTCATTTTTTCTCCACCTTGGGTTATATCCAAGTATCACTAAATAATATCTCCAACTGCTTTTCTTCTATTGTACTAAAGCAGTTTTCTCTGAATTCTCTGCTTCAGAATAAAGACAAAATTAGTTTAGAGCATTTGCTATCATCTCCTTCTGTCTCCTCTGGGCAGTTTTGAGACACATCTACATTGCTTAGGTGTCATAGCTTTTGCTACTAAACAGAGCTCCTGAAGTTCATTACTGCAGGAAATCAGAGTGGCAAGTATATGAAAGGTAGTCCTGCAACACCATCCCTCACTTGGTTAGAGTCTCATAAAACCTGTCAGAAATGATATCCACTTCCAGCGCAGTCATGCCACCTTTTGGATAAGAGGTCTCCATGTTTACATTAAAAAATCAATCATTCTAAATACTGACTCAAGCTTGTCTTTGCGTAGCAATATTTCCACTTGCAGTGAAGATATACGGGGAGGAATCTTCCACGTTTATAGCTCTTACATCAATGTCAAAATTAGTATATAAAGCATCCATCAAATATACACAAAAGGTGAGCTATGCACGTCTTTTACAAAGTCTTGTATATTTGGGATTTTACTAAGTTTTTTCAAACACCCTTGGAAATAAGCACATTGACAGGTGCCAGGCCACTTTTCATAAACAAAATACAAAAAGAAATAAGATGCGGCCTACAGATTCTCTTAGTAATTCAGTCCAGAGGTTTGAGTTCTTAATTTTTGAATTACACTAGAAATGTTTATAAATAGCAGAAATACTTATATTTTGTTTTCAGACATGTTGTCATTCATAACAAGCTGTTCATAAACAAATGTGAAATACTTATCGGTTGGTGATATCGAAAATGGAGAGCTAAGTCAGCTCAGTTGTGGTTATCCCCAGCTCACTAAGTCCACAAATAAATTAATGATTAGAAAAGTAATTTATCAACTGCGGTATATTTTTACCACCATAGCTGGCATGGCATTCAGCTTATTAAATGTGACAGGTATTGCATTACTGTGTGGTCTTTTTTAAACATAAGAAAACTGATGGCTCACATTTCAGAGCGATGACACTTCAAAAGAAGATAATAAATGTACACAGAGACTCCATTCCAGATAATGTGCCAATCAGTGTTTCATAACCATTGGGATAGTTAGACTTACATAGAAAAACAATAACATAAATGCTGGCCCCTGAAACTTTGAAATCTTAATGGAGGTTTATCTCTTATGACAAGTGTTCATATCAAAGAATTTAACTTCTTTTTTTTTTTTGCCAATTTATCATGTTGAAGAAGGCAGTTTCCTCATTTCCTCTGTATTTTGTGAAATATCACAGTTCAACGTACCATCATACTCCCAATCATTGCTGCTGATCACTATTACTGAATGACATAATATTATATAACTCCTGCAGGTGTGATTTATACCTTTAAAATACTGTTTACATAAACTATGCAGCCAACACTGCTACTTATTGAACTGCACCGCATGGCCTGTCAAGGGTGTTCCTGCAAAAGAACCTACCCGTCATCTTTGTTGCATTTACAGAACTTAGCACAGCATCTGCCTTGCATATGGTAGATGTTCAATGTATTGGATGAATTAGTCATTTTGTTTTTGGTTGTCAACAACTGTTGTATTCATTTAACTACTCATAGTGCAATTACAAATATATAAAGTTTTTATTTCATTGCTCAAAAGCTTCAGGTAGGCATGGCTTTGGCAGATTGCAATCAGCAATACGATATGAAACATTGAATATGCACTTACCCTTGTTCCCAGGAAACTAATTGATTCACTAAGTTATAGCCATTAGAAAACTGACCAAATGGTCTAAACCTAAGTTATGAGCTTACAATGATCTAAGTTCAATTCTCTTGGCATTTTCAGCTCCTTTTCTCCTTTTCTTCCCCTCAGAAACTCTGTGAAGCAGTTGCAAAGCTAACTACATCCTACTTAAAACTGACATTAATCTGAGCTCCCCATGTATATATGAATGGAAATACTTGAGTCTTTTCTGCCATGTCAAATATTACTCAGTATATTTATAAATGTCTTTTTTTTTCTTTTTTTAAATCTTCAACTGAGGATATGTTTATTGATTTTTAGAGAGAGAGGAAGGGGGACAAAGGAGGGAGCAAGAGAAGAAAGGAGGGGGTAGGGAGAGAGAAAGAAAGAGAGGCACTGATCAGTTGCTTTCACATGCACCCCAACTTGGGATCAAATTCACAACCTAGGTGTGCCCTGACCAGGAGTTAACCCCACAGCCTCTTGGTGTATGGGACTATGCGCCAACCAACCAAGCCACCTGGCCAGGGCCAAATGTCCTTTTCCTTCCTTCCTCCTTCCTTCCTCCATTCCTTCCTTCCTCCCTCCCTCCCTTCCTTCTTCCTTCCTTCCTCCATTCCTTCCTTTTTAAAAGATTATTTATTTATTTATTTTAGAGAGAAGGGAAGGGAGGGAGAGAGGGAGAGAAACATCAGTGTGTGGTTGCCTCTCAAGTGCCCCCTACTGGGGACTTGGCCTCAACCCAGGTGTGTGCCCTGACCAGGAATCTAACCAGTGACCTTTTGGTTCCTAGGCCAGCACTCAATCCACTGAGCCACACCAGCCATGGCAACACATATCTTTTTCTTAATGTGGCTTCAATTAGATGCCTCTAAAATTTATATGCTTAATAAACATCTTTAGTGTCAGCCAGAGATATCCATAGGTAGGAGCTTTAAAGTAAACCAGTGAAAATCTGGAGCTTGTTTATCAGACCAGGAAATATATGACCTCCGTGAGAGAAGGGACCAGAACTTTCCTATATCTTGTTTGAATCCCAGACCTCATCACAGCCTGTTACACATAATTAGCACTCACTGAACATAGATCTGTGGATAGATGGATGGATGAATGGATGAATTAATTAATTAACTAATTAATTAATTTTGGAACATCACAGGATATATTGCGGCATGTATGATTTTAGCATTCAGAGACCGCTTTCTGCCACGGGGCCTTGCATCAGTATTATTAGACTCCCAAAGTTATGATTTGTGTCGCTGTAGGAATACATGAAGGATTGGTAAGCCTTGGTTCCTGCTGGTTTTAAGGAAAATCCAGATATTACTTCTCAATTGTTCAATAGCAATGTTGTTATTAATCAGATTTGTGAAGAGTTTTCATACATGAGAATGTTTAATCTTTATGTCAGCTTAACCTATTGCAGTTAATTACACATGAAAGTATATCATTCTCTAGATTCACTTTTTCTCTCCAAAAATTCCAATATTTTTCCTCTGATGACTTGATCCTGTTTGTGGAACTACTATTCTACCCATCTCCAAGCTGAAACCCATAGTTTAGGCACCATCATTGTTTAGGCAATTAAAAGTTCATCCCTGAAATTTTTCATATTGGAGTATGTCTTAATGGGCCTTCCGTGTTTTAAGTTTATCTCTGTAACCACATAGACTGTGTCTAACTGCTGGTATGCGATCTCAAAATACTACTTTGCTTCTGCTGCTCCCCAGTTCACAAGTCTCCAAAGGCTCTTCGGTTCCTCAGGCTGAATAGCCAAACTACCTGCACTTGTAATCCATTATAATGGGCCCCGATTTCCCTTTTCTGTCCGTCTCTCACACGACCTCTCTCCACATCTCCTCTGCCTCTGAAGTGCCTGACTAGGGCTGTCTACCCTCAGCAATATTGCACCTCCTGGCAGTGTCGCTCTGCAAAGCATATTGGGTAATATAATGCAGTTTGTCTTTTGGGAGAAAACACTGTCATTGCAGAGCACTGCAACATAACATAAAACTTTACAAAATGTTCACGGCTTGTAGGAAGGAATAAACAGAAGAGTGGGACATAAACTCTTCCACAGTTTCGTAATTATCACTGGGAGGGTGGTATACCAGAATCTCCAGCAAGTGCAAGAAATTAATTTCTAAAAGGAACAAAAGAAGGAGCAGTCGCTTCAGTGGACATGCCTAGTCCGTTCATTCATTCCTTCATCCACAAGACTGTGGACTCCATGAGAGCAGGGGCCTTGTCTCCTTTGTTGAACAGTTTTCCCAGTGTCTGGTGCAAAATATATGTGTTCACTAAATACTTCAATAAACAAATATTTTGTGAACTAACACAGGGCATAGAACTGTGCTACATCTTGTGTCTGCAAAGATAGAAAGGACACAACTCTGATCCTCAAACAGCTAACCAGGTATTAGGGGTAAAGAGCATCATCGGAATAATTAAAAGTCAGTCAGTGCTGTAATAAAGATATGTACAGAATTCACTGGCCTCTCAGACTTTCCTGTCAAGTATTTTATACTGAACATGTGGAGGAACAAAACTGCCATATCTCTTCCACATAACCTAACTTCTGTTTGCAATCTTCAGAGTCCGTCACTTCTTATCTACGAAACTGCTTTGTGGGGCTCCTTGCATGTTGCGTTGCTCTTTAATGGGGATAGGTGGGAGGGGAATATTTATATTTCCGTTATGTACATTTCATTTGTAAGCTTAAGTGGTAAATTTATTGAGAGAAATGATTTGTCATAGTTTTTTTTGTATATCTGGAGATATGTTGAAGAGAACCTTGCTCATAACAGGTGTTTGATTATTGTTTTCTAATTGATATATTAAGTGCAGTAAAATTACATATTGCAAAGTAGTAAGTGTTATATTTAAAGAACATGGGTATTATAAGTATACTAATAAATACTTTGTAACTATTAATGGAATTATCCTCTATTGGGGGCTACAAATTGTAAGAGAGACATTTCAAGAACCTTAATAATCTACTTGATTATTGGATAACTATGAGAAAAATTATCTAATTTGTCTCATATTACAAAGCTATGGTGTAGCATATGCTATACTACCAGTGTCTTCTCAAATGTGTCTCTCCTGCAAGTCCATAATATTTGGATAGGTAAAGAGAACGGTGCAATTAAAAGTTACAAATATCGCTGCCTTCCTATAACCATGGCTGGTTAACTCACATAGTTAAAACATAGCATCAGTAAGGCCAGAGTCAAGAGATTAACACCCATTACCTTGTATTCCATTTCTGGTCAGAGACTAAACACCAAATTCTAGCCTGGTGACTGTCAAAGGCATACTTTGGCTGAGGGAGATTGTCTGGAAATATACTGATAGATCAGCCAAAATCAATCTGACTAGGGAAAAGCAGCTCAAAGCACATATTCCACTAGCATCACCTTAAAGGATCCATTTATGCATTCATTCAAATTTGTGGTGTGCCTACCTTGGATCCAGCTCTCTACGAGACTCTGGGGATATAAAGATGAGTGTGACACTATATCTGCTCTGGAAGAGTGCTCAGATTTATTTTAAGGACCTTGTCTCAGTTCATTCAGGCTTTTATAACAGAGCACCACAGTCTGGGTAGCTTATAAACAACAGAAATTTATTTCTCATGGTCCTGGATGCTAGAAGTCTGAGATCAGGGTGCCCCCATGGCTGGAAGAAAGCCCTCTTCCAGGTTGCAGGCTTCTTGTTGTAACCTCATGTGGTAGAGGGGGCTGGGGGCTCTGGGAGGTCTCTTTCGAACAAGCATGAATCCCATTCATCAGGGGTGTACTTCATGACCTAATCGCCTCTCAGAGTCCCCAATTCTATTTCTAGACCATTGGTCATTAGGATTCAACATATGAATTGCGGGGAGAGGAGGGAGGCACAAAGTGTCAGACCACAGCAGACATCAAATTTCCTACAGTTGGTTGTTTTGATAGGAGGATTGTGAAATTTTCTTTCACTGGTTGGTTGAAAGATACTTAAATAGAAGCCACAATTTTTACCTGGAAGTCTTTCAATATAATTTTTTGCTTTATTAAAATATTTTCTTAGGTCTTAAATAAATATTAAATAAATAAACATTTATTTATTAGATAAATATTCTATTTTCTGAAGCATTTGAGAAGACTGGCAGTAATAAGACCAATTTGCTACTCTCTATAAACAAGTAGAATATTTTACTATATGCTCACAGTGGATATTCAAAAAGAACAATAAAAGAAGTATTGTTTTCAATTCTGTCCATTTATAATACATCAGTCTGGGTTCTAGGAAAATATAAAGTGCAAATATACTATTCCAACTTTAAGAAGCATTCAAAGTCTTAAAGTTATATCTATTCAGAATAAACTATATGTATGCACAAAATACAAGAGATTTTTAAAATTTCAAACATATTAGTCTTTTCTTGATTATGATATAGTCATATTTTAATTCATGCTTCATTGTTTCTGAAAATTATTTCGGGTACCTTACAAATATCATTCATCCAGTAAGAGAAAAACTACTTGAAAAGAAAGAAAATTCATATCATTTCTGTGATTGAGAAACTAACATACACAGACCTTCCTGTTAGCCATGAGAAAACAAGAAACATCAGTGGCTACAGAGCTTTCATAATCAGAAAGTAAAATATTTTCCAATTTCTTAGTTATTTCTGGCAGAAGATCCTAAAATACTTAGATCTTATCATGCAGAAATGCTGAATGGTGATAGTCACTGTAAACTAAAATAAGTTTATAGCAAATGTATCTCTTCCTTGACATCTGCTACCTTTGAGGTGATTTAAGTTGTATAAGAGTAGTAAAAATGGAAAGCTTCGTATTAGGATGCAAGATAACAAATGTGATTTCACCAGAGACCAAGCTACTGTGGACAGAATAAGGCACTTTCTGATACTGTACCTTTATTGAGAAACATAACTGAAATTTCTTAGATGTGCATTTGGGTTCCATATCCCTTTCTATTTTTCCTAAATATAATTATCTCAGCCAGTTGATTGATAGGGGTTGTTAATAAAATATAGTTACATAAGGTCTACATTATAATGGCATAGTTTGATGGTTATAAAATTCTGTGGGAATATAAGATAACAGTTCCAAGATTCTTTAATGTCAGAAAACACTTGCTTCCAACATTTTTGGCCATATTCACTTAAACTACCATATACCTCCCTTCAGTTTTTTTTTTTCTTAGAAATATGAGCATATAGTGTAAGCTTTCTCTGTCATATGAAGTTTATGAAGTTGAACGTAAATAATACATATGTATGCATTTTATCAACTACATGCTGCTTTCAAATACATAATACATTTATTTATAATGAACATAATTTGTATTATAAAAACTAAATATAATTATATACATATATGTATATAACAAAATATTGTTAAACTGGACCAATCTGTGTTATAATTCTGACTATTCAAGTACTCTAGATGAGTGTCTCCTTATCACTATAAAATACTGTGCTTCATAGAAAGTAAAAACTCAAGTAATAGAAAAGAAAGTAGCAAAAAAAAAAAAAAAAGGAAAGAAAGAAAAGGAGACAGTAGCTAAATAGCACCAAGGACTACTAAAATGCGAAAAGGCCAAAGTGAATACTTTTTTCATGTTAACATAAAGTAGTTAATGACTGATGGATGGATGATGCCTTATACAAAGCAATGCAAAACTCCTGTTTTTTGTTTAGAGAGAGTAAATGTTATTAGAAGCCATAGGTAAGAGAGGATGAAAAAAATAAATGTCTTATAGATAAAAAATAATTCTCAGAATATTACTGTGTGTACTACATTAAAAAAGGATTAAACTTTTTAAAAATCTAAGACACTGCCTCTAGTAATCTGAGAGAACAAGATATTAGGTTGAAAAAGAGTAGGGATTTTATTTTTTGCAGTTTTAATTTTTCATGGGCTGAACAAGTTGACAAAATTACGTACATTCTTGCAGAGGATGACAGCCTTCGGTCATCAGAGCGAAAGAGACAGTTTAGAGAACTGAGTGGTGTAATCGAATCCCTGAGATTCTAAGTGATACACAACATTAAGGGACATGAGTCTGAGCGTGGTATTGCTACCCATGCCAGGCATACAAATTGCATTTTATGTATGAAAATGTTTGCTAGGCTTAAAAAATGAGAGAAAATGAGGACATCTAAAAGCATCTGCTACCTTTGAGGTGATTTAAGTTGTATAACTAAAACACTGCTTTTCAAAAACTGAATTTTGATCAAATTGTCACTTTTTCACTTTGGTTGATAGTAATGATTGCTCTTGATTTCTAGATATTCAATAACTAAGCTGGTGGTTCACTTTTACAATTGTGTTAGAGTATCTAAAACGGAGGGTAGCAAAGTGTGTGCACTAGAATCTAAGTTGTGATGAGGGTTTTAATGTCCACAGTTGAGCAGGCAAGTAGAAAATGTTTTCATGTGTATGTACTTTAGCTTGTTAGAGAGGGTGAGATTGGCCGGCACGACCCACTGAAAACCTATTAAATGAGACAGGATAATGGGTGGTTGAGATAATCACCTTTAAGATCAAACATGTACAAATATAAGTTGTGATACCATATAAGTCCTTCAGGAGAACATACGCAGGAAAATCTCAGACATTCCATACAACAATATTTTCACTGATACGTCCCCTAGAGCAAGGGACTTAAAGGAAAGAATAAACAAATGGAACCTTATCAAAATAAAAGGCTTCTGCACAGCTAAAGAAAACAGCATTGAAATGAAAAGAGAACCAACCGTATGGGAAAACATGTTTGCCAATGATACCTCAGAAAAGGGTTTGATCTCCAAAATATATAAAGGACTCACAGGACTCCAATCTAGGAAGACAAACAACCCAATTAAAAAACAGGCAAAGGACTTGTACAGACACTTCTCGAAGGAGGACATACAAAGGGCCCAGATACATATGAAAAGATGCTCAGCATCACTAGCCATCAGAGAGATGCAAATTAAAACCACAATGAGATGCCACTTTGCTTGGCCATCATAAACAAATCAACAAACAAGTGCTGGCGAGGTTGTGGAGAAAAGGGAACCCTAGTGCACTGTTGGTGGGAATGCAGACTGGTACAGCCACTGTGGAAAACAGTATGGAATTTCCTCAGAAAACTAAAAATGGAACTACCTTTTGATCCAGCAATTCCACTGCTGGGATTATATCCTAAGAACTCTGAAACACCAATCCAAATGAACCTATGCACCCCAATGTTCGTAGCAGCACAATTTACAATAGCCAAGTGCTGGAAGCAACCTAAGTGCCCATCAGTATGAATGGATCAATAAACTATGATACATTTACACAATGGGATACTACACAGCAGAGAGAAAGAAGGAGCTCCTACCCTTTGTAACAGCATGGATGGAACTGGAGAGCATTATGCCAAGTGAAATAAGCCAGGCAGTACCAAAAGACAAATACCATATGATCTCACCTTAACTGGAACCTAATCAACAAAACAAATAAGCAAGCAAATTATAACCAGAGACATTGAAATTAAGAACAAATGGACAGTAACCTGAGGAGGGCAGTGGGAGGGGATAATGCGGGATAAAGGGGAAAGGGTTTTCAGGAATAACTCTAAAGGACACATGGACAAAACCAAAAATGGGTGGAATCAGGGGAGGGAAGTGGGGATGGCTGGGGTGGGGGTAAAGGTGGGGTGGGGAAAGGCAGACAACTGTACTTGAACAACAATAAAATAAAAACAATGGAAAAAAGATCAAATATGTACAAATCCTAACTCTACTGTATCCTAACCATGTGATCTTTGCCAAGTTACATGACCTTTCTGATTCTACTTCTTCACCAGTCAGAAAGAGATAATAACATGCACCCAATAACATCATAGTGTGTATTAAATGAAGTATTTACAATGTACAGTCTTGGCAAATGCTGTTATTATGGAAACTTTCTGAAAGATTTTTGACTATATATTTCCAAACTGGTTCACGAAACATCTTCAAATACATAAAGGAGAGAATAGTACATAAAGGAAAGAATCATAAATGTAGAGTGTGTAAGATTTCAAAAGTATTTTAATAGAAAACTAGATATATTTCTTTTAATAGGAAAAATATAGCATCTGAAAAGTTTAGAGAAGAATTCAAGTCTGTTTGTGTTTACCCTCATCTTGATTTTCTCTCCCTTTGACCATTCTGACACGTGAATTCTTAAATTAACGTAGAAGAAAGTATGTATGTACTGAAGAAAGATTTGATTCTGCAAATTAAATGGGCTTGTAAAGTTTCAGGCAATATTTATGAAAAAATGCACACTTCTAAGCATATTCTGTTATATACTTAGTACCTCAGAGGCCAGTGAATCTTTTGAAGAACAGCCAAGAGATAATTATTTGGACACAAGTAGGAAAGAGGACCAAAAGTGTGTTTCCAGAAAGATGAAATTGCTGACCCAGTGGGAAAGTGTATTTTCCTGTTAAAAATGGAAAAACATCTGTGATTTTAAGTAAGGGGGGATGACTGCCTAGCAGGGGTACCAAACTTCAATGCCTTCACACACAAGGCCAGTCAAGTGAGGAATGAGGCTGCACACACAGCATTAAGGAGTGGGGGCAGCTGTGGTGCACTGGGGAGCACAACTGAAGAGATCCCAATGGGTCATTTTAAAACCTCGTAAGCATGCCTAACAATCGTTTCTGTAGTCTGCAAGCTGGCCTTCAGTCTTCGCTCTCTGTCCCTCCTTTATGGGATCCTCTGCACATGGCAACGATCACAGTGGGAATCTCCACTCTTCGGCATTGTCTCTGCCCTCTAATTCAGTGAAGGATAGTGGGTGGATTTGAAGCATTTGGATTTGTGTATTCTTTATTTCCTCAAGTGCTACCTACCCTTGGAAAACATGTTAACACTTTGCCATCCTTTCATACATATGCACGTGTATGCATGCACACACACATGCAAACATAGATGCATGCACATATATCCCACTTCTCTGTGAAACAGAACCTGCATTTGTTCATTGGATGCGCATTGCCTTCAAAAATAGCAGGTGCCAATATATCCAATAAAAATTGAAATTGTGCCAGTGGGTGAAAAATGAAGTTACATACCAGTACTGTCTTAATGGTCCCCCATCCGAAGCAGCACAGTTGAAGATACACTGTATAAAATACAAAATCTCATCCCAGATACAATGGCAAATTCATCATCCACAATTTTTTTTACCAAATAAAAATGTTTAAGAAAAAAAATGATATATGGTTTTATGTAATATGATCAGTTCAGTTGAAAAGGGCTATGTGACCAGATGCTTAACTATAAATAAAAAACTTAGTTCTGATAATATCAAGACTATGTTAATTCCAACTTAAAATAACTTGAACATTCACTATGATCTTCTCCAAATTTTTTGGCCTCAGACTTTTCTTTATTTATCAATAGAAGATACATGCTATTGAAAGTTATCACAGTCTGAATACAGTGTCCCTTTCTAGGCCAAAATGTATGTATATGAGACATATGAAATATGGCAGCGAGGATTTGCTGCCCTTACCTAGAATTTTGTGTCTTTGGCTCTGTCCCAGGCTCACGTGCAATACCTTGAAATGGCAAATGGTTGCTTTTAAGTTCTCAGGACAGAGCAGGCATTTATTTTGAAAACCCAGCTAAAGAAAAGCAGATTCTATTTGTCTGTTTCTAAATCCTTTGTCTTGTATCTAGGTGGAACTGACCTAAAAGTATATCTAGAATGATTCACCTGTAAGAATGCAACCCAAGTCAATATAAGCAAGGTCATTTGAACTAGAGGCTGAAATTAATCTTCAGGAATTGTGCAACCCAGGAGTGAGTCACTCCCTATCAGCAATAGAGCAGCTATCACTTAACAAATTTTCCTTATGCCAATCGAAAGTAAACAAGGCAAGGTGGTCCTCATTCCCCTACTTGACGTGTTTGAGTCACTATTCCTTCTGCTTCAACAAACTGAAGCACTCTTGAAAGCATATTTCACTCTGGGGAAGTTGGTCTAAAACATCTATCACACAGTAAAAACACTTACACCAAAATAGCAGATATACTGCTATGATTAATTTCTCTCTTTTTGTTATATTTTTACTCACTTTAAAACATGAAAATCTCTAAATACTTGCCTAGGGGTAATTGTTATACTTTTGACATAGAACTGAAATAAAGATTGAGATTCCTAACATGTCCTTGACAGAACTGGATGTGGAAGCTAATTTTGTATTATTTTCTCATGGCCAGAAGTAATTGTATGAGGTACATTAATTCAGACCTATGTTTCAGACATTTCAAATGAATAAGTAAATATTATTAAAGATCCTCATGAAAAGTCTACCTCAGAAACTCAATGTTTTCCCCATAATCTAAAAAAAGGTACTTCTAAAACAATTAGAATGTCTTCTATATACTTTTTTAATTTTATTTTTTCTTTTAATGATTCTAGAGAGAGGGGAGGGAGGGAGAAAGAGAGGGAGAGAAACACTGATGTGAGAGAGAAACATCAATTGGTTGCCTCTTGTACACACCATGACTGGGGGCTGAACCAGCAACCAGACCAAGAGCCCTGAATGGGAATCGAACCTGCAACCTTTAGATTTGCAGGATGACACCCAACAAACTAAGCCATACTGGCGAGGGCAGAATTTCTTCTATGACCAAAAAAATGTTGAGGAGTTCCCTAACTAGTATTAAAATGTGTAAGATAAATCATCCAAAACATGTATATTTAGAATCTAAATCTAATAATTATTATACTAAAATATTGTATAATATTTACCTGTTATATGCTTAACTAATTCATCTTTCAAAATTTTTGTCAGAAAACAAAACTATAAAAGTCAATATTTACTTCTTTTATTTGCAAATTAAATTAAAAGTCTTAGTGGAGTCTTAAATGAGTCTCTTCAATGCATTTCTGTTGTTTTCAAATAGGAAACATACTGTGTTCAGTATGTTTTCTATTTATAAATGGATATTTATAGGAAATAAGAAGTCCCACAGATTGTATATTTTAATGGTTTAAATTGTGGAGTTATAGATTCCTTTAAGACATAGGTGAACATTATACACTCTTCCCAGAAAAATAGGCATACGTATATGAAATCGAAATCTGTGCGCTATTACAAATTGTCCTCATTTTGTGAAGCCTACCCATGATGCACAGAGCTGTGGTTGAGAACTGTTTGTGAAGGATGACAGGTGACTAATGGAAACCCTGCTAATCCAAAGCTTTGCAACTCTTGTTGTAACAGTGCAGTCTCCCTGGAACGGGGGTCAGAGGTGTCTCTCTCCTTTGGCCAACTGTTTCCCTGAACAACCTCCATTCGGGAAAAGCTAAAATTTCCACTGGCACTTAATCTCTCAGACATTGGTCATTTAAAAATTTGGGATACTGAGCTTGATCCTTCTGATTTCTTGTCAAAGATTGCACCACGCAGGGTTTACTAAAACCACACACTGACATCCAAGTGGTCTTCTGTAGTTTATTAGGAGAAGAGTAGGTGTTGACAGAGCCAGAACAGTAGTTACAAATATTTGCAAACTGAAGTTAGAAAAATGTCATCTTAGTAAAAAATAGGAAAAAATGTCATTTGATGAACTAATACCAACTTATATAAGTATACATTTGTAATTCAATATAATGAATATGATGACCTTATTGAAAAATGAAGTAAATCTAGCTTGAAATATCCTGTGAAAAAATGACTGTAGACAAGGAGAATGAAATTCAAACCCATTACACTGCTCTGAGGTTTCCTTCTGGTACAAATGCCACAAAAAATGATCCTCATTATAAATGAAAATGTATGTTTTTCCCTCAAGAGGAAAAACTCCCAAAGAATCTTTGTGTGAGCATTTCAAAGATTTCTTTATCATCTTGCAATAGATGTTTTAAATACTTTAGCGAGGCACTTTTTGTTGGGCAGTATATATGTGAGAAATTAGTAGTTCCTCCCATTGCAAAGCATTGACATTGACTATAATTGAGGAGGTTAGTGCTGGCGTGTTCATAAGTATTACCTGTCATTTGAAATACGACAGTGCTGTAACTGCAAGACCTTGGGGATGCTTGTGTGTTGACACTGCCATCTGACTGCCTTAGAAACTGCCAGGCAGTCTTCTTAATGCCTCTGACCCTGAGATAATTAACATGGCCCTAGAGGCTTCTGCCTTTTGCATTTGCACACTCGTTGTTTAATAAGATGTTTGCTGCCGGCTGTGCTTTCTACTGATTTAAAAATATATCTTTAAGGAGAATGGTACTTCAGTTCATTAAGTTTCTGTTATAGGTATGACCTTTGTGTACAAGTTGCTTGTACACAAATTTTGTGACTTTCCTGAAAATTAAAATATATCCTAATTCTGGTTTTTTAATCTTAAATTTGATTCCTATAAATGTATTTCACAATGAGGCAACTGATTTGAAATATAGGCACTGACTTTGACAGTTATGTGTCACGTAGACTAGCAAATGATAAGCTAGGAACCAAAAATAAAAGCAAATTTAAAAGGCTTCAGGGTAGATTCAGTGGGATTGTAGTTTTTACACACCGAAGGGCAAAGAGTTAAAACAGCCTACTTCTATTTTCTTTAAGATAAGAACCATTGATTTACAATTACCACTGTGTAGAATTTGCAAAATTCGTTTTTCAGTTTTGAGTACCTCTTTGTTAATCAGGTTTAAGAAAAGTAAAGGGGAATTCTAAGTGTTCTAGTAAAAATCTTTAATGTAAGGAAACATAAAATTACAGAATTTACTATTAGCAAGGTGTGAGCCCCTCACCTGCCTTGCTCCGCAGGAAGACACTGAAACCAAAGGGGCTGGATGATATGGTGACTCAGCCTGAGAGTTGGGGCACCTTGCTGCTAATATGAGGCTTCCATGCAGCAACTCAGCAGTTTATAGCCATCAGCTATATAGCCAGTGGAGGGGGATGGGGGCAGAGAAAGCTTCCTATCATAGCAGAACCCAGGAAATGATAAGAAATTGTCTAATGACAGCATTCCTGGAAGATAGGGATATGGGAAGGAAATGGCCTTTTTAGCATCTCTTCAGAAGCCTATGCTTTTAAGTTGTCAGAGAATCACAGGGTGTTCAGCCAAGACGATCAGCTGGGTGGAGGTAAGCCTTGCCTGCATGGCCTATGTCAAGATATACGAGGTTACCTGGATTCATGGACAAGTGATTCCTCTCTAACTGCGCCCACCTGGAACTTGTTTTCTCACCTCAAAACCAAGCCCTGTGGGTATCTGAATCTGAAATTCCCTGCCCAGATGGCTTAATTCCTCTTTTATAGGTCCATTATTTTGAGATAGTCTGTACTTTGGTGTGTGTACCCTAGCTCTAATGGGCAACCAAACAGTGATGTCTGTGTGGGTCTGCAAAGAGCTTGTTTAAGCAGGCTGGGGTATAGGCATACATGCCTGCAAGAACTCTTGAGGTGCTAGGCAGTGACCAGATCAGAATCACACTGTAGGCCTAAATGAAGCTTTGCTATTTGGGAGAAAAAACTGAGGATGACAGAGAGGATGAAGTCAAAATAAAGCCTTTCTTAGTGTAACCTTCTAACCCTAGATCATTGATTAATGGAGCCTTTAGATTTTTATTATAGAAAAGAGGCTGCTCTCAGATCAGAAGAAAGAAGACAAGAGAGTTTGATCTTCCTGAACCCAGATTTTTGTTTAGAGCAAAAGTCAACATATTATGATACCTTGTTTAAATAAAAACATGAAGTAGAAGCCCTGGCTGGTGTAGCTCAGTGGACTGAGCATTGGCATGTGAACCAAAGAGTCACTGGTTCGATTCCCAGTCAGGGCACATGCCTGGGTTGCAGGCTAGGTCCCCAGTTGGGGCATGTGAGAGGCAACCACACATTGATGTTTCTCTCCCTCTCTTTCTCCTTCCCTTTGCCTCTCTCTAAAAATTAGTAAATAAAATCTTTAAAAAAACATGAAGTGAAATACTTAACATTTTTTAAGATTTAGCGAGAAAGATATTAAATAATACTTGCATATTTTTATTCTTGAAAAACATAAAAGAATCCTTTAAAAATAAAAAGATTAATAATGTTATTGGTATAGAATTATTTGAATAATCATGTCTGTAATGAGAAAATAAATAAGAAAAATTGAGGTTATTGACATATATAAGACTGGGTTTTTCCAAAGCCATAAGTTGATTGTCTGAACCCCACTATGATGACCAGCACCCTACCTATGTGGTCACACCTCGGGCGCTCTTCGCAACTTCCAGTTTAGACATTTGATAAGGTAATATCCCCGTGTATCCTCAAAGCATCCATAAAGATAGCACAGAACTCCTACTTTTAGACTAGCCACCTAGTTGTCCTGTGATTTCTGGAAACTCAGCATTTGAATATCTGCCACTAAGTGTTTTTTTTAAATTATTTCTTGTAACTCTTGATGAACTTCAGATCAGTGGTTCTTAACAAGGGGTACATATCAGAAGCACTTGTAGACATTTCAAAATGAACAGTCTGATGGCTCTAAATGGAATGACTGATTACTCAGAATAGCTGGATTCAGGAACTGAGGAATTTTTTTTTTTCTTTCTTTTTTTTTTTTGTTTCCCCTATATGGTTACCAAATAATTTGCCAGGCAGACTTGGATACCTTTGAAAGCGAAAGTATGCTATTAATGATTGTTTGGGGACAAGAAGGGAAAACTGGGTTTGTCCAAACCAGAGCATAGGCCATTCTACACACAGCTGATAGCCATTTGCTTCGAGTCCAAACAAATAGACAAGTCTCTGTTAGTTGAATTTTTCACATTGTGAGATCACACGTCATAATGGGCTAGGAGCCATTCTTTTCCTGGCCAAGGAAAATACTGAACGTTCATTTTAAAGGAAGAAAAAATAATCTTTCTTGCACACCGATACAGTAGTATATTATTATAAATTTTGAAAGGAATTACGTAGAGTTCTTAAGTTTTTCATTTTAAATGTGACATATTTTTCATGTGGACTTTTTTGTAGTTGAATGTCATGAATCATAAAAAGTAAGTAACACGCTGTTCTACTTTGTATTCTTTGTGCTTGAGTATGTTCACAATTTACCATTATTTTGCTAGTTTTAAACTGACTGGAGAGGTGAAGCAGAAGAAAACAGCTTATGGTGCACTAAACTGAGGAAGTTCTATGCATGAAATGTTTACTGAGTACAAAGAGTTGAGTGTGGAGCAGGAAGGCGATGTTCCATTTTCACATACCGCTTTCATTTCAATAACCTGGCTTTGGTATATGAACATACATTCTTGTTCATGCATTTATTCGTGCATTTCTTCCATTCCTTTAGTTTTATAGTTTCATAAATCTGTGCAAGATTATACCTAAACTTCCTACTAACAAACAGTACAGACTTTACAGTTTTGCTTCACAAAACTATAGAGATCTTGCACTTATAAAAATATGCACACTTATGAATACACACACATTTCATTCCAGCCTAGTTCCCTCTTTTTGAGCGGTAGATCTATGTCAGTCTGCTTTACTTCAGTCTTTATTTCGATGTCTCAAAGACTCCTAAATCAACATGTCCGAGCGTCAATTTATAATAATTTATTACCGAACTACTCTTTCTGTGTACCGTTTTTGAGTAAAGGGGACCCATTGTCCCTCTAAATACCCAAGCCTGAGCAATCCATTAATTAGCAGAATAACGTCATTCACTCCTGTTTCTCTCCTAACTAATTAGTAACCTTCAAGAAAACAAGGCCGTGTTTTTGTGTGGTTTTTCCTCATTATATTTCCAGAATTTAGCAGAGTGCTTGACAGAAAATGGAATGAAGGACAAGACTTGTAAGTGCGCCTCCCCGAAACTACTTCTAGCCTCATGGCAGTAGACCTACAGGTTTCCCTTTCCTCAGGGTGGGAGCCGGGTGTCCAGACAAATGCTCGAGATTATAAATCAGTAGCCTGCTTTGTTCTCCTCTGTGCCCCATCCCAACCCCCCTTCTTAACTTGGTAGCATTTTCTCTACCATTTGCACCTCGAAAACAATAATACTCTTTTCCATTTACCATAGTACATTATTTCCAGGATCGTTTTCAAGAATAAATTTGAAACTTTTGTAAACTGTGAAGTTGTATATAAATACAAAATAAAACCATGTATTTATAAAATTCTTTAATGTCCATTTCTAGGTAAGTCCACAACAGAATACTCAGTCTCCATGTAGGGTGTACATTCTTCTGTATTTTTAAGATATACAATATTAATTCTGAACTAAGAGAAGCAGACACCATATTAAAAGCTTGCATCAACACAGGGCCCGGGAAACGGTCCTGCCTGAGCACACACCAGGTCACCGATGCAGGATCTGCATGCCACTGCGTATTTCCGGTACATTTTTATTCACTCTCTCTTGCCCACCTTAATTTTTCTGTCAGCCTGAGAAGTTGCTTTTTATTCATGTAATGGCCTTATTTTCTGCGACTGCCTCTTGGAATACATTATTATTGATATTTTGCATATCGTGCATATAGCACTTTCAATCCGAAAACTCACTTTTCATGCTGATGCTATGTTTTCTGGGTCTACTGGCAGGAATACATTATTAACAACAACATTTTGGAGTCTACTTTATTTCATTCGGCACTTCTCATCCTCAAGGTTTTGCAAAATATATCCACTATAATTAATATTTTTGGCACCTCTAAGATGTTGGTGGATGAGAAAATCTACATTTTATATCTAGAGGCTGAGGAAACCATGTTCAACATTTGCTGTTTCCAGGAAATATGTTTGTAAAATGCCATAAAGTTTTCATCAGAGCACCCTTTCTGTTCTTCTCTAAACCCTCTTTAAATAGTCGTCGATTACAGGGATCTCTGAGGTCTTTGGAATTGTGTTGAGACACGCGGAAGGCAATGGCAGGGCCGGATTTGTAATTCCTTTATTTAGCAAGTTTTAACTAACTTTTGTTCCGGTATGACACTCAGGCCAAATATTTTAAAATACAAAGAGATGCATATGCTGCAAAGTATGGTTTCTGTGCATTTTCTTTAAATGTTTACCCAGTGACATCATAGCTTTGGTTAAAGCTTCCCTCATTTCTTCTCAGCTTGTGTTCGCATAAAGGCTATAGACGTACATATGAATTGGTGGCAAGGAATGCACTCTCTTTTTCCAGTTGCTTCAAAAAGAGGTGTTTTTTTAAAAAAATTTAAGTTTAATATGAGATCATGAAAAGGAATCAAATGTTTAGAGATGAGGAAAATTAGTAAATGTAATCTGTCTCTTCCTCATCTTTAGTCTGAGACCATCCTGCCCTTGTGTGTGTTGGCCTCTGTTGTTACCGCGTATTTGTTCAAATACTTGGACATAAATGCACTTCTTCTCTATCTCATTACCTATGTTGTGTTTTATGAGGAGGCACTGAAACTCTTTCCTTTGTGCTAATTCATTAATCATGAAAGTTTTGAGCTGCCACAAAACAAACAAAAAACAATGAAAAAACATCTCAATTAAAGCAATCATCACCATCCATATAATACCGGAGCCTAGAAAATGAGCTGCATGAGTGTGTCACTGGTACCTTTTAGAACATACAATCTGACATCTCCGGGCATTTATAAAGGGATGGGTTTCTGCTGTCTCTTGATGGTGTTCCAAGTGGCAAATTGATACAATCTTGATAATTTTAAAGGAATTTATTTGCTGTATGATAGCATTAGATATTTTCAGTTTCTAAAAATACCCTTATATAAAATTAGATGTCATGCTTCTGTAATTTCAGACCTTTTTAATAGAAAAAAATAGTAGGCTGTCTGTTCAACTATTTTAAATAATAATTAAGAGACTTTACAATACTGTTTAAATAATTATAGGACCATGTGGCTTAGACCGAAATGTAGGACCAGGTACATTGATTGGATCCATATAAAACGCTGATAGAGAATCTTAAACTTATTGAAGTTGAGCAGGTTTTAATTTCTAGCATCTTTCCTTTCTGGGTCTTACTCAGTTGTTAATTGCTTCTTATAATCTAAATCAGAGATTTTCAACCTTTTTCATCTTTTGCGACACATAAACTAATTGCTAAATTTTAGGGCACATCAAATTATACGTATTTTTGCCGATCTGAAAAAAATAGGTATATTTTTGATTCATTCACAGCAAATAGCTATCGTTGTGTTAGCTATTGTCATTTTTTTTAAAAAAATTGCAAATCTAAGGAAAAAGAGGTCAGTTTCCTTACTAAATAGTCAGGTATTTCCAGTTTTAAAAATTCTTTCAGCACACCCATTGAAAATCGCTGGTCTAAATTGTCCTCTTTGTTGTAGTTGTTTTTATTTTGGTGGAGTTTCTCTTTGAGTTATTCTAGGCCCATAAAGTCAAAGGGTAAATGTTCTGTTTTTTAGTATTTGCAGAATATTTTTCCTTCTTTTATAGAATTCTCAATTTTCATTCTATTTTCCCCATTAAACACCAACACTGAAGTCCTTACCTCCTAACATAAAAATTTGCTGATAAGTCCTCAAAAAAAGCTGTTTGTTTCTTTGTAGAAAATCTGTTTTTCATAAAAACCTTTAGAATTTTCTCTTCTCTTTTGAACTTATAATTGTCAGTCTTATTTTAATACTGCATAGCACTCTCCATAAATACCCCATCAGAAGACACAAATGCCCTTTTCAAGAACTTTTATTTCAATTAATTCATATTTTCTCCTCTCCTCCACTGTCCTTGTTATCTCATAGTATTCCCATCTTATCTTTGGAATCCTTTAACTTTATTTTATATAGTCTTTCAATTATGATTTTTCCTAACATAGGGAGAGAGAGCCTTGATAATTTTTCTTTTAGATTACTATTTTATTATTTTCAATAATAATTTTCTTATATAATTATAGGACCATGTGGCTTAGGCCTAAATGTTTTTAGACCTGGGAAAGTTTTGATTTTAAGCTCCTTGCAGGCAAGTTAGCCTGCCACAGTTTCATGGACACCAGTGGAATACATGACTTTTGTGTTAGCAAAAAATAAACATATTATTCATAGCATAGCAGGTTGCATGGGCTTTACTATATCTGTGTCAGTTCCCTTGCCTCTGAACCCCATGGGGTGGCTACTCAAACATTATAAGGCAGAAACCCTGAGCTTAGAGAACCATAATCTTTTACAGCAGGCACGAAGCATGACTACCTTCTGTTCCAGAGGTAAACGCCATCTCTCTCTTCCAAGGCTATACGCACACCAGCCTTTGCTCTGGAGAGAAGCACTACATTCCAAGACTGCTTATTATTTAAATGTCCTTGAAGATAGTCCAAAACAAAAGACATTCAGTGCCATGATTCACAAAATGTACAGAAATATGACAAACTCAAGTATCTCCCATCCATAACTTTGTTTATATTCTTTATGCTCTTTGAAAAAAATATATATTTTTTTAGTTTTCAATATCAAAATTTATTGTCTGCTTTATTTGTATACTCTTGTTTTTTGGGGAGGTGGAGGAATACAACATTATATTTAAACCACTTTAAGGTAATTTTTAAGAGTTGTCCTCTGTTCTCTAGATCAGTGCTTCTTAAACGTTCTTGTACAGGTCACAGAGGGAATTTGTTAAATGCAGACTCTGATTCAGCAGGTCTGAGGCCGCGCTGGAGGCTCTGAATCCCGAACAACATCCCCGTGATGCCTGTCACTGGTCCCTGGGCAGCAATGATTCTGCTGTCCTTGTTCTCTCGGGTGTCTGTCAGCTCATTCATGTATCATAATTTAGCTTTCCACACTTTTGATTTTCTTCACAAATTGATGTTTTCCACATTTATACATGCAGGTTTAGATGCATAGTGGTTGATCTAAGTGCCCGTGAAGCCTTCTCCACTGGAGAACTGACTTTGCATTTGTTCCCCTAGTGGGGGCAGGGCAAGAAAGACTTCCAAAAACTTGTTTCTCCATAAAAGCAATAAATACAGTATCGGAAATGCCAAAATCAACTTTTTGAGAACTCTGAAAATATCTAAATGCTTGCAATAATCCAAGGAATATTTATTCAAGAAAAACAGCTGAATTTCAGTAACATTAGCAAGTTTCGTGGCATGTTGATTTGCTGTGTTTTCATCCCCTTTACTCTAGCACTGCGGTAACCTGGAAAACAGTCATCTCTGCAAACCCAGTGTAAGCCAGCGAGCTAGCTGTCACTAGAGGGAAAAGACTTGGTGCTGAGCCTGCAAAGGCAACGTTTTCAGAGAATTGTCATTATTTTCTACTTCTTGCTGTCACTGGACACCAGCATTGCCAGGGCATGCCTTTATTTAGTTGCTCTCAGAGCTTGCTCAGCACCAGCGCAAGCTCTGAGTGCAGTTAAATAATAAATTCACCCTTTCTGTGTGAATATTGTCCAGAAACAATCAGTGGCAATTGTTGAATATCCAAGTTGCCCAAGAAGACAATAAGGATTGGGGAAACAAGACGCTGATTAAAATAGAAGAAAATGTGGAGAATGAGATTGAAGGCTTTGGGAAGCTCTGACACTCCTGGGAACTTAGAAGTTCGTGCACATGTATAGGACTGTGTGCATGTCAAGGAAAGGCCCGAGAAACACCAGCCTTTACTGCTAGGTGACTTTGAGCTTCTGTGTAAGAAGGGACTGAATATAAAATCAGCCTTGTAAACTGCCTGCCGGAGTGTTAAAGGCATGACCTGACATGTCCATACAGCCCCTTTGCTGCATCTGGAAGACTTCTTAGCTCCAGGCATTTAGGAAATTTCTCTGTAACCATTAGATGACCACCAAGCTAACCAAGCAGACTTTTCAGTGTCCACACTTGACAAGGAATATAGACTTTGTACGTTCAGGGAAGTCTTAAACAAACAGCAACAGCAAAACCCAGTTTTTCAAAGTTGCCACATTATACTATTTAAAATATCCTATTTTTAACAAAAGATTACAATGCATTTAGACAAAAGAGGAAATATTTAGATCGTTCTAAGGTAAAAGGTATTAGCATAAAACCATGCGGCCAGACTCTTGCTTTTTTCTATAGAACATACATGCTTTTCTAACAGTAAGTTCCTTAATTTTAGATTTTTTCTTGCAAACTGAATAATCAAGGTATGTTTTCTTTCTGTTTAAAAATTTGCTTCTTTCTTCTTGTATTTTACTATAAGCAGTAAGCACAATGCAAACCATACCTTTAATATTTTGCTTGGAAATCTAAGATTAAAGGGAATTAAGATATATATATCATATACACACACACACAAATACCCCTTTATAGAATGGCACATGGATCATACTTCAATTACATTAAATCTAAATATTTTCAACACTCTAATCAAAATGTAAAAACTGGAAAAAGATTTAAAAAAATAATCCAAGTGTAAGCTCTCTACAAGAGAGACGCTTTGTTTTGATTAAATTTATTGAGGTGACTGGTTCATAGGGTCATGTGGGTTTCAGGTGTACATTACTATGACACACGATCTGTGTACTGCATTATGTGCCCACCACCTAAAGGTCAAGTCATCTCCCACTGTATGTTTTGCTTCCTTCACCCTTTCCTACCCCACCCTGACCCCTTTCCCTCTGGCCATACTGTTGTCTGTCTGTGTCTCTGAATTTCAGTTTTATATTCTACATATGAGTGAAATCATACGGTTCTTTGCTTTTTCTGGCTTACTTATTTCACTTAGCCTAATATCTCAAGGTCCCTGAGAGACAGTTTAGATTCAAAGACACAGAGACACAAAGTGGTAAGTAAAAGTATGGAAAATATATTCCATATAAACAGCAAGCAAAAGAGAGTCATAACACCTATAAAAACTGGTAAATACATGATCATAAAAATATTGCTAGAAACAAGTTATATTTTATAATGATAAAAGAGTCAATCCATGAAGACTGTATAAGGTTTTTTCATCTCTATATCCAATTGTATCAAACTTTTTGCAAGATGTCACATCTATAAATGCTATTATTTCTTACCATTGTTTTCCCCGATTCTTTTTTGTTGTTATTGCTTTTTCACTGACATTTTCTCTTATTTCAATGGGATTTTAAGAGGAAAAAATTATAGAAGCATATGTTCATCCAGCCATCTTTACCCAAACGTTTTCTATGAGTTTTAAATTTAGTGTGTTGGATTTGTTATATTTTCATTTTATTTTTGATTTACTAGTAAAGTTGAATATTTCTCCATATGTAGATTTTCTAATTGTATTTGTTTTACGAATTGTCTGTTTGAATGAAATGTCTTATATACTGGTTTCTTGTTCTTATTTTCCTTATGATTCTATGAAAGTTCTCAACACCCAATAATAATCTTTTGTTCATCAACTTTACTGTGGACATTATTTAATCTTATTTGACTTTTAATTTTGCCTATATTTTATGGGCTGTAGAAAAATTTTGATATACCAAATCTATCCATTTTTAATGTATTTTATTCTCTTCCTTTTATTCTCCATTCTGTATATATCCTAGTCCATATTTACATATGTATAAATATATATTTTTCTTTTTTATATTTTTTCTCTGTGGTCTATTGATTAAAAATATTTTTATAATATTATATACAGTACTCTGTAATCCAGCTGAGATTTATGTTCATGATTATTGCAAATTAAGTATTAAAGGTGACCTTTTAAAAATTTCTGATGTTACAAGTTTTCCAGCCTTTACATATTAAATAGACCTCTTATTTTTCAAGTTTTAAAATACTGCTTTTATTTTATTATTACTACGAGATTATTCTTTGTCCACATTTTATAGTTTTATTCCACAAAATTAAATAGAAGTGTGAATTGATTGTTTTAAGCTCTTAATCTACCCATGCTAAATGTCCTTTATGAAAACAAACATAAAATGCATTTGTTTTTCTGTAATGTGACAGTGATTGTTGAGTTAGGGAATTTTATGAGTAAAGTATCTGTTTTTCCTTCTCTGGTTTTTGATAGGTCTGTAATAATTATACTCTTTAAATATTTATTGAGAATGTACTTGATAATATGACATGGGGGATGTTTTAATATTGAGAATTTACTTTCTATAAATTCAATGTCTTTTAAAAGTGTTCATATATATATATATATATATAACTTCAGAAGTTGTAATGAAAAGTTATATATACATATATAACTTCTGCTCTGAAAAATGTAAGCTAAAACAAAAATTAAACAATTTTGTTAATTTAACCGATCTCACTTTCAAATTTAGTGCATTAGAGGTTCTAGGTAAAATCTTATTAGCATCTTTAGCATAAGTTTTTCTTTAATATTTTGGTCAAGTAATACAGATCAAAGGATAACAGACACAATTTTATATGATAAAAGCATAGGTGAAAAGCTCTGGCATTTTCCAGTCTATCCCAATTCCTGTAGCTGATATTCGCCTTTCATATATTCACAACTGGGAAATGCCTAGTTTTAAATAACACATTTGTGTGTGACCTTTTAAGAAAATTAACAATGTCTTTGTTTAGAGGGCAGAGGGCATGGATTTCACAGAGCATTTCCCACTAAATGGACTCTATTACTCCAATATCATGGCCGTGTTGTCAAAAAGTGGCACTTCATTAAGATAATGTGACCTTTAGAATATTCTTCCAACCTTTTAGTATGTCTTTGGTGGTGGGATTTGTTCTTTACTTTCTGTGACTTTATGATAAGTTGGAAATAAAATGGAATTGAAGGCCATATTCTTTATCTCCCTTCAGCTATACATTGTGTGTATTTTCTAAAATGGCAAAAAATGTCAGGTAAAGGATATTTGTTCAAACTGTGGATTATCTGCCAGGAGAATGACTTTTAGAGTTAAAATCAAATTGGTGAGTTCATGTCTGTTGTAGAAAGGGAGAAAATGGCTATGTGGAAGAAAGCAAAAAGTTGTTCCTTTTGCTAGTGCACTGTCAAAGTGTGGAGAAGGAACCCCAAAGCCTTTTTCTTATTTTGGGACAGAAGTGAGATAATATTTTTTCAGTGTGATTGCTTCAGTAAATTAAAATTGTTTGTTCACTCAAAGCCATCATCAAAAGTGAAAATTTAATTTCTAAATCTACTTTTATGGAGGAGTCAGTGTGGGCAACATAATGAAAAGAGAGACCAAAATGAGAGTTCTGGTTAGGCGAGAAGTGACATTTCTTAGAATTCTTTTATGTGTTATTTGATTTATTTATGAAATTGAATTTTATTATCATAATTGAATCTTTCACTTGATAGTGAAATATCATGAAAGATGTCTACAGCCAAGTATTGTTTCTATATTAATTTTTAGACACTTAGGTGTCAGAACATGCATTTCTTTTTTTCTTTCTCTTTTTAAATACCCACCAGAGAATATGTTTCTTGATATTATGTTTTAAAATTTTTATTGTATTTTTCCATTACCAGTTAACCCCTTTATACCCTCCTACCCCTGCAGTCACCAGACTGTTGTCCACAGCCATCAGTCCTTTCCCTTTTCGTTCAATCCTTCCACCTCCTAACCCTATGCCCCACCAGTAGCTGTTAACCTGCTCTCCCTCTCTCTCTCTCTCTCTCTCTCTCTCTCTCTCTCTCTCTCTCTCTCTGAGTCTGTCTCTATTTTGCTTGTTAGTTCAGTTTGTTCATTAGATTCCTCACATAAGTGAAATCATGTGGTACTTGTCTTTCTCTGACTGGCTTATTTCACTTAGCATAATGTTCTTCAGGTCCATTCATGCTGTCACAAAGGGCAAAATATTTCACAGAACTAGCACAAATATTTCAAAAAATTATATGAACCATGAAAGGTCCCACATAGCAGCAGTGATCCTGAGAAAGAAGAACGTCAGAGGAATCATGCTACCTAATACAAAACTTTTAGTCCATGGTAATCAAAACAGCATGGTACCGGTATAAAAACAGACACATAGATCAATGAGACAGAATAGAAAGCCCAGAAATAAGCCCACAACTTTATAGTTAATTTATATTAGACATAGGAAGCAAGCACATAGAATGGACTAAAAATAGTTTATTCAATAAATGGTGTTGGAGAATTGTACAGATACATGGAGAAAAATGAAACTAAACCACCTTTTTACATCACACACAAGAATAAACTCAAATTGGATTAAAGACTTAAGTTTTAGACCCAAAACCATAACATCCTAGAACAAAACACAGGCAGTAAAATCTCAGACATTACTCATAGCAATGTTTTATATGATATATCTCCCCAGGCAAGGAAACAAAAGAAAAAATAAACAAACGGGACTACATTAAACTAATAAATTTTCAACAAAATATAAAATCAACCCACAGAATGGGAGAACATATTCACTGATACATATGACATGGAGTTAATATCTAAAATTAATAAAGTAGTTACAAAACTCAACACTAAAAAACCAAACAATCCAATTAAAAAATGGGTAAAGGACCTGAATAGACACTTTTCCAAAGAGGACATACAGGTGGCTGATAGACATATGAAATGATGCTCAACGTCAGTAATTATCAGAGAAATAAAGAGCATGCTTGCCTTAATCACACCTTTGACAGTTGCAACACTGAGTTAATCTTTGTGATATATTTAAAATAGATTGTGCATATTACACCCTGATGGTGGAAGCATTATGAAAATGTCAGAACCATATGGTGGCAAGAAAGGTGAATATGGAGTTTTTGTTTTTTGTGCTAGATATGTGGACTTTGACAAACCATTTACCTTCCCAAGCTTAAGTTTCTGTATTAGAAAAATAACAATGTAAGGTAAGAATGTATTCAGTTACAAGTGACAGTAAACCGAGTTATAGCGGCTTTAAAAATAAAGGTTGATTTTTCTCAAATAATTGGAACACAGGAAATAGATATTCCAGACTGATATAGCTGCTTAATGCTGTCATTGGGGACTCCCTTACTTCCATATTTTTTTGTTTGTGATTGTGGCCCCATTGCTAAAGGATAGCTGCTAAACTTCCTTGTCTTCTGTCTGGGCAGGAAGAAAGGAAACAATGTTTTTCTCCTAATGAGGTTTGCTTTTTTATTGCAAAAGGAGATTCATCTTTAGCAGAGTTTTCCCTATATATATATATTTCATTAGCTAGAATTATGTTTCCTCGCTGCAAGAGAGGCTAAGAAATCAAACATTTACCATTCTGGACTATAATAGAGGAAAAGGGAGAAAGCTGTTGAAAAAGGTGCATTGATTAAGCTAATCTATAAAATATGTTACAATTAAATACTAGTATCTTTAACATACTGAGGCTCTAAAGCAGTCTAAATTCAGTTGAAAAGAGTTAATTTTGCTATTATATTTTACTATGGCCACATCTAATTGAAAACATTAGTCATGATTCTCCAGAGAAACAGAACAAATTGTTGTGTGTGTGCATACGTGTGTGTGTCTGTGATTGGTCCAAGGTTTGCAAGGTAAATTGGCAACCAAGAGACTCAGGAGAACCAATGATGTAGTTTCTGTTGAAAGGCTGGCAGTCTTGAGATCCATAAAGATCCATGTAGTTTCAGTTCAGGTTCAAAGGCAAAAGAAGCCAATGCCCCATTTTGAAGGCCATCAGGCAGGAAGAATTCTCCCTTACTTGGGGGAAGGTCAGCCTTTTCATTCTATGCAGGCCTTCAACTGATTGTATGAGTCTCACTCATGTTAGGGAGGGTAATCTGTTTTACTCCATTTATCTATTTAAATGTTAATCTTATCCAAAATTATCCACATACAAACACCCAGAATAAGCTTGACCAAATATCTGGGCACCCTGTGTCTCAGTCAAGTTGAACACATAAAATTAACCTTAACATGGCAAAAAATAGATATCTTTTAATGGTATATTACTTTTTAATAACTGTAAAACAAGTTACCACAAACTTACTGGCTTAAAACAATGCGAATGTATCTGTTTCTATGGTCAGGACTTCAGGCATAGCTTAGCAAATCCCTCTGTTCTGCGTTTCACAAGGCAACAATCAATGTGAGCCAGACTGCATTTCTTCCTGGAACTGGTGGTCTTCTAGAGGTGCTTATTAGAAGAAGCAATTTCCTTGTGGTTATAGAACTGAAGACCTCAGTTTCTAGGGGCTCCTGTAGTCTCCTGCCCTGCTCCCTCTCCACAGACAGTTAGTATCATAGCAGCTTGCTTCTTTATGGTCAGCAGGAGCGATGCTCACCTCAGTCATTAAGACAGTGTGTTTACACAACCTAATCATGAGAGTGATATCTCTTGTTATAGTCCATTAGTTGCAAGCTAGCCACACCAATGGAAACAAGATTACACAAAGGTAAGCACATTAGGAGATGACAATTATTGGGGTCCCCCTAGAATCTGCCTACTACAGATAGTTCTTAGATTGAATTTTGAACTACATTGAAGGTTCAACTTGATTGTGGCTCTCAAAGCTTAAGAATCAATCACATGATTAAAGAGAAGCTTAACCCAAATGGAAAGAATGTTTTCATCCCTAATTAGAGTTAATAGAGGTTGCTTTGACACCGACCACTTTGGAGATTGTTTCTCATCATGATATTGCTCATTCAGAAATGACCTGATAAAGCAAGAACTTTCAGGCTTCAAATTCCATCCATTAGGAAAAATAAAAAGGCAGACAATAATAGATACAAACTAGAAATCTAGTAGGGCTTTAATGATGTCATTTTTTATAGTCATCAACCTGACAAAAGTTCCTGAAATAACCAAAACCATGCCATCAGTAAATTACGCTTGTAGTTTTGTATCCATGCCAAGTGTTTTTATTTTTTATTTTTTTATTTTTATGGTGGAGCTTATATCTCAGAAATTTCCAGTAATATAGAAGTCTTTCAGTATTTTTCCTGATTTCACTCTCTACCCTTACCCTATTGACAATTTATAACCCCTGCACCATCTGGGGAACAGACTGTTGGCTGCCAAGTAGACTCATTAACATTCCCCTCCAGGAACTCTTGCTGTTTAATTAGGCTGTCTGCTGGATTCAGGCAGGGAGAGCCTTAGGTGGCTATGTAACAAATCCAGGAGTCCATGCATTTCAGATGTCAAGGTCACTAAGATTCCTACTTTAGTCAATTAAAAAAAAAATGCAATCCAGATTGTTGGATGCCAAATCCAAATTATCAATGACTTAATCTTAAAGAGAACTTTCTATATAGTTAATTAATACACTAAGTTATTCTCCACTAAATTCACAGCTGTCACTACTATGTTGTTTGACAACATTCTAACCCTTAGGTCATCAGGTCGGCCTTCAGGCCAACCTTCTCGTCAAAACTAGTCAATAGTGTTTGTAGAGTACTATCCAAGCCCAATACTGAGATTACTATATGGGCCATAATTAAATACAACCAATTAACTGAATTCTCTGAGGACAGATGGTTAAAAGTATTAGTATTCCAGGCATATTTGATTTAAATAGAACAAATTGTACCTTATTCAAATGCCAAATTGGTGAAATTCTGTTTTAAGAAAAATACCTCTCAGTCAAATGGTTTGTTTAATGCTGAATAAACATTTTCTAACCATCACTAGTTGGAAGAAAAGTGAAAACAGTTTCTGTGCAAAATGTGTCAAGTCAGAGCTCTCCAAATTTCGGGATGGAACTATCACAAGTATGTGTCAGTCAAGTCTAGTCCTTTTTGGCCGAGTTAAGTATTCATCAGTCTACTGATTCGCTCATGTGTCACAAATTCATTGATCACCCTCCTTTGGGGAGGTCCTGGGCTAGGTGCTATGAATGTAATGGTGACTTAAAGTAGACAAAGGACAAGTCTCCATTCTAGCAGAAGAAGCAATTATTCATCAAAGAGTCATGAAAATAATACGATCACAATAATAAGTAAACATATCTACTTCCATGACATCTTATAATTCCAACTGTTGACTTAATGTGGTGAACAGGAAAGTATTTCGAACTGATGTGTTGAACTGGTGAGATGGGAATGATGGATTGGGGATATGGAGGTAACATTTAGAGGAAGGAGACAGAGAGCCTCGGAAAAGAGAAAAAGCCCACGCAGATGCCCTGTATTAGGGGAGCAGGCACACCTGAAAGAAGGCTGGTAGAGTTAGTTTTCAGAGCGAAGGGTCTGAAACTGTGTAAGGTCTAAGGAAAGGCTTCCTGAGTCTACCTAGGTTGTTAATATTACACTGTTTTGTCTGTTTCAGCTAGAGAATCATCTTCCAGAGTATCCTTACCATTAGACCTGTGCTATTTTCTTCAGGCTGTCTTAGCCTAACCCTCTCTCTCATTAGAAACCAAAGAAGAGACTGGATTAGTGGGCTCAGTTATGCTCCCCCCCCACCACCTACCAGTCTTGAATAATAATGAATATGATGAACTTTTATAAACCTTATAATGAACTTTAAGTTGTCAGTGGCGTTGCTTTAAGATGAGTCTTTTCTGGTAGTGTATCAAAATGCTTGAGCCAAGAAATAATTTTTAGTATTAACCTTTAAATAAAATAGTGATACCTTGTGTGGAGACAAAGTTTTTCAAAGCTATTTTACCTGCTTCTGTATTTACTTATTTTTTCCCTTCAAACATCTTTTAGTAAGCCTTTTTTTCCATATCTATAGAGTAAATGGAACATTATTTTCTCTGTATAATTATTATTTTTTGATGATTACATATGTTAACAGTAGACTCTGAACTGTGTTTAATGATTCCGTTTGTTAAAAAAATTTAAAAAAGGAAACTCCCTTGCAATTGCATTAATCAAATACTCATAGGCTGTCTCTTCAAGAGAGAGATGGAAACGCATTGGCTGCAAGTGAGATCATACTCAGGGTTTAATGTATTAAGTACCCATTCCCTCTTATTATTTTAATCACAAAGATATGTGTGGGGGGAAAAGGAAGAATACTTTTTAAATACAAACAGAATTTCATCTACATGTTCTCAAATGGCTGTGATAAGATCTGTTTTGTAGGCTTTAGTTACCGAAAAAGATTATGAAATATGAGCAATCTGTCAAATACACCACAACTGGAAGATGCTAGGTCTGACACATATTATTTTTAAGATTTTCAGTTAATGCTTTATCTCTGGATATTTCTTTAAAATTAGTCAATTGTATTTTATAATGTTCTATGTTTAACAATATTTAATATTGCTATTTGTATAAGCAATATAATAGAAAAAATGATACATAGGTAGCCCAAATGATCTTTAAAATATGAGCCTTAGATTTAACAGCTTTATCATATTAGCTTATATATTGTATTATATTGTATAATATCATATTAGCTACAGGGTCTATGTAGTAGAATATGATCTGGGAGCCAAGGCAGTCTGCAAGCTGTGAGCTTATAAAGAAATATTTTTAAAAAGCATAATATTTCTGAAATTGTATAAATAGTCATGCAATCACCATCCATTTTTCTTTCTTTTATTTCTGAACTTAGGAATATGATGTATTTAAGAAAAGAGTAGTAAAGGGCAGTAACACTCATTAAAATGTCAGAAAATATTACCAATGGAAAAAGCCTCAATGAAACAGAATTAGTTCTTGTGCCGATGAAAAAGCTAATGGTCTTTTCATAAGTCAATAATAATTTTTAACAGTGGGGGAAGTGTTTTATGAGTAGGGCTGCGATCAGCTGGTTTTATTATTCAGTGAAAATAAAGTATGAGAAAACAAATCGAAACTGGAATTTTAAACAGAAATATTCTATCTATTACTGATGTTTATTACTTCATATATGTTTTCCTATTTAAAGTCTTAATTTTTACGCACCTCAGAGCACAGCTGTATATCCTTTTTCAAAATGAAGTAAGTATAGACTGTTCCGTATATGAGGAAAGAGAAAATGAGGAAGAGGCGAATATTAGCAGTGCTTACATCTGAATCGAGCCATCTAAACTTTAGGCCTTTTTTCAGCCTCAGGAAACTTAGATGATTTCTCTTGTCTTCATTCATTTCCCAAAGCTAAGAAATAAATCAGTAATGCAATTTAATCCGGCTTATTGTGAAAAAATATTTTTTAAACCACAAAATTATATATTGTAGTAAATCCATGAGCTAGTGCCTGTGTAATTTTGCCTGTTTGGGCCATTTCTAAGTTGTTCTAATGGAAGACTTGCATTAAAGGAGATATATCGATGTACTTGGTAAATACAGAAATACTGGACTCAAACAGATGGGCTTTAATCACGTCCTGCACTCATACATCACAACGGCAGATGAGCTCCAGCACAGGTGCGAGAGACTCACAGAAGTTTCTTGGTAAGTTTAAGTTAAAAAGTGGAAAAGGAGTCTCTATTTAATTTAACATTTTTAAATTTTAATTATTGTTAGAACAGTCAAAAGAGATAGCATTGCTATCTTTTCTATGAAAAGAGGATAAGGTAACTTTGAATGAAAAGAGGGTATCAAAATCTAATGCTTTGATTCTATTCTAATTTAGCCTAACTTTTGAATGAGGTAATACAAATAGCAACTTCACCTTGAATGACAAGAGCAGGAGCTTGTTTTGGTTACAGAATATACTCGCCATCCTGAAAGGGTTATTGATAGAGAAAGAAATTCAAGGTCACAAGCCTTGATGTTTTACTCATTCTATGGTAATGTCATTCCTGGAGATTGTTACTCAGCTAGTTCTTAGTGAGATGCTGGGGAAGATAAATTTGAACTTGGGCCTGTGACACCACTTAACTTGTAATAATGATTGTTATCAATGTCTCTCCATCCTGCTTAGAGGGTAGGATATTTGTGTGTGTGTGTGTGTGTGTGTGTTTCTAACTGTGAATGACATTTGAAATGCCTATCTATTTCTCTCAAACTGGTGGATAGGTATTGCTACCATCATAGAACTATAAATGCATTTTTATTATTTAGGGTAAGAAGATGCTATTGAACCAACTATAATAGTGCTAGTTTTTAAATTTTCATAGGCCCAATTTTAACCAATCATTTAGCAAAATCTATTTAGCTATCACTTTTAAAAAACATAGGAAACTCATTTTACTTACTAGAGAACTTTCTGTGAATAAAAAACATATATGTGTGTGTGTATATATATATTCTATATATCATATATATTATGCTTATATATTACATATATGTGTATAAAATTATTTTGCCCATATATATTTTTGTAAAATGAGGCAGGCTATGGGCTTTATTTCTTGAAGCAGTACACATTTAGTATTGAAAAAGTTAAGCTTATAGGTAAGAATTCGGGGGAAGGAGATATTGCAATAATAAAGTAAAGGGAAGCAGTTTTTGAGCAGGTTGTTCCTCAGGTTTTTCCACAGTTTAAAACAGACAGCTCCAGAATAAGTTCATCTATATTTAGAAACTATAACCAAGGTTTTCCAAATCAGTAAATTTTATTATGATACCCCTTTAATGTTTTTTTAACTAGTGAGTTATCCAAATGTTTTCATAATCCTCAGTCTTGCTGAGTTAAACTGTGACATCCTAACAGCTCAGCTCCCGTTTCATATAGTTAAAGTCTCTTGGCTGTCAAAGCAGCATGGTCAGAAATCCCGTGTAGGCAGGACCCAGGATCACCCCAGAATTCACCTTGGGTCTCTTCCCCTGAAGTTATCTGAAGCTTACATGGACTTTCTCTAGAGACTTGAATCAACAATGAATCAGGTTGTGGAGTTGTGTTGTGGCAATGGAATTGTTGGGGTTCTGGTAGAGATTTGACATGAAGGGAATAGTTAAACTTGGGAAAAATAAGAATATGAAATAAAAATAAAGAAACAAGCTCAACAATGTAGTTTCTGTTCCACAAAATAAATAAATTGAATGATGATGCTAGGCCATTTCATTTCTCTAAGTCCCCAAGTCCAGAATGTAATTTATTTTCAGTGTATCAATCAGGCAACAGCGGGAAAGATGTAGGCTGGTTTAGAGAAAGTATCCCGGGCTAGGAACAAGAGAGCCTTCACTGCTCTTTGCCTAGAGGGCAAGAGGAAGATGGAACCGTAGTCCAAAAGGAGAGAATTGTGTAGAGGACATTATGGAAGAAGTGGAGGGGGACAGGACCAACCTGCTGTGGACTGGCAAGAGAAAGCTGAGGAATAAATGTTCTGTTCTCACTCTCTTCCTGCCCACTGATCTCCTACTGTTGCCTTTTCTTGGCCAAGTGCTGAAAGGCAAGGGGCGACGGAGGTCAGAGCCCACTCTGGTCAGCTTCTCTGGGCACTGAGTGAGATGGACAGGGTGGAGAGTCAATCTGGAGGGCCAATGAGAATTTTGTGTGTAAACCTTTCACAGCATAGCTGTGTTTGTAAAATCCAAACTAAATTGGCCCAGGTTTAAGCATAACAAAGGAAGGCCTTTGTTAGTTTAGGAATATGATTTATAATATATAATGTAAAAAAGTACTTCCTCTAGCCCTGTATTGATTTAAAAATCCCTATTCAACAGTTAAAATATATATTACTACATATTGGAGTAAGAAGTGAAAATAAAATTATAAATCTGCTAACCAGTATTTAACAAGGAAAGTCATTAGGAAGGCAGCTAGGAAACTTGGAAAATCAAGTGCTTTTGATATCAGAGCTGAGTTTGAATCCTGGCTGGGGCATTACTGCTGAGACCTTATGTAATTTACTAATCACCAGGTACTGCACTGCTTGGTGGGATTCACATGTGTCGGTGCTGAATGACCTAGTGCTATCATTATTGAGAGGGCTCCCTTGCCAAAGTCTTATTATAAATCACCAAGAATGCTGATCATATCAACTTTAGTATACCACTGAGCCCTGCAATCTTGCTTTAAAAATGTTAATGCCTATTATTAGACTTCCTTTAGAGTAAAAAATAATGAGTGAATCTACCTAGAATTTACAAGTGGATATACTTGTTACCTTTTTATAATAAGATTCAATGATATTCATTAAAACATTCCAAAACGACATATGAGGAATGGGTAATCTGAGTTCAAAGGGATGATCGCCTACATTCCCATCCCCATCACGAGAGATAAGAACCAAGGCTGTGTAATTCAAATCATTTTAGACACACGTTCATGATCGAAACAAGGAACGTATAAGCAGGTGTCAGAATATAGTTTTCAACATATGGTAAGCTCTTCCAATGCAGCTGGCTGCAGTCTTTGTCAAAGGTCATAGACAAAAAGACATAAAGTCAGAAGTGGCTAGGTGCTTCAAAAGCAATTTCAGGAAACGACAGCATTATAAACCATATTCCCTGAACCAGAGCAAAATTACCCCTTTTATCAGTAACGTGGGATGATTTGAAAGCCGAGTCTAAATTTAGTTATGTAAGTTTCCATGTATCAGAAAGCAACAGAGAAATAGAAGGATGAATCAAGAAAGTCAGAAAGGCATATATAAAGAGAATAGAGTAAAAGAATGTGCCTTGAGATTCAAACAGTTAACTCCTTGAACTTCTATATTCAGTGTACTCCAGAGACAAAGGGAAAATTCTGAAATGTAGCCACCCTTCAGTGGCTGAAACAGGACAGCTATTCTACCACTCTCCAGCACTGGGCATAGGGGAGGAGAGGTTGAGTTCAGAGTTTCTTCTGCAAGGCAGGAAGTGTATCCATTCTAATTTATTCTTAATGGGTAATCCTGGTAATGACCTAATCAGGCCTTTTAGGACCTGACTGACATCTTAGAAGAACAAGTGAGGGATCACATAGGAGCACATCTGTAGGTAACATGTTATCAACCCACAACAGAGTCAAAAGTCCACCTTAAACCTATTTGTCATTTGACAAAGATTCAAAGAATCAAAAGCAACTTGGCTAGGATCTGGTAAATATGTGTGAATATCAAAGCCCATCTGATATGTATCTCTTTGATTTCTAAATTCTGATAAGCTAAGCAACATTCCATACCGAATCCTTAGTTTTCTGAAAGAAGATTGTTGAAGTCTGGAGTGAGGTGGCAAGTGTAGTTGGACTGCTGTCCTGCCAACTGCTCTTTGAGTGGAAAAAGAAAGGTCTTGATAGATTTGTGCTGACAGATATTCATAAAAATGTGCTGGCATTTTCACATTGTAAATTGCATAGTTGCACTCCTAACTCCTCGAAGCAACAGATGATTAAAAAAAAGTTTTGGATGAACACTGAAATATATAAAAAATTATAGAAATATGAGAATGAGTGACACCCTAATAAAAGAAACTTTAGAACTTATTCTTAAGTAAGTAGTATTTAAGACCATAATGGAAGTCATACAAAACACTGAAATTAGGGGTGAGACATCTCACAATACAAATATTTGTGAGGGTTGTGAGAGACTAAGATTCTTCCTGCCAATATTACCTCTGCTAGACTTGGAGGAGGGTTCCCATGGGTTCTCTGTGACTGAGGGCAGCCTCAAACAGTAATCCAGTTGTTGTCAAGCCTACTTCTCAATGAAGTGAACAATTTAGAGTTAAAAAGAGGTAGCTCTAATACTTGAACTGAAAGGAAAAACTGATAAAGAAAATAGTCCTGGAGATAGAGTTATGGTGCACTGATTTATAAACATTGGCCCAGCCGTATATTTTAGCACAATGAATAACCATCCAGTGGATACAGGAAGATTGCCCTCAGAATGCCTTTATGGAAGTGTGCACAGGGTATCATCTGTGCAAAACTCCACTGGACGCATGAGTTCCTCTAAAATATATCCGCCATTAAGAAAATTGCCAGCAAATTTTTATTGGCTAAATTTGCCATAAATCACATAGGTTTTAATTATTTGGAGTGAAGTAGTGCTATAAAAAACTTTATTAAGGCCCTGGCCAGTGTGGCTCAGTTGGTTAGAGTGCCATCCCATAACCAAAGGGTTATGGGTTCGATTCCTGGTCAGTGAACATGCCAAGGTTGAGGGTTCAATCCATGATCTTGGCATGTATAATCCCTGGTCCAATGTGTACAATCCCCAGTCCAGGCGCATGTTGGAGGCAACCAATCAGTGATCCTCTCTCGCATTGACATTTCTCTCCCTCCTTTCCCCTCTCTCTGAAAGCAGTGAAAAAAAATGGTCTCAGGTGAGGATTAAAAAAAAAAAACTTCATTAAGAAAAGTCTTAAATCTGTAATTTTTAAAAATATTATCTTAAATATTTTATATAATCCTATGCAAATGAATACATTAACATGAGGACTTGAACATAAAATTATTAAACCTCTGTGATGATTAGATGAAATGGGGAATTTTAAAACACTATTAGGTTAGCTTTTATTACACATAATGAGAATCTTCCAGATGGTGTAGAAATCATTAAAAATTAATTTTATAGCCACTGGACTTGTTTTAAAGGGTCTTGAACTGATAAGCCTCCATAATTTTCTACTGTTGCTTCAGTTCATTGATGAAGCAAAGTGGCTGGCTTTGTAAAATTGACAATCTTATAATTATTAAAGTGTAGTGAATTCATTTTGCATAATGTGTTTAAATTGAGTCCCCAGCCCCAAAGAAAATTATGCTTTAGTATAGTAAATCTCAAATACCAAGAATGAAAACACTTTTTATATAAACTATTTGTGATAGACCATTATTATTATAATTGGCCTTTTAATATTTGTTGATTGAGAAAGTGCATGATAAAACGCTACTATGAATTCAATGTTTATTTAAAGTAAATGTGTACTCATTAACCCAAATGGAACTTATTTGAAGAGTGCATATGTACTGTGTTACTAATAGTATAATATATATTGTATGTAGGATGAAATAATTCTTGCAACGGCTCTATTCCCCTGCTAGGGATTTGTGATTTATGCTGAACTATTGCTCTAGACCTTGCTTAAGAAGATATGCAATGTCGGTGTCATGAAACAAAGGGCGTCAAAGAAAGTTGCTCTATCAGTGGATTAAAAATGGGTCTAAGATCCGAACAGTGTCTGTGCTGAGGACTTAGCTGGCTTCTTCTCCTGTCACAGTCCTTCCAGGAAGGCAACTCCTCGTGGGTCACTGTGGTGCTATTTATGCCTCAGGGACAAATACACAAATTACAAGCTTTCATGTTGTAATAAGTGTAAGTGCCCACTAAAGTTCCTAATTAATACCACAGACCAGCGATTTTCAACCGGTGTGCCACAAACATTTTCAAAACATGAAATATCTGACTATTTAGTCAAGGGTACTGACCTCTTTTCCCTTACATTGTCAAAAAAGAAATGAAAACAGTCAACACAACACTAGCTGTCCAGTGTGAATGAATCAAAATTATACCCGTTTTTGTCAGATTGGCAAAAAACCTAATATATTATTTGGTGTGCCACAGAATTTGAGGAATTAGTTGATGTGTGCCATGAGATGAAAAAGGTGGAAAATTCCCGTCATAGACTAATTAATGCCACAGAGCAAGTCTGTCATGTATCGGTGGCAGTAATGTTTCCCAACTTTACTTTTAATTCTGCAAATTGGTTAAACTCTTATAAACACATGCCATGATGTACCATAAATTCTTTTGCATTTATTTTTAAAAATAAAATCTTATAATTTGCTTTTTAAAAGCTACTTTACTAATGTTTTTTGCAGCTGTGTCTGTCACATTGTCAGTTAATAAGGAAGTAGTCTTTTCTATTTTGTACCTATTATTTGTGTGCATATAATTTCTTATAAAAACCAATTTTATACCTACATATATTGCATATACATGCACATACGTATTACACATTTATAAATATTTACACATATTGTATCCAATCTCTCTAGGGGATATTAACACATTTAGCACACTCCTGATGAAAATATTTAAACTATGTCTCGTGCTGACAGCTTGTCAGGTTCGCTGTGTGTGTACACATTTACTAATTAATCGGCAGTATCTGTTAACTACAGGGTATCATCAGGCTGACTGTACACAGCCACGAATTCCTGATAGCAACGTTTTGGTAAGGACAAATATTGGGAGAAATAAGATTCATAAAATAGTTGGGAGAAAACAGAGGGAGACAGAAACAAAACAGTGATTAAAAGGATAGGAAAATTTGCACAATGCAAAATGTGAACAGAGATGAAATAACTAGTTAGTCAAGTCCCAGGTAAGTTCTTGAGACTTGTCCTCAAAATTTTTCAGCAAAAATTTTCTGATATTTTTCCTATCAGCTACTATGTTTTCAACTGTATGGCATAAAAGTTACATATTCTGTCTTTTCCAGGACCATTTCTACTTTATATTTTCTATGTTTGTGTCCCTATAAGAATACTTGAACTCATCAGACCATGTGTTGTGATTCTGAAAAATATGGTCACAGTATAAAAGCCACAGCATCAATATACGCTGTAGAGTTTGCCATGGAGAATTGACTTCAACTGCCACTCAAGAATAGTGAAAGAGTTCTAGAACTTTTCAACCAATGATGACAGTGTTGCATTGAGGCTAAGAAATGAGAAATTGTGAATTTGTGTTCTCATCCTGCATTAATAACAGTGGTCAAGTGACCTAACCTTTCCATGTCTTGTTTTGTCATCTGAAAATGATTATCAGAGAAGGACAAATTTCAAAGGGTTTTAATCAGATTTAAGGCATGGTGTAAACTTCCAATAAATGCTGGCTGTTGTTAATCTTATGAGACAGCAGATAATTGTATATCAATATTTGAGGCCATCTCATGCCCTGGCTGGTGTGACTCAGTGGTTGAGTGCCAGCCTGCGAACCAAAGCGTCACCTCTTTGATTCCCAGTCAGGGCACATGCCAGAGTTACAGGCCAGGTCCCCAGTAGGGGCTGCGTGAGCGGCAACCATACAGTGATGTTTCTCTCCCTCTCTTTCTCCTTCCCTTCCCCTCTCCAAAAATTAAATAAATACAATCTTTAAAAAAAACCCAAACATTTGAGGCCATATCAAATTATCTAGGCATGTCTAAAACAACAACAAAGGTCATGCTAAATTTCCTTGGAAATAATTCAATTCCTTCTTTTGATTCTATATTTTTGTCTGAGTTAGCTCTGCAACTTATGAAAGAGCATTGTCCTTCCACGTTGGACAAAACTACTACCACAATACTCATTGTCACATGCATCATGAAAAGGTCCCCAGTGGCCTTTCTTGTTTAGGATTACCATTGTAGCATATAGATTAGTTATTGAAAATTGAAAAGGCATACAGAGATTTTAAGAAGCAACAAAATGAGTCATTCTACTTCTTTAAACTTCTTTACAAACAATTGCAATGGCAGTTTTTATGCATATGCTTTTGTTCCATTTCCTTTTAATTCTCAGGCTAGATTATAAGAAGTAGACTATGAATATAAACATTTCAAGACCTTTGATAACAGTTATTTAAATCATTTTCTGAAAGTGTTGTGCTCATTCATACTCTCAGCAGCAGTGTTTTGAGACTGCTGGTCTCTTCACAACCTTGTTGGTATTGTGTATGTGTGTGTGTGTGTGTGTGTGTGTTAACACCTTTAAAGACTTTTTGAGGCCAACCTTGTAAATTGAATAGTGCTGTTGTCTTTAGTCCTCAGTTATAAACAAGGCACTATTTGGTCAGTAATCTTTTTCCTAAGCTAAAATTAGTTCTGTATGCTTTATGTTTGAAAAGATCAAACAGGATCAAAGTTTATCATGCTTATTAATAGAGTTGCCTTGGAAAAGACTTATTTGGTCCTGAAGCAAGTAAGTGATTGCAAGCGTAGTGATTTACAGCTTTGAGATTGGTTATGGGAATACAGAGCAGTTCTGTTTCTTTTCAAAATCATCATTCCAAGTTATATCCAAGGTAGTGATACAGACAGTGTGATTCAATGCTCTAAAGAGAGGTTACCACGGTTACCTGGAGCATCAGGCGGGAGACTTCTTCCTAGGTTCATTGTAATAATACAATCACTTGTTTGAATTGAAGTGAAAATGTTAGAGTGCTGTTTTTTTAACTTTGTTAGTGGCATGAATTATATTTTTATTTATTCTAAAACACTGTGAAGCAGGTATTTGAAGTCAGTTCTGCCATTTTATTTCAAATAAATCCTAGATGGCCTGCTTGACCTACAGCTAGATTCCAGTGTTTATGTTCACTGTTACTCAAAAGGAGAATTGAATGGAAGCCAGTGGTTATTATGCCATTATTTATAGACATCTTTCTCATATATGAGGGTGATTGGCGTGGAATGATGGTTAGGAAAAGCAAACTCAGTGAAGACTCTGACTGCCTATATAGAACTGGAGGCCCTCTCCCCTCCATCTAGTCCCCCACTTTTTATCTCTTTGTAGGGTTTTTTCTCCCCTCTTTATGCACCATCTCACACACTAGATATATTTATTTTTGTATTGTTTATTGTTTTCTCATGCCACTAGAAATATGTTCCATTAAGGCAGGGATTTAGGCTGTTTTTCCCTGCTCCATCCCCTGTGTCTAGAATATCTGACAGTTCGTAGTAGATGTCCAATAACCACTTATTAAGTCAATTAATAAACTTACCAAAAAGTATATTTTTAGAAAATACAATGACAAACCAAATGAACTAGATGTGACTAGCTTTTTTGAGAATACATGCTAAATTGTGTTTAACTTTTGATCTGTCTCTCTAAGATATAGCAATGTAACAATGCTAACCAAAGCTTTTTAAATGCAAGAACATATCTGGTGATAATTAACTTATATTTAGGCTAGATTTTCTTTACTTAACATAAATATTTCCAAAGCCAGATTTGCAGTACCTGTTAAACACCATCCACTTCCCATCTATTGAAGTTGGGAAAAGCTAGCATTCAGGGTAATGCTGTTATCTTTTCTTCTTTCCACTCAGTAATTTCAATCTTTGTTATTGAAAATGTTTTGGGGAACTCAATACATTGACTTTATAACCTTTGTAACTGGAATCCATCAAGTACAATGGATTCAAAACCATTTGTGATTTGAACACTCCCTAATATTCAATGATATTAAGGAATTAATGTTAGTTATTTTAGGCAGATATTGGTATTTTATGTTAAATCATCCTTATTTAGAATTATTTAATGAGCTAATTACAGAAAATACTATGTCTGAGCTTTTGTTTTGTGTGTGAAATTATGAGAGTCGGAATAATGGAAATGTGGGTGAGGGTCGGTCGATAGTCTTTGGGGCTGTGTAACCAGGGTTTGGTGGTAAATATGTTATTCTTTCTACTTCTGTATATATTTTCTCTGTAATAGAAAAAAGAAGACAAGGAGGAGAAAAAGAAGAGTAAGAGGAGAAAGAGGGAAAGGAAGGGAGAGTGTGAGAAGACAAAATTATTTATGAGAGAATGAAAACATACAAGCAACTATTTATAAAACAATTGATAAGACGGAGATAATATTATTGAGCACTTTTTATATGCAAAGCCCTGTTCTCAATCTTTTAATCCTCATAATAACCATATTAGCTGAACTCTATTATAGTTACTAATTGTCAGATGAGGAAGTTGAAATTCAGAGTGATTAAGAAACTCATCCAAAATATAAATGGTGAAGCTATATGCTGCTTATGTACTGAATCAGTATAAGGTGCATTATTATTGTATATATTTCTAAAAAAGAAACATTTAGAATTTTTATTTGAAACTTATTGAAAGAACTTTTTAAGCCTCTTTATATATGTGTGTGTGTATATATATGTATGTATGTCTCTCTCTCTATATATATAATTCTTTATAAATCAAAAAGAAAATGCAAACTAAATAAGCACCTTCTAAAACATTTTCTTTTTTGAGTCGGTTGTTGGTGTCTGTGTTTCTTCATGCAGTATCACCCTTCTGTGACGTGAAGGGAAGTACGATGGTAGTACAACATTCATTAAAAGAATGCTCTGTTACTGTCTCTGGGACTTTATTCCAAGTCAGTGGAACCCGTTCTGCAACTTTTTGTTGCTGGCATTTTCCAGAATGTGCCGAAATATACCAGAGGGTTTTTAGTAATGATCAGAACATTAGTTTCTTTTTTCTAAAATGAATCTTAAAAGGCTTAATAAGTTGAAACCTAGAAGGACTGCACTTGCCCAGTCAGGCCCAGAATAACAATCAAGTTAGTATGTGCACACACAGGCATAAATATGTAACAAGTGCCAACTAGACTAGGGTGACTGTAAATGCTCGCTCTGAATTTGAAGATATTAAAATGGGGTGGGGGGTAAATGTTTCCAAATAAATCAAATAAGGTGGACCTCCTAGCTGGGTACTCTGTGCACAGGTGCTCACTGTGCATATGTAAAATGCCCGTTGGAGGAGGTCATTGGGAGGACGTGATCACCAGTTGATCCGCAAGCTGCACCTGGATTATTGGAAGGTCTTCGTCTCCTCACCTGTCCTTTGAATGCTTGTTCTGCCCACCATTCCCACAGCGGGACCCATTTTCAAGGACACAGCCTTGAGAGAGCCTCATGTTGTTGAGACCTGACACCATCTGGACGGCATACATGTCAGAACCCTGCTAAGGCCTCCAAATAAACATAAGATTCTGGTGGGTGGGTGTGGAGATCTACTCGTCTGGCGACCTCCCAAGACAAGCCTTGGATGCAGGTTCCCTTGCTTACCTGACATCTAACAACATGGAGTGGTTTGCCTCTTTTTTCAATCTTTCCTTGCCCTCCATGTACTGGAGCTGATTTACAAATCAATGATCTCGTAACAAAAGATTAAATGAGACATGAAAAGTACCTTGAGACCTACACAAGCTGAATGTTGGGTTGGCCAAAAAGTCCATTTAGGTTTTTTTTTCCATAAAATAAAGAATACATTTTTCATTTTTGCCAACAAATTCATTGATTTAGATATTTTGGGTATGTCAGCTATCCCCTGCTATTGGCTCCTAGTGGGTAGAGGCCAGAGGAAGATGCTAATCATCTTCCAATGCATAAGACAGCCCATGGCAAAGAATTATTTGGCCAAAATATCAATAGTACCAAGAAACTTTGCAAACCACTTTTGACACATTCAATCAATCACAGCATCTTCTCCATACACTGTACAAATCTTTTATTTTTTTTTGCATTGCAGTTGCATTTTTACCTTTCTGGAAATAATAAAACATACTATGCGAAAAATCTTGCATATATTCTTCTGTCTTCAATATTAAAACGACTGCATAAAATTTCACCAATTTTGATGTTTTTTTTTAAATGTACCCTGATATAACAGCTGCCACAATACATTCTAACAAAATTGTTTTGCATGAAGTTAAAGACAAGTAAGCACTACTAGAGCCAGCATATGGGGGGGGGGCAAACAAACAACTAAACAAAATTTTGTCAAACCCAATATTTCATGCAAAAGAGAGTTTTACTAAAGAAAGTTTTTAAGAAGGGCAAAGAAGAAACCAAATATGCTTAATTTCAAGAAAACCCAACTCTGATGAAAATGTAAAATATAGACTAATTATGGCTTGGAGCTGCTTAATTAAGGGTAGTAAGAGAGACACAGGATAGAGCACAGGTGAGTCTGGGTTACTGTCAAAGGTGGGGCAGGAAACTGGGCAGATGACAAAAATCCTCTAAGACTCCATGAGTGAATAGCAGGCATATCCTGAATTGTTGTTCACATCATCTTTATGAAAATCAAATATTAAAATAAATATTAAATAAATTACATAAAATATTTAAAATTCATGACATTATCTCTGGATGTGCTTTGATGTATAAATGCAGTAAGTTTGTTTCATTTAGAGGTTCTGGTCATAAGGTGAAACACAGTCTACTATCTAGACATAGCTAGGAAACAATTGACACTGTTACTTAATATGATATTTAGCTTTGAAACCTATAAAGTCAGTGTCTCAAGTGTAAATAACTTTAAAAGTGCTGTTTCTGTTCAAAGATATTGTTCAAATGTAGCTCTATAGTACAAGGGACGTGCTTGGTAATTATTCAGTATCTATTACAGTCCCATGATAATTGGCATATGGCATTATATAACAGTAGATAATAACATATGATGACTGTAATTAAGTGCATTAACTTAAGACTTTGTCTTTTAACTACCCTCAGTGGATACTGAATGAAGGTAAATTAAAGGTTCATTAAGCTGGATTCAGAAGAAAAAAATGTTTTCAAAGGGCTGATGTACTGTGAAGTTAAATGGGTTTATTATAATCTGCTCTTCAGTGTTTTCTCAACTGACAAGTCCGGACTAAACTCTTTGAAGTGTTTTAAGAAATTAAAAACAACATTTATTTTCACAGTTTTTTAAACATTTTGAGCTTTAATGTGTAGAACAATTGGAGAGAACATTAGAAATTTGGCTGTTTCTATATCAAAATGACCTTTGTTTCTTTTTAATTGGTTTTCTGTTGGTTTGTTTGTTTAATGTTCTGTGTCTGAAAGGAAAAGCAAAGCAGAGAGGAAAACAATAATGTGTCCTGTGGAAGGAGACAAAACATCTGTGGCACCCAGCATTTTCCCATTCATCTTAGCCAGAAACTACATTTCTAAAATAAAAGAGTTGTCCTTTAAAGTTTGAATGGGAAGTCACAGAAAATTATAAGCAGGGGAATATGTTTAACTAATTCTAATTCCTAAAGGTGTCAGGAAGGCATTTAAAATACTAAAAATGTAATGAATTTGGGCTTTTCCATATATTTATCATTCTAATAGCATTATTAATGTGTGGGCAATGATAGCCCTTTAGTAATATTACTATAAATGTAATTTCAGCATTTTAATTCTCTGGCACAGGAATATTTACTAATATTTGCTCTTTTAAAAATTGCTCTGATTCTAACATCTTATAAATAGGAAGAGCCTTTGGTTTTCACAACAAATACCAGTATAGCTGTGTGCATTTTTATTATGGGTAAACATGAGTATATGGGTTGGAAAAAGAGGAAGCATTAACCTTACCAATGGTCCACAGATTCTAAAGACAAAACATTTCCTTACCTGAAAGTTTCCCTGGTCTAAGCCTGGCATTTATAGGTTTACTTCTGTATACATTTTGGCAATTTTTTGACACTAGCCTGTATAGACTACCTGCATTCTTATTGGGAACAATGATAAAATGAAGACATTTTCTCTGGTGTTTAGGAAAGAAAGTTGTGGCAAAGGCAGAGGAAGAATGATCGGAGTTTGCAATAATCTTTTTTTTTTTTTTAAAGCTTCATTGAAATAAAAGTGTACAATTTGGTTGTCTTTAATATCTTCAGGGTTATACAACTATCACTATCACCAGATCAATTCTAGAATATTTTCATCACTCCAAAAAATAAAGATTCCATCTGTTAACAGTTACAGGATTACTTCCCATTTCCTCCAAATCTACCGCCCCAGCCTATGCGATCAACTAATCCACTTTGTCCTTAAAGACTTATCCATCTAGACATTTTCTAAAACGGAATCATACAATACGTGGCCCTTTATGACTGACTTAGTTCTCTTAGCATAATATTTTCAAGAGATATTCATGTTGTTGTATGTGTCAGTGTATTATTTTCACTGCTGAGTACTATTCCATTATATAAATATAATGCCTTTTATTTAATCTTTCATTTGATAAATATTGAGTATTTTCCCCACTGTGGTTATTATGAATAATGCTACTCTGAAGCATTTATGGACAAATCTTTATGTAGATATATTTCATTCCTCTTGATTATTATAACTAAAAGTGGAATTGCTAGGTCACACAGTAACTTAATGTTTAACCTTTTGAGGAACTGCCAGACGGCTTTCCAAAGCAGCTGTACATTTTACATCCCCACTAGTAATATATGAGTGTTCAGATTTCTCTACGTCCTCAACACTTTGAGTTTCTTTTTTTGATTATAGCTAATCTAATAATGTGAAGTGGACTTTTATCATGATTTTGATGTATCTTTCCCTAATGACATTGAACATTTTTTCATGTGTTTATTACTAGCCATTTGCATAGCTTCTTTTGAGAGATATACATTTGAATTCTTTGTCCATTTAAAAAATTTGGTTGTCTTTTTATCCCATTGTGTTCTTTATATGTGCTGGACAGAGTCCCACATATGATTTTCATATATTTCCCCCCATCATAAAAAGGTGATTTTGATAAAGTACACTTTATTGTTTTTTATTCTTTTTTCACTTGTGCTTTTTGCAATAAGGTATTGATATCCAGAAATGTTGAAAAACACACTGGGCCTTAAGTATATTTTAAAGGGAAGTTTTTGAATGTTTTTGCATATAAGCATCCAGATTATGTGTGAAGTGGGAGGCAGGATTTTGAAGTCAACAACACCAAATCGGAGAAAACTTTCGAAACTGAAATGAAAAATAGGCTAGGGAAAGGGACTTCTTACATGCACCTCTTCTGGGAAGTAAACTAAATATGCAAGTGTCTTTCCGAAACTCTAGGAGGGGGATCCCTTAAGAAGCAAAGGATGCAAAAGAGCCAATACCAAAATAACTATTATTATTCCTTTAAATATTGTAGGATACTATTGATATTTTCTAATTTAACTTGCTGTCTTTAACAATTTGTTTTTAGTGAATATAAGGATTTGTATACTCTAAATAAAGGCAGTGTTTCACATATCCCAAAATATACAGGTTCTCTTTATAACAATAATTAAGAGATTATTTTTGTGGGTTTTATGGTTAATCTAACCCTGATTTTTCTTTAAGGTCTTAAATTCTTAAACTGAAAATTATCTCATTAAAGTGGTTTTCAGATTTCCATTTTTAACCTTAATTTAAGCTTAAGTTTCCAAGTTGGTGAGTGTCTGCTGTATCACTGAGATGATTAGGATATGTCTTTATAAAGTGTCTCTCTCTCAAAGTTAGCACCATTTGCTTAAACCCTTCAACAGTACAGGTTTGAACTGCACAGGTCCGCTTACACATGGATTACTTTCAGTAAATATGTATAGTACTATAAATATATTTTTCCTTATGATTTCATAACATTTTCTTTTCTCTAGCTTTCTTTATTGTAAGGATACAGTATATAATACATAAAACCTGTAAGATGTTAATTGGCTATTTCTTATTGATAATAGTTTCCAGTGAACAATAAGCTTTTTAAAAAAACATTTATTTATTTTAATTTTTAGAGAGGAATGGAGAAAGAGGGAGAGAAACTTCAGTGTATGGTTGCCTCTCAAATGCCCCCTACTGGGGACCTGGCCCACAACCCAGGCATGTGCCCTGACTGGGAATCTAACCAGCGACCCTTTGATCTGCAGGCCAACGCTCAACCACTGAGCCACACCAGCCAGGGCAACAACAGGCTTTTAATAGAAGTTTTTTGGGGGTCAAAATTTATATTTGGATTTCTGACTGTGCAGGGGGTCAAAACTCCTAAACCCTGTGTTGTTCTTGGGTCAACCATATATCATAATATACACTATACAAGGCATTGAAATCTGAGGTATTTTTGGTTATAAGAAACCAGAATATATGTTTCCTTAAACAGGAGTTTATTTTTACATACAGAAACATTTGGACTAGTGCTTATCCAAAGCACTAGTGGAAAAATTGAAAATGGAATTCAACACCTTGAGAATCTCATTTATATGTTTTTAATCAAGTCTTAACTTGGTCCAATGCCCAATAAATCTCTTCCAAGCATTAAACTCTACTAACTTCTGTCTCAGAACTTAACGATTATAAAGAATGTAAGTATGTGTTAAATATAATGTATTGCATAGAATAACTGTAACATGGTGTATTATATATGATCATAAAATTACTAAACCTAGTGTCTACACATTGAGTTCTAAATAACTGAACTTTGGTAAAGGGCGTCGTTATTTAGTATAGATGGTTTCAGTCTTCACTGTTACCCGTCTGTTTATCTCTCTGGTTATCTGGTTATCCTGCTTCACTGGAATCACGTTCCTTGCTCTACTTCATCATTTTGTGAAACGCAGCTCTCATGGTGTCTTTATACTGGGAGAACCTGCAGTAAACACTATAGGAGGAGGGACCCCTCAAAATGGGATTTATTTATAAAATTGTGTACTTAGTCTTACATATTTGAAGTTCAGTCACCTTAAAAGTACTCTCTATTTGATAAAGTACACCTATTGAGACATTTTTTCCACTGCTCAAAACACTTTTTGAACTCATCGATTCTGATGCCTGTTAGGGCTTCTGCAGATTTTGTTTCACCTCTTTCACATCAGCAAAATTTTTCCCTTTAAGGACTTTTTTCATGGAGGAAAGGAAATCACTCAGGGGAGATGGGGTGAATAGGGAGGGTGGGGCATGGGGCTCATGCTGTTTTTGGTCAAAAACTTCTGAACGCCCAGTGCGGTGTGGGCAGGGGTACTCATATATCACCCATCGTGAAATGGGCAAACATGTCTTAAAAAAACTCACTGAAGCCAAACACAGCCTGTTACAGCAATGCCAGCGGGTACCCTGATGCAGGTAGGTTCTTAGAACACTCACCTAGTGGGGGAAGCCTGTATTACAAGAGGCTCACCCTCCAGAATATAATTCCATTTTTTGGAGGGGGTATATATGTATTTTTGTACATATATGTATACATACATGTGTTTTTTTCTACTAGGCCCCTCATACGTACCTGGTTCTCAGTTAAGAGAGTCCCTGTTTTGACTCCTGCATAAAGATAGTCATTCCCAACTTCCTGCTTGAGTTGATCTTCACTATTTTTTTTAAGTGGCTTCTTTATTCTTAAGCTCTATCCATTCTTTCAAGGCACAGCTTTAGTTCTCATGGAAACCCTCCTTAATTTCAGCATTCCTAAATTCTTATTTTAGACCCCATGCTTTACTTCTTAATTTGGTTTCAAGTATATATATAACTTTGTTTTATCTTTGCTGATAGATTATAATTCACTTGAAGCAATTTCTTACATATTTCAGTCTGTATTTTCACAGTTTCAATACTTACACATATTCTTGTTGCCTAATTAATCTTAAAGACGATGACTGGCAGCCATTTATAGATGCTTACTCTGTCTTAAGAGCTGAGCTAAGTGCTGGAAATTTACCCACTGAAGTCTCACAGTGGCCCTATAACTACAGTCATTCTGTGTTGTGTGTAAGTCTGTATCTGCAGTCTAGGAAAGAGAATCTCAGAAAAGTGAATAAATATTGGGATACATGCCCATCTCTGTTTTCAATCCAAGTGAGTAAATTTTTACTGTGTTATGTTGTAAAACTGTTATTGTTTTCTACTATTATGACATCATTAATTCATGTATCATAGTTTGGTTTTTTTTTTAAGAGCCTCCTGGCTTTAACTGGAATGTGAGACTTTGTTTTTGATTATTAGAATCTTCGTGTTAGAGATGTACTTTATTATTTCTATCCTACTGAGTCCATAATATGCATTATTCAACTTCATTTGAATAGCATAATATCATAAAAATTATATTATGCTATTAATATATTATTAAAAATTAGTACTATTCCAAGAACCTCTGATTGCAATTTTACCAACACATGTTTTATTTTAGCTTGAACTTATTTCTCAGAGATGAAAAATGAAACCTGATGAACAATGTCAATATTATTTATGGCAATTTTGATTGTAATTCAGGAGGAAGGCAGAAAGAGGCACTTTGCTTTAAGAACAGATGATTTAGTAAATCCTAATTTTGTTACATTAAAAAAGTCAAACTCAATATAGTTTTTTCCTCCCTCCCTATTTTTAAAGAATAAATAAAAATATTTTCTTTCCTTTGGAACAATTTGTTCATGCTTTAGAAGCCACTTAATTAAATTATTACCTGCTGGAGCACCATCTGTTTTCGTCCTATAAATAAGAAGCATGGCTTTCTTTTACATAGACTTGGTAAATATGTAGAAGGTGCCAAAAAGCAATAAATATCATCAGCAGATGGACTGAGGCACTTCAATCTCTATACAGGCAATCTCTATACAGTCAGTCTTGATTGTTCTGGGCATAGCTAAATGGATTTTTCTGGATGCATTCCTTTCAAAATGTATTATGTGTGGGAGGGGAGTTGGATTAATCTCCCATAGATCTCTTTACATTCTCCCGATCAAGACACGGGACCTGATTCTGCTTTTAACTCTTTGTCATCATTAAACACGTGGAAATAACTTTATAATGTGTCTAAGGCACTTGCAGTTGGTAATTCCGGCATGGATTTTCCAGAGGTCACTGCTCCAGAGGCTGCTTCTGTCCCCCTCCTACTCCTGTGTGCCTAATTCCCCTGGACACAGTCTTCACATGTGACACCAAACCCACAAGTCTCCTATTTCACCCTTTCGTTCCAGGCTCTGTGTCCTGTTCAGGAATGAGAGAAAGTCAGCCACTTATGGTACAAATTCACCTATGGTTTCTTCTTTCTATTTCAATAATATTCAGGATTTGAGATGGCTGGTGTGGGTGGCATACATGTGAGTGATGGATTAATTTAATTAGTATTATTCAATTTTATTTGTCAGTAATCTTACATTAATTATATAAAATTAACAAATAGTACTTAAAACACACATTTATGAATGATCCCATTTGGTTTTCACACACAAATCCAGTTCTACCTATGAAGAAAAGCGACTTGCCCTGGGGGTCATAGCTAGTAATTGGGAATCCAGAATTCAAAACTACTTCTCTTGGTCCTTAATAGTTTATAATTTTAAAACAAAGGCAGTTATGTTGGGTTTTACAGTTTATCAACTGCTTTTAGTTATAATATTTAACTTCATTCATCAAATGAACTCTTAGAATACATCGAATAGACATTCAGGGGTGTCCAGACTGTGGCCTGTGGGACCTATGTGTCCAGGATGGCTATGTATGTGGCCACACACAAAATTGTGACTTCACTTAAAACCTTATTTATTTATTTATTTATTTATTTATTTATTTATTTATTGCTCATCAGTTTTCGTTAGTGTTTGTTTATTTAATGGGTGGTCCAAGATAACTCTTCTTCTTCCAGTGTGGCCCGAAGATGCCAAAGGGTCAGACACCCCTGCTGCGTCCTCTTTTAAAGGTTGAACGAGCAGAAGTAATTAATCTAAGACACATTGCTGGTAATATTTCAATTATTTTACACTAAATTCTATACTCTTTTCACAATGCCATGCCAGTTGGAGCCTATTATTTTTTGAGCAGCAACAAGGCTCCAGATACAAAGATGAAAGATAACTAGACAAGTTAACTACAACCTAGAGTGAACCTGAGCACAAGCAAGGCAGAGGAAGGGCATGGGCGATGCTTGCTCGACAGCAGGGAGCAGAGTGAAGGGTCAGAGTGGGAGTTAAGGCCAGGGAATCAAGGTCCTATAGCCTTGGAAAGGAGAGTGTGAAATGTCACGTTGGTGCAGGAAAAAATACCTTACAGGCTTTTAATCTGTCAAATGACAGTGATGAGATTTGTATGTTTCAAAAACAGCTTTCCTGGTATTCTGGTTATTTATTGCTGAGTAACAAACTACCTCCAAATTTTGCTGCTTTGAATAACAACTGTTTTATTACTCCTCATTATCTAATCAGGAAAACGGGCAGGTGTCAGCCGGCCAATTCTTTTGTTGCACAAGCTTGTCACTCAGTGAAAATTAGCTGGTGGCTGATCTGGTCTCATGTGATTGGCATTTTGGTTTAAATATTGAGATGCCTGGGCTCAGCTTCTTCTCCACATGGTCTCAGTGCCTCTCGACATTTGTCTCTCCAACACAGTAGCTGGACCTCTCTGTACTCTGGGCTCCAAGGATTCCTTCTTTGTAAAATTATCCATGCCTTAACTACAGTTCTCATAAGATACTTTAGGAAATAAATATTGTACTATCATTCAATCTGTGACTTTAAGAGCTGCCACATTTAAGTTAAGTAATTGCTCATAGGATATATATGTATACCTGAGAAAGCATAGATATTTAATATGAGGAAATTGTTAATTATTCAAGAGTTGTCAACTTATGAATTTAGTCCAACAAACATTTGCATGGTCAAAGAATTATTATAAAAATCGTAGGCAATAAAAGTAAGAATAATAATTCTTGGAGCAGAACCAGAAAGAAAAAGTCTATTGAAAATTAAAAATTAAAAATTCATTAAAATCACTGTAGCTATCAAGATGAATGTGTAGCGTACTCAGGAAAGCCCCAAGTATGTCTGATGAGGCCAGAGAGTGGCGGCTCGTATCTGTGTGTGAATGTGTGAGGTTATTCACTTCTCTCCACTCTTCATCTAAAAGACTCGAAGGGAGCTACATAGTAATGGAGATTATGGGACCATGCCGTACTACAGAATTTTGTCAGGGCTTTATTGTGGGAAAACTCAGTGATGTTCTTAAATGTTTTGTTTCAATTTTGGGGGTGAATTCAAAATACACCTTCACATGATAGCTTTCTGTCATTATACAGATTGGGTAATAGCACCTATTCTGGAACCACACTACCTGAATTTAAGTCCTATGTGATCTAGTGCAAGTGACTTCAGCTCCCTCTCTTCTGTGCCCTTATGTGTAAGATGCAGGCGATGTAATGGTAATGTAAGAGTACTGTTCTGGTGATTAAATGAATTAATATAAATAGAGGGTACATAGTGGCACATAAACATGCTGGGTTTTTTTTCTAATACTATGCACTTGTGCACAATTATACTAGTCACGGTCATCTACTATGACAACTTGTATTGCAAAATACATTCCTGTTTTCTGAACTTAATTTTGGTTTTATATATCCTTAAGATTATTGCTCCTTTTCAGGTGGAAACTATAATATTTCTATTATGTTGTGCTGTCAAGTATACTAAACTACTCAGAGAACTATTAAAAAACAATGATTTACAGGATTAAAAAATAAAGAAAAAGAATGGTCAGTTCCTAAGATATGATTGACATGTAGAGATTTTGTCTGGGGCTCTATCTAGGTTGCTTTTAATGGAGGATGATTGGAATAAGAAGTCTCGCCAGTCAAAATAGCTGAGGAGAAGGGTCTTTAGTTCTTCCCACAGAGTATCAGAGGACAGAACTTAAAAGCAGTAGGTTAAGTTAAATTTTACTATTATTGAATGTTTTGAAGACTCAAGATTTGTTGTATTTGGAATGGTAGAACAAAGTATAATGTTTGGTTTGGTCATTAGGTCATTACTTAAAATATTAAAAAATTGACTGATTCTTTATAATTCAACACATAGAATTTTCAATATATAGAAAAGAATAAAATGAACTCTTTTTGATCAGTTATTTTATTATTTTCAATGAATTTCTGAGACATCTATAGAAAAATAAGTAGAATGGAAGAGTATAACTGAAATAATGGGAAAGCCTGAAGGGAGGCTTAAAGATAAAGGATGTGTTGTGGGCAGAAATAAAATAAATGAGAAAAGAAACTAAAATTCATGTTGGTAAAGTATTAGTATTTGACATTAGAAATTGAAGTGCTAGATGAATTTAACAATTTTGTGTATATTATGATACACTATCATTCAATGGTGTCAATTATATAAAAGTTCTGTTATATGTTTTACATTTCATGTCTTTGTGAATATTGCATTTCCATGCCTCTTGCCTGACATTTAATTTCATAGCAGCATTACTTTTATGTGCCACTGGAAGTCTTTCATTTTTTATAATATTCATGTTCATAAATAAAATATAAATGACATAAGCAGTGTCCAGTATAGGTTTAGGTAAGTTGTTTAGTTACTTTAATTTACCCAAAACTATTATTATTCATGTATGTGAATTTGTAATAAAATCGATGTCTCAATGTCAAACTGTCATACAGATGTAATATGTTGCTATATTATTTCTCATTCTGTTTTTTCTTATTTAACACATTCTCTTTTATTGAAAAGGTTAACAGTTTCTAGTATTATCATAATTTAAAAGAGGTCACTTATAGAAAGAACTTGAATTTTGTACTTTAAAATAATATTTTGTCACCTTTTTGCAGATAAAATTTCATTTTTCTATCAGCAGGGAGCCTAAAAGAAAATATTGTAAAAATGTATCTTTATGTAGCTACAAAAATATATATGTTATGAATATAGCATTTTAGAGGTAAGAGAGAATAGCAAAATCTTGGGCAATTTGTTTCTCATTTCTTTGTTACCTGAGATAATTTTTGAAAAGAATTTCAATGTTGATTTTGTCATCAGTCGTCAGATGAAAGTTTCACAATCCTTAGTTTTCTTACCATTAATGCATTCCTACACTTTAGGAAAACATAATAATTCACTTACACTAATTTCTAGCGTAAGATTAGGTGAATTAATATATATCATCTTTGTCTCATAAGGACTATACCATACTATTGACTATAATGAATTCCTATCATTGTATTTTAGGTTACATTACCAATATTAATTTTCTTTAGCTCATGGTCTAATAGTTTGAATGGTAAAACGTTTACATTTGGATCTTACCATTGGATTTTTAGCTAAATTATAGGTCTCCAGAATTTACCCCGTATAAGTTTGTGACGGTTCATGTGATACATATTTTCTTACTAACTGAATTTTGAATGGATGTAAACATATTGTACCAATGTATTTTCTGGGCTGTTTTCTTCCCCACCAGTTAATTGCAGTATTATGATATATTAACACTTTTCCCTAATGACACCCTAAAGTAACAAGAATGAGTAGAGTGATTTCATAAAATGAAAGCACAGATTCTGGGTGCATTCAATTGATTACCTCTCTGGGAGCCTCAAACAGTCTTTCTGCGTTAAGATTTTAGGAAATGCAGCAATGCAAACTTTAGAATAAAATACTTCCAATTGTAGAAACCTGTTGATATTATTTGAAGAATAAAGGTATTTAAAAAGTAAGCCAATAAAATACCTTTGGAAAATGTGAAAAATAGAGGATTTAGTGGCCCCATATGGGTAAAAGCTTCATCTCTTCCTGGAAATCCAAAAGTCATTGTCAAAAAGCAGCAATTTAAGATCATTCATGCTGGTGGAAAGGATAAAAAAATGCAGTATATCTAGCAAGCTAAGGGACTTCTCCAAGTGGGCCATGTTTCTTTGTCTCCTCAATTTTGCAGCCTCCCTGGGTTGATTTCTGTGCATTAGGTAGGGCTTCTTTGACTCCCTATAACAGACACCTGTGAATTGTGTGGGGTGGAACTGTAGGTATTTGCCAGGACAGGGCAACACATTTTACCGCTTTGAGACTCTGTGTTGGGGGAGGGCTCAGAGAGAGGACTGTGCCACAGCCTGGCTCCTGGGGGTTTGCATTGCACTTGCCCTATTTCCAGTCACTTCACCCACTCACTATATGCAACTAGCACCGCCTTCCAGCTGTTGCCATGATGTTGAACAGAACAATCCCCCCCCCCCAAAAGAACTGAATGAAACAAAGATAGCCAACCTGTCAGATGCAGAGTTCAAAACACTGGTGATCAGGATGCTCAAAGAACTCATTGAGTACAGCAACATAAAGAAAGAAATGAAGGTCACACTAAATGAAATAAAGAAAAATCTACAGCGAACCAACAGTGAAGGGAAGAAAGCCGCAGTTCAAATCAATGATTTGGAACATAAGAAAGAAATAAACATTCGACCAAAACAGAATGAAGAAACAATATTTTTTTTTTAAAAAGGAGAGTTTAAGAAAACTCTGGGACATTTCCAAATGTGCCAACATCTGAATTATAGGGATGCCAGAAGGAGAAGAGGAAGAGTAAGAAATTGAAAACTTATTTGAAATAATAATGAAAGAAAACTTTCCTAATTTAGTGAAGGAAATAGACATACAAGCCCAGGAAGCACAGAGAGTCCCAAACAAGTTGGACCCAAAGAGCACCACACCAAGACATATCATAATTAAAATGCCAAAGGTTAAAGATAAAGAGAGAATCATAAAAGCAGCAAGAGAAAAGCAGGAAGTTACCTACAAAGGAGTTCCCATAAGGCTATCAGCTTATTTCTCAAAAGAAACTTTGCAGGCAAGAAGGGACTGATAAGAATTATTCAAAGTCATGAAAAGCAAGGGCATACAACTAAGATTATTCTATTCAGCAAAGCTGTCATTTAGAATTGAAGGGCAGATACCAAACCATTATTGCATGAAGTGTTAAAGGACCTTATTTAGGAAAAAGAAGATCAAAACTATGAACATTAAAATGCAACAAATTCACAATTATCAACAGCTGAACCTTAAAAAAAAAAAAACCCAAAAAAGAATAGAAAGAAACAACTTAAGCAAATAACCAGAACAGGAACAGAATTATAGGTATGGAAATCACATGGAGGGTTATCAGTGGGGAGGGGGGAGGGGAAAGGAGGAGAATGGAGGACAAGGTGCAGGGATTAAAAGGCATAACTGGTAAGTACAAAATAGGGTGATGTTAAGAATAGTATAGGTAATGGAGAAGTCAAAGAACTTATATGCATGACCCATGGACATGAACTAAGGGGGATTGCTGGAGAGAAGGGGGTACCAGGCAGAGGGAGGCAAAGGGGGAAAAGTGGGACAACTGTAATAACATGATAAAATATACTTTAAAAAAAGAGCTAAGTGGTGATTGTATTGATGTGTTAATTCTTGTCACCCTTGAAACCCTCTCAGGCCACTGTAAACCATGCATAGTAGAGAGTAGGATAGGATGGACCAGAAGGGTTTTTTAATAGCTGAAAACAGGTCAGAAGCCATGTTGAATGTTAATCGTAGCTCTCAAGTTCTAAGCAGAGTTGTTTTTGCTCTTTGTCCTTTAGCTGTAGGAGAACAGAGTGACGTTGAAAGTGTTGCTCAGAAGAGATCTAAAGTAGAGGTTGTGGTCTTTTCCTCAGTGCAATGTACTTGGAAGCAGTTCGCCCTCAGTGGACAACACAATGCTGGGAAACAGTGGTGCCTGCCGCGGCTCTGTGGAGAGCAAACAACAGAGATTTTCTAGGTCCTGCATCAGAGCAGCCCTTAGACATCTAAGGATCAAGTCAGGGCCATTCAGATTGATCTGCCGAGACTCCTGGTGCTTGTGGTCACATTTGTGACATAACCAGTGATAAATAAACCAGTAAGATCTCTGAATTTGTTAACATCCTGCCAGCATTTGGGGACTTTTAGAAAGTCTAAATTTTGCAATTTGAGAGGTCAGTTGTGATATTCCACCTACTTTCATTTACTCACTGTGAGAACTTGGGGAAATGACCTAACCTATTAGCCTCCGATACCTCATCTGTAAACTGGGAATAATATCAGTACCTAACATATATGATTATTTGATTATATGACATAATGTGTGTAAAGCCCAAACCTTATAGTAGATCCTCCCTCCGCTATTATTAAGTGCTTGATAAATTATCTATTAGCATATAATTTTGGATAACATAACATGGGAATGTTGTTACTTTTATGTATCAAAATCTAAGTGTAAGAGATAATAAGAAGACTTGTGGATTTCTCTGACTAAATAGAAAAAAGTGACTTCCCAAGATGGATATCTGCAACTACAAAAAGAGAGAGCAGAAAAAATTAAAAACAAACTCTTCAGCTAAGACAGACAGATTAGGTGGAGGCTGATGGAGCTTGAGAGGACCCTGAAGATACCCTTCTTTGCCCAGAATGCAAAGAAGCTCAGGGCCACATGAAAACTTACAGTGGCTTTCTTCAGCTAGACTGTTAGAACTTTTCCTCCTCCCCTCTTCTGCATGTTGTATTTTTGTGGTTTCATTTATCGCGTGCATGTGCATTTCCAATGTAAGCCACTTTAAATACTCTGAATGTGGAAAGGATGTAAATACTGTAGAGATAAGAAAATACAGTATTTCTAGAGATTTTACTATAAGTGGAAACAATGACCAGGCCATAAAACAATTCTAGAGTCTCAGTAGAATCAGAATACCAAAAATACCAGGAAAGAAGTACATTCTGGAACAAAAACTGTTCACACATTGCAAAGTAGAAAGAGTTTTGTGATGTTGATGAGACTTAAACTTGAACTATACATATTCTAAATAATACTAGGTGTTCAAACTACCTGTTTAGGAAACACAGATTATACTCTGCATTGTTTTAGTTCATTTCAATTAATTCTTCTGTGAGCCAAATCATAAATTAAAATATATCATTCTAATATTGAAAAACATTACCATAAATGCAGGAACCCAGGTGGGACCCACTAACCATTCAGTTAGAGTGTGTTACCCCAGGTAATTAATTGCAGGTACGTGAAGCAAGGCAGCCCACTCAGGGAACGACCAGGTGGTCATACATATGCAAGCAATATAAAACAAATTTACACAGACCTACTGGATTTCATCAAATGATTTTCCCTCAAATGATTTTGACCGTATTTTGCAATTTATAGCTCATTAATTTGGCATCCTATAAAGATACCTTTTACATATCACTTAGCGATCAAGGTAACCCAGGTACCAGAGTGGTGGCTTTTACACTCTCCAGCTTTATTATCTGCTAAATTCAATGTACTATTACCCATTGACTATTTTTTTTCTAAAAAATAAAGCACAGATAATAGTTTCCCCTTACTTTATATACCCTCTTTATTCAATTAGTGAAGCATGAACAACAAATAATTATTGTCATTTCTTGTATGCAGTTGACACACCAACATTGCAATTAAATAAGAAATTCTTAGTGCATTTACAGACACTATAGCAATTGCCAGGGCCATTTCACAAAACCAAATGGAAAAAAAATCTCATTATACTGGAAAATTAAGTCAGGGAATAGAGTCTTCTGAATTACTGTTTTTATAGTTTTATCTTTTGCCCTGCTTTCAAATTGAGGCCATTAAAGCTTTCAACAATAGAAATGTATTCCACAAATATGGACTTTATTTGTATAAACTAGGTTCATACTGAAAAATTTATGTCAACTGTTTTCAGCCTATAAGGAGTATTCTTAAACTTAAATTTAAAAATTCCTCTGGGCATTCATGTAGTTCACTGTACCGCATCTAAAGCATGCTGCACAAAGGTGCATAATGAATTCCTTTCGATGATGCACTGACATTTCTAAGAAATGCCTTTGCTTCAAATCAATCTGCTCAAACCAGCAAATGAGTTGGCATTCAAAGCTTTAGGAAATGCTATATGAATATTTTTCCCATCATACAATAAAGATTCGATCATAGAACTGTCATAGGAAATTGAGAACCTGCCTTATGTTTTAAAGTTAATCTACCAGATTCACTTATTTATTTTATTTGTAAAATAAATTGTACAAGTCAAAACACCGTTAGGTGTATTCCTAATTCAGGTAAGATCTACACTGTTTGAGTTAAAATACTATTGGCATCATCAGAGTCAATGAGTCGAGTCAACCACCTATGGCAAACATGTCTTTATATAATAAACATATATAACTCCTGTTCATGATTAATTATCATTAATTCCTGGAACTATTAAACTGAACTCTTCAGCATTATGAAAAAGCACTGTTTTTTTTTTTTTAATAGACAAACAAGAAACTCAACTCTGCAATAACAAGTATAAAATTGGTAGTGGTAAGTCAAATGCAATAACAACTTTTAATATAACATTAGCCACACTTCCCTCTCATCTATCTGAACAATGGCTAATAATTAACAGATGCTTCCCACTCTCAAAAGTGCATGAGTACACCACTGAATTTCTCATTATCTGCAGGTTCTCATTATCGAAACTTAAAGCTCCCGGTCAGAATTTAATTTAATTAAGGTGCTTCTTTAAAGTGTAAACTCCAAATGTTTCAAGTTTCCTCAACTCTATAGAATTATTGGAGTGATTCTTTATTAGTGAATCACTTACAATATGTTATAAGTTGTTATAAGATCCTTCAATAATTTATCTCATTTATTATTTCCATTTTACAAATTTGGGATCCAAGCATAGAGATATTAAATAACCGGTCTAAACTACATAGCAGAGCTAGAATTTGAGCCAGATAGTCTGACTATAGTCCACTGACTTAGAGATTGATAATGTCAAGTCATTGTGTACTAAATTCCCTCCAGAAAGTAATAGTGCTCTGATCATATTTCTAAGTGGCATTAGTAATAAATAACTTATTAAATGAAACTTTTGTTTAAGATATATTTATTACCCAAAATAAGTGCCATCCATTGTGTTAGGCTTGATCTATATCAGCCAGAGATTTTACATTATATGTTAAAAATTTAACTTTTTCAGTATTTATCTTTTATTTCTGTATACTTTATTTTGTTTCTCCCTGTATAAATGTGTGGAAGAAAAGCATTCAGAAGTATCAATTTATTTTTAATCTAATCACATGCTCAGCAAAAATGCAAGTTCATGTTTTTATTGATCTAAGCCTGTCATAGCCTAGAAAAAAGAAACCTTTTAGTTCAACTTGTACTGTTTTCCTGCATATGAAAAGGGATAAGTGTAAAGTAGTCCTCCCTTATTCACGGTTGCACTTTCCATGGTTTCCATCGCCTGCCCACAAGTGTAGTCTCAAAATATGAAATAGAAAACTTCAGAAGTAAACAGTTAATATTTTAAACCATGTGGCCTTTGGAGTGGAGTGATGCAATCTCCTGCTGTCCCTTTTGTCCTGTCCAAGACTGAATCTGCCCTTTGCCCAGCGTCTCCGCTCTGTAGATGCTCCCTGCCTGTTAGTAGTGGGTTAATAGCCTCTCAGTCATCACATCGACCACTCTGCTATCTCAGTGCTTGTGTGCAAGTGACCCTTATTTTACTTATTTTCGGCCCCAAGGTGTAAGAGTAGTGATGCTGGCAATTTGGATATGCCAAAGACAAGTTGTAAGTTGCTTCTTTTAAGTGAAAAAGTGAAAGCTCTTGACTTAAAAAAGGAAAAAAATTGTAAATGCTGAGGTTGCTAAGATCTCTGGTAGGAATGAATTTTTCATGAAATTGGGAAGAAGGGGAAAAAAAACCCCTTCTAGTTTTTCATGCATTAATGCTAGTTTTTCTATCGCGCTTCAAAACTGCAAAGTTATGACCACAGTGCATGATAAATGTGTCGTTAAGATTGAAAAGGGACTAAATTTGTGGGTGGAGATGTTTATGGACAGTTTTCAGAAATAACAGTTTTGAGAGACAGAATATATTCACATATCTTTTATTACAGCCTAGTGTTATAATTATTCTAGTTTATTATTATAATCTTTTACTGTGTCTAATTTAAAAATTAAACATTATCATATGTACAGGAAAAACAGTATATAGAGAGTATTATACTACTTGATGTTTCAGGCAACCCTTGGAGGCTTTGGAACGATCCCTTACAAATAAGGAAGAATGACTCCACATAAAAAAGAAATATTTTAGTATACTGAATTTTAAAACAATTTAGCCTTTGGCATGGGCCTGGTTGGGAGGGAATCTAACTTAAATAAATACGATATGCATAAAACATGAAAACATATTCAACTTTTTCTAACAATTTCTCTTTATAAGAAAGACCAATGGCACCATTTAGGCCATAAGGATGTTTCAGATATTTCTATTTTAAAAAAGTCTTGCAAGTTTCTATGACCTGGCCTACACAAAAGTACATATCTTACAGAGAAAGATTCATGTTGAGGGTTCTAAAGTCTTTTTTTTTTTAATTACTCCTGTGGAATAGCTGTAAAGTAATATGACAGTATAAATTAAATGAATCTTTTGCGTCAGCAATAGGAAATATATGAAGGTCAACTGGCATAAAACACGATATCTTAGGCATGCTGGTTTTGCTGGATCTCTTTTTAGAATATATTTTCATTGCACTTGGGAATTGAAATGTTCTGGTAAAAGAAATGTGATGTATCCTTTCCTAGTCTCACAGGGCATAGGTATTTTAGAGAAAACTGTGTTCTTTATGCGACCTGGAGGATAATTTGTTCTGACTCAATAATAAATGTTATCAAAGTTTTATTAACTTAGTAGATTATTAATCAGTGTTATTTTTGAGAATTTCATTTTGGATAGATTGATTACATGAAACAAAATGTGAGGGCAGAGATTTTTATGTTATATTTTTGCAAAAGCTATCCTATTGTCCTTAAAGCAAGATAATTTAAATGAATGGATATATGTATGTGAATATATATGTGTATATTTTAAGTGTATGTGTGTATGTGTGTGTATATGTATATATATATATATATATACATATACACACACACATATATATATACACCTTCAGTGTACATGTTATCAATACTTATTTCCATGGTAATTTTCCTGAAATACTTTGGACTCTGTTACATTAAGTGTCTCCATCTGCCTTTGACCCAGATACTGCTTTCCTGGAATACAGAATTTAGTGAATATTTATCAATGTGTAATGAGTTCAAAGTGGTAGTAAGGATGTCAGGCAGCTATCTATCATAATGAGGAGTTAATATCTGTATCTGCATTACATTTTAATTGATGGCTGTGACTGATGTTTGAAAGGCGTTAAATTGCTGATGTGCATGTGATGGGATGCCTATTGTCAGGGTGGAGAGGAAAACTCTGCCTCGTCATTGCAGTTGGTTTCTAAGTGATTTGTAGAGAAATGACTTTGAATGTTTGTACTAGAGATCAGAATTAGAGATCTCACATTTTAGTAGTAGCTCCTATGGGTCAAGTCTTCCTTCAACATAAACTACGTTCTATAATTAAATCTTTGAAAATGCTTTTGAGAAAGAGACGTTGATTCATTAAAATGAGAGGGAAAAATCTTAAAAAAGAAACCATTGGGGTAGCATTTAAGTAAATTAATCAATAATGCATGAACTGAACAGTCAAAAAAGTAAATATTATAATATTATGTCAAGATAGCAGGGATTTACTGATGTTTAAGCCAAACAGGAAAAAAATGACTGGTGCTAAGAAATTGCAGTATTTTATAATGTATGTTAAAATACTTTGAATTTTGGGATATTTAAGTATTTAAAAGTTTACCACTGACTTTTCAGTCTTATATTTTTATAAAAGTGCTGTGCAAATTAAATAAATAAATAAATAAATCATAAAAGTGCTGTTGCCTTGAAAAGTGAGTACCCAAATATCACTTTCTTAGCCTTAACAGAATCACTTAATTTTAGAACTCAGTTTCCACTTCTAGAATATGGCAGGGTTTGAATCATAAACCTTAGAGAGTTGTAGAACTCTCTAAGTTCTCTAAGAACTCTCTAAGGGAAGTAGTCCCTGAGGTTTCCTCTGTCTTCTACCTCCCCTTCCCTTCTTCCTCCTCCTCCTTTTTCTTTTTAACCAAGTATGATTTGGATTCTTCACCCATCAAATATTCCAACATCCCCTAACCAATCTGAATAGTATCACTACCTCCATATGTTATTCCCTTTCTCTACTTGTCTTGATGCGACCAAAGACAGAATTCAAATGTTTCATTTTCTTGAATCATTTTGGAAACTAGGCCAAGTAGAAGGGAATCAGGGCAGGAAAGGGGGCAGGAAGGGAGAAGGATGAAGAAAGGGTCTGCAGAATCATTTCTGAGGCTGTCCTCTCATATATAGTAGCAAATAAATACTGGCATGATAACAGTTGACATGTCATGTGGTGTTTTTAAAAAATATTTTAGTCTCTACATATAGACTAAATGTTTAAAAAATCAAACAAGCTAATAACTATTTTACGTGTGTGTGTGTGTGTGTGTGTGTATGGGAAGTGTACATGAGTATTAGACAACCTCCTCCTTTTCTGAACAATGTCACAGAATTATATATTTTTTCTGCATTATCAAACTTATTTCTTACAACAATCCTTCACAGTTCTCCCTCCTCTACTACTAGAAATTTTTTTTGACCCATGCAGCATTCAATGGTTGTGTTAGGTTCACTCTCTCATTTAATCCTAGTGACAACATTATGAGGTTTATATTATTATCATGCCCATTTCACAGATGAATATTCTGAGTTGCAGAGAATTAAACCCTTTGTCCAAGATCACATTCCTTACTCCCCCCCCGCCAAATTTCTGGCCCATGTGCTGCATCTTTAGCTACATCATAGTACTCAGGGTTTTTCAGATCCACACACCATGCATTCTCACTGTTCTGCATGCTTATAGGTTCCCCCCTGCTGGGATGTCCTCCACCCACACTGCTGCTGGTCTGCCCTAGTTAACTTCTCTTTTGTCAAAAGTACCTTAGAGGTCACTTGGGAAACCCTTTCCCATTTTCTCTGTAGAATCAATCAGATTCTACATTTTTTAAATTTTGACTTAGTTTTTATTTATTTGTCTCTCTGATTGGATTATTCCTTTCCTGAGGACTAGAAGCCTATTCCAGTACCTGCCATACAGTAGATTCTCACCTTATTGACTCAACTCCAGGCAAGTGTAGATCCTAGTTTGTAGGGTAGTAGATGAGAATTTAGTTAGAATGACAAACTATTTGGTTATGTTTGAACTTTTTAAAGCATTCAGAACATTTTAATTCATATGAGCTTCTGCCAGCCAGGATTGAGCTCTGCATAACTCCACTCTCCTTTATGAAGTCCCTGTTTGTATCTTTTTCATTAGACTTCATTTGTCGTCAACTAGCTGCTAGGCAATTGGCTAGTGAGTTGTCAGGTGAGCTCTGTTCTTTACCCACAGTGGGGCACATAGAAAAACCATAAAACATAGTGAGGGACCTTAAATTCCAGCTGGGGTGACATATCTAATACACAGAAAATTTAGTTATAAATACTCTTAATCTGCAACCATAACATACCAGTGGGTTACTGAATACAGACTGAAGACCACTTGTAGTTAATTAGCCTAGTTATCCTAATACCACACTGCAGGATACAGCAAACAGTCATCCAAAACTGTGGGGGAGGAAAACCTCCATCTGCCATTGCTATAGCAAGGTTATGAAACCAAACTCTCCTAGCCTGGCAAAAGGCTTCCTTTTTTGGATGGATGCCAGCCCAGAGTTTTATTTAAAGTTGAATGAGTTAGGCCAATTCATGTCATTAATTCCATGGAATTATCTTGGTCGTCTGGGGTAGCCTTAATGTTTTACAGTCCTTCTGATTTCTCACAACTATGCAATGTACCGTATCTTGCTTGTATTTCTGTAGAGTTGCTACTTCATTTAGTTGTTCTGCCTATTCTTATTCTGAATTTTATTTTAAAATTAGCTCTTGCAGTGTATTATCCCAGGGTCTTTTATTTTTTTCCCTTAACCTACCAAATAGGAGTTTTATTGCTTCTGCCCTTTTTTTCCCCTTAGAAGTGATTGTGAAAATGAGTAAGCTTAAATTTTTCCTCCCTTGTAATACATTATCCTCAATACAACTGTGCATTTGTGACCTATTCTCCTGACTTCAAAGGTTAATAGTGTGTGTGCATGTATGTGTGTGTATTGAGTTCTCATAAACTTTTCCACCAAGTATCTTCTTTTCCTATAATAACATCAATAGAAAAACATAATTAACTTATATGTGATTTTTCTATAGGGACAATGCATTTCTGCTGATTATAATCACTGAAATTTTATGGACACATAATATGGTGTATTGTTTTGTTTTCACCATGGAGGTTTTCTTTGTTGTTTATTTTAAGGACTCTACTTCTCTCATTTTCACAGGTAAAAAGATGGCCTATCGAAAGGTCAATGCAGACCAAAGAGCTCCAGGACATTCACAGTACTTAGACAATGATGACCTTCAAGCCACTGCCCTTGACTTAGAGTGGGACATGGAAAAGGAACTGGAGGAGCCTGGTTTTGATCAGTTCCAGCTAGATAGTGCTGAGAACCAGAACCTGGAGAATTCAGAGACTGTGGACCTCAATCTTGATTGCATTCAACCAGCAACTTCACCAAAAGGCAGGTTCCAGCGACTTGAAGAAGACGCTGACTATGCTACCCATTACACAAGATCTGCACCAAAGAGCAACCACTGCAACTTTTGCTGCCTTTTAAAAATACTTTGCACAGCCATCATTTTATTTATTTTTGGCATTTTGATAGGCTATTATGCACATGAGAATTGCCCTTCAAATGCTACTTCTTCAGGAACCCTTGATCATCAGTTATACCAAGAGATTCTCAAGACAATCCAAGCAGAAGATATTAAGAAAACTTTCAGGTAGGTAGAGAAAAAATGGATGTTGGTGGGAGGTTTTACCTGGGAAAGATGTTTCAGTGAGTATTGAGCAGGTAATTTTGCCATAGTTCAAAGATAATCTTGCAAACCGAGAGACATAACTTACCAGCACACTCTTCACAGGGGGTTCATATTTTCAGATTTATGATACAGTAATACAAATTTATGATTCTGTTTTATTAATTTATAATAAGAACAATGACTACTATGAAGACTAAAACATGTGAGTCAGTGCATTTTTTCCGTCTTGGGAAGCCCAAGTAAGCCAAATTTAGATACAAAGACTGCTGGATATTCATGTAATAAAAACTAAGGCATTAGCCATAGGATTGAATTTTTAATGACCTCAGAATAAAGCAAACCTGATTTATGGGCAGAAGTAAAAGCTTGCTATCGTCAGGAGCTAAAATGAGCACTGGTAGTCTTCGGTCTCCTGCTTCCCTGAGCTTCCCTGAGCTTCCCAATGAACACATTTGTATTGAAACATACTGGGTTCTAGATATCAGGCAATTCTAAAAACTCATCTCTCTTCAAGTTTGCATATGACTTGCTTCGCCACAATGTGTTGACCTTTACATTAATGATAAGACAATATTATTTATCAGGCTTTAATCTGAGCTCTTCGGAAAAGCTTCGTTGATGTCACATAATCAGTGGTAACTTGAACGTTTTATTGTTTGATATATTATTGTCATATATGTTGTTGTAAAATGTTCCTTAGTTTACCTGTTTAGTGAAGTGAGGAACTGGAAGGGGATGATTAGATATTGGTTTCCACACGTATTTTCTGTATTTGCTGAGAAGAGACAGTTCCAGATGAATCATACAGATGTTATTTGTAGGTGGATGAAGAAGAGGATTACTGCTTTCCAGGATATTCTTTCTGGGTTACATGACTTATTACAGCCAAGATGTTGGCATGTGTTCATTTCTAGGGATTACCTAGGGAGCATGTCCACTGAAAATGCATGGTTTAATCTATGTGCTGAAATATCGCTTGTATTGATATTGGTGAGTTATAGTTCTCTTCCAGAGGATCGTGTCTGAGTTACTAGTAGGAATTTGTTTTCTACACTCTTCTGCGTCTGATACCCACTGTGGTATAAGCATTCTTTACCATGTAATATGCAAACAATCACACTTCCCATGGTATTTCTTAATGTAAAATTGTTTATATTGAATTGAGCTGAAAGATAGCCATTGTCTTATAATGAGTGATTCTATGCATCAGGATCCAACCAGGACAAGAGAAAACTCACTGAATATGTAAAGCAGAGGGAATTTAAGTAGGACAATTAATCTACCAGTGATGAAAAACTGAGAAGCTAATCTGGGGACACTGAGGTAGCCCAGAGATTAACAACAAAATGAAGCCATTACTAAACCTAGGCTGGAGGGACAAAGATTCAGAATAACTTGGCGGAAATTGGAACATTCTGCATTCATAAGTATAAGCATGTGGGGGTTGGGGGTGGAGGGAATAGTGTGTAGCCTCATCCAGAGACACCACTGAAGACAGAGAGAGAATAGGAAAAACCACAGCTTCTCCCATCATCCTCCTGCCCCACAGTGTCCCACTGTTGTCCAATTGGCTGAACCCAGCAGGAAGGCTGCTGACTCAGAGCCTGTAAAACTCATCCTGGTGGGCTCAGCTTATCTGGGCAAGAGGTCTGTATAACATAGGGAGCAAGGATGATATTAAAAGAGAGAGGGACAGACAGAGAGACAGAGAACAGAACCCTATGAAATTGTGTCAACTGTAACTGCATTGTGGACATTCATTATACACTAAAAGTATCTTCTAGAAAAGGATTGGTGGATTTAAAGTCTTCTTAATTTTAAGAATAATTATGTTTTTACTGAGAAACTTCTTAGTTTTTAATTTATGGACATAGTGAGTCTCACAACCTAGCCTGCTTCCGTTTACTTTGGCTTTTAGCAAGTTCAGAGTCAAATTTGTATTGAAATAATAAGGAACTTAATAGCATGCATTCATTCCATGTACTAACTAGCCAACAACGTCATTTTCTCTCCTTATATTCCTTGGCTTTTTTGCTTTACTTATTTTTCTTCACTATTATAGTTATCTTTAAAAATTGACTCATGCCCTGTTCTCATATAGGATGTTTGTTTTAAGTTTAAAATGGATAATTAAATTAAAAATCATTATTGTTCTTAGATTAAGAGTTGCATGACAGTAAGGCTTATACGCTCCTCTTAAACTCAAACATCAACAACATATATATTTCAGTTCTAGCTACAAAAACCTAACCACTGACTGTTATACTTCCAGGCAGTATTTAGTGGCTGGACACAGATTCAAAATTATGTCAAATAGTCAGTTTTTTCCCTATTGCAATAATAGATTTTTTCCTTAAAAATAGGTTTGGTACAAATATGTTTAGAGTAACTTTCTCAAAAAAAACATTTCCTCATCCAAAAACAATTACTCTCAAATAGCCATGATAACCGCATGCCTAACTATGACTTCTTGCATTTACTAAGTCATCGAACATTAACTGTCATAACAAGTTCCTACTGTAATTTTCCATCAATTTATGATCAGCTTTGGCTTTCCATGGCCAACTATTTTGTTCATCAATTGCTATCCTTCATTTTTTTTAGTGGATCTCCATTTCTGCCCATGCTCTAAAGCTATGTTAGCTCTTGCAAAACATCCTAAGAGTTGTGAAATATAAAATACATTTTTTAATAGATTAGGCTACAGATTCCATGAAGGACTAGATCAAATCTGGTTTATCTCCATTAGACTTCTGTTGTCTAACAAGCATGAAATAAGTATTTCTCTAAGGGAGGAAATAAATGCATAGATAAGTGAGAAACAGACCTGTGTTTAATTGCTCACATGTTATAAATTTGAAAATTATGTTGCTTCCTATCTTGATTTTTCATGTAATTATATTCAAAAATTTATGAATATAATTCTTATTTGTAATATAATTATAAAATACTATTTTCTATTATATAATTGTATGATACCCACAGCATATGCAATGTTCTGTTTTTAAATAAATAAAAACTCATGTCTAGCAAGATACTGTAAAAATGTGAAAGTTGATGTCTCAGTTGAAGACAATTCATAATAATTTCAAATTAGGTTCAGCATGCAGAACTTGAATTTTTTAAAAAAGGATAGAACCCTGAGATGATCACCCAGTTATAGCCTATGAGAGATAGGAGGAATCTAAGAAACAGAGTGAAAAAACAGGATTTTTGGAGAGATCTACTAGTGGTGTTGAAAGTCTCAATCTTTTCTCAAGGAGGAAGCCTAAAGTCCTGCAGAAAAAAGGCTCAGTAAAACTACTTTGAAAAACTTGATACCAATTCATGTAGAGCATTTTACTCCCAATAAGAAATCTAAGTGGTAAGACTTGCACTGGTTAGTTGCTGATGAAAATTCAGCTAACGACTCCTGCGAGATTCAGAGAGCATCATCCTACTTCACAAGAGTATCAAATCAGAACACTGTGCTCCCATTTTCTCTATTTCCAAGTCTCCATTTCAATCTTGGCAGTGTCAGGAGCTCTGAGGGATTGTAGAAACAGAAAGCAAATAAAAACTGATTCTTTTTCCGTATTTGACTCCAGACTTCCCAATCTAGACATAGTTAAAAAGTGGAAGACAGTTCAAAGTTCTGACTCTAAAATGACACAGATCACTTTAGAGTATAATCCCAGCAGTGGAATTGCTGAGTCAAAAGGCAGTTCCATTTTTAGTTTTCTGAGGAAATTCCATACTGTTTTCCACAGTGGTTGTACCACTTTGCATTCCCATCAACAGTGCACTGGGGTTCCCCTTTCTTCACAACCTCGCTAGCTTTTGTTGTTTTGTTGCTTTGATTATGATGGCCATTCTGACCAGTGTGAAGTGGTATCTCACTGTGGTTTTAATTTGCATCTCTCTGATGGCTAGTGATGCTGGGCATCCTTTCATATGTCTCTGGGCCCTCTGTATGTCTTCCTTGGAGAAATGTCTATTCAAGACCTTTGCCCATTTTTTTTTTTTTTTAAATTGAGTTGTTTGTCTTCCTGGAGTGGAGTCATATCAGTACTTTAAATATTTTGGAGACCAAACCCTTGTCTATCATTGGTAAGTGTATTTTCCCATATGGTTGTTTCTCTTTTCATTTTCCTGATGTTTTCTTTAGCCGTGCAAAAGTTTTTTATTTTGATGAAATCCCATTTATTTAATATATCCTTTTTATTTCTTGCTCAAGGGGACATATCGGTGAGAATATTGGTGAATGGAATATCTGAGATTTCCATGCCTATGTTCTCCTCTGGGACTTTTTATGGTATTGGGACTTATATTTAAGTCTTTTATCCACCTTGAGTTTATTTTTGTGTATGGTGTAAGTTGGTGATCGAGTTTCATTTTGTTGTCCAGCTTTCCCAACATCATTTGTTGAAGAGGCTATTTTTACTCTATTTTATGCTTCTGCACCCTTTGTTGAATATTAATTCACCATAGAGACATGAGTTTATTTCTGGGCTCTCCATTTGGTTCCATTGATCTATGGGTCTGTTCTTATGCTAGTACCAGACATTTCGACTACGTGGCCTCGTAATATAGTTTGATATCAGGTATTTTGATCCCTCTTACTTTGTTCCTCTTTCTCAAAATTGCTGTGGCTATTCATGGTTGTTTATGATTCAATATATGCTAAGTAAATGAGCCAGGTGGTGAAAGATAAATACCATATGATCTCACCTGTTAGTGGAACCTAACCAACAAAACAAGCAAGCAAAATATAACCAGAGACATTTAAATAAAGAACAAATTTATAGTAACCAGAGGGGAGGGAGAAGAAGGATAATGGGGGAAAATAGGGGATGGGCCATCAAGGAACATGTATAAAGGACACATGGACAAAGTCAAAGGGGGTAAGTTTGAGGGTGGGAGGCAGGTATGGGTGGGGCAGGGGACATCACGGGGAGAAAAAGGGAGACAAAGGGAGACAACTGTACTTTAACAATAAAAAAACATTAAAAACATAGGACTTATTTAATGTATGCTTTTGGTGGCTTTAAATAGTAAATACTTAATAATTTATGTTTACTGTAAGCCTCAAAACAGGAAAGTAGCCTCACAAAATAATCTATAAATAATAATTATTAATTTGATTTTTTTAAAATTTTTTATTTTATTTTATTTTCCTTTGAAAATGGCTAGGGGCTTTTAATCTCTAGGGTTTAGCCTTTGCTTTTCCTAGACTATCTACTCACCATGTTTATCCATCTTTCTTCAAAATGGTAGGTATTTGTGAGAATTTTGGAGCTTTTCTTGACTCACATTCTTTCTGAAAATAACTTCCAGATGTTATAATAGAATTCTTTCCTTGGTCAAGATTTATCAAAGTTTATGGTGTGAAATTTACTTCTAACTGATTGGGTTTCAAGATACGGCATCTGTAGACAATCAGCTTCAAGGACCTTCAGAGCCATAGTCCTCTGATTTTCATGTACATGTTGAACAACCAAGGCGACTTAGCTCTCTTTCCATCTGCACTACTTTTTGTTTGCCTTGTTGTTTCTCTTTCTGATACCAGCTGCTGTATGTATGGCCCAATATATATTTGTCCAATTCCTCTTCCCAAGAAAGAAATATGATTATTATCCTTTGTAGAGTGAGGGATATTTGTGGCTCTGTCAAATGCTTATCCCTAGTCTAAACAGCTTTGGCCAGTTGGAATGCTGGTCACCTTGTATAAAACAGACTTAACTAAGACTATAGAGAGAGCTCTTTAACTTGAAAGGAATTAAATGAGACAGGCCAAATGTTTAATTACTATTGTATGATAAAGTCACCAATCCTTTATATTGTTAAATGAATGACACTTATGTGTGTGTGTATATGTGTGTATGTACACTAAAGATCATAGCACGTTTTTTGAAAAGGAATTTTTTGTTCTTGATTATTCTATTATAGTTGTCCCTAATTTTCCCCTTTGCCCTCCTCCCAGCCCACCCCCCACTCCCACAGTCAACCCCTGCACCATTATCTGTCCATGTCCATGGGTTATTCATATATGTTCTTTGACTAATCCCTTCCCCTTCTTTCCACCATAAACACATTTCTGAACAGAGTAAAGTATGTTGAAAACATCAATATTTGTTAGCAAATAGAACATTATAATAATAAAGTATTTGAAGTGGATGAACCAATGAGGTTAAGTATAATTTGAATGCAGGAATATATTGCCTTTTGACAGCTGTACATGCTATGAAAATAGTGAGAAGAAAAGGAGAATGTGTGTTAGACCCTAATTATGATCAATATGGTATCTTATTTTTTAATGGGAAGGGCATTACTATTTTTCTTACTTAAAAGTACAATCCATACAGAAAGTTACAGAGAATAAAGTAACTCTAACACCCATAATTCTACCACCTTCTTTTAGCACTTTCTTTCTATATTTGCCTGTCAATCAGGAAAACTGTATTATGCTGTGTATATTGCTTTGATATCTACTTTAGAATTATTTTCACTTACAATATCATTAGAACCATTTTTAAAACTAATAAATATAGTTTAAATCATTAAATAAACATACTGTTGGTATTCCACTGTATAGACATCATGAATTTAACTTGTTCCTTATAAATAGACATTTAGGTTGTCTCTCCAAATATTCTTATATATTGTCTTTGTGTGCTTATTGAATTGTTCCCTTCTGATAAATTCCTGGAAACATATCACAAATTCAGGAAGTTAGAATTTGTTTAGTTGTACAATTTGTATTGCTAAAGTGCCTTGTAGGGCCATTAGCCTTTCAGGTTCTCATTATTGTTTGTTTTGATTGGCCAAAGATGATGTTAGCAAACCTTTATATATTAATTGACCATTTGTTTTTCTTTCTGCATGTATGAACTACTTTTTTTTTCATTATTTTATTTTGTTGTTGTTCAAGTACAGTTGTCTGCCTTTTCCCCTCACCACGCCCCTCCATCCCAGCCATCCCCACCTCCCTCCCCTGATTCCACTCCCCGCCTTGGTTTTGTCCATGTGTCCTTTATAGTTGTTCCTGAAAACCCTTCATCTTTTCCCCCCCATTATCCCCTCCCACCCCCCCGATTACTGTCCATTTGTATGAACTACTTTTTAAAGTATGTTCCTCATGACTTTGATAGGTTCTTTCTCATGGCCTTTACAGACTCAGAAAAAAAAATAATGTAATAGTAAAATAATCTGCCACTTTGTGTGTGGTAATCCATCTTTCTGGATTTTATTTAGAAAGCACATTTTATTTGTTAAAGTAAATAAAATAATACAACAAAATCTCTAGATATTTATCTATGTTTAATTGTCTACTTTATTTGGACAGGAGAAATTAAAATTTTAGTCACTATCTGGTTTGGTATGGCAGTGAAGCATGAGTGAAGTTATACTGTAAAGTGGTCTTTATCAACATTAAAAACAGCATATTTTCATATCTAGTATTTAACTCTTTAAAAAGTTTAGGAAATGCTATAAATTATCTTTATCAGGACCTTGATGAATGAAACCTTATATGGAAATCTAAACAATATTCAATATTGTTTTAGATAGGGGCATATTTTAATAATTACTTAAAAATTAATTGAAATGAATTCTCAAATCAAATTTATTTTGTGTTCTTTCTGAAATAATGCTTTTAAGGATTGTTTTCTTCTTCTAGCTCTTTTCCTCTTTTATTTCTTTTTTCTCTGCTTCCTCCCCTTCACTTCCTTTTAGCAATGGAAGTATATTTCATAGTCACGTGTATAACTTGAGTGGTACACTTTGCAGTTCCAATGAAACCTTGCCATTGGCACTATTTAGTTAGGTTACCTGGCTTTAATGACATGAAACTAAAGGAATGACAAATTTGCTTCATACTTTGTGCTGCTTCCCGTTTTATGTTCCCTTCATGTCTATGCTAATCCTAGCACTCTTTTTCACTGTGTTCAGATCTTGCCACAGAATCCTTCTCAACCAAGCACTTTTGGAAGCTTTCACTAATTGATTAGAAGTGCACCAAAGGATTTGTACTGTTATCTCTATACTGGATCACATTCTTGTCCTATGTTTTCCCCATTCTGGATTACCTCATAAGAATTAGTTTTATTTACATGGCAGGATGGATTTCTCCCCTCTGTAAAGGGCACACCCCTACTTTTACCAGGCCAAATAACTGCAGCAAGAACCCTAGACTAAAGGCTACCCTATCCTGCCAAGGAGGCCAAAATCTGGGGACCCTACTTGTTAGCGTCTACTATGTTTTTATGATTCTTCTTAAACTAAGTTGGTCACCTGAAGGAAGGAAGTCTCTGTTCAAACTACCTAGAAATAAAACATATAATTTGCTCTAAATGTAATTAAATCTTTGCTTACCTGCTCTAATTTACCATCCCTTGACATAAGAAAGTAAACAGTGTTATGCTCCTCTGCCCTGTTCTTTTAACCCAGACACTAGACGTGCTTCCTTGTAGAATTATTGTCTCTCCTGTGCTCAGTCTCTTCATTCCTTTCCTCCTTCTATTCCCCATCTATGACTCTTGTTTACTTTATTCTATTCAAGAACTGTGATGCTCATTTTACCAAGGAATATACAACCATCTAGCATCTTATTCAAGAAAGCTGACAACTACACATTCTCTCCCGTCTTAATGAGAAGGCATGGGCATGATGGCTTAGAGAGAAGCAAGCTGAGGAGTTCATGGGTTCCTGGAGGCACATGGACTGTTTTATATTTATCAGAACACTAGAAGGACTCATTTAATATAAATATTTTTTTCTCCTCTGATACCACAGAAGTGTATTTTTTCTGTTACAATTTTATACAGATGTGAGGCTTGATGATGGTGATGCCATCAACGACTGTTCTTCTCCAGTCTCCAGCTGTACTTCATAACCATCTTTCCGTTCTTCCTCTGTCTTATGTATTTATTTTTCATCTCTATTTTCTCTACCCTTCATGTTTTTTGAGAGTAGGAAGTTCGGGAGTAATGAAGAAGGCAATGAAGCAACTGGCATTTTAATTGGAGAAGAAGATATAAATATACAGCAAAAGGGCACATAATTCAATTTATGCAAATAATAATAGAATAAATTTGACAGTAATGGAGTGATGGTTCCTAAAGGAAGTAATTATCTATTCTATCATTGATATCTCCAGATAACAAATGGACATTGTCTTGAATTTAATCACAAAAGAAATATATAGGATAAGATTTATTTAATTATGCATAGTATTTTATTGCTTTAGCTTTTAGATAAAACAGCTGCTTCACCTAGGGTTTCTCAGTGTTGTGCAGAATGACATTAATTCGCTTAGCTGACTGGATCAACTCACAGATGAGAACTTAGCCCTTCCAATTCTTAGGCATTTGGCCAGAGAAGATCAGAACCCAACAACAGGATGAATAAGGATTGATGATGGAGGGCCCTTTGACTGCAATGACCTTCTCAATCCTGACCTGTTCAAATACTGTGCAACCTTTGAGGCCTGACTCAGGTGCTTACTCCTCCATGATGCTCTTTGTCCTCCCACCAGTTGAGTTCTCTTACTCTTCCCTTGCAACTCTCAATACTTCATTTTCTCTCTTTCTATTGGCATGAATCACTTCCTACTTTGCAGTGGAGAAGGAGGACTGAGTCTGACAAGGCACTTGAGTGTGATAGTATGCAGAAACTAAGTAAATCTTCACTAAGAGATAGAATGAACCCAGAATGCAGACCTTCTTGATAAAGCCTTCACTTCCATGTAGATTATCAATTATTTTTAAAAGAAAAAGAATGTTCAGATGGCCCCCAACTTACAATGGTTTGACTTAGAATATTTTTGTCTTTATGATGGTGCAAAAGCAATACATATACATTAGGAAGAATACTGCAAAATTTGAATTTTAATTCACTTGCATGCTAGCAATGTATTTTAAAATACTGTCTCATGGTGCTGGGCAGGAGCAGTAAGATGATTTTGCTTAACTGTAGGGTAAAATAAATGTTCTCAGTGTGTTTGAGGTAGTCTAAGCTAAGCTATGATTCTCAGTAGGTTAGGTGCAGTAAATGCATTTTCCACTTATAATATTTTCAACTTATGATGGACTTTCAGGATGTAACCCCATTGTAAATCTAAGAGCACTGGTATACTTCTAGTTATTCATGTATATTATTGAAATTTGAAATTAAAGTCATACATAATATATTACATGTATATCAGACATTTGATTTTTGAACATACTTTATCTGCATTCTCATAGCATGTACTAAGAAAGTTGATTTTGAAGGTAGAGGATTTTCTTTTCCTTGTGTAAACATGTGCTGAATGTCTACTACATTTCATCTTTAATGATATTCTATTTAACCTATTTAGTATTCCCTTTCCATACAGAAAACATGAAAGTAAAAATTTCACAAATGGATATTTCCATGATCGTAGGTTTATGGAGGTACAGAGTAGATCCCATCACAGGTCTTTTCATGCCCTGCCATTTCAGGAAGAGGTTGTTTCAGTTTAGGTTCAGCTCTCCCCCAAGGCTTGACTTGCTTTCTTCCTTCTCAATAACCAAGGAAATTTAAAGAATGTACTCTCTTTCTCTCTCTCATTCTCTCCCTTTGTCCCTATACCTCCACCCCTCACATTAACACAGAAATTATTTTATCCTGAAGGTTATATACTAAGATTAGTGTATGTACTTTCCTAGTAAGTCATTTGTTTTTCTTTTTTTCACTGCATTTACTGAGAGAGGAAGGGAGAGAAGGGGGGTAGAAAGAGAGTGAGATCAATGTGAAAGAGACATGGATTGGTTGCCTCCCCTATGTACCCCAGCCAGGAACCAAACCCACAACCTAAGTTCGTGCCCTCACCTGACTGGGGATCAAGCCTAGAACCTTTGGGTTTATGGGATGACTCTTCAACCAACTGAGCCACACTGGCCATGGCACATTGCTTTCCCTTAATTATTTTCACTGAATCTATCTGATGTAAAAACATCAGGACTAAGTTGTTAAGAATTGTTAAGAATCAAAATGCAGAAAGCCTTAGTTTTTTAAATTTGATTTGTTTGAAGTCTTAGTGGGAGGGATGCATTTTATATTTTTAGATTACTCTGTTGCAGATACTATGTTCTATGGTCAATGTAATATTTCCATCATATATAGTAGGGTCATCTGTGTTTACTGCCTGCCTATCCTGAAAGTTGTTCAACTTTAAGGCTTGTTAAAATTTTTTCTTACATCTTGTGTGGCATTGAGTAGAACATGCTTTTCATCCATTCACTTCTTGATCTTATTCATTCCCCAAAAAGGGACAAGATCAGTCAGATGTAGTACAAGGGAAAACAAAGCTTTTATTTTGAGGATTAAGTGTATCAGTTTTCTGTGGTTTCACTTGATTTCCCAACACTCTTTCAATAGAAGAGTTGGTAATGATCACATTGAGTAAAGTATAACTTAAACATGGAAAGATTAGGAACTGATTACACACTTTTCTCTTTCATGTTCCTTTCAATGTCAATGAAATCAAGATTTAAATGGCATACAAGACCTTTTGAGACTTGCAATTTGAAAATCTCAATGTGTGTCTTAGAAATTAAGCAAGATATTTGAATATTGAAGCTTAAAGTATTAATTCCATATTCTCATAGGGTGGCTTACAGAATAAATTTAAATTAAAATATATGTGAAATTTGATTATTTATGCAATATTTATGAAATAAAATTAAGTGCTTTATTACAGTCAGTTGAAATGGATGTTTCTAGCTGCTAAAACTAAAATTGGCTGATAATTCAGATACCTAAAAATGGATGATAAACACTTTCTCCCCACTGGGCATCCTGGGAAACTATCAGAGAATAGGGAGGTGATTTTATTTTCCAAATTTGAGACACTTATCTATAACCACAGTGTGATAGTTAATTTTATGTATCAACTGCTAGGCCACAATGCACAAATGTTTGGTCAAACATTATTCTAGGTGTTTCGGGAAGATCTTTTATAAATGAGATTAGGATTGTAATCCATAGACTTTTAGTAAAGGAATTATCTTCCATTATGTGGGTGGGTTTCATTCAGTCATTTGAAGGAGGAAAAGGGAATTCTACCAGCAGACTGCCTTTGAACTTGAGCTGCATTTCTTCTCTGGGTGTCCAGCCTACTGGCCTAGCCTACAGATTTTGAACTTACCAAGACTCCAATTGTATGAGCCAACTCCTTAAAATAAATTTCTCTGACTCTGCATATACTTCCAGTTAGTTTCGTGTCTCTGGTGAACCCTAACTAAACATACATGCAAATTTAGGGAACATAAATAAGCCAACATAGTTTGGCTATTATTTTTGTTTTTATTTTTAATATAGAATAGTTTATTCAGATGTCGGGATCAAATATAGTAACATGAAACATTGATGCAGATTTAAAATGCTGATGCCCATCTTTAACCTTATTTTATTAATTAATAAATTTCAGATTTTATTTTAATATAATGATATAAAATTTATGGAAAGATAGAATTTGAATTTATATTCTCTGTGTCCCACATGCATTTCACATAATTTTTAAAGATACCTAATCATTTTCTTCAACTTATTAGATTGTGGCATCAAAATGTAGTCAACTCCCCAGGCAAAAATGTACTTTCCAAATTTTACAAAGTGTCATTCTTATGGGGAAAAAAATGGCATGGAAGTTCCCTTTTGTTTCATTATAACTGAAGCAAATATATTAAATTTTATATGCCTGATTTGGGAAATCAGTTTCTGTCTTCAATAACTGATTGTGTGTTATAGCTGGGTCCTTTACAAATGAAGTGCACTTCTATTGCTTAAAAATTGCTTTCCTGTGCAACATGATGTAGTAATGAATTAAATCCAAATGAGCCTTATATTCACAATGTCATAATATGTAACTCGTCCCCTGTGGAATTTTTTTATTATCTAATACAAGGCAGCTAATGTCATTCTCTCATGGCTCACTTCTCAGAAGGGTATGCAGCTTTCAATTTTAGAAATAAAAAAAAAGAAAACTATGATTTGAGATCAAATTACCTTTTTAGAAACTCTCTAAATCACAGAGAGCACCTTAACATGTCTCAAAATATGCAAATCAAATTCTGCTAGAACAAGAAACAAAAGAAGTAGTTTTATTTCTATGGAGTACATTTCTGTCTGTGAGAGAAAAATGAAACTGAATATTTTTCTTTGAACAAAAATGTGTGCAGGTGGTTTTTACTTTCAATAAAAATAAAATAAGTGTGGGCGTTTTCTCTCTATTTCTTCACTTGGTTTCATCGTATTAACTCTATTCTGTAGGGAACAACTTGTAAGATCAGATTGTACCAATATTGTAGTTCAGGCTTCTACCTAGATTTAAAAACTCTAATTTATTAGCCTGATAACTTTTGTAATTTGACAAAACACATCAGATATTCCCTTATTAATAGCTGCCTTAGTTATGTCTAGGTGGCATATTGGAATTTAACCGTTTTAAAATATGTGTTGCTATTTTATGTGGGCAAACAGTAGAGGGAGAAAATATTTATTTTAGTTCAGTGGGGCAGTCAGGATAAAGACGTCAAAAGTCACGGACTCTTGCTCTGTGTGGCTTCCTTTGTGTTCTTCTCTCGGCCAAGGACCTTGCAGACTTTTTCTGCATCTCTCTCGTACACCACTGCTCAGCCTGAGTCAGCTGCTGCTTGTCATAACACACGATCCAGATGCAAGCCTTCATTCTACCTTGTCTTATTTTAAGTAGAAAACCTAAACTCCTATAATATCTATTTCTCTTGGTTTAAAGTGTTTAATTATATTTTAATCAAATAAAATATGAGCACTTTATCTATCTGTATAAAAAAGTACTAGGGAGTAAGATGCAACACCAAAGCTATACACTGTTATGTGGAAAGGAGTCACCTCAACTTTCCAATATAAGGGTTTGTATTGTTTTTAATCAAATTTATATTCCAATTTAAATATAACACTGCTAGCTTACCATCACAAGACTTATTTGAGACACCTTTTAAAACCAGTGCATTTACTCATGCCTGTATTTATCTAGCAGATGTTCATTGGGGGCCTACTGAGTACTGGGCTAGAGACAACCCAGTGAATAAGACATAAAACATACTCGTACTTATGGTGTTTATGTTCCCACTGACCAGAGGTGACGGGAACACACCCATTTCTGTAAACTGAGTATAATGACATCAAGTTGCACATTGTAGTAAGAAGGAAGGGAGGGAGGAGGGAGGGGTAGAGAGAGAGAGAGAGAGATCATAAGAGAGTGACAAGGAGAGAGGGAGACAGAGAAATTGACTAAAACTTCAAAAGTCTCCAGAGCTTAATTATAGGTGAAGCAGTCAGTTCGATTTCAAGTGGACACTTACTGCTTTCCAGCAGGATGGGCCATTGCTTCTGTATCTCTAACCCAGGCTGCCTGTGGAACTTGGCAGTCAAGTGGCAGGTTCTTCTCCTTCTTCTTGTTCTGGGACTAACATAGAGTTCTTTCCCTATTAATCTAGTTGCTTTTTGCTACCACTTTGCAAGCAAATGAGGAAACCAAAGAAACAAACAAATGAACGAAATCATTTTTAAAGAGTGAGTTCAGCAGGGAGTGACAGGCGGGAAGAGATAGTGAGATTTGACCACTCTCCGATTTCTACTTACTTGCAATATTTAACTTTTCCAAATAAGAAGCACTGTGCTCCATTGGTATGTCTCTTTCAAATCATTGAAGATAGAGTAACTTAGGTAAAGTTAAGATTTCTCTTCTCAAAACAGCCTCATCTCTAAGGATTTCTCTTCTCAAAACAGCCTCACTTCTAAGGATTGTCTCATTACTCTCAGCCCTTTGTCGTTGTTTTCACAAATTTCACAAAACATACACCACTGGTATGGTAAGAGTAATAAGAGAAAAAAAAATCTTTCTTACAGCTGTCTTATTCTGAATTAACTACTTTAAGAATGATTTGTTAATTCTGGATTCCTGAATTCTTAATTCTTATTTAACGAGTTGCAATCTTTTAAAGGAGTTGCAGTTTGCTAATTATATGCAATTATGGTCTGACACCCAGTGGTGTATATTAACTTCTTAAGGCTGCAGGCAATATCAGTGAAGAGAGTTGCTTTACAGACATGAAAATTAAACGGAAATTTCACATGGATTTTCTTAACATCTACTTAGACTGCAGTGTCAACCCTTCAGATGTATAGGGACTGAGCATTGGAAGGGGTCCTTGCTGTAGCCTTTTTTAATTACCTTTTGGCAGAAATATCCAAAAAAGAGAAGAACTGCGGATCAGAGGATTTGGTAAGGCTGTAGGAGTGGGTTCTCAGAACTGAGGAGCATTCTCTGTGGAACCACGAAGGTGGAGATGATAGTGATTGCTGCTAACAATTTTCATTCCAGTGATACAGTTCTTTTCCTGTGCTGGAAATAGGTGCAGACAGAATGGCAGGCAGTATTCATATGAAATATTAGTATCATACTTTGTAAGCAGGAAAAAGAAAGTTGGGCACCGTGGGAAATGTCACTTTGGAAAAATAAGTTGCTGATTGGCTGGCGAAGAAAGATGTGTAAATGACACAGGATGACAAAAATTAGGAAACCTAGACAATAATTTGGTGTGAGAGAAACAAGCATTAACAAAGTGAGTGAAGTTTTTCTAATACCTGGCGACTCAGGAGAGGACTTCTGGATTAGAAACGTAGGTTAGAATGTAATCCAGAAAGGCAGTGCTACTGTGAAGATGTAGTCTGTAATTTTTAGAAGGAAGAAGAGGGGCTCCAGCATCAGCTAATGGGAGAGTCAGTGGAAAGCACTGGAGAAACAGCAACTCAGCTGTTCAGATCTGAAAGGCCCCCCTTTCATAGCTTGTGTGGGCTGTGTACAAGCATTGTGATGAAGGTGATGATTTGCTCTAGGGAATATTTAACCAGTCTGAGTGTGGGAAATGAAATAAGCATGTGAAGAAGAATCCAGAGAAAGCTGCAATACTTAGCAGAAAACCAAACACACGCCTAGGTCTCACTTGACCTTGGAAAGTTATCCAGGACTTTCCAGAATCTATATGGAAATTGTATACTCAGTGTTTGATGGAGGTCACACAGCATTTTTCTGTGGATTAAACTACTTAATATAATAATCATAGGAGTGTTTAGGTCTAGTGTTCCTGATATCCCCCAAACTTCTGGGAAATAGGAATATGCACCTAGAGCTATTACTGAAGTTAAATACTAATTCAGGTGCTATAATAGTAATCTAGTGTCAACCTAATCCTTTGTAGGTAGCTATTAACAGCTTGTTTGGGAAAATAAAATAATTTAAATAGAGTTTCCATTTGCTCCTGCATTAGTTTCACCCCGAAGCTATTGCTTACAGCTCAGCTGTGGTCCACAGACAACCTGAACGCAGGTCTCCGCGCAGCATTTACACTCATGGTTGTCATGATTCAGTGCTACCGCCTCCTCCAGGCAGGCAGCTGGGAAAGGGTAAGTATGGCTCATTCCACACACACCATTATTTCCTGCAGGGCCACTACTACACTTCTGTCTGGACATATCATATTCTTCCAAAGATTTGAAGTCAGAGGAATTTATATCATAGCAACATAATTTAGAAATAGAACTGGTCTGCCAGGGACCAAATCCCACCTCCACTATGTTCAGCTCTGTGGTCTTGAGCAATTTCTTCAACTTAGGAGGCCACCGTTTCCTCATTTCAAAAAGTACTTAGATAAGGGCCTAGCAGGTAGGACACAATATTATCTGCTTTTTGCTTTTATTGTTGTTTTTGTTAATAAAAGGTCTTTAGTCATTCTCCATTGGCAGTTTCTCATTGGCCACCATTCTTCATTGGCTGCTGCCTTGGAATGTGGCCTGGCTCATGTGTTTTTTCTATCTTGTCTCTCCTCTCAACTCTCCTCTTCAAAAGTTTATGGTATTTTTTTCTTGACTTCTTCCAAGTTATGCTATTTGAGTCTCATCTTCCATATTCTAAGTACTCTGCTAAAACAGACTTACTTCTCTGAGAATGTCGATGTCAGCCAAAATAATACTTTTTTGTATCAACTACATGATCATATTTGTAAAGAAAACTGTATCCCACTTAACAAATAAAGTAAAATGCCTTGAGTTTCAACATATGCCAAGTGAAATTCAACTTTCCTACTGAAAGTCACAATCTTCTTTTATGATGTATTATAGCAGTAGGCATATAGGAACCAGAAATTCATTCTTCTTAAGTCATATCATCAAGGCACATTAATGGCTATAAGTTACCCAGAGATGGTAAGTTCTGGTTGTACAATTATAAACAATTTGGTTTAATTAAAATATATTTAATACCTGCTCTATACACAGCATTCTGTTAAATGTAAAGCATAGTCATGCAAGGATGGTCACACAAAGATGAATAGATCCTCTAGGAACATACACTCTTTTAGGGGAGATTTATGTGTGCACATTTATATGTGACTATAAGACATGGGAAAATGAGTGTAAAGGGTATAAAAGCTGTGGGAGAAGGGGAAATACCTTCTGGAGGGGTAGCGTCTATTAGGTCTTTCCAAAAAAAATAGGCACTGAAGGCTGGAGTGGGCCAGATAAATTGATATGTGAGTATGAGGTGTGACTTCCGGAAAGCTTCAACAAACGCCCTGAGGTAAGTAAATGAAAAGAGGTGAATTAGGATGGCTAGTGAGTGAACACTGTTGACAAAATTACTTTGTGAAAGAGAAGTCTTGAGAAGTAAGGATAATTTTATGGAAGGCTTTGGAGCAAACTTGGTAGAAGTTTATTCTGATACAATGAGAAATTGTGAAAGGGTTCTGATTAGGAGAGTTACAAGACCAGGTACGCCTTCATTACCCTTCACTTCCTGAGGGTAGATGAGAGACAGAGACTGGAAACAGGAAAGGCAGCACAGGGATGGTCACAGATGTCATCCTAGCCACTCGATGAATGCTGGTCAGATGTGCAGTCGGTGAGGTGGGTGCTCGTGGAGCGTCGTGAGCAGATGTGCACACAAAGGCAGATGCCGAAGTGAGAGGCATGGTACACACAACTGATTTGATGTCTCCTGCCCAATTTAGATTAAAATTAAAATTCTCAGGCTTTGGGATTACAGCATGTATATCTCTGGTTCTTATCAAAAATCTGCCTGTATCTTTAAAAGTTGTAAAATTTTACTGAGTTACCAAGGGAACAACTGAGTCTGTGATAGTGTCATAGATACTGACAGGGGACATGAGACCCCAGGGTCAAAGATAAAAGGAGCTCACTACAGCATGGCAAACAGCATAAACATCATTTTTACATTTCTTCAAGCCCCACTTCCACAGGGTGATAAAAGAGAGCAAGTTGACACCTGAACAGACAGTAGCTGTGTTACAGACAGGAACCCTGAACCTGGAGATCCAAAGTCTTTTGTACTGGACAGGAAGCATCCCTGTGTATTTTGCTCCTGAGGAGATACTGTGTTTGTCTTACCAAGGCTGTAAACAAACCTGAAACTTTCTCTGGAGGAAACACTCTCTCTCTTCCAAAGCTGTTTGTGATATACACGTACTTGGAAAATCTTCCTGAGCAAAGGCGATCTGTGGCCCTGCTCACAAGATGTGCAGAAGTGTGGGAAGTAGTCTCATGAAGCATCAAGCTTCATCTTGGGTTCCGATTTTTCAGGGTTTAGCAAATGACTTCAGTATGTTAAATACCTGTTTCATGTAGTAAGTAGGTAGTTAGGAGTGGATTTCTCAGAGGAGTATGGCTTTTTTCTCAGAGGATAGGCTTTTTAAAGAGCAGAAGGTCTTTTTAAAGAGAGAAAAGTACACCCTAATGGAAGGCGGTGTCATATTTGCAGTAACACAGACATTGAAAAAGTACCATTGGAAGAAAGAAGGATTTTCGTTAGAGAAATGTTATATCATGTGGGTGTGTCAGTAGTGCTTCCCACACTTGGATGCAGCTTCAAAGCAAAAATGAATTCGGATAAGTCAAACCAAAGCTGAGAAAAAACCTGGGACAGTCTGGAAGCCAGGGGAATGCTAATATTGGAAATAGGATTTTGACACAGAGCACCCTGTTTACTTTAAGAACTACATAATATTATTAGGCCAAAGTAAATCTAATTTATCTTTTATTGTTCTGAATATGTATATATGCATATATATTTTCTAAATGTATGCTAAGCATATGTGTTGTGCTCTTACTTTTCTTAGGGTTATTTTGGGCATTAAAAATTAGCTATTGTTATGATACAGCAATGAGCCATTACTAATCACCATGTGGCAATTAAAAACAGGAGAGCAGACTGTTAGATCTAAATCAAAATTCTAGGGTGTGCTCTAAAACCCAAGCCTTTTAGCTGCAGTTGAAATGTCACAATAATGCATTGGGACTTACAAATTGTTAGACTGAAAAATTATGCCTAAATTTTTAAAATATTGCAAAGTTAATAACTACGTAGTGTTTCTCTTGTGGGGTGGGAGGCTTAAACAATTATGATATATAAGCAATGAGGAAATTTCCAGAGCAAAATGTGTTGGCCATAGTAATTATTTCAGCTTACTCAAATCAGAGATACTTTTTCATACCTGTGGTTTTTTTCAGCAATTAGTTTATGATTTTAACTGATCTGTCTTCCTTCTGAAATTTTTAGTTTAAACTAAAATGAATTTTTGAAACTAAAGCATCTATAAACATGGTTTTAGATGAAAAATAAAGATGTGAAAATGTGATTCACTAAATAGCACAAAATCTTCTATTTCTGTTAAGTTACTTACCCTGTCATGGTATCTTACTTATTAGAATTATATATTCAGAAGGAAATACATGTTTTCTATTAGTTGTTGAAGTTAATTCTGATTCCTAGATACAGACTTTCTGTTCGTTACAGAAGCACTTGCCTCATTGCTTCACAGCCTTGCAAACCTGCCAACAAAAACTTCTTTATTTAGTATTTGTATCCCATTTGTTATGCTTGTATTTTTTTCTTTTTAATTTGTTTCAGTCAAGCTTCCTTATAGATGTGCCAAAGGTTAGGTATATTTTCTTGACATATTGGCACTGAAATCTCTTCAAGGCACAGGGTGATTAGCATATACATTGACTTTATTTTTATTTGTTCAAATACAAGATTCTAATAAAAACACTTTTAGGAGTTATATGTAAAACCCTGAACACTTGCAAATCACAGATTATGTGCTTGTCCTAACAATACTTACATACCAAATCTGCAAGTATAATGTTAGTATAAAAGAGAATACCTTTAATAGCAAATGTAAAATTCTTCTAAATAGAAAATGAATTAAAAATTATCAACTTAAAATGTATTTTCTAGGAATATGTGTTGTGAGAATATGAAGGTCTTTAAGTGAGGGAGAGATAATGGATGGTATTACTGCTTTCAATAAGATATCTGCTTATTTTGCTTCTTTTAAGTCATTATTTGAGAATTTCAAAATTTTGGATAGCTCAAAATGCCCTCCCAAATTTCAGCAGCCGCTATAAAGAAATTAAATGAACTAAAATGAATTGCCTGACTTGTTTGAATATCAATGATGAGTATGTTAGTGAAGCTTGGGTCATCAAAAATATAATAAATTTAATGAAATATAAAAATAATAAAATACATAAAAGCAGCCTTGGTAGCTACAGTGAATTATGACTTTGTAATCACAGGGCATTGTCGTACCACACAGGAGACCGCGACTTACTCGCTTGTCTCCTTTATTCAGGACTCTACAATGTCTAAATCAAAGTTTCTAGTGCATTTTTAAAAATGCAAGTTATAAAGGTCTGCAGTAGGGTTCTGGACCAGTGAGCGCTGTCAGGGTAGATTACGGTCCCACACACCCTCTGCCGGAGCAAAATCATGAGGAGTGGAGAATGACACCAGTCACCCACTTATCTCCTACGATTGCTGCTCTGATGATATTGATCCTTCCTGTGGCTTCTTAGACTGAAGATTATGGCTTAGCTACAGAGATATAACCAGTTGTTTAAAGTGGGCTCTTAGTACGGTCCAACTTTTACCTCCTTGGCTAAGATGTGCTGGTCAATAGCTATCAAGAAATTAAATCATTGCTTATTATAACATTTGAGGGGTTTAATAATTAGTGTACATTTATTTTGTGTCATTTAAATAATATACTCAAATTCTTAAAGTGTATTCACACATTTATTTAGTGGACATTATTAAGCACATTCTTATAGTGCAGAAGATACTGGGGCACAGACAATTTAAAAGTACAGATGTAAGTTAGGATTCCTGGTTTCAGAAAGCTCAGAGATTATCAGGAAGTAGGAAATGGACATTTTTGATGAATGATTACATCATTCATCAAAATTATATTTGACTAACTAAAATGTGACATAACCAAGCATTATGGAACTAACAACAAGGTTGTAAATAATAGGGATAGCTTCCTAGAGGGGTGAAGAAAATTGAAATGAGTTTTTAAAGGAGTTTTCCTCCTGGTAGTGTGGCTCAGTGCTGGCCTGCAAACCAAAGGGTCACTGGTTCAATTCCCAGTCAAAGCACATGCCTGGGTTGCAGGCCAGGTCCCCAGTAGGGGGTACATGAAGGGCAACCACACATTGATGTTTCTCTCTTCCTTCTTCCCTCTCTAAAATTAAATAAAATATATATTTTTTAAAAAATAAAGGAGTTTTCCAGGCAGAGAAAAGAATAAAGTGTATTCCAGGTATAAGACAGAAAATTATAGTTATATGGACTTTAGTTTCATGTGATTGGAATGTAGGCAATATGAAGGTAAGATAATTTGAGAAAGAGGTGGGGGAGGAGGAGGAGAAGACGGAAAGGGATAGATAGACACATACATATATAAATAGACAGATAGATACAGTTTTCAGTCAGATTGTGCAGGGCCTTCTTAAAATGGTTTTGGTTTGTTTTTCTTTATTTTTAACCTGACAGCTGAGGGGTCACTTAATAAGATACATATTTTAAAACAAGAACAGGAAACAATGCTGAGGATGTAGATTATATGAAGAAAACATTAAGCCAAGGTGAGGCTGTTGCAATAATTCAAATTATTGCTTGCTCCACTATTGAAGGTTGAATCAAAGCAAAATGCAGGGAACTTGAAACAAGAATAAATTAAATGATATTGGAGAGGTAGCATCAAAAGGATTTGCTGCTTTGCTTGGTTCTTCCAATTGTACTTTCCTGACTCTGAGTAAAAGATAGTTTTAAGTTTGATCATATTTGTTTTCTAACTTTTCTGTGTAGTCATTTAACAACTATTTCCTGGGTGCCTACTTTAATCAAAGCCCAATGCTATGGATGATAATGTAATTACAACCCGTCTAATGTGCAATTTTTGTGACATTAAAAACATAAAATATTATCAAAACAAATCCTCTAGAAGATACTGATTTTTAAACAGTGTTTGTAGAAGCATCTGGTCTTTTATATTCAGCAGTTTATGCATTTGGGACCTGTTATTAAAGCAGAGAGCTTAATCTCATAAAAAAAGAAGTCTGTTGTTCTACTAAGCCAGTGTTCATGCAGTTCTAACCAAAATGACAAGAGTGAAAGCCATTAAAAAATAATGCTTGAAATCGATCAGAGATAATGAAATTGCATTGGCCCAAGTATTAATCAATTTTAATAATTGTGTGTTACAATGATCTGGCAATAAAAAGGCTGTTATTTTCAATTCAATTCATTTAAGCTATGTCTACATGATTGTAACACAACTGGTTGAAAAGTGTAGCCATTTTGACCCCTGTGCTATCATCTATCTAATCAATGACCTTTTTTTTCTTTTGCAAATTCCAAAAAAATAGTGAGTTAGCTAATTAGTTGCTAAAACTGTCCAAACCAACACCTGTTTTGTTATCATATAGTAATAACCTTAAAAAGGTAGTCTTCAAATATAGCAAGACTAATCTGGGCTAATTTAAAAAAAGAATCAGTCCAACAAATAGTGTCTTGATTCATAAATCTCTTATAAAATTATAAATTAATTTATTTAAAATTATTTATGGAGTTGCGGACAACTCTTCTGGTTTCTCCAATAGTCTCCTTTTTAGAGTCAATCTTTAATGTGGTATCCAACATTCTCGTTAATGGTTATTAAGAATTAATGCCTTCCAGTTTAGGTTCATATTTTGTCTAATCCCAACTGCCTAGTAATAAGGTTGAACCTGTTCACATAGTGCAAGGAAGAGAGATTTGCTAAGGCTGATCTTAAGCACCTGGCTAAATGCTCGTGCAAACACACAAGTGTAGGTGTGCCCTTCTTGGGGCATGCCACTTAAATCTTCTCTTCAAGTGAATTTTTCTTCTAAATTGTACGAATTCCCATGAGATTTGTGACCAAGGGAGCAATGACCAGCAGCAGCTTGTCCCAGGCTAGCCCCCTGAACCTGTCTCCAAGGCCCCGTTTTCTCTGACTCTCCAGTGAGCTGACAGCAGCCCCGCCTTGGCTCATTTCTTTCCCATGACGTTTCTAGAGCAACAAAGCAGCCCCGCCTAGTCTCTCTCCTGAGGCTTCTTCAATCCTAGGCCCTTTCTGTTTTACCGTCCCCGACGTGAATAAACATACTCAAAATTAAAACAAAACAAAAACATATATGGGGACGGTAAAACAAAGCAACTGTGTCAGGGGGTCCTGGGTCATCACTCTGGTTACATACTTGGCATCTAACTTGTCTTAGCTTTTTTGACCCTGGGCATTAACAAAGAATGAATGTGTATGCAACTTTCTGATTAAACATCTAGCTGACTTTACTGTGGTTCCTGGTTTCCTTGTGACCTACAAAGTGATTAGTAGGGGAGTGTATAACCGGAGAAAAACAAGAACTTATCTTCTCTACCTCTTCTGAACAGAGAAGAGACAGCCCTTCCATTAGTGGACTCCAGTGGTTGCAGCTGTACCTATAGACGGTCCCTTCCGATTCTGAAAGCAGAGGAACACTGTCTTTTATGAGACTACCTGGAAATTGTCGTTGCTCTGCAAGGAGGATCCAGGTGGTCCCAATATCCGGTTAAAAAAATCAAACCTAGATTTCCATCAACATTGCAATTTTGTTCATAGTTCAAGTGTGACCGGCTTTTACTATTTCACTTAGTAACCTGTGTACCATTTCTTACAGGGCCTCATACCACGATGTTGAGCTAGGACAAGTCTAGACTCAATAGATAGGTTTATCTGGGTTTTCCCCCTGGCCACAGGTTGGTTTGACTCTTTAACTTAACCAGAATGTATTCTTTTCCTTGCTCTTCTTCAGAATAAAAGCCAATATTTGGGAGAAGCTCTTAGATACATAAAAAACAGACAGGACAAACCCCAGCTACTTTTCGTCACAGGATTTCAATCCTTTGTGATCTCTGCATTTAGTTCTTTCCTGGTCTTTACTTACCATCACAATGGTGACACTTTGCAATTATTGGAAGGAAGTAAGAATAATAAAATTATGCTGCCCTGAATTGCTGGGTTATTAAACTCAGCTTTGTATTAAAAAGGGAGTTAGACAGTGAAGAGGTGGACACACTCTGTGAATGCACTTTTACAAAAGATTTTTTAAATCACATATAAGCCCCAGGCTATTCTACTATAAACTTGTATTCATGATTGTCTCGGCACAGAAACTTATACCCATTCTGCACCTTCTTTGATTTCTTCTTGGCCACAGAAATCAACAGAGATAATGATATGTGATGGGTGATTTATGCAGTGGAGAAAATTGATTGCATGTACACCAGATGAGACTCCTGGATTCCACCTGACTGTGAACCAAGCACTGATTTTTTGCCTAGATCTTATTTTTCTTTAAGTGCTTTTGAAAGGTGTGGTGAGACATCAAAATATTAAGTATATTCTTCTGGTGCTAATAGATGTTAAAACAATGGTCCTAAGTCTTGATTTCTGTCACAAAACCCCTTCAAGTTTCCAGTGCTTGGCATGATGCCTATTCACACTAGGACTTTGGTGATCTGCCCAACTAATTACATTTCTTAACATGTTCTTGGTAATATCACAGAGGAATTTCAAAATACTTGATCACAGCTTCAGAGCATGACCTGTTTGTTGTTGTTGTTGTTTATTTTACTATTATTATTTTTTCTGGTTCTGACTTTCTCTTTCTACTCTGTGTCGGAGTTGGGCTATCAGCAGTGGTCCAGAGGCGCCCTGCTGTCGTTTACCCTGTGCTGTTGGCTCAAGCTGCTGCCTCTGCCTCAGATGCCCTTGTCTGTATGTCTAGTGAATACTTACCCATCTTTTGCAGCTCAAGCATTTCCTCCTCTGGGAATTGTTTTCAAACCTTACCAAACTTCTATTAAACAACATGGAATGTATTGAATTTTGTGTTCTTACAGTATAGTAGTACTGAGCACTTAAACATTCCTGATTATTGGTTTTGTTTTTCTTTTTCTACCAGATTGTAAGTTTCTCAAGAGTAATGGCTATGTGTGATCCAATTTTTTTGTTTGGTTCCTCTCTAACAGTTCAATATTCTTTCTCATATAAGGATAGTTCTTCCTCTCAAGGAAAGTAAAAAGAACGCGAGAGCAACCATCGAAGGTATTCTCTAGGTACAATTGCCGATGCTTGTATTGTTTTTCCCCATCTCTTGCTTTTAGTGTGTTTGCGTCTGTGTGTTTAAGTGGACTGTCCACCTCAGTCTCACTCAGTTTAAATATTTGACTTTCTTCTCTATGCAGGGGTCTCTGCCATGCTCAATAAAGATTCAAAAATGATTAGGGCATAATTCGATCTTACAATCTATATGTTCTGTTTTTAGCTTTAAGTAACAGAAAATTCAGTTAACAGTGGCTTAAGCAAACAAAACAAGATGTTTGGAGCCAGGTGGTTGCTGCTGTTGGTTCAGCTGCTCAGTGATGACATGCAGGGCCTAAGCACATTTTAACATTCTATATTTCAACTTCAATGTCTTGCCTTTCTCTCCCTTCATGTTCTTCACCTCATAGTCGCAGAAAATCTGCTGCATATCTAGTCATTTATGCAGAAATAAGGGAGGAAAGGTAGTACTAGCCACATGGATCACTTTTATCAGGGAGAAGAATGCTTTCCCAGAATCCCTCAGCAAGTCTTCTCATTAGGGTATTATATTAGTTAACCAAGAGTGTGTGCTACGTATTAGTAGGTGATTAAGACAGGTGTTTAACTGATTTCATACATGGTAGAATAAGAATGTGTCATATGACATATTCAGGCAATATGGATGTTTTGAGATGCAGAGATTATGTCTGATGGGGGAGAAGGGTGTACTCAGGAGTAGTTTTATGAAATAGTATTGTTTGATACAGAACTTAAAGGTAATAAAATTTTAACAGGCAGAAATTATAGTAGGCAAATATTTTAAGTAGAGGGAGAAGCAATAAAGCTTTGTATTTAGAGATCAGCCAGTTTAGAGATCTATCTGCAGCTTGCAGAGCTGGGTTTAGTGAGCTAATTTTAAATTTTACTGAATTTCAATTGAAGTTTAAATGCCCACATATGGCTGGTAATTACCATACTGAAGAGTACAGGTTAGAGCAGTGTGGGCCATTCTCAGTTGAATTTGGAGGGAATGGAGGTAAGGAGTACACATGATCTAAACTATATTTTGACAGACCACTCTACTGCTTTGTTGAAAATAGCACAGAGTAGGGGAGGGTAGGAGGCTCCTGGATGAATCCAGGTGGTAGATGGTAGTGGCTTGTACTAGTGTGGCATGAGTGAGAGTGGTTTGAAGGGGCTGGATTCTGCAGTCAACTGAACAGAATTCTCTGATGGATGGGATGTAGAATGTGAGGTAAAAGAAGTAACAGAAAATAATTCTGCATTTTTTTTTTTGGCCTAAATGACTAGAAGAGTGCAAATCGTATTAACTGAAATGAGAAAGACCAAAGAAGACAAGGCTTTTGTAGAAGAGCAGAAGCTTGAATCTAGAACCAGGAAAGCTTGAGATGCTTACTGGACATCCAAGAACATATATTGAGTGTATAATTCAACATAGTCTAGTTCGGAGATAAATTTTTTAGAGTTGTCTGCACGAAGTGGTATTTAAACTTATGAGATTAGTTGAGATCACTAAAGGAGTAAGTGTAGAGTGAAGAGGGATGGCATGTCTGCACTGAGTCTGGAGGGAATCCATAGCATTTGAGGAGGCAGAACTTGCACAGGAGACTTGAAAGAAAATGCTAGTGAGGTAGGAGGAAAACCAGAACGATGAGAGATTTAGAAGTCAAAGGTGGGTTCAGCTGGGGTGGGGTGGAGGGATGGGGAGAAAAGGCATACAACTGTAATTGAATAACAATAAAAATTTTAAAAAAAGAAACTAAAATTTGAAAAAAAAAAGAAGTCAAGAAGAGTGATGTGTTCAACTATGGCCAAATATCTTTGTTATCCATAAAAAACAAGGCCAGATGACTGTTGGCGTTAGCCATGTGGGGGTGTGTACGAGCTGTGAGGAGTTATCAGTGATTGCAACAAGCACAGTTTCTGAGGAGTAGGGAAGCAAAAGCCTGAGTGAAATGGTTTCAAAAGCAACTGGGAGAAAGGACTTAATGACAGGATAGATAAAGAAGGTGTTGATTTAGAAAGAAAATTATAAGTTCTGATAAATTCTGATTGTGCAGGATAATTCGATAGAGATAAAAGGAGAAAAGAACATTTTAAAGCAAACATAATTCCTTTTATTGGTTCTTGGATCAGCTGAGTCGTCTCACTCATTGCACACAATATTGACAATTTCGCTGATTTAGAGCTGTCTTGTTACATTTATCAACCTATCAAACTGGCATTTCAAAAGTAACTAAATAATTCAATTTTTTAAATTCAGTATTAATTCAAAGACATCTTAAAGGAAAATATTTTCATTTCAAATTAAGAATTGTAGCTTATTTTCTGAGAGGAAGTAGATAATTATATATATCAGAATGGAGAGCTTTATTGCAATTAAACAGAAATCAATTTTCCCTCAGGTTTTAAGCAGTGCAATCCATCGAGGAAAATGCATTTAATACATAAATTCATGAAGTTTTCTAAATTTTACAGATAAAAACATATATGTTTGCAACTGAGATTGCATAGATAGTCTAGACTTATCAAAACTCAAAAAGATCAAATAATTTGCACAAGGGCATTCAACTTGTTCAAGGAACACCTTTTCTTTCTCTTTTTTTTCCCCCTGAGTGAGCATCCTGGACATTGAATGTGAGTTACTGGTCTTGTTAAAGTATCATGGACAATACTGTAAACATCTAATTTAGAATATTCTTCTGTTGATATTGTTCTAAGGATAGAAGAAAGAACATATTTAGCTGAAACTGCTAAAAAGCAACCTGAGGAATCCTGTAGCCCTTACTTTGACCTTGGCCTCTTTTGAAGTAAGTCTCCAGAAATGTTGGTCTGTTGGCCACTGCTAAGGGACACATTGTGTTCACAGGTGTTCTCACCTTATGAACACATTCCTGGACCTCATGGAATGTCATTCAGGAAAGGTAATACATTAAGTACTTTTTCTTTTGCTTTATTACCTCCTACCCACCAACAGCACTCAGGTTGAGGTCTTAGAGTTCATCCCAGGCGGTGTTATCTTCAATGAGTTAGAACTGCCCTGGGAGCTTGTCCTTCTCCTGTAATGACTATAGTGATCTCCAAATATTCATGAGATTTACATAGTAAGTTCATGAATAGAAAGACACGGGAAACTTGTGAACGTTATATACTGCTTTTCCTTGGTCTGTAGAAGGACTCCTGCAGATACACCAAGGACAGGCCTGTTTCTATTATATTGTTGACCATAGTATATGAGAGGAAGAAATGTAATTTGCATTTCTTGCAGATAGACTGTATTCTTAATTGGGCTTTTCTGTGATTCTTAATCTGAAAATATTACTATTAAGCTCCATTTACATTGTCACATTTATAATGATTACACTCACTTAAATTCAATAATTTGTGTTATCCTTGTGTAAAACTTTTTATACTATGTTTACACTATAAAATAAATATTATGAAAGATATGCTACATAAAAAGATGGATAAAAACTAAATATTAATAATAGAAGTCTGGTGTAATTATAGGTAATCAGTTTAATTTTTATACCTTTATATGTTTTTCCTTTCTATGCAGTAAGTTTGTATTTCTAATCAGAAACACATGAATAGAAATAGATTTTGTGTGGGGTGCATGCTTCCATAATTACAATCATCCTCCTGCTTGGTCATATAGGTGGTTGTCAGGATTGCTCTCCTGGATGCTGATCTTACCTTATTATTAGAGACAACACACAAACACAGAATGTCTTGGAAAATGGATTATAAAATTACTATATTAACTATATTATATGTAAAAGGTATTTTAATTGGAAAGGAAGTGCTTGCTAGTAAAAATTAATTTCAAACTTTCTTTAGAAGAAATGTATAGGGTTAACTTCTTAAAGGTTTCCAAGTTAGGAGATATATTAAGAGAATAGCTGACTAATTTTTCAACCCTTGGCATGAGTGAAACATGGTCAATAGTTAGAGACTGGCTCCTTTAAAGAATCCTAGGATCATTTGATTAGTATCATTTCCCCAATTTACCTTTATTTCCTCTCTTGTGTTTTTAGCAGGCAATTCTAAATCCTGCCAAGATTTTATCTTTTAGATTTTATTCTGTATTCTCTTCATTGCACAGAGGATTGGAAAAATGTCTTATTTATTGTTTCATTTGCAAATTGGACAGCAGATACAGAGGAATACAAGGAGAAATACAGTTTCAATGTCAAGGTTTAGCTATTAATGTGTCTACAAAAAGAAATGTGACAAGGTTGACTTTTCTTTCCTGGCTTATTATTCTGACTGGTTAATTTCTTTTTTGATACTCCTGAGGCATCTTTCTTTCCTTTGGACAATTAGTGGCATGAAACTCCATCGATATCATTGTGAGAGTGTCTTTTATTTTCAGTAGACCACAAGCCATAAAACCCCAGCACATTCTTTTCACTTCGGATTCTTTATGATTCCTATAGTTTCACAGGATCATAGAAAGGCAGAACTACAAAAGACCTTAAATGTCACAAAATTCAACATTTTACTTTTAGATGATAGAAGTCAAAATCAGAAAGACTAAATTTGCTTGATATCAAACAACTAGTTGACGTAATTTTTAGGTACATAATCCAAAGTTGTTAATTCCCCAGATAACGACCTACCTAGAATCTGCCTAGTGGTTTTCTGGGTGTTTCCGTAAAGTTAGTGAAATTCAGATCTGTATGCACACATATATATGCAATGAGTATGTCTTGTGTGTGGGCATGGTTTGTGGACAATTACAATGGCTTTTCTTTAAATTTGTTTCTTCTCCCCTAGTATCATATGTTCCCAGGTACTGTGTGACACATCAGTAAAGAAAACTGGGTTCCTTGGAGAATTATTCTAGACATATAGCTTCAGGGTTACTTATAGCCAAACTTAAGTCTACACTTGCCACTTTCTTTCCACCTGCAGAGTTACTTGTGCATGAGTTTCCATTGTACCCCCTGGAACTAATTACGCTCCTCTATTGTACATAAAAGCCATGCCTCCACTCAATTTACTGTGCAGGCCATTGACTGCCAGCTCCTTCGGAGTTCCTTCTCATGACTCTTTTGTAGCTCCAAATGTGTAGCTTCCATTCATCGATCCCATGTATCTGATTTTTTGAGGACATTATCTTTAATTTTTAAATAATTCTGATACCTAGATATTATTTTCCTCAATTTATACCATTAGAAAATATGTTGAGTACAAGAATACAATAAAGTGAAAATGCAGTGTCCATTCCAGCAACTAATAAAGTTGTCCTGAAGATCTGAGTGTGGGATGGCATGTTACATATGGATGGGGGAGTACAATACTGAAATTCTGGGTGAGGAATAATTGATGTTTGATAGTATATGTAACTGTTCTTAAATGCCTAACCACCTCTACCCTAAGTGAAATCACGAATACCTGCTTATCCTCTTGGTCTTGGCCTGTTGCTGCACTCCTTGCTTTCTTAAACATGTATTAAATTGAAGTCCAACGGTGCGTATATACAATGGGATACTACTCAGACATAAGCAAGGATGAAATACTGCCATTTTCAGTAACGTGGGTAGATCTTGAGAATATCATGTTAAGCGAAATAAGTCAGACAGAAAAGGTTAAGAGCCATATGATTTCACTCATATATAGGACATAAAACTGAAAGCAACAAATGAACACACAAGCAAAACAAATAAAAATACATAGGCACAGACAACAGTGTGGTGGTAACCAGAAGGAAGGGGGGAGGGGTAATAGAAGGGGTGTCACATAAATAATGATGGGAGATGATGTGACTTTAGATGGTGGCCAAACAACGCACTGTACAGGTCGTGTACCCTAGAAATGCACACTTGCAACCTGTGCAATCTTACCAACCCATGTCACCCCAATACCTTTAAGAAAAGAAAAGTAACTTAAGTTCAGCATCGTGTGCGCAGAAAAGGCAGTCTTAACTAAGTGCCAATCCCTAGAGATGGCTTATCAGCCTAGGAAATTCCAAGCAGGAATTAGCCTTCAAAAGAGGCAAGCACTGAATTCTCTTCACATGCTTTTGTCAAACCGATCCCATCCATCTCTTTTCTGATCTGGCATGCTTGCTTGTCTTTCTTCCTACTAGGCTGATCCCAGGGTAATTTAAAAAAAAAGCCTATAAATTGCATCAGAATAATAATGCAGAAATCAATTTAACAAAAGTAATGATTGTATAGGTTTCAACCCATTCGAGTTCAAATAAAAAGATATAAATATAAGCACATGGAGTAAAAATATGATATTCTGCATTAACCCATTATTGTTTTGCCTTTTTCTCTTTATTTTCTTATCATGAAAAATGAAGTAATTTTTTCCTTATGCTGTCTGTATAAATGGCTCGCATCCTACCACTAATGCAAATAATCAACATTTTTTCAACTAATAATATCCCCCTCAACAATTTAAACTCTTATGATTACCATCCCCATAAATGTACTAGAGAGCAGATTTCCCCATTGGGAGGAATGAGTTAATTCTCAGTTAATGAGAAGAATTCTAATAAACCATCATCATTACCTGTGAGAGGTTTGTTTCAAAATCATTTAACATACTTGCCAAGAAAGCTGATAATTCATTGTGTTGGGAAGATGAATGAGGGCATATATTTCTTTTTACAGTAATGGGAACACTCCTTGAATTTCCTTTGCTAATATCCCGGGCTCCTCTCAGAGAAAAATATGCACACTAGCACATATAAACACAGATAAGTATCATAAGCATAAGTAAATAAGCAACACTATAAACCTTATAGTATGATTTTACAAGCATATGATAACTTAGAGTAAACCATCACCATTTTAGCTAAATAAAATAATAAAAAATTGCTGGTGAAAAAAATAGTAAAAATAAAAGAAAGATATAACTCTCAAAACCCAGATTCAACTGGTAACAAGACGTCCATAGCAGTGAAGCCCAGAACCTCAAAAATGTAATATCTCTCAGAAAAGAGCAAGTGAGTCTGGGAAGTTCTTATTAACACTAACTGGAAGATAGAGAGAGCTAATGCCAGGGAAAGTTAGATGTGATAAAAAAAATGGGGGTTAAGAAAGTTAAGTACACATTTAGGTAATAAATACCAGGAAAAAATAAAGGCAATTGGTCTGAGAGAACAACTTTAGGAACCAGACAGAAATTCAGTCTTGGCGAAAAATGTTAAGTCCTGAGAAACTCACTGTAGCAATGCACTAAATATAGGAACCAGAACACTGATGGAGGAGAAGACACTGAAAACTATTGCAGACTCTAAGTTCAGATGTCACGGGAAGAAGGGATGGGGGTACTAAGAAAAAGCAAGATGTCTGAAAAGCTCATCTCTCAGGTTGGTAAGCGATGTGAACTGACCCCTCATGGTAAGGACAGGGAAAAGAAGGTGCGTGGAAAGCCAAAGCGTCTGAGGGGCCAGAGCTTTGCTTTTTTATTTTTAGGTTTTTTGTTTTTGTTTTATCTTTTAAAGCAACACGTTTTATTTATTTGTTTGTTTGTTTGTTTGTTTACTGATGTTCAATTACAGTTGAACCCAGTTTCCACCCATTACTCTGGGTAGGGCAAGGGGAGAGCTTGGGGGTTTTGAAGGAGCCAAAGTAAGGCCAATTAAGTCCAAAAGGAAAGGAAGGCTTAAAACACCCAAACACAAAGCCGAGGCAGGGTATAAGCCCCAGGGTATGGAGCTAAGAGTTTAGAGTTGACCTAAGGGGAGGCAGGCAGCACGGAGACAGTTATTATCGTCTTGAGGATATTTGGTGTGTGAGTATGTCTAGTTCAATTGGTCACTGGACATTCTTCAACAATGTAGACAAAGCTCAACCACTCAAGTGCTTTAAACTTTCCCCAAGAAGGCTTGGTTAGGGTGACACTGAGGCTGCAGGTGGCATGTAAGTGGCCCCAGGTATAGATTGTAGGGCTGATCAGAGGACCTAAGGTCAGGCAATCTGGTGAGAGAGGATAAAAGAGAGCTTCTCTATCTGTTTGCTCTTCTCTAGGCCATCTATTACAGACATTGTGATGTGCATTTTTATAAGCATCCACCTGAAAAGAAAAATCAAAATCCACCTTTTTCTCTGGTCTGGAGATGCTAAATGAGATTTTCACAGTAATGAAGTTCTTCAAAAATGACCTCATACATTAAAATTGGCTACCGATTAAAGGTTTGATTGATGTAGGGCAACACTATTTAGCGGATTTCTGTCTTCTGAAGTGTCTGCTATGAATCCCAGATTTGGCAGTTAGGAGGTCACAGTGACCTTGTGTTTGCATGAGCCAATAAAAAGTATGATGCTTGCTGAAATGATTCATCAAGTAGGCTTTGGTTTTAAAAATAACTCCTGGTAAGCTAATTTTATTTTTTTAGAGGTAGCTATTTCATTGGTAGGCAAAGATAAACATCTGTAAACCCCTCCTTCAGCTTTAGTTCTGGGAACATAACCATATTATTTAACAAATTTGAGCCCCTACAAGATGACAGATAGTCTAAAGATGGGTGTTACAAAGCTTGCTCATCTTCAGCATGTCTCTTTCTTTATGTTAAAGAAAAATATTTCTTGTTGCACAATAATATTCTTCCATTATTAAAGCTTTGGAAATGCATAAGTTTAAAAAATAAAAGATGTCTTCATTAGTCCCACTACAATTGGCAGATTGATGTTTCCTTGGTACAATTACTCATTTTCAAGAAATAACTTTCATCTATATTATATATTACTTCACCCAGTTTATTTAACCTAACTTTATATCATAGATTTTTATAACACATTCTTCCTAATTATGTTTTTATTTATTTTTGTATTTATTATTTATAATGATTGCAGACTCTACCATAAAGTGACATGCCAAAACTTATTTAATTCCTATTTTGATTGTATGATATGCAAATTATCTCCATTTACAACCCTATAAATAACACTTCTATAAAGAACATTATGCATAAAATATATTCCATATTTAGAATTTTTTCTTTGGACTAGATTCCCACAAGTGAGATTAACATGATAAAAGTTTGACCCAATTTTAAAATCTCTTGATAAAAATAATGTCAAAAATCATCTTTCCAAAAGAGCATTTTGCCACTTCATTAATTTTGCTCAGTTAGGAAATATTTTTTTCTTCTTTCTCCAAATGTCTACTCATGAGGGTAAGGGACCATGCCTAGAGGATTAAGTAGGCTGGAGATAGTGAAGGAAGTCTCAAGGCAGACGATGGGGTAAAAAGCAAACGACAGAAAAGAGAGTAAATGTGACGGAACACTGGGGCACTGAGGCCCAACAAGTCAAAGGACAGGCCCACAGAATGTCACAGCGTCTGTTCTAGACAACGGGTTACAGAGACGTGGAGACTGAGAGTCTACTGAACAGTGAATCAAGGCTGAGAAGGACTAAGACGGGCCACAAGCAATATGCCACAGGTGCCGATCCACAAGTTCTTGTCCGAAAACCTTGGGACCAGGTATGTTTTGAAATTAGATGTTTTAGAACGTTTAGACTTTTATAGATTTACATATGATAATAATATAGTACGTAATACCACCATAGCTTTGGGGTAATAGAAGTAATAAAACACATTAATATTTTTTGCAGACAAGCATTTAACTTTTGGTGAAATACCTTAAGATTCTAATTAGCCTAACATCAGTAAACATGAGATTTTTCCACCAATATGTTTGTTGCAAAGTTACAAAAAAGTGGCTTATTTTGGATTTAGGAAACACATAAAAATTGAGCATGTATACATTGTCATTGGCGGCTTGCTTTTAGAGGTATGGTGCCTAAGTAGATAAATTAAACTGCAAGGTCTAGATAAGATTTTTAAGATTTTAAGCTTATTTTTGAGGTTTTAAGTTTTTCTCTTTTTTTACAAATATATTTTCAAAAATCGTATTTGCTTTAAGTGTGTGTGGTAAGAATTGAAATACTTTTTGTCCCTGAATTTTTATATTAAACATAATACTAAAAAACAATACAAATCTTATCCTTTGTCAATCCCGGATATTTTCTCTGCACTGTCTCCTGGTAGAAATTAGATTTTTCTGGGCAAATATTTTGATTAAATAATGTTTGATATAAATTATCATACTTAGGAAAAAGAAAGACTTACCCTTGGATTTATTCATTTCCTTAACAATTACTACTTTTCTCCAGTTTAAAATATATCCTTGTTCTGGTAATTATAACCCATAAAAGGTGGCATTGGGTATTTGTGTAATACATGAAAAAGTGGCTATATGAGTGAAAGAAGTTTGGATTTCCTTCTACTTAATGATTTACATTGTGGAAATAGTCTTTATTCCTTCTTTATACATACAACTTGATCTTTCTTAGAAATACAAAAGTCATCATTATTAGACAAGAACAATGGGAACATACAACCATAAATGTAGAAGAGATAATTTATTACTTATGTCACTGTTATTCAAATAGATATTTTGCTATCTGTATTATTTCAAATGCTACAAAGCTATAATTCATGTATCTTCTCGATATCATATTCTTATTTCATTATTCATATTCACGGAATTTTGTTCAACTTCTTCACCAAATTATATCTGTTCTCATGTTTGAAGATTGTATTAGTCTTCAACTTTTATTTACCACTGTAACAAAAAAAAAAAAGAGACAGATTTCTTTAAAGCACTGTGCATTGAAAATCACTTCTGTGCCCCTTGTAGTTGGGTCAAAAGCAAAACACAAAAATCTAATAAGGAGGTAACAATGACAAAAATGGTAGAGATTTATCATTCAGTCAACTAGTATTTATGCAAGGCTATTTGGGTGATAAGGCATGGTGTGGTGATGAAGAAACACATGAATAAATTAAATAGCATGAATTGATCCGACATGAACTTGACCCTGGTGGCTTAGTCTAGTAAAGCAGATAATATGGACAGAGAGATTTAAGTTCAAACAAGTCTGGGTTTGGCTCTTAGCTCCACCTCTTATCTATCTGCATTAGGGTTTTTTTTACGGCACAGAAATGAAGCCCTCTGTCTCATTTTTGAGTGATAATTATTAAAATTTAGTAGGATTCTTACGAAGATTAAACAAAATAATGCATTACAGGTGCCTAACTCAGTTCTGGTCCTCAGTATCAAGCACAAGTTATAAAAATAAGTATTCATTTCTCAAAATAATATTAAGTACATACCAGGTATAAGGAGACTTGAGGGTGGACTATGAATAAAATCATGCCCCTTCCTCAGAGAGTTTATATGCTTTGGGGAACATCAATTATGCACCAGGTAACTACTCCATATCATAGTAAGTGAATGACGGAGGCAAGACAGACTGCTATAGATGCAGATGAAAGGGACTCCTAACACCACCATGAGGGGACAAACTAAGCTGTCCATAAAATTGAGATCCAAAAAACAAGGGGGAATTAATGAAGCAAAGAAAGCAGATGAAGAGTGTTTATCATGGAGGGAAACAGTATATATACCAGAGGGAGATGTTCAATAGCACGATAATTCCTGAGAATTAAAGCATAAGCCTGATGGGAGCATGGGAGAAAGATAGGTAGCGATGTGAAGAAGGATGGAGGGTTGGACTGGAATGTGTGTGTAGGGGGGTGGGCCTTCCAACCTCGGGAAGAAGTTTGGCTTTTATGTGAAAGTCACTGAACAGTTATTGAAAGTCTCTCATCAGTTTAAAATAAAAACCCTCAGGGAAGAAGTGGGTTCTGATAAGTCCACAGGTGTGCTGGCACAAGTTGAGAAAGTTCCTGTCTGATTTTTTACATTTTTCTTTGCACTAAATTACTTGCTGAGAATGGGGCAGAAAGGGAGCAAGGAATCATGGGGTAGGTAGGTTTCAGAAGAGTGGTGAATTTTCCCAAATAGCTGAAGTGGGTTTGCATTGACTATGAGGTTACAGAAGGGTTTCAGGTGAACATGGAGGATAATGCTGAAATAGAGTCCTAAAATATGTGGTCTGGGAGGTATACTTACCAGTTACCTCCTCAAGGAAGGGTTACCGCCCAGCTAAGAGGAGTGTATTCAGACCATGGCCTCCAAGTGTCATCTCTGCCAAGGCCTGCTTCAGGTGCAGAAAGCTATCTCCCCAAAAATATCTTGGGATTCTTCTTGCCTCTGGAGAACCCACACTGCAAAATATAATGGTATCCACCTGAGAAAGTATGTGACACTTTTTTCAGCAGTTCTCAACGGGCCACATTGAAACACAGTTGAGGTGGACTGCTGCTGCAGTCAAGGGTCGGGTGGCTGTCAAGCAGGTGATGCAGAGAAAGAACTGAGGATGTGGGTGAGTAAAATACTGAAGTTATGAATGTAGTCTCCTTGGCCATAGGAACTGTGTGATGACAGGAGATGTCTGAATAGAGAGAGAGAGATGGTGCGGATGATTCCATGGACTAGAAGCAACAGTGGATGTAACAAAGATATCCAACGTTAACTATTTTAAGAAATATTATGTATTTATTATAATATAGAAGTTTATAATTTTGATAAGAATAAACAGACAGCTGCCATGGAGTTTAAAGATATGGGTGCTCCAGTTGGGTAACAGTTGTGATTATAAATACTGACCTGACAAATACTACAATACTGGGAATCTTCGTCCTGCTTGCCCTCCACTCATAGTTGTCAGAGCCTACTAAGCTAGAACTAATTCTAGCCGAGCATTTAATGGTTTAATGTACTCTGCTTGCAGAGAACGTTTATTGTATAATAGGGGACTTTGCCTTCTAATTCAAAGGATCAAGACAAGTTAAATAATCTTCTTCATAGAAAATAAACTCAGTTTCATTAAAACTTATATTAGATAATTATTAGATAATAAAGGCAGTCTCTGGTCTACCCAGAGATGACAGAAGGACTATGAAAACCAATGGGAAATGGTTTTAAATGTGCCTCCCCAGCTTTGATGGGAAAATGAATAAATATCAGCATTGTGCTTATTTGAGCTTTTAGTCTAAGCTTTCCCCTGTCTGCCCTCTGGTGGGACTAGTAATAAAGAAACTGACAAGCTAAAATAATTGGTTGTTAGAATTCAAAAGAAAATTATGCATGAATCAGAGATGAAGTGAGATTCAGGGAGGTTCACTTATCTTAGTTTACAAAATAGGGCATACTACATGTACTCCTAACAGCATGCTGGATGAAGTAGATTTTGAAGAATGAATTACTACAATCACATGAACTGAATATACAAAATAATGAAAAAGACTCAAAGTCACTATTTTCCTTCACTATGTGTTTGTGTTTCTCTGAAAAGACGTGATGATAAAATAGTAGTAAGAAAACCAATTATTTAACTATTTTCCCTTGTATAGGCAAAGTGATGGTTTGATTTTTTCCCTTTATCAATTTGTTTTCTTTTTGCTAAATTAAATTATGATTTACTGGCATCTTATAGATACACACTCTTCTTCCAAGATCTGAAATAGATCACTTATTTAATCACAAAAATCGCACATAAAGTAAGTGTTCATCTTTATATAGTTCCCAAATTACCTACATTTTAGCAGATCTTGTTAGTAAAATCACTGTTTTGACTGTGACATTCTCTTAGGAAAAGATGAACTGATAACTTCTAAAGTAAATCTGGAGTGAAGAAAAGCAAATTTGTCTTTAAATCTTAATGAAACATATTTTACAAATAACTTCTTCAAAAATTTTATGGTTGTCAACATTGAATTTACTTAAATAAAGACAAAAACGATGGAAGTGTGATATACCATCACTATTTCATAAACAGAAGCCTATTTAAGTTAAAAAAGGACAATCTCAGATTTTAAGAATTGCATTTAATTTTGTGAGATACTTTACTAAAACTCACTGCATCTCCCAATCAACATTTTAATGTCTTCCTCACACTGAATGCATTATGGAACTAACCTTTCACATTTAGCCTACCCAAAACATTAACTTTGCCTTTTTTTCTAAAATTAATATTTTCCCTCTTCTTACAAAGTCACTTGGTTAATTGCCATGATGGCAGGATGTCATTTATTTGAGGGAAAATACTGGCATATGTTGGTTTATAATTACTTTCCTTTTTTTTATTAGTGATACAAAATGTTTGAGTTTCTATTCCTTCCATTAAAAAAATAACCATAAGACTGTTTGTCAGTAGCACCGAGGTAGTGCTTAGATCCAGCCCATCATCACAGAAAACCACGTGTTCCTGATGGAACTGGACTAGAGTGGAATGGTTCTTAAAGTCTTGGACTCCAGAAAGCCACTTGCTTCTGCTGAGGTATTCAGACAAAGACTCTTGGAGGCTGGCCAGGATTGTGCAATGCTCAAACCCATTGCTTACGTGTGTGACAGTAACATCGGGTAGCACAGATGCTAAGTTCTAGAAAGCCGTAATTATGTTGAGAGAAGGGAGAAGTTGTCTTACACAGTTATTATCACGCTCCTACCGCAGGTACTAGAAAGAAGCAGTCATTTTGTATTCACCCACCAGCACATGTTTTCTCATTTTTGGAGATGAAATTTCTAGATCGTGTCCAGTACTGAGATTAAAAATCATTATGTGTTTTTAAGCAATAGAAAGGTTACAAAAGACCATAAAGGATGTGATGAAAATGTGTCGTTATCTCCAAGTGTCTGTTCAAAAGCCACTGAGCTAGGTGCCAAAAATTCATAGTCGAGCCTATTCAAAGAAAAGTTGTTGACAGTAACCTCTCTTGGTTTCACACTCTATCCTGGAGCCACTCATAAATGAGACTGTCAGATTTTATACCGATGAAAGGAGCTTGTCCTAGCTTTGTTTAGCTCAGCTGTTAAGAATTCCCTTTTCCCATTTTTCTGTCTTTCTCAGACAGATTATTATTTAAAAGGTTATGGCAGGTGCCAGGACATCTACGTGTTGTTTGTCTTTAGAGGCAATGTCTTATATGCTGAGTGCACCCACAGTCCTAATGGTCTGGCATCTCATCACAGCCGTCACCTCCAGGACTCAGAAACTGAGATTTGTGATTTGGTGGTATAGTAACCTGTTTAGATAGCTTGACTTAATTTGCACCTGTTTGCCACAGTTGTTGGGGACACGTAGTGGTCATGTTTTAAAGAACTTAAAGATGATCAAGGTGAGCACGTACACATTTTATTTCTCTGCTGCTCATTCTGAAAATCTGAATATAAGGCTGTTGCCCATCAATTTATATACTCTTTGTTTCATCAGATACTAATGATAGTCTACAGTGTATAAGACGGTCTGGTGTGTGCCAAGTGCACATTAGTGAATGAAACTGCCATAACCCTGCCCTCCTGCAGTTGGTAGGTTAGTCACAGGAATAAAAAATGCAAATGCCTTCGGGGACCTGCAGATAAAGAAAAGGAGGAAAGCTTTGAACTTAAGCCTATAATTAGTGGTGGAGGCTGTGGCTAAAGAAAAGTGAATATTCTACTGGACAGAATTCAAGTTCAAAATTCATTTACACAATGAGTCATACCTTCTGAGGGAAAAAAGGCACACCTTGAGTCTGAGCACTTTACGTGGCTCTCTCTCCTGAGTTTGAATTTCTGGTCGTGAGTCAGGGTAGGGTTGTCTCAGCTACTGTGAGAACTGTAGCAGCTTTTGTGTCTCCTCTTTACCATGTATCATGTAATCAGCCATCTGATCTCAGAGGCCTGGGAGAAATTGGCAACAGGGGCCAGGCTGAGTTTTCAGGTTATCATGTACAGAACAACTGCATTTTACCCAGATGAGTAGGCAGAGACCTCCGGCACTGCCAGCCTCCCACTGATTGGTGCCCACGTTTTTCAGGCCCCACGGCAGTCTGCTCTGGTCAGAGTCAGCAGTTCTGACGGATATGCTGGTTTGCTTCACTGGCAGTGGCTTTTCTGCCATCAACCTCTTATTTATCATCCTATAAACGGGGAGTAATCGTTTCCTTTATGGCAAATAGTTTATTTGTTTTCTGAAGGGTGAACTATCATGAGATTTACTTTAATATGAATGTAGGTCAGAGTACCTCTAGGATAGAAATTACCTTACTTTTCTGAAAACATAGGAAACAACACAAATAGTAGTGATTTGACTGTACACTCTACATATGCATATATCACTTTACCATGTATTATGTGAATAACAAAAATCTATGCAAAGATGTGAACTTTTAAAAGGATAAAATGTCTTAATATTTTGTTTGCACACTTTGAAACATGGTTATCCATATGCCACACATCAAGGGCTAAAAAAATTAGTAATGATAATATCAACAATAATAAAATAATAAATATTGACATTTATTGCTTAATACCAACTAGACATACTTAACATCAGAGAAATGGAGTAATTACCAAATTTATTTTAACTTATTTTAGCATAAAATAAAATTGTTAATGTCTGCTTTATTACTGGCATTTTTTTATGGTTTAACAGATTAAAAGTAATGTCCTCTTTCAGAAACTTACTTAGCTTCTACAGGCCTCTCTTTTCTTCTCTGTAAAATGGAGGTCATATATTACCTTTATTATTATTGTGGTGTTTTAGTATTAAATGAATTAATATATGCAAAGTATTTAGAATGGTCTTGTTACAGAGTGCTATCTACAAATAACATGTTTTTTTTTAATTTTATTGTTAATATCATAGACTAAAAAAATAAAACTTTTTTGCATCAGGGTAGTTAAGAAAAAAGGGATGAAGATTTGTAACTTGTCATCATGTTTACTTTATTTTTTCTCACTTCCGAGGAACAATGTAAGATATTTAACACCTAACTGTGAAGAATTTAGAATAAAGATAAATTAAACAAAATATGAGAGAAGGATCAAGGTCCCAGATACCTCTTTCCCTCTGATGAAAGCCACTCTGTGAGTTAGAGAATTCACAGCAAATTGGACTACACCTCTAACTTCAAATCTCATTTTTTTACAGAGTTGAAATAAGTTTAAAATTAGTAAGAGCACCTTTTGAATAACTGTAACAGGAGGGAATGTCAGAAAGGGGAGTTGAAAGTATATGAGGAAGTAAGAGGAGTTCTTTAGATCTTGTTACCATGAGGATATTACAAATCGGCCACATTCATATGACTTCAGATTCTTCACACCCATCTATGTTAGTGGTTCTTCACTCTGGCTACATGTAACAAACCCTGGGAGAGGTTTTACAACATAAGATGCCTGAGCCCCACCTCATCTCTCTGGGGCAGTGGGGTCTGGGTATCAGCAGTTTTTCAAAGCTCCCCAGAAGAATAGAGTGCAACCAGGAAGAGAACCACAGGAGTGCTCTACATGTGCCTGAGCTAGTGGGTGCCTGGGCTTTGCAATAGCCACAACTATTGCCCCATTGACACCTGCCGCTTACCAGGTATCGACCTGCTTCTCTGAACTTCAGCATCTGATGCTCTGGGGCTCAAAGTGATAGAAACAAACCTGGCTGGCTATAGACGGAAGCTACAGACTTTTGACGACAGCAAACATAGTTCGGGAAGTTCCTGGAAATGAAAGGAGAGGAGAGTCAGATTAATAATAGTATTTATATTGGGGATTGTTTCATGGCACTACACGTGTATAGCAGGATGTTTTTGATTTTTCTTCCTTGTTTTAATGTCTTTTTCTATTTTACATGGGTCTTGAATATAGCTGTGTCATGTGTGATTATTTGGCAGACTGATGCCTTAATAAACAATTTGTATTTCTCTAGATATTTATACGTATTGCACCTAGAAGGTCTATGTAGTCTTTCTCAGTGCTTGTCCATTGGAATCATCAAGGGCCTTACCAGAGACCAAGTGAATCGGAATCTTTGGGGGCATGGGACACTGACATTGAAATGTTTTCAAAAATTCTCCAAATAACAATGTGACCCAAGTTTAAGAATCATTATTTAAGAAATATACATAAAACAATAATTTGAAAATAAATATGTATGCTAATAGAAACACAAAATAGTGCAGTTTTAAATTTGACAAAAATTTTAAGGACACAAAGTAGAATACATTCTTACAGAAAAATTGTAGATTTTCTTGGAGGTGGTTATTAATGTAACAGTGGGTTAAATTTACACCTGTTCAAGGAAGTAGAGCGCACGACCCTGAGGTTGCTGTTGGAGGAGGGGTTCTTGATTCTAGGTTAAAGCGTCTGAAGTGAGTGTCTCTTCAGCATTTTGATGCTGACCCAATACCTGAGCCAAATGCTGAAGTGAATAATCGATTTGAAATGAGACCCTAATCCTCTGGATGTATTTTAGACTTAATGTTCTTTATTTTCAGACAAATCTGTAGGGAAACAGTTCTACTACCTCAGTGAAGATAGTAGTAATAATTTCCTGCATGACTGAAGTTCATTATTTGAATTGCAAAATGAAATAGGTGATTAGTATATTTATTGGATTACATATAAGGTAATCAATATTGACTATGCTTATTATCTCCTACATTCTTTTTAATTTGAGCACAATGTTGAAATCACTCTCCTCACTGGTTCTGCAAGGTCTGAGAAAAGACAGGGACTCTAGAATTTGGTGTAATAAATGGTTTGGCCTATCCTATGTTATCTGTGTGATTTTAAAATGGCATTCAATGATAAGATATTAAATAAATTACCAAAGCTTATTGTTTATTAATTAACTTACTTTGTAGTAAAAAAATGTACTAAGTTGTCTGTTCTTTCAAATAATTGCTGGAGGGCTTTTGGAACTAGCTCTCACCTCACTTTAACAATTTAGAACTTCTCATGTGACTATACATATTACATACCTAGTTGGGTACAGCTGACGGGCCAAAGGCATGGGAGACATGCCTCCAGAATTACTGTGTTCTAGTTAAAAATGGACGTTTTAAATTAGCTGACCTGTTATGTGTACCACACTGTATTAGGTTTCTAAAAATTAGAATAGGATATGCATATGTATGAATGTGTATGTTTGTGTATATTTATATATATATACACACACACATTTATTTATGTGTATGTATGCATGTGTGTGTATGTTTATGTGTGTGTATATGGAGAGAGAGAGATTCTAAGGAATTGACTCACATGATTATAGAGGAGAAGTCCCACATGTGCTGTCTGCAAGCTGGAGGCCCAGAAAGCTAGAGAAAATAGTCCCAGTCCAAGCCGGAAGGTGTGAAAACCACAGAAGCTTAGGGTGCAAGTCCCAGTCTGAGCAGAAGAAGACCAATGTTCTATCCTGAGCAGTCAGACAGAGAGGGAATTCTTTCCTCCTCTGCTTTGTTGTTTTATGTGAGACTTCAATGATGGATGAGGCCCATACACACTGGGAAGGGCAGGCTGCTTCATTCAGGCTACTGATTCAAGTGCTAATCTCATGTAGAAGCACCCTCACAGATGTACCCAGAAATAATGGGCACCTCATGGCTTGGTCAAGTTAACACATAAACACATGAAATTAGCCTTCTACCCACCTTCTTGGATTTATTACAGTCGTGTTAATCAAGTCAGGTCCAAGTCATTTTTTAACACTATGATGAAGTGTCTTTCCCTAACAAAGCCACTGCCACTAAGTGTTACATTTAGTCTCTTTCCTCCTCTATATTTTTCATTAAATATAAGAAGTAAGAAGCCTATAAATTGTTGTCAAAGTACCTGTCTTCTGTCAGCATCCTAGAAAATGTCAGTATGTGGTGAATTTTTAAAAATTCAATAAAATAATTTTAAAATCAAAATCATAAAAAGAAAATACATATTAGCCTTAGGATTGTTTACCTCTGAGAAGAACAAGGAATTATGCCTTAATTAGGATTCTCAAATTGGCTGTGATCTCCCCATATTTAACTGGGTGTTTTTCTCATATCTTTCTTTCTATCCTTCGGGGTACATATAATTTGATGCAACTCCTGATAGTGATTAACAGTTTCCTAAACAACTCCAGGTCTGCTGCTCATTGGCATAGAGAACCCATTCTTTCCCAGTCATGAATGTACTATTCATTTAATTAATTAAAATCAAATTGTCCTGAAAAAAAATGAAATGGATAGTTTGAACTCATTGTTTTAGAAGAGGCTTATAGTTACTCTTTGTAGAATTTTTTCAAGTATTTTTTTGTGAAAGAAAAGAGTCTTTCTTTACCTAAATCTCTTAGTTTGGAAGATTTCTTTAGATTTAGAACCAGAATTCATGTGGAATCATTTATTTCTTCAGTCATCAACAGTTGTGGAGCGCCTGTTATGAGCAAGGTCCATTCAGCTTTTAGCTGCATCATCATCTTTAACATTCCACAGCCCAGTGCTTTAGGCACATGTCAGTAATATTTCCAATTCTGTGGCCTCATCTGATGAGAAGGGAAGTCATTCCTGTGTTCATCTCAGAACAAGGCCAATTTTCACCCCAAGAAGAAGCACAAACTCCCATGACCATTCATTGTGGTTTATCATATTCCGTTCAGCACAAATGTTACACCACTCTGAACAGGGAGGTCAACAGGCAAAATGATCAGCAGGAGCTCAAAGCTTGATGGCACTGTGTGTCTGTGAGCTAGGAAGGGAGGTTGGACCTACCTGAGAATTGGGAGATAGAGTTTCTAGATTCATGTGATGGTGGACTTTGTGTGTGAACCTGACAGGGCCATAGGTGCTCAGACATTTGGCCAGACCTTTTGCTGGGTGTGTCTATGAAGGTGTTTCTAAAATAAATTTGCATTTAAATAAACAGACAGTAAAGCAGATTACCCCACACATTATGAGTGGGCATCATCCAATCTATTAAAAATATAAATGAATAGAACAAAAAGGCTGAATCATGTGAGTTCTTTATATATTTTAGAGATCAAACACTTGTCTGAGATATCATTGGCAAATATGTTTTCCCTTATGGTTGGTTCTCTTTTCATTTTAATGCTATTTTCCTTAGCCATGCAGAAGCTTTTTGATTTTGATGAAGTCCCATTTGTTTATTCTTTCCTTTGTGTGCCTTGCTCTAGGGGACAAATCAGTGAAAGTATTGCTGCGTGAAATATCTGAGATTTTCCCACCTATGTTCTCCTCTAGGACTCTTATGGTGTCACAAGTTATATTTAAGTCTTTATCCACCTTGAATTTATTTTTGTGTATGATGTAAGTTGGTGCTCATTTCATTTTTTTGCAGTGGGTTTTACAGTAGGGGATAGAAATTGGGATTAACCTTGAATACAACAGGAAAATGTGGGAATTTATAGCCAAAGAACAGCGTGGTGATAAGCGGAAGGAATACAGTCATTTCTCAGTGCTCTCAAGGGATTAGTTCAAAGAACCCCGTGGATACCAAAATCCAAGGGTGCTCAAGTCACCTTACATAAGATGGTGGAGTATTTACATATAACCTACACACATCCTCCCATATACTTTACTTTTATTTTTTTATTTGGAAGTGAATTATTTTAATTAATGACCTGATGCCTTAAACTTTTATATTTTGACCAAATTACACTTTTTAATCCCTGTTTATTCTATTACAGTTGTCCCAATATTTGCCCTCCTCTGCCCAGCCCACCCCCAGCTCCCACAGTCAGTCCCCACAACTGTTGTCCACATCCATGGGTCCTTCTTATATGTTCTTTAACTCATCCCTTTCCCTTCTTCCCAGCATCCCCCTCCCCTCTGGCAGTCAGTTCCATGTTTCCATAGCTCTGGTTCTATTTTGCTTGTTAGTTTATTTTGTTTGTTAGATTCCTCTTATTAGTGAGATCATATGGTGTTTGTCTTTCACCAACATCCTCCCATATACTTTAAATCATCTCTATTTATTGATACTTATTATACTTAATGCAATGTAAATGCTATATAAATAGTTGTTAACACAGTATTGTTTAGGGAATAATGACAAGGAAATGTCTGTACATACACAATTATCGCAGGCTTAATTACACTCATACATTACTTAACAAAGGGGATACTTTCTGTGAAATGAATCCTTAGGGGACTTCATGGTTGTACAAACATTAGAATGAATTTACGTAGCTTGGAGGTGTAGACTATTATACACCCAGGCTATACAGTATAGCCTATTGCTCCTAGGGTACAAGACTGTACAGCATCCTACTACACAAAACAACACAAGATTAAACCAAACACAAGAGAAAATGATGTGATCAAGAGACTTATGGGATTGCTACCAGGGTAATGCAGCATGCTATTTTACAGCAAAATTTTTATAAGTGGAAGAGTACCTTCTATAATAGTAATAAAAAGGATACTATAACAACAACATGAACCAGTAACATAGGCATTTATTATGATGATCAGATACCATGTGCTGTACATAATTATATGTGCTATAGCTTTGTAGGCCTAGCAGCAGCGTTGGTTTATTTACAGCAGCGTCACCACAAACACGTGAGTTTTACGTGTTTTACAACAGCTATGCTGTCATTGGGTGATAGGTGAACTTTTCAGCTCCATTTTAATCTTATCGGACCACTCTCTTTATATGTACTTCTTCATTAACCAAAACATGGTTATGCAGCACATGACTGTACATAGTACAGGTCAAGAACAGCGTAACTTCCTTTTGGGACACTCTATCCTTATGAAGACACATCAGTGGTAAGGGAAGATTCTGGTTAAGCCTGCATGATGGAATTCTTCCTTGAAGGTAGCACAAAGTGATCAGCATCACCTGGGACATGATGGAACATGAGAAACCTGAGTGGTCACTGAGGGTGATGAAATATTGAGGATGGGGGATTCTGGTTAAACTGACCTCACACAATTCTTGATAAAATTGAGCAGTGCAGAGAGGAAGGTGGAAGCTCAAAACTCAAGGCCCAGTTAAAAAAAGAACTCAGAGGTGCCTGAGTATAATTTGTTCAACGAGAGGATCTTTTTCCCTGTTAAATTAATCAAGAGTCTTGACCAGGACTCCGGACTGTCTGTCTGCCTCTGGGCTCCCATTGTTTGAAGGCTGTCCCACACGTTAGGTGGGAAAGATACTTTCCAGAATGTTGGGTTTGCATATTATTAAATTTAATTTGGCCATTATTTTTGAGTAGTGACATCGCATGGTTCTCTATTATAGAATAATTGATGTTTTTTTCTTATCCTTGGTATTAAAGTAGTTTAGTCAAGCATTTTAAATGTGGGAGGCTTAACTAGTACTTGCAGTGGAAATTAATACATGTGTGCACTTCGAAAATTCAATTGATTATAAAGGATTTGATTAAACCACTCCAATACTTTTCCTCCATTTTCTTAAGTGTTCATAAATATACAAAAGCAAAATAAACTAAGTTTTTAAATAATTAATTAATTAATCAAGAGTCAAATATATGCAGTGTTTCACAAAAATGTAAATAGAAACAGAAAATCAATGATAAGTATTAGCCTTAAAGAGGTTCATATTATCTATGATCATTTAACTTTAATATTAATTGTAAGGTCTTAATGCTCAAACAGATTTGGCATAAAGTATAAACTGACTTTTGGGTTAAAGGCTATTAAATATCCCTTTTTCTCTGTTTCTTAACCAAGGATTAGCACATTTCCTGTCCCCTAAAATTAAATGACCTGACTTTCCATTTCTTATATGGGATCACATATTTTTATTTGAAATATCTTAAGTTCCCTCCTTCTACCCCGAATATTAAAAATTTACACTGCACTGGGCTGTGGGGTCTGCATAGATATCCAAAAGAATGTAAACTGCAGATCGAAATTCCAGCTTAAGGTTCAGTGGGTGGCGGAAGTGTGGGGGCACATTCTGCCATGTTTATGATGGAATACCAGAGGGTTCTGTTTTCTTCAGCTTTGATTGATTGCATCTGCTTTTTTGTACACGGCTAATTCAAATTATTTGTGCCTCTTGAGTATATAATATGAGCCAAAGTTGCACTACATCCTCATACTGTTTGCAAACTCTCTAAGTGGTTCTTGCCAGGAACCAGCACTCAAGGGGAAAGTTAATATGCCACAATATTCAAATAGCTTGATTTGATTTCATTTTTTAAAAAAAGCTTTGTCAAGTTAAAGGTGTAAGAGAGGCATATCTTAAAATTATTTCTTCATATTAATTTGTAAATTTGATTTTTTTTCCTTTTCTATTTAGGCAAACTGAGATACCTGTAAAATATTTAAATATTTTAAATTAAAAAATTTTATTTTTTAGTTTCTAACCATGTAAATATGGAAGATCTCACTCTTTAAGGATGCAAATGGTATTTACATTAGAAGAAAGCCTAGATAAATTATACAGCTGGGAACTCACCACATCTTTCTATTCTCAGGGCTTCAACAAGAATATTTATTACAAATAACCTCTGTGATTGAGTCAGCATGACATATATTGTTTCTGAAAAGTATCTGAAGTGAGCTACTCTGTTCACTTAGTTCAAAGAGGTGGGAAAATCTTGTGTGATGGTTAAGGTATATATGAGGTAAAACTGAGGTTATGACTCGAGGATAGAGCAGAATGGGTTTGAGTGACAGAAAAATTGACTAGTTTTCTACTTTAAAAAGCCTATTTATGATGCAGAAAAAAAGTTCAGAATGTGTGCTCATTCTACCTCCAGATTACAAAAACATATTGAAAAAAATCTATGTTCCATTTAGATGATGAATGGTACATTATTCTGACATTTAGGTGAAAAGTTATGAAGGAAATCAGGTTCTGTAATAACATAATTTTATTCAAGATCATTTTATCATATGGATGCAGCCCAAGTGTTCATCAATAGATGAGTGGGTAAGACAACTATGGGACAATAACACAATGGAATTCTACTGGGCCATAAAGAAGAAGACTATTTTACCCTTTGTGACAGTATGGGTGGACCTGGAGAACATTATGCTAAGTGAAAGAAGCCAGTGAGAGAAAGACAAATACCACATGATTTCACTCATATGTGGAATCTAATGAGCAAATTGAACCAACAAGCGAAACAGCCACAAAAAATGGAAGAAGAGGAGATGCCAGCTAGTAGGTGAGGGAAGGTCGGGGTGGAGAGATTGAGCAAAACGGAAAAAGAACTCATGAACATGGACAACAGCGAGGTGATTGCTGGGGGAGGAGGGCATAAGGGGACTAAGTGGTAGTGGAAAAACACAATAAAGATGAAATAAAAAAAAATAAGAGAAAACACAGAAAGAAATCACATTGACAAGATGCCTTAGGGACTTGACTCTTATGTATATCAATTAGTTGATGGTAAGATTGGTTTTATTATGCATCTTTTCCCTTAAAGTTACAAAACTTATCTATGACCTTGAGGACTTATTGTAGTTGTTTTTAAATGTAGTTGGTGAATTTTTTCCCTCAGTGGCTTCTTTTTGTGTGATAGTCACTTTAATTAGAAATGAGGGTGAATATATTGAGACTTTTCAGTAGTTTAACTAGGCAAGTTTACCATGAAGTGACATTGGTATAGCCAAACCAAAAAATAAAGAAATGTGAGGATGCAGGAGCGCCAGGATAAGGCTGAGAGCATACCATAATGTTCGACCCATGTGGTGAGAGCAGGGGATACCCATGAGCTTATATTTCTTCATTCGCTTATTACCATAACAGCATCCATACTTGTATCCATACCCATAAAAAGATCCATGTCACTTCCTATTATATCGTAAATTGTTTTATTTTTCAGTCCCTCTATTCGTGCTTATGTGGTAGAGTTGCAGAGTTTGTTTTAATACTTTGCACCATTTGGTTTGTTCAAGCCTCGCGAAAGGACCATTGCGACAGCTACTCGCACACTGGGGAAGGAAATTCAATGATTCAAGAAAGTACAAGGAAAGAGCAAAGACTGTGTTTGTTCCTGAGAATAGTGCAAATATTCCACTCTTGATAACATAGAAATTTGAATGTGGAACAGGTTCTTGTCTTGGCATTTTGCCAGAAAACTGGTTTTATTGAAGTTCATAAAACAAATACTATGTGCATTTATATGCTTTATATGGGAAGTTAAAAAGTGATTGCATATTTTACCATGTCTGGTTGCATTTTCTCTTTAAATCTAATACATTTTAAAAACTAATATTAAGTCCAGTTCTGAGACATCATTTTAAAATATTTTTGTTTCCACATTCACAAAATAAACACATGTGCATTAAAGAAAACTGAGAGAATATAGCCATGCAAGAAGAAAAGGAAGAGAATTGGTAGTCCAATTTTTCATCCCCAGTTAAAAAAATATGTATGTAATTATATATCATACATTTTACACATATATGCATGCTTTTAAAAAGATATGTGTGTATACAATACATGTTATGTGTGTGTGTGTGGCATGCCACAAACATATAATATGTAATATGTAAAATCTTTGATCTTCCTTAATAGGATGGGCATCTTTCCCTCAGATATGGCTGTTGTTTCATCAGCATTCTCTTTCTTTTCTTCTTCTCAAATAATAGTAACAAAGAAGTGAAAAGAGGAAGCTGGGAAACTGGTTTGAAATAATCTAACTTATTATATTAAAAATTGTCGATTTGACTATTCATAGTATTTCAAATATTTTCTGAGGGGTAAAAATGGTACCAAAGCGGTAACTAAGTATATATTGAAAACTGGCTAGTATAAAATGAATGCTAAAGGTCAGTAATGTCTGTTATTCCAGATAGAAACATGTTAACTGGCAAGAGCCCGTTAACAAGATAGAGAATTGAGAGTACTTGTAAAATATTAAAATGCATTGATTCAAGAAAAGACAAGCCAACCTCTTTATCTATGATAGCCATAGAGCTAACAAGAGTGTGGGGACATCCCTCAGGAAGGACTTTGAAAACCACAAAAGGAATTTTCTAACATGCATCCACTCCTGCATTAACTAATGCCTTGAACTCCATCTCAGTTTAACAGAAAACAAAACATTAGAAGCACTTCAACTTCAGACAAAGGTAATGCATTGCCTTTGAAAATTTGGTGCCCTCTGTTTAGAATTATTTTCTGCCACATACTCCTGCCACGTATGAATTTAGCAAGCGTTTATTTGTTCCCCTCTGGGGCAGGCAGTCCTGTGGAAGTGGTGGAAAGAACAGTCTCTGTCCTCAAGAAGCTTACAACTCACATATTACTTCCTTTGTGAAGCATCTCCCAACACCCAAGTTGAAGCAGATAATCTGTCCTCAGGCTTCCACAGGACTTCAGTAATAATCCATTGTCACTCATATAATGTGTGGTGTTTCAAAATCAGTCTTGTTCACTAGACCATGAGGTCCTTGACAGCAAGTTTGTCAGATTAATCTCTGAGTCTCCAATGCCTCACAAAGTACGGTGGTCCAAAATAAATTCTTGATAAATGCTTATACAGTTAATGAATAAATGGCAAATGAATCAATAGAGTATCTTTAGTGCAACAAACTAAAAACAATAAATTTATATTCTAAAATTTACAGCTTAAGGTAGTTATAATTAAAAATTTATGAAATCATGAATTTGAAATATATATAATGGTAGTAAGATTGTAACACATGCAATTTTCATAAGTTTGTAAGAAATAGCTTAGATTCACCTCTAAAAGTCTTCCTTGAAAATAATGAACTTGGGATGTGATGCTAACGGTGCACATTGTAATCTTTCTTACCTGTTACATTGTTTATCATGTAAACAACTACACATCCCTGTCTGTGGGATGCCCACCCCTTACCTTTTCTGCACCCTTCTCTTTGGTGGGTACTCTTCCTGCACAGAGAGGGTCCTCAGACTTAAGAGGTGTGCTTAGTGCTCTTAACGCCCTTCCCTCTGATCAAATCTCTGTTCATTACTATTTGCTGATATTTTTCTATTTGCTCTCCATTCAACATGTAGACTTCTACACTAGTCTCACAAGTGTGCTCCTATTACCATTTTCTGGCTTTTTTAATAATAGTCATCTTCAACTTTCAATGGACTCTACTCCTTTTATCTCTTCTTTCTCTTGTGAAGTTCATTTTTTTTAACTCATCTATTTCAAATACTTGCTTGAATTGTCATGTACTGGGGTTTTTAAGCACAATTCCTATAGACTCATGACTTAGAACATCATACTCCTCAGACACGACTTGCTCAGTGGTGTGCCCTTCCCTTCCCTTATTCAATTGCACAAAACGTGTTACCCAAAGTTATTTTATTCTCCCTCGTGCTTCAAGTTCTCACCCAATTTTTCTGCCTCCCAAAATGTTCCAAGGATTTGCTTTCACACTCTGCCTTCATTCCTTCCTTGTTCTTCACTTTTTTCACTCTGTCTACTGTCTCTATTCCAGTGGTAGAACAATAATAAATGATACTATGTTGCTTCCTATTTGAAGATCCTGTGGACATCTTTCTGTCTTTCTCTTTCCCAGTCTCACAGGAGCATTTACAATTCTTGTCAAATCCTTCCTTGTTAAGAAACACTGTTCTTGTTGACTTCCAAGACATCATTCTTCCTTAGTTTTTCCTCCACTGTTGTCTTCTTCTTTATCTAGATGGTCATGTCCATTCTCCGGGGTTTAGTTGCATTTCTCTACTGATAACTTTAATGTTTATGTGTGTCTGCCCTTGTTCTCCTCAGAATTCAGGTTCTACTGTTTTAAATATAATAGCCTCTCGACCTCTCTAACTTTAAACATAGCATCTCAAACTTTGCATAAAATAGAACTCTTAACTTTTCTATCACAGTGCCACAATGCTTGTCCAGTATTACTTGTTTTAATAATATCACCTATTTTTTAAAGATAATGCATTCTAATACTACCCATTTTAATATCATCTAAATGTTTTAAAATAATAACATCACCTTCCACCCACCTTCTCAACCCCCAGCTCACACCCTTGCTGAACAGCTACCTTCAATGACTTCTTACTACATTTAAAATAAAATGTAAGCTTTTTATGTGACTTTCAAAGTGCTGCATGACTTGGCCCTTTCTTACTTTTGCTACTTTATCTGCGGCCACATCCTCCTCAATCATCATCATTCTCATTTAAATTTCTAAAATATGGGAAGCACTCAGGACCAGCTATATAATTTGTGAGGCCAGTGAAAAATTTAAGGGCAGGGCTCTCATTAAAAAAATCATTAATAATTGCAAAAAACAACAGAGCATGAAGCCAAGCACCCACCCTTCTGAACATGGGACATGTGCAGTGACACAAGCTGCACACCCGTGAGTGTGCATTCCCATTCTATGGTATTGGATATGCTTTCCTGAGCCTTGAACTGTACCCTTCATTCCTTCCAGCCCCTCTACCATGGCTGCTCTCTCAGGTCTTTTACATTTCATTTTGAAAAGGGCATTTCCACAGACCTTTCTAACCACTGCACGGAAAGTAGAGCCTTCCCCAGAACCGCACTGTTTCCCTTTACTTTCTACCACAGTGTGCTTTTCATTTATTTTACAATAATTGTCATTATTATACTGTCATCATTGGTCAATTATTTGCAATAATTGTCATTATTACAATAATGTATTTCTTATTCAAACTATAGAGTAGATTATGATGGCATGATAATAATCACTGACTTATGTACAAATGACCCCCAAAAAGAATCATGAATTTATAATAAAAAACTAGCTACTGTGAAAAAAATGAAAGTAATTTGATAGAATTAATGTTTTTTCAAAATTATATTTCAACCTCATTATTATTTCGGGAATATATGGAAGAAACATGCCTTGGATGCTAAGTCAGTTACACTCTATCATGAGAGACCTTGGATCAGTAAATTAAATTAATAAAATCTTTTAATATAATTATTCTTACAAAGATCTGTGTCAGTGCTGAAATGCAAACAAACATACTAAAGAAAAACTCAAAATCCAGAGCATTTTAAGGAATTAGAAAGTCAATGCTGTTAGACCTTATATACATGTAAAATTTTATAGATATATAGATAAACTAGATTACATAAATGTTTTTCTGACAACAGGAAGCATATATATTCACCAAAAAAAATGTTTTTTCTGCAAAGTCAGCATGAGAAGTTTCCATAATCTTTAAGGCCCAGTGAAACTTTGAACAGCACTGTATGATATAGAAAGCAGTATCTTCCGTTTTAACTTTAAAAACACTTTAAAATTATTGTTGCTATGTAATACTTCTCTTTCGACAATCTAAAATCTGAAAATATTATATTAAATTTAAACATGTTTATTACATTCAAAATCATTTATGTAGTTTTCATGAAGAGCTAAGATAATGAGACTGATTTTTAATTGTCTTTAAAGGTTCATATTAGGATTTTGAAATGGAGATCTAGAAAACAGATTCAGTCCATTAGGTTTGTTCCCTTTACCGTGAGCTTATAGTTACTTATCACTCATTAAATAGTTAGTACTTTATGCTACGGATACCAGACCCATGAAAAGTTTTGGGTTATTCTTTCTCCACATTTATGAGCTGGAATATTGTTGTTGTTCTGACATACGATTAAGCGTATGGTAAACCCAGGGAAGACAGAGACCATTAGATGAAGAGTCCAACAGGACTTCTGTAGCTGTATGGATATTTTTAAATATGCATCATTCAAATTAATTACTACTTCAATTTATTACCAACAAAACTAAGCTCCCAAAGCCACATGAAAAGATGAGATTGAAGTATGGTGGATATTAACTATTAAATTGGATCAGCTATTAAACACTATTTTTAAAATGATATAGTCCTAAAGACAAAAATTTGTTTTTAAGTAAAATAGAGACAGAGGCTTTCTCCAAATGCTTGACTAAGATATATGCATTTCAGTGATTTTGCCACCAATTATTTATGGGTTTTAAAATATTTGTATGTATATTTTTGTTATTTTTTGAAATTCCATATGAGGGCATTATTTCTGGATTTAGAACAGCTGGGTTTGATTCTGGTTCTGCTACTTACTAGCTATCACCATGGCCAGGAAATTTCGTTTCTGTATGTTTTAGTACTTTAAGTGGAACAGCCCTAGATGTGCATGGCTGCATAGCTGACAGGGAAATTGTAAGAACTAAATAAGGTAACATACCTATAACCTCTTACCGCACACGTGCACGTGTATGCATGTGTGTGTCTGTCCGGAAAATGTCCAGCCATTGTTAATATAACCAGAATGGTTTGAGTGACATGGTGTAACCTGGCAGCCAAGGAGAGTGGACTGGAATGCTCATGTGTGAACAATGACACCCTCACTGTATTAGTCAGTGGGGGTAGCAGAGGCACAATGAATGAACTTGTGGACTGTGTGGCCATCACGTTCAACATGACTGAGTGAGTAGAGCAATGATTCTGCATTAAATTTTGCATTAAGCTTGAACATTCCTCCGTGGAAACTATTCAATGATTCAGAAGGCCGCAGCTATGGGCAACTGGTGATGGGCAGCTTCATCATGATGACACACCCGCTCACGCATCACATCTTCTGCAGAGTTTTTTGGGCAAAACATCAAATCACTCAGGTGACTCAGCCCCACTACAGCCCAGATTTGGCACCCTGGACTTCTGACTTTTCCCAAAACTAAAATTACCTTTCGAAGGGAAGAGATTTCACACCATCAATGAGATTCAGGAAAATATGACAGGAAAAAATTGACCATTGGCAAGTGGGAGAACTGTGGAAGGTCCCAAGGTGCCTACTTTGAAGAGGACTGAGGTATCATTGTCCTATGTACAATATTGCTTGTCTTTTGTAATGTTTCAATTTTTGTAAGACTCTGAAAACATGGTTGAAAAGGTTTGTTGCTTTTGGTCCAATGTGATATTGTCATTTTGCAAGTATTTTTTTTTCCCCAATGCTGGATCTTCTTTCTTTTTATTTGTTCTTTATTGCTTTTTGCATCCTGTCCATTATGTATCACCTGTCATTTTCTGTACTGCCAGTTTGAAAATATCCCAGAGTATACCATTATGTAGGTTCAACCAGACTTTGATGATAGCTATTTTGTTGGATGAGGGCTATTCAATTGATTTGTAACATGTTGCATAGGAATAGATACCCAGAGACAGATATTGTTAACTTACTGATATAGCTTGCAGTGTCAGGTGATGGTTTACATAGTTTAATATTATTTTCAACTCTCTGGTTGAAATTATTTCAAAGCATTTCCTTTATATGAATGAGTTCTACACACTTTATTCCCTTATGTTTAACTTTTTACAATCTGGTTTGTTTTCACTTAATAAAAGTGTTTTGAATTAGCTTACTTTGTTGACAACTTATAACTCCATTTTTATTCATATTGCTCTGTTTTTCTAAGTAACTGATAGGCAATTTTGTTATATAAGGTACTTGAAATGAACTCCTTTTCTGAAACTATATTTCTCTTCTCTTCTTGAACCAAAAATAAACAACTAAATAATAGAATGATAATTGTAAAGTTATACTATTTTGTTAATTTTCTATATTTTTACATTAGCACATGAAAATAGTGATTTACAAGAGGATTTTCTGATGAAATCTTTATAGATAAAATAAATTGTGTCATTCACACAAAGTGCCTAGAAAAGAGATGAAAAGTACCCTTTTTGTATTTGCCACTTCAAAAGTAAATCTATACTCTTTTATGATATAAGTGTTATTCTATAAATTTATCCTGAGAAAGTTAGCAAGAATTCACATGTAAATTAATGTATAAGCATGTTAATTTTAATAGTATTTCTAATAGAGGTACATTGGAAACAAAATGTATAGTCCATATTAGGGAAATAATTAATTAAATGTGGAACCATTGCATATATATTAATGTAAAATTGCCATTAAAACATGTATTCATTGGTATGTTTTTAGAATATATTATAAAGGCCATAAAGTTATAAAATTGTATGTTTAGTATGATTCAAGAATGGAAAGTATAATGTAAATGAAAGACTGGATGGAAATAAAACAAAATGCTAGTAATGGATACTATCAGAGAGTGGCAGTACAGATCATTTTATATTTTTTAATTTAAATTTCCCCTATTTTCTCAGTTTCTATAATACATCTGTGAGAGTTTGAAACATAACAATTACCATTAGTAACACTAATAACTGTTAAATTGGATCAATGATAATTAGTAACACTGCTTCATTTTGATGTTCCCTATTGTTCTGTTTAGCATCCTTCTTCTCCAGGGCACTCAAGCTTCCTAGCTGCGAGCACAGTGATCAATAAGTTGTATCCATATTTCCATCTCCAATCTCCCATGTTCTCAGCCTAATATGTTGTAGATAGTAGTATGTAGTATATAAAATCAACAGATGTATTAAATCGGACATCTGTAACTGTAGTCTATGAATTAAAAACAAAAATTTTCTTAGGCTTTGACCCCTGAAAAAATAATTTTCAATACCTTGATAACACACTTATAAAATATACTTTTTATACTTAATCTCTCATTTCATGTATTTTTTTATCTCTAGACATCCAGTTGCATATACTTATGTTTTTCTAAAGGAGTTTATTATATCATTGTTCTCTTAATCATCTTAAAGCATTAGAGCATAAAAAATTTTAGAAAGATTTATGAATCATAGTAATATACCCCACATCCCACATACATATATTACAGTAAAAAGTACCATAAAATTTGGACAAAATAGAACACACCAATTTATTTTGTGTTTCAAATAATTGACCAATCTATAAAACAAATATTTTAAAAACCTTTCTTATAAGTAACGCTAGTGTTTAATATGCTACCCCTTCATTCAGCCAGTACTTCAACTCATTACCATATACACTGCCATCTAAACAGCTTTTTATATGCCAAATTTGTTGTTTCAGATATTTTAGCTAACATTAGCCATTTGTGTGGTAATATATTTTGATGGATGACAGCTAAGTTTTTGCAGCATTTCCATTATATTTTTAAAAAGCATGCACAATCTAATTGCACTTTTCATATTGTCCACAATGTTTTATATTAGTGTGTGAAAATTGAAAATTTTGTTGTTGACACAAGTGATAAAGAACATTTTTCCTGTACTTACTAAAATAGAACAAAGATGAAAATAATTAAGCATGCCAAGTCTTTTTTAGGCACGATTGGATAGTTATTGGACTTGTACGTATGTCAGCTAGTTTTAACTGGGGAGGAAAATTAAAGATCATACTCAAGAATCTGGTAATATATATAAATAGAGGTTATGTTTAAAAATTGGTACATATATCCTGGGAGTTTACATATATAATTATGTGTGTACAAATATATAATAGTTATATAGACATAGTTAGAGATATTATATTTAATACATATATATGTTTATCCTCACCAGAAGACATTTTTAATTTGTTTTTAGAGAAGGAGGAAGTGGGAGAGAGAGGGAGAGAGAGAGAGAGAGAGAGAGAGAAACATCAGTTGGTTGCCTTTTAGTATGTGCCTTCACCTGGAATCCAACCTGCAATTTGGGTATGTGTCCTGATCAGGAATCAAACCCAGGACTGTTTGGTCTATGGGATGATGCTCCAACCAACTAAGCCACACCGGCCAGTCCTATACTTAACCTTAAATAAATACATTTATATATAAATAAATGTTGGAATAGAACACCAAAGTTTTAAATCTCATGTTCAAATTTTGCCCATTTACTTTTTTGTATAATATTAGGAAGATATTGTGGCATTAAGCAACTGAAAATTCAATGAACATCATTTTTAAAAGTAGTACTGTAAGAAGATGGTCTAGTTTCATTTTTCTGCACATATCTGTCCAATTTTCCCAACACCATTTATTGAATAGCCTATCATTAGCCCATTGTATGTTCTCACTTCCTCTGTCAAATATCAATTGATTATAAAGCTATGGGTTTATTTCTGTGCTCTCTATTCTGTTCCTTTGGTCTATGTGTCTGGAGGGTTTTGGGTTTTTTTTTTTTTTTTTTTTTTTTGCAGTATTGTGCTGTTTTCATTACTATGGCCTTGTAGTATAGTTTGATATTAGGTAGTGTGATTCCTCCAACTTCGTTCCTCCTTCCCAGAATTGCTGTTGCAATGCGGGGACTTTTGTGGTTCCACATAAATATCTGAAATATTTGTCCTAGTTCTATGAAATGCATCATTGGAAACTTGATAGGAATTGTTTTGAATCTATAGATTGCTTTGGGTAGTATAGACATTTTAATGATGCTAATTCTTTCTATCCATGAACACAGTACATGCTTCATTTATTTGCACCTTCTATCTCTTTTTTCAATGTCTCATAATTTTCATAGTGCAGGTCTTTTACAGCTTTGGTTAGGTTTACACTTAGGTATTTTATTCTTTTTGTAGCAATTGTGAATGGGATTGTTTTCTCTATTTCCCTTTCTGTTAGTTTGCTATGGGTATATAAAAGTACAACTGATTCCTGGATATTAATTTTGAATACTGCTACTTTTCTAAATTAATTAATGTATCAGTTTTAGTAGTTTCTTGGTGGAATCTTTAAGGTTCTCTATGTACAGTATCATGCTATTTGCAAATAATGGCAGTTTTACTTCTTCCTGTCCAATTTGGATGTATTCTATTTTTTTTTCTTGTATGATTGCTGTGGCTAGGACTTCCAGTACACACACAAGAATAAATTCGAAATGGAACAAAACTTAAATGTTAGACCCGAAACCATAAAAATCATAGAAGAAAACATAGGCAGCAAAATTTTGGATATTGCTCATAGCAGTGTTTTATCTGATAATCTCCACACGCAAGGGAAACGAACAGCCAAAAAAAAAAGAAGAAGAATAAACAAATGGGACTACATCAGACTAAAAAAAAGTTTTTGCACAGCAAAGGAAACCATCAACAAAATAAAAAGACAAACCACAGAATGGGAGAACATATTTGCCGATACTCAAGATAAGGGGTTAATGCCCAAAATTTATAGAGAACTTACAGAACTCAACACCAAAAAATAAAAACAACCCAATTAAAAATGGGCAAAGGTCTTGAATAGACCCTTCCGAAGAGGACATACAGATGGCCAATAAATATAAGAAAAAATGTTCAGTGTCACTAATCATCAGAGAAATGCAAATTGAAACCACAATGAGACACCATCTCACCCTTGTCAGGATGGCTGTCATCAACACATCAGCAAACAAGTGCTGGTGAGGATGTGGAGAAAGGGGACCCTTTTGCACTGTTGATGGGAATGCAGATTGGTGCAGCCACTGTAGAAAACAGCATGGAAAAACCTAAAAAAATTAAAAATAGATCTTTTTGACCCAGTGATCCCACTTCTGGGAGTATAATTAAAGGAAACCAAAAACACTAATCTGAGGAAAGATACAAACCCCTATGTTCATTGCAGCATTATTTATAATTGCTAAGATATGGAAGCAGCTCATGTGTCCGTCAGTAGATGAGTGGATAAAACAACTATGGGTCATTTACACAATGGAATTCTACTCAGCCATAAAAAGGAAAAAGTTTTACCCTTTGTGACAGTATGGGCCTGGAAAAAAATAGCTAAGTGAAATAAGCCAGCCAGAGAAAGACAAATACCGTGATTTCACTCATGTGCTAATGAGCAAACTGAAGTAACAAGGAAAATGGGGACTGATCCAATGATGGAGAGCAGGATGACAGCTAGTTGGGGGGGGCAGTGAGGGGGTGGAGGGGTTAAACAAAAAGGAGAAAAGTCTCATGGACATGGACTACAGTGTGATGATTGTGGGAGGAGAGGGGGTATAAGGGCACTAAATGGTAATGGAAAAACTATAAAATAAAAGTTAAATTAAAAACAAAAAAAAAAATAAAAGCAGTACTGAATTCTAGTTTTCAAATGCACATTTAATCTTATTTTCTTGTTGTCATTGTATCAATTCGAAGTTTATGACCCAATATTATAGAAATCAGTTTTATGAAATTTATAAAAAAAACCAAGAAAATTCTTGGCTTTTGACTAAAAATTAAATAGGATACAGTGTCATATGAACATGCGTGTTCATTTGGAGCCATGTTTTCCAGACAGAATTGTTTTCTGTTTTAATTCTCCAAGTTAAAATTTAGGTCCTTAACAATTGAATATATATCTTTAATATGTAAGCAGTTTTGTCGCTACCCCATGCATTCTAGTCAAAGATTACATTTTACTCTCCCAACTTTTGAAGATAGTTTTTTTTGTAATGATTTAATTCTTTGTATTTGCTTGTATTTATTAAGTGTTTTTTAATATCTGACCACTTAACTACAATGTTCTTTAGTTTTACTGCACCTTAATCCTCTAATTTCTTATCTTCTGGTTTTTTGTTATGTAATTCCATGTAATTTTGTGTTCTTCACATCACGCCATATTGCAACGCCATGGATGTGCGTTTTTAAAACTTGTTTCATTTCACCCCCGATACTTACTGCTATACTTGCTGTTTCAACAAGTAATTGAATGACGCACAACAATTGAGTTGGCCTTTCTTTTTCTAGTTTAGTTTCAATAGTTTGATTATCTTTTCTGATTGTCAGCCAATGAAATAGGTTGTTCATATGCTCACTCAGTATATAGAGTGATCTAATATCAGATTCCAAACAGACAGGAATTACCATCTTAATATTCAGATGTCATGCTGGAAAGAGATACATATAGGCACGAAATTAGAGGCAGCAGTGAATCATAAAATATGTGCTTTGTTTCTATCACACATCTTCCAATTTCATCTACGCTCGCCGTCTTTTTGCACTGAGGCAGTTATTTATGTGCTAGCAAATATACATTATGGTATGCTATTCATCTGGAAACTGTTTGGAAAAGACAACATTCTATTTTGATGTTATAAAACACAAATTTTATAAAGCCAATTTTCATCAAGAACTGGTTTATTTGAATCTCTGCATTTCATACTGAATGATTTTTATGTTTGCATGGGTAAAATAATTATAAATGTGTTTTCTGTGGCCATAGAGCTATAACTCTTTCTTCTCTGCTGCCTTGGAAAATACATAAAAAAAAAACCCTTAAACTTCCCTGCATTTACATAAATCATTTCTTGTCAGACAAGTGCATAGTAACCAGTTATTATGTTATAAGAGCAACAGGTGGGATCGGGAAATAGAAGATATAATACTTATACAGAATGACATATTTTGAGCCCTAACCCTCCGGTAGACTTGATTTAAATCAGGCATTGTTTGAGGAGAGTTCAGGGCATGAGTTTTGTGAACAAATTCCGGCCCCTGCAGCTGGCCACATTCTAATCTCTGCGGTCCTTGAGCATGGTACCTTACATGACAAGCAGGGCTGTGTAAATGTGCTTACATTAAGGGATTTGAGGTGACATTACTTTGCATTAGTTGGGTGGAGCTGCTATACTTATAGTGTTTTTATAAGAGGACAAGAAACGCAAAGAGTTAGAAAACGAGATGTGATGATAGGAGCAGAAGTGAGAGAGACCATGAACTTGAAGATGCTACATTACTGACTTTGAAAAGTTAAAGAAATGGATTTTCATATAATCCTTCACAAGGAACACAGCCCTGTGGACACCTGGATTTTGGTTTTTACCCTATAATAACCCATTTTGGACTCTGACTTCTAGAACTGTAAAATAATAAGTTTGTGATGTTTTAAACTACAAAGTTTATGGTCACTTGTTACAGCAGCAACAGCAAATTAATAGAGCAATCGCCCATGTATAGGAGGACAAACTGTAGGAAAGGAAGTCCACCCAAAGTTCAATTGCATAGTAGACAGAGTTCATTCTTGAGTATCCCCCTTCCTCTCTGGGATAGTCTCTGATGAGAGATGGACCATTTCTTTGGACCTTTCCTCCATGCCTCAGTACAAGCATTCTTGTCCCAATCACATCTCCCTTTCTGCTTCACTTCCCTTGTTTGTTTTTAACACCTTACATGTCCTGACCATCTCCATCACACCTACCCCACCCCATCACCGTAAGGTTGTGTTTGATCTCTGCCTGCAACTCATAAAGTACCTATCTGATCTATAATTTTATTCATACCAGTATCTCTCTTGCTATCAATCTCTTCATATCTATCTCTAACCTACTAATAAGATAGTTTAAACCTACTCATAGAGAAGATTGTAATTCAAACCTGCATATAGAGAGGATTCTAAATGCAAACCTACTTACAGAAGAGATGTTTAGAGTAAGTAGGCCTTTCTGACCCTAGTTATACCATTCAGTTTTACTAATGTAAAACTATTAGAACTAATTGAAGGAACAGTTAAGAAAACTAGCAGTAGTTGGCTATTTGAAGCAACTGATTAAATTTTTAAAAGGAACAATTGAAATAAATGTAAAAATGATTGTGCAAATCATAATGATACAGAAGAAGCAGCTGTTACATAATTTACTCTGACTTTTTATTTCAAAAAAGAACAACAAAAATCATTATGGGACCTAAGTCCCTAGTATAGCCTAAGCTCCACTCTAAGTAAATTATGCATATGTGCACTTAATTAATTCTTGCAACAACTCTGTCCCCACTTAATGCAAGAGGAAACTGTAGCAGGAAAGAAGTGAAGTGAGTTTCCCAAGGTCATGCGACTGGCAAGTGGCAGAGAGAGCAAAGTGTGCATGCGCTCGTGTGCTCGTGTGCGCGATATATGCACTCAGAATCTACAGCCTGTGATAGTATTTACTAGGGCTGTGAGGTATACGCTGACATTAGGCTGTTAATTTAATTAAAATACCTCTCGCGCTGGTTGCAGTGTAATGAGGTAATTTGGAGCAGGGGCTCTGGAGCCAGACTGTCTGTACTCAGTGCCCAGCTCTCATGGCGCAGGGAAAGCGTGGCTCCCACCGACGCGTCATTTACCCACGCCAGGCTCCTGTTGCTTGGGGTAATAAACCCGCGTGTATCAAAGGATGGTTCAGGGAGTTAATCTACGTACACTGTTTTGGAACACAAATGCTTGGCACAAGTACTCTGTCAGTGTTAGCTTATCATTTTATTTTAATTAAAGTTATCTAACATACATGGGCATTTTAATAGGAAAATGCTTATATACATATTTCTAAAAATATTTATTCATTTGTCTTAAATGTATATTTTGGTCCCATCATCATCAGTCAATGTCAAAGAAAAGTATCTAATTTAAACTAATCTGGCCGATTATGTATTTATGTGCAACAAACCTGAGACTGATTCACAGTAGAAATGATCAAGTCAAGTTATTGCAGAGTTGAGTTTTCCTTCTCTCTGGAGACAGCCAGGAGACTCAGAAAGAAATGAATGTGTTAATGCTAGAATAAACAAGGCTCTAGCTCAGTGACTGTTAAACTTTAAAATATATTTGAACGATCTAGAGGGCGTGGTAAAACACCAGGTGCGGGCGGGTCTGCATCCCCATCTACCTCCGCAGGTCCAGGGAGAGGCTTGATAACCTGCTTTACCTAAAGTTCCAGCCAGTAGTGCTGCTGGGCCAGGGGTGATACTTCGAGAAACACTGCTTTAAATTTTCAAGCCATATCAGGACCAACCCTATGAAAAATACAATTTTTAAAATTTGTTTTCTTGGCTTGCATTTTAAATGAACACTTTAAATTAGAGTATGAAGGCTGCATTATGTTAGAAGACTTGGACACATTAACACCTATCAGTGTATGAAGATTATAGATTTAATGTTAGATTTTCTATTGTGAGAGATTGAGTCATTTTTAAATGTTACTTGGCTGAGTGATTAATTGAAAACAAAAGGGGTTATGAATTTTTATTAGCTGCTTTTTAACACTATAATAATTCTTTGTCTAAAAATATCTGCCCTCCTTGATCTTCTAGCTAAACTCACTCTAAGAATTACTTTTAATATTTTTCTGGGATGCCTTCTCTGATACACAAGAAGTTGTTCTCCTTTTCTGACTTCTAACATATAAAATATACTTCCATTTATACACTGACCAAGTTGTAGTTTGATTTGTTAGTTTATACATTTATTCCCCTATATTTGTCTGTATAATTCTAGCAACTAGCTCAGTGCCAGAATATGACATATACTAAATATATGCTACATGAAGGACTAAGTAAATAAATGATACCTAGTATGTCGTGATAACTTGTGACCTCTGTTAAAGATAGATTGAAGTATAGAGAGGCATTTTATATGTATGTGTGTGTGTGTGTATATACATATATACACACACAATGAGCCTCAAAATGAGCCTCAAAACACACACACACACATATACACACACATACACACAGGGTCGGGCACAAATAACAAAATCATAAGCATGATTTTTCATTATAAAATTGTTTATCACAAAATAATAAAAATGTAATTCTGTAATGATAATATCACACTCAAGCATGCCATATGACATTTTAGGTGGAATGTTCAAAATCAAACTATAAATTATTATACCCATATTATTACTCTGCCAGCCACACTCAAGCAGGGGTTACTTCTGCTGGACCTAGTATATAAATAGAGATTATTTATGAATATATAGATTTATATAGAGATTATGTATAAACAGAAATTATATATAAACACTTACATATCTAGATACAGATACAGATACAAAGAATGAGCCATCTGTATCTACCTATCTATCTTCATATAAAGGGAAAGCAAGAGAGAGGGAGGGAAGGTGGTTCAATGGCTACCAGAGTGCTCTTTATCAAGACTAAGAAAACTATTCAATGTCATTTACTCTAGAAACATCATCTCACATTAATGAGGTTTGCATGATGAAACCAGTATCCCAAAGTAGTTCACAGGTTCCTCTTAAAAGTTCAAAATACTTGCACATTTACTTCTTTTGTAATATGAATATCTGTGTAGTGCTGCTGGTTTCCTGGAAACCCTTAGATACTTGGAAAACTTTGTAACTATTTGTATGTTCTATACACATGGTTTACTTTTGGAGGGAACTGTCTTAGCTACTGTCACTGTTATAAAAATTTTGATTGAATAGCTGGCATTACATTATTTTTAAAGATTTTATTTATTTATTTATTTTTAGACAGAGGGGATGGGAAGAAGAAAGACAGGGAGAGAAACATCAATGTGTGCTTGCCCTTTGCATGCCCCCAACTGGGGACCTGACCCACAACCCAGGCACGTGTCCGGACTGGGAATCGAACCAACTACACTTTGGTTCACAGGTCAGCACTCAATCCACTGAGCCACACCAGCCAGGGCTACGTTATTATTTTTATATTTATTGTGGTTTATGTTGTTGTGTTTAGACTACTTTATTAGCTATTCTAGTTTGATACAGGCTGAGCATTAAGAAACTATTTTTGATAATCTGTTGACAAAGTATGGGAATGTATAGAGTTTTGTTTGCATTCAAACACATTCACTGACAACAGTAACTGAAATTATAAGCACATTTCAATTTCTACAATTGCGTTAATTGTTTAGACCAGTTTTTTGAGGCTCATTTTGCAGGCCGTAAGTACTTGTAGGCTCTGCAAACTAGGAAAAGCTAGTTGTAACCTACAAAATGAAAATATCTAACCTATAGTTAACATACACTGAACGTATTAGAATACAATTGACTCTTAAACAATGTGGGGTTTAAGGGTGCCAAGCCACACCCCACAGTAAAAAGTCTTCATATAACTTCTGACTCAAGTACAGTTGTCCCTGGGTATCCTCAAGGGATTGGTTCCAGGAACCCCCCTCACTCCTCAGATACCAAAATCCATGGAAGCTCTAATCCCTTATATAAAATGGTATACAACAATGCGTAAAAACAGGTCCCCACATCCACTAATTCTTAACTGTGGATCAAAAAAAAAAAAACATGCTGTATCCCTAAGTTTTGAACCCCAGAAGCAAAACCTGGGGATACCAAAGACTACCTGTCTATTTATTGAAAAAAATACACCTACAAGTTAACCAGTGCAGTTCAAACCCGAGTTTTCAATGGTCAACTGCACGTTGATTTAGAAACTGAAGTTTGCTAAGTTATAATTATGCTCTGAAATGTGTCTTTGTCAGCTTTGGCTCTGTAACAAATGCCACAGACTCGGTTGCTTAAACAACTGACATTTATTTTCACACTTCTGGGAGGTGGAGACTCTATGATGAGGAAGGTGGCAGATTCCATTCTTGTCAAGGGTCCTCTTTCTGGCTGGCAAACAGCTTCCTTCTCCCTGTATCTTCGCATGTCAGAGAGAGGGAATTTTGGTGTCTCTTCCTTTTAAGGGCACTAATTCCATAAGATGGGAGGCTTCACACTCATAAAATGACCTCATCTAAAAGTCATTACTTACTTCCCTAAGGCATCACATTTGAGGGTTAGGGCTTCAATGCAGGAATTTGGGGGAGGAAAACATATATTCAGTCCATAACGCTGTGTTTTGAGAATTTATTATTTAGATTATTAAAATGAATACAGAGTGAAAAGAATGTCAGATGTCCTTTCTCTTGACATAAGAAAATGTCTAATACAATTACACATCAATACCTTGTAATAGAGTTATCCTTATAGTTATATCTCCAACACTACCTTTTCATTGTCCTAGGTATTATTTGTAAATCTGTTACCATTACAGAAGCCCAATTAAAATGAGCATAAAATTATAAGATAATTTTCAGAACTTAATGATTGCTAATGAGGTAGTAAAATCATGCCCACAAGGGATCCCTCTGGGAAACATCTTGGTTCAGCTCCCATGTACATATCTGTTGGTAAATGCTTGGTAATAAATAGAAAGGAGATAAAAATTTTAAATTTGTATCATTAATCCATATAATGAGAAAGAGGACTTCTGCCATTTTTCAAACTACTAGTTATCATCACCATGAATACTATTTTAATTATGATTTATAATATAACGCTTACTGATATTACTGTTGTTCCAAAAATGTGCTATTTCTTATCTGGCAGACCACTTTATGCATGCTTTAATCCTTAGAGTGAATGTATATGGTAGATGCTTTTATGGTCCTCATTTTACCAATGAGAAATATGAGGTCTGAAAAGGTTAAACAATTTGCCTGAGATCATGTAAATAGGAAAGGATTGAGGCGAACATGAGCCCAGGCCGTTGAACTCCCAAAGCTCTTTGAATCACTGTGGTACCTGTGAGTGCTCACCTGACCAAGTGAACATTGTGGCTGTGTTTCACACCTCCCATGATATTTGGAAGCACCTGTGTTCTTTAAGCTCTTGGTCTATTATCATTTTGTGTGGGGGTGTAGTATGGCAGAGAACCAAAACATACTCCCTGTGAGCTAGATCCACTGGTGCTAGGTTTCCTACGTGGGATGGCGCCCAAACAACTGTATTTTAGCCATTTTCTTGAAGAAGCTAACTTTGGGAGTGTTACTTTGGTCACTGAGCGGCCATCCTTTTTCACCCTCAAAATGAGGATATGTTTTTCCATGTGTTCCAAGCTCTTCAGGTTTTTGCCTTTATACTGTGTTGCTATTAATTTTTAATTAAAATGAATAGAAAATAAAATTTATATTTAAAAATTCTCTGATTCTCTGATTTTCCAACACCGTCACTTCTCATAAAACCGTCCCCTGTCCTATGCGTAGGATTGTCTCTGCATGTTCTCAGGACATCTGTTTGGCCTGTTTGCACTGAGGTCCGTGTGCCCCCCTTCTTTGAATTCTCATTGTAGGACAGATGCCGTCTGGCTGAATCGAGTTTGCAGGAGAATGAACTCAATTCTGTTAGATGAATTCTCCTTAGAGCCTCAGAATTCCCTTTCCCTATAACATTAAGGCCTAAGGTGCTGAATGAACAGTTGAGTCATCTAAGTAAATGTGAGCAATGGATGTTATAAATAGTTCAATCCACAGACAATGACCCAAATTTATTTTAACTAAGCATTTACTCTGTGCTACAGCTTTTAGCAATATTGTGACTATGTAAGTACAATTGAGTGTTTTATTTTAATGTTATTTTTTTTCATGATCCCCTTCTCTTCTTCTCCTGAAAGTCCTGAGGAATACTGAGATTTTACTACCCCTCCAAAAAAAGCAACAACAGGCAACTGAAAAAAAAAATCCCATATGTGCATACAATAGTCTCTAAATAAGTGGCGTTAATTAAAGCTGCCTGCCCTTCACAGTGCTTGGTAGATAGTTTTAGTGCATGCTTTGAGTTCAAACCCATAGCCTGCTGCTAAGATATAGTAGAAAATGCTCTGGCTTTGAAATGTGACTCATTTAGTTGAATGTTGACTGACATTTACTAGCTGTTATCTTGAGCAAGTAACTGAACTTCTCATTTGACTTCTGATTTTTTTTTTTCTCGTACAAAACCAGGACAATACCCTCTACACTGGCAGCCTTCGTCTAAGGACTGGATAAGAAAATGCACATTAGGGACCTACTACTGTGCTTAGCAAATAATTGCCTCCCAGCAAATAATAGCTATTATTGTCATATTCACTATTGTATGGTAGCTTACATATCCTGGTTGGTGTTTAGGACTCTTGCTCCTTTTGCCTGCGCGTATTTTATAGATGAGGGATAGGAAAATTCTTTGGTGTTTCTTGGCTGCGGAGTGATACTCAGCTTTTGAAGCAGACTGTTATTATCTGTCACATGCCATGCTTGGAAGCGGCTTTGACACAAAGAAGAAAGCGATCCTGTAAAACACTTGAAATCCATAAAGACTTACAAATGGAGTACTGGGGAGACTGCAGGAACTCTTATGTATTCTGGTGAATTGGGACAATACTTGATGTTACTATAAAGCTAAAGATGGACGTATTCTATAGCCCAGCAATTCCAGTTGTGCTTCAGAGAGAGACTTTCCAAAAGTGCACAATGAGGTGTGTGCAAGAATGTTCTTAACTGTGTAGTGTAAAATAGGAAAGATATGAAGTAAAATGTGTCTCTTCCCAGCTATCTTGGAAAATTTTAGTATACTCATACAATGACAGTGAAAATATATGAAGTAATTTTTTTCGGTATTAGCATTGATGAATTTCACAAACATAAAACTGAATAAAAAAACTATATGCAGAAGATGCAAGAAGCATGACATATTTATGTTTTAATATATCAAATCAGTATTACATCGATATAAGTTATAGATATGTATCACAGATATATAAAAGCATAAATTCATGCATGGGAATAATTAATATCAAACGCAAGACAATAATTTTCTATGGGGAAGCAGGAGTGTGATTGTAGACGTGGAAATGTCTTATTTCTTAATCTACTATTATATAATTCTTTTAAACCTCTTCTATGTCTAAAATATTTAATAAAATAAAGTAGTATAACATGCCAATTATAAATACATACTCAAAAATAAGCTTTTGTAACTTGCTCATTGTTTCTGTTCTTTATTTTACTAGGTCATATTTTTTAGACCTTATACCTTAAATATTGCATTATTTTTATTCTAAAAAATTAAAATTCTATGTTATACTTACTCAGTGGGTGAGATCTCAGCATCCAAATTTTAGAAGTCATCCAATTTTCACTTCTAGTAGCCCGTCTCTCTACTTGTTTCAACCTAATTATTAAGCAGTTGGAGGTGTCAGCCTGTGATATTGATGGCGTAACTTACTAAGGCATGAGTTTAAATATCTGACCATTTGAGTGATGTCTGACATATTGTAAATGTTGAAGAGATGAACTTAGAGAACTAAAATGAGGAAAATTACTTGAATTTTAGTGTCAGTCTTCATTATACAGTAATCTTGCACAGTTTTCTTTTGACTGAAAAATAATTATTGTGTGGCTAATATAAAAAAAAAAGAACACCCAATTGCCCCCTTTGTTTAAGTCTTTTAGGAAATATCCAAAACTATAAAATAGTGAAGGTCTATTACACAGGTGGCAAACACAAGGTCTGAGGAATGAATCTGGCCCTCCACCTTGTTTTGTACGGCCCAACACCTTGTTTCTACCCGGCGCCAGCCCTGAGCTCCTTGCCCCTAGTTAAGGAATGGTTACATTCATACAGTCCTAAAATTACATTCGGCTCTTTGAAGGCAACCGAGAGGCTGATGTGGACCCGGTGAAAATGACTTTCACATCCCTGGCTGATTATTTTAAATATTACCTTGCAGAAAGAGATAAAGAAATTAACACCAAAAATGTTAAACTCTTTCTCTTACACATAACGTGCTGTTCCTGTATTGCCTCTGAGTGTTAGCACCAACGACAGGAAACTTTCTTTGGCAAAATATGCAAACCTTGTAGTTATTTCAGCGTCAAATTCCTTCAACTGCTTATCTCTGAAGAGTTGGTTGTCATTTGATCTTTCTACTAGCACAAATAGGTTTTGTATATCACCAATTCTGTTCAAACTAATTAAAAGACAGTCTCACCCTGGCTGGTGTGGCTCAGTGGATTGAGTGCCAGCCTGCGCGAACCAAAGGGTCTCCGGTTCGATTCCCAGTCTGGGCACATGCTGGGTTGCAGGCCAGGTCCCTGGTCGGGGCACGCAAGAGGCAACCACATATTGATGTTTCTCTCCCTCTCTTTCTCTCTCCCTTCCCCTCTCTCTGAAAATGAGTAAAAACAATCTTTAAAAAAAAAAAAAAAAAACAGGCTCTTTCCAGAGTCCTGCCAGGTATTATGTCATTGCAGTGGAAGAACAATGAGGGAAAATTCCTCCACAGAAGGGGAAAGCAAAAACGATACATTGACAAAAAAGGATCACTTTCACAGTTCTTTAAGACATTGTTTTACTTTCTGACTTTTTATTTTATAACAAATAAAATTTAAATTTACACTGCCTGGTCACATCCAAGAGCTGCTATTTTGTTATGTCACCCTGTCTGCTTCAGTTGGTAAGGACTTGATGGCTGGATTGCCATTCATCCAGGAGATATCCTTCTGCATTTAAATGGCAGCTAGTCATTCATTCAGTCAGTCAGTCAGTCATTTATTTCATTAATATTTTTAAACATCAACTGTGCATCTTGTAATTGTTGCCCCACAGAAACTAGCAGGAATAGAAATAAACACAGATACAAACAATTTCATAACAACAGCAAGTGCCTTAACAAAAGACTGAAGGTTGATTATTGCCTATCCCTGCTTCTTCATTTATGGATCCTAGAATTTGCATGTTTTATATAGCTTTTAATTTTATTACGTGTTCTAAATTTTCTTCTTATTGTACTGTTGTTCAAGTAAAGTTGTCTCCATTTTCCCCCCACTCCCCCTTTCCTGCCCTTGATCCTACTCCCCTTTGGTTTTGCCAATGTGTCCTTTATACATGTTCCTTGATGACCCACCCCATTTTCCCCCGTTATCCCCTCCCCCTAAATTTTCTTTTACTCACCCAGTATCATAAGCTTTAGGTTTGAATCTCTTCTTCTTTTTTCTAAAAATTTTTCTGTGAGTCTTTGATTTGGCCCAGAACACTGTAGATTGTAGAATGAAATTGTAACAAACTATTATTTTACTCCATATATTTATATTACCTCAATTTTATAAAGACTGGTGTTTTTACTAGTTTAATCAAAACTTATTTTCAGCCTGTCAGGCCACTATGAATTATTACTCACAGTATGGCTATCCCTTGAGGATATATGAGAATGATTTGATGGGTAAGATATGATCCCACTCAGTCACCATTGATTGCCTTCCTTGCTCTGTGCCAAGTACCATACTGGGCCCTGAGGGGAACTGAGGAGACTATGGAGATGCGTATACAAGGTCCTTGTCCTGAAGGAGAAGATAAGTACATAAACACAATATTAATGTGAAGTATAAGTGCTTTAATTGCACACAGCTGCTTACAGGACTTACTTATTGCTTCTCCATTTGTCTTTTAAATATTTTTCTTAGTTGATATTTATTTTTCCTGTGGCTGAGTGTATTTATATGCTCTTACACAACATGGGTTAATGCATCAAGCTGAAGTGCCGATTCTAGGTCAGCAAGGATTAATGCTCTGCATATCAAAAGCTCTCTTTATTCTGCAATACAGGTTGTTGACACTGCTATGAACTCTCTTTCCATCAGTAATTTTCTACTCTGGTAGGCAATTTTGACCCATAATACCTGACTACAGTAATGTTTATGTTGGGCCTAGCACAAAAAAAAAACAAAGGAGAAATATTAGGCATGATGTTAAAATGCAAATTTTATATCAGTTCCTGCCACATTGGAATGAATAGTTAAGGAATCAATGTAAATATAATCAAGTAATTTGGGAATGGCGGAAGTTCTTTTGCCTTTATCAAGAGCGTCATAAATTAAGCGCAGCTCAAGTTTGATCATTAATTATATGAGTGGCATCCTAGGACATGCTGCTCATAAGAATGCTCTGATTTCCAGGGTTTTGAAAGAACAGAGGGGCAGTTGTCAAAGGTGATGCCAGGGATTCATCTCCGTAATAACCTCGGAAAGCATGCTGTGAAGTAAACAAGATACGTGTGTATGGGTAAAGTGCTCTACAGGCACAGAGAGAAGAGAGGGTTAAGTGGGGGAAATAAGGAAAGTTTACTAAGGAGTAAGTTTTGGGTGAATCCCAAAAGATTGATGTACTCTGTGTGTTTATTTTACTTTACAGTAAGCATAATTTTGATGAGATGCTGGTTAAAGTTAAATCTTTTATGTAACAAATACTCTCATTGATTTGTTGATGTAGATGAAAAGCACAAGGCTCTTTTAATCCTCATTTATTAGACTCTGTCTGAAGTATGTGAGATAGTTTGTGTCCATTTCCAAGGCAGGGATGGGCATCGGAGCAGCCCAGTGAACCACTTTGTCTATAACAGTGTAACTGAGGTGTTACATAACCAGTGGTGACCCAAATGAACATGTTTGTTTTCACAACATAAAATACTTTTTAAATGCATTTGGAAAATAAAGACTGAAAGTGGCAATTAGTTATATAATTGATTAATTTATTTGGTAAAAAATCTCACTTCATTTTGTCATACTTTATTGTCTCTTACATTATCCCTAAAATAGGTAAAATAAATATTGCAAATGCATCAGGTTTTACTGCTGTGTTCCTAGAATTGTCTGTCTCAGGGGTGAACTCCATCTTGTGGCAAGATAGTCAAAGGGAAAAAATCTCCTAATACAATGTGTATACCTAAATTCACGTAAAACTAGTTTCCAAAATAGTGCTTAAATTAACACACCTATAGCTTTACCATCAGAAAATTAAATTTACCATCTTAGGTTTTCAAGGTTTAAAAGGGGTAATTTTTTTTTTTAATTTTTTAGTCTTTCTTTAATTGTTTATGCTATTACAATTGTCCCAATTTTCCCCAAATAGGTTATTTTTAAAATATTTAAAATTATGATTCCTGTGCTCTGAGAGGTATTATACATTCTATCATTTCCTTTAGAAACTCATTTCATTATATCAGTTGAACAAAAGGTTTGTTTTTACCTTGCCCCATTTGAATAACTCACTGTGGAGCAATTTAATATATTTTGCCGTCCATTGCTAAATTAGCAGCTAAAATTTGGTTCATAGTAAGTATAGAACATTCAATAATATGCCTCCTAAATTTCAAAAAATATTAGCCATCAGAGATAGAAGGGAAATAAATATTATTTTTCCAAGTTAAAAAATAATTGCATTCATTTTAATTATGACAAAAGTCATAACTTCTGTATTTTTTCTGAATCACATCAAACATTGATATTAGTCAGATATTCTTGGCCCCATATCTATTGGCTCTAATCCACAAGTAAGTAGTTTTTTGTTTACTGAAATAATGCTCTAATAAACATGTCAGTAATATTTAACACTATCTAAGGCAGTTAGGAATTATTACTGATGACGTCAGTCAGTTTCAGATTTTAGTTATAGCCTATATGGATTAAAAAATCTGTACCCTTTAGAGCTGGAAGAGACCTTGGAGATTACCTGGTTTATATCTTCCCCTTTTCATATAAAGTGTGGTTCAAAAAGACCAAGAGACTTTTTCTAAGTTATGAATATATCATTGATTTGAAATAAAAGAATACTACCTATTTAGATTTTTGACTTTTTGAAAGTCACCTGACTTTTGTGAACTATATGTTCCACTTATAAAATGCCAGGGATACATGTTTATGCATATGTAATAGAACAACAATGGATTAAATGTCAGAAGCCGTAGGTAGATTCGGGCTCTACCATTTATTAATGTGTTTCTTGTCAAATTATTTATCCTCTCTGAGCCTTGGCTTCTTTGTTGTAAAATGGGGACATGTAGCTCTCAAAACTATTTCAAGTGCAGATGGAGTGGTAGGTGTGAAAACATTAACTTTAGAGGGTTTTTTTTTTCATCAGTGATAACACAGCTACTCCTCTTTATGGGCCCCTATGACTGTACAATGGTCATGATGGTCAGAGAGGGGGAAGTAGCCACTCCAGCATTAGCCACACTTTCAGGCCTAAAAGGATGATAGTCTCCGTGAATATTCCACACAGACGTGGACTCATTCTGTACCATGAAGCCTCCTTCCTCCCACACAGGGGGTGGATGAGAAACAATCTCACCAGTATCCCCTCTCTCCTCCTTCAGTACTGGGCTGCCTCCTGTCTTTACCTCCTCCCACACGACTCCACATATTTCAAGTATTGGGGGAGAAATCTCCAAAAAGACTTCATGAAAACAAACAAACTAGCACTGCTTGGTTTGGGAGGAGGATTGAATTCTACTGTCTTGTCAGTGTGCTACCCTGAATCACAAAATTGATCTGCTATTTCTTGGTTCTGGTTTTATAGATATCAAGTCACAGAGACTTTGAATAAGGATTTACTTAGAATAGAAAGGATAGGAAAATATTAAATTAAACATTAATCGCTATCTTATATGAACTGAATGTGATAAACATGATGCCATTAGAACTTTTTAAAAGACAAAAATGGTGACTTTGTGTATGAAATGCTAATGGCCCTTTCTTGATGCACATGTGTTATATGTATGTCATCATATGACAGCAAAAAATACCCTACACAAACATATGTGTGATGTGTGGAAACTGAAGTTCAGTGGAAGGTCACTGTAAAGAGCGTGTTAAAATACTGAGCATAACGTCATTACCTCATTTTAGGAGCCGGTGTTATTTTTAAAAAATGATATTTTAAAACTAAGTCTTTAATTAAATGATTCCTACATTGGAACCAAAGTTAACAGGTCAAATGAAATTTTGCTTATGGCATCTGCTGCCATTTTTAGTAGGTGATTAGTCATTTTCTTTTTCCTGCAAGTATCTGACAGAAACTCAAACAGAGATGAATCATAGTTTCAAGCCCTTGCTTACCTCATCACCACCAAAAAGAAGAGCCTGGAAATCATCCTAATAAACCCAAGAACTAAATTCTGAAAATGCCTCAGGGGCTTGACAGAAGTATTTAGCAATTTGAAAATTACAGCAATCTGTCCCATCAATGTTTAATGCCAGAGAGGCTACAGCCACTCAGCAAGGAGGTGGCAACAAAGAAATCCATGTGAAAAACTCCTTTTGAATATTTTAAAACATATTTGCCCATATAAATATTGAATTGTAACTGGGTTAACTTTTAAAAAGGTAGCCTCATTATTAATAGGGAATTTATTATGTAGATGAGATATTTTAAAAGCCAGCGCCGGGTTCAATCAATGTGTAGGAATGATATTATTATTGTATATGCATTCAAAATTTTTATTTAGTTTATGTTGTAAAGATACTTTTCTATTTAAGGACCACGTCTTTGTAACTCTGAAATAGCCCTAATATTAAGAGCATCAAATCATTCAATAATGAAGTTTTTTTCCCCCTCAACCACGTTAATATGGGCAACATATTAAAAATTAAGAAGCTGCTATTGTACAAGAGTAGAGTTTAGCTAGAGTCATCATTTAAATAATGTAGCATTATTTCCTTAAAGCTTGAGCTAAGTAAAACTTTGTTTTCTAATTTATTCTCTCTTTCCCCGTCTCTCTCTTCCTTTTCTCTCCCTCCCTCTCCCACCTCTTCCCTGCCTCTCTTTGTCTGTGTCTTTCCAAAATTATGTAATTCACCAGCATAAATGACCATGAACTGTTCTTTTAAAATTTCTTCTCCTTTACCATAAAGTTATAATATGCATGGGAACAGGTTAATGCTGCAAGGAAAACTGATTTATGCCAGTAATGGTAATTTATTTGGATAATAACTATAGGAGAGAGTTAGATGATCCCCCTTCACTCATGTATTTATTCATCCAAAATAAATTTTGGAGAATTTACTGTGGACCAGGCATTGTTCTAGGTTATGGTGGGGGAGGGGCCAGTGAATAAAAGTATTCCCTGATTTCATACAGCTTACATTCTAGTGAGAGAACAGATTATAGCCAAATAAATGACTAAATCTGTCATATGTCAGATGGTGCAGAGTTGTGAAAAATAAGTTTAAAAACTAATCAGGCCCTGGCTGGTGTGGCCGAGTGGATTGAGTGCTAATCTGAGAACCAAAGGGTCACTGGTTCTATTCCCAGTCAGGGCACAAGCCAGGGTGGAAGGCCAGATCCCCAGTGGGGGATGTGAGAGGCAACCACACATTGATGTTTCTCTCCCCCTCTCCCTCCCTTCCCCTCTGTCTAAAATTAAATAAATAAAATCTTTATTAAAAAATGTAATCAGGTAGTGAGTCGTATGGAGAGGAGAGAGTTTGAATAATTTTTATATAAGATGATATGTGAAGACCCTTCTGATAGGTGATGTCTGAACATCTACTAAACAACAGCTAAGGGATGTTTCTAGCAACACCCTGAGATGAGAACATGCTTGTATAAGTGACTGATACTGCATAAACATAAAGGTGGTAAAGGCAAAGTCCTAAAAAGAAAAACAGAAATTATAGGCAATTCAAAGTTTTGGTTTTAATTTTGAATGAAAGGCAAACTATTAAGACAGTTTGAGGCAGAGGAATTACCTGATGTGATACATTTTAAAAGAATCACTCTGGCTACTTATTGGAGGAGACACTAGCTGGGCAAGGAGAAAATAGCAGCAGAGAAACAAGTTACAAGGCTATTGTAGAATCCAGGTCCAGCCACTGTGGAAAACAGTATGGGATTTCATCAAAAATAAAAATGGAACTGCCTTTTCACCCAGAGATGCCACTGCTGGGATTATATCCTAAGAATCCTGAAATACAAATTCAAAAGAACCTATGCACCCCAATGTTCATAGCAGCAGTACTTACAATCGCAAAGTACTAGAAGCAACCTAAGTTCCCATCAGTAAATGAGTGGATCAAAAACCTATGGTATATTTACACAATGGAATACTATGCGGCAGAAAGAAAGAAGGAGCTCCTACCTTTCCCAACTGCATAGATGGAACTGGAGAATATTGTGCTAAGTGAAATAAGCCAGGCAACGAAAGACAAATACATATGATCTCACCTATTAGGAGGAACCTAATACACAAAACAAAGTAGGAATATATAACCAGAGGCAGGGAAACAAGGAACAGACTGACAGTGACCAGAGGGGAGGGGGGAGTGGGATAAAGGTGAAAGAAGGGAAAGGGCCAAGTCAAGGACATGTGTAAAGGACACATGGTAATGGACAACAGGGATGGGACTGACTGTGGGAGTCAGGGGTGGGCTGGGTGGAGGAGAGCAAAGGGGGAGAAATTGGGACAACTGTTATAAAACAACAATAAAACATTTAATAAAAATATCCAGGTCCAAAAGAGTGATCCTTAGTTCAGAGTACCATTGTTGGAGGTAGAGGTTTACATTCTAAATTAATTTTAAAATTACAGCCAGTGGGACTTACCAGCAGATTATATATTGGGAAGAAAGAAAGCCATTAGCTGATGATGACCCATAGTTTTTTGGTCTGAACCACTGGAAAGATGGAATAACCACAAAGCTCAAATAAAAAAGGCTGAAGTAAAAACACGTTTACAGAAGCAGTGCGGGTTCAGGAGCTCTGATCAGACTGATTTTCCAGCCCTCATTATAAACTCAGTTGGAGATGTTGAGTACGAAGCTGGATATTTGCACTTGGAGTTGAAGAGAGTCTGGATTAAAGATATAAATTTAGGAATGAACAGCACATGCTTGGACCATGATCCAGCCATAAGCCTGGATAATATCACTCCAGAGTAGGAGTGCCTCAGCATTCCCAGGGTGAGGAGATAAGATGGAACTTGAAAATGAAGTCGAGATTGCTTAGGTGGACTGGTTCTTCATTTAAAATTTTTGTTTGTTTTAAGAATATTTCTTTTGGCACCCCTGTAATTCGGATATTGGAAGGTTTCAGGTTGTCCCAGAGATTCCTCAGCCTCTCTTCTTTTTTTTTTTGATTCCTGTTTGTTCATTCTGATCCAGTTGGATGTTTATTGTGGGGGGATCCGCCCGCAGGGCCCCCTACCTCTGACCGCCACGGATGAGAATAAGTCTACCAAGACGTGATCTGCTTGGGGAGGAAAGGTGGCCAATCTCTCAAAGGAGAAGGGCCAAGAACCTTTTCCTCAATGGGCTTTTATTGGGTTCAATTTGCACAGGAATACAGGTAAAGCTCATCAATCATTGTCAGGCAGTAAGGATCAAACAATAGATAACAAACAAAGAACTCTTAGAGCTTATTCTGAGTCAGGGTCAGTTAGCTAAAGGGCTGTAAAACTTTGGGAAACAAACTCATTTCAGGCTTGGACCCTTATCATTTAAATTGAGGGTATTAGCAAAGCAGGTTTCATAGGATTTTATGCATTGTTTCTTCCGCCTGATCACCCCGGGGAATCCACCCTTTCCAGCACAGGACTACACCACCCTCAGTCATTGTTTCACGCTTAAGTTGACCAGGGGAAGTAAGGCAGCCAAGAGATTAGGAGACTTCTTGCAGACAGAATGAGGACTCAGGCTATGTCAAAGCTGAGGGGTGAGGGGCCATCACCCCCTTTTTCTGTAGCCCCCGAGTCCTTCCCTATGGGCCTCTTCATGACCATGCCTGTCTTAGGTCATCCCTCCCTTGAGGAATCTTACCCGTCATTGGCTAACTGGTCAGTATCAGGGCCAAGCAGGGTAAAGTAAAGTGGGCAGAGGTGGCACCCCTGCCAGGGAGATAAACTTTGTCTCCTTAGTGGCTTATGGTCCCAAGGTCTCTCACTCAGCCTTAGCCATGGGTGGGTTACAGCTTCTGAAACCAGGCAAGGCGGTTCCCAACAGTTTATTTCTTCCTTTTGTTCCAAATTGTTGCTTTCAGTCCTGATTTCCTTCCTGTCACTGTTGGTTCCCTGAATATTTTGCTTTATTTCATTTTGGGTGTCTTTCATTTGTTCTTTCATTTTTCAACCATGCTTAATCAGTTCTGTGAGCATTTTGATTACCAGGGCTTTAAATTCCCCATCAGATAGATTGGCTATATCCTCCTCACTTAGCTCTCTTTCTGAGGTTTTGCTCTGTTCTTTCATTTTGACCTTATTTCTTTGTTTGGGTGCCAGAGGAGAAGAACAACAGCAAGAAATTAAAAACTTATTTGAACAAATAATGAAGGAAAACTTCCCTGATCTGGCAAAGGAAATAGACTTTCAGGAAGTCCAGGAAGCTCAGAGAGTCCCAAAGAAGTTGGACTAAAAGAGGAACACACCAAGACACATCATCATTAAGTTACCCAAGATTAAAGACAAAGAGACAATCTTAAAAGCAGCAAAAATGAAGGAAAGAGTTACCTGCAAGGAGTTCCCATCAGGCTATCAGGTGATTTCTCAAAAGAAACCTTGCAGGCAAGAAGGGGCTAGAAAGAACTATTTGAAGTCATGAAAGGCAAGGACCTGCATCCAAGAATACCTTATCCAGCAAACCTATCATTTAGAATGGAAAGGAAGATAAAGTGCTTCCCAGATAAGGTCAAATTGAAGGCGTTCATCACCACCAAGCCATTATTATATGAAATGTTAAAGGGATTTATCTAAGAAAAGGAAGATCAAAAATATGAACAGTAAAATGACAAACTCACAACTCTCAACAAATGAACCTAGAAAATAAAAGAAAGGAAAATAACAAAAACTAAGGAAACAACTAGAACAGGAACAGAATCAGAGAAATGGACTTCACCTGGAGGGTTTTCAGTGGTGAGGGGGAGGGGAGGAATAAGTGGGGAAAGGTACAGGGAAGAAGAAGCATAATTGGTAGGCATTAAATAGAAGAGGAGAAGTCAAAAATGGTATATGAAACAGAGAACTCAAAGAACTTATATGTACAACCCCTGGACATCAACCCATGTAAAACCCTCCAACTAATGCTGGAGGGCTGGGGGGGTGCAGGATGGAGGGGGGATAAAGGGGAGAAAATTGAGAAAACTGCCATAACATAATAAATAAAATATAATTAAAAAAGAATACTTTTTTGGAGAAAGTTTTATTTTACATTAAAAAACTTGTGTTTTGGTTCAAGGACTTCCTTTAGTGTATGACGAAACTTGATTAGTTTGCTGAAATTGTTTAGTAATACTTTCCTTTTGGAAGGATGGCAGATTAAAAAAGCAAACCCTGTGCATCATTTTTAAAATGTATCTTATTTATTTTTTACCTACTACTTCCTAAAATCATCATACATACTAAAGATGAAAAGATATAATACAGGCTCCCTCCCCTCAAGATGCCTACATTCTATGTGAGGGAAATAAGAATTCACAAATTCAAAACAATGTGATGTGAACTGGTTATTAGTCAGTGAAGGGTAGAGACTAGTTAACAGTGCAAAAAATTTTATGTAAAGTTCTTCATTTGCTCCTTTTCTAGAAATTGGAATAACAATGCCAATTCACAGAGGGATATTAATATTAAATAAGATGATAACAAGAGTATTTCATAGAATGATGAATATATAGAATGAAAAATGGGCTCCAAGGATGCTAACTTCTCCAAAGTGTTTTGAAGACTAGCATGTAGGCCCATACTCACCTTTTTGTAAAGGTGATACAGTGTAGGTGTGTTTTAGTTGCCCATATGTTATATCTGGCCTCCTTCCTGTTACTTCCTGATATGAATTATCAGATCGATTGTCTGGGGACCTCCTCACTCACCCCTAAACATCACGTTAACACTGTTCCAAGTTCCTCCGTTTATGATTTGTGTAACCCATAATGTGCCGCCTTCTCGTCATTGAACAAATTTACCTCAATCCAAAAGAGAGTGAATTCTTAGGTGCCCAATGACTGTGATGGCTCTTGCTGAATGACAATAAACCTTCCTAGCCCTGGAGTAAATATTCCTTGTTTCAAATGGTGTGATGTTAGTCATGGTATGCCTCGGTTTCCTTATCTGAAGAATGAGACTAGAAATTAACTATCTCATGTGGTCATTATGAGGATCCAGTGAGACTGAGGACCCAGGGCCCAGAGTAGAGTCCACCCTCAGATGTCAACTGGTCGTTATCATGCATCCGTACACACTCTTCCTGCTTGGTGTAGTCTACTGAAACTAATTTCATCTAGAGGTGGATTTTACATGTTTGTGGTGTCTACCCAAAGTAGCAGTTATGGATCCATAATGTTTTCTATCTATACTCGTATACTACCAGGTTTTGTCTGACAGAGGAAGCCATTAGTCTGGTCTCTAAATGCTTTTCCTAGATAATTCCCCATTGTCTGAAACCCATTCACCTTACAAATCAACACTGGCTTACATAGTAGCTTTTCAATATGGCTTGTGCTTTCTCATTACTAAACATCAACAGGTCTCCGAAGAGATTCTTCCCTCCTCTTTCTCTGTCCCAATCCTAGGCATCCTCCAGATTTCCTACTTATCAATATCACGTGCACCTAACTCAGTCCACTGGAATTTGTCTCTTCTTTGAATTTACAAAACACTGTTCACAGTAATTCTTCAGAAAACAAATTATTCAACCATAGAACTGGAACCCAGAAGGTACTTTGGGGATTATTTATTCTGAATAATTTATATGTACATCAGGAATCTGAGGCACAGGGAAGTTGACTGATTTGTCCAAGGTTACCCAACCTCTAATAATGAACATTAACTAAATAATTAAGATATGTAAAATCCCTACTATGTGTCAGGCATTATTATAGATGTCAGAGATACAGGGGTAGACTGAACTCTCTGACATCAGAAGTAGACCCTGAGATAAAAATATGAATCCCTGTGCCGTATCTGAGAGATGACCTCAGGAAGCCCCCCATAGAGATGCATGAGACTGAGGGGAAAGCCCGGAACCCAACAGAGGTGCAGTGCCGAGCAGACTGCTGCTGAGGACACCGGGGATCCATCTTGTTAGAAAGTGTCACTCAGTGAAGAGCAGCACTTCTTACACTCTGGGGAGTTTATCCGGGAAATTTTGTAAATAAGGTTTTAACATGTTTTGGGAGATTAATCACTTGCTCTCAATTTCTGTATTTACTCAGTCATGAATCAATAACAAACAGCTCTTAGAACATACTTTGAATAACACTGGTATGGAATATCTTCACAGTTGTCCCCAGGCTCTACTCCTAGCAAAGGTGTGAGAAATCTTATTCTCAAGATAAGTTATAAAATATTTTTAAAAGATTTTTATCTATTTATTTTTAGAGAGAGGGGAAGGGGTGGAGAAAGAGAGGGAGAGAAAGATTGCTGCAAGAAACAATTAGCCACCTTCCCCATACCCCTAACCAGGGCCTGGGCCACAACCCAGGCCTGCACCCTGACCAGGAATAGAACCGGTGACATTTTGGTTTGCAGAATGACCCCAATCCACTGAGCTACACTAGTCAGGGTGATAAATTTTAAAATCTAGAATTCTAATTATTTAGAAAACATGAAATTATCTCTACATGGAAAAAGTGAAGTTTTTTAAAAAATACTATTTTATACTTTAAATATATATTTTTCAGTTTCTATGTCACTTTATATCTGATAATTTTTACCTATCATAAAAGCCTATATACACATGTACAATACTTTATGTAATATTAGTCCCCCTAAATGTATAGCTGATGCATAAAATTAGATACTTTAGCTGCATATGTCTAAATAAGTGTACAGATTATGAAGTACACCTGCATACTCAGGTTTTATACACTCACGTAACTCCATAATGTAGTCAGTAACTTCTCTATACGCTTGAGGTCCCTCTTTGCTTTGCTTGATGCAACAATGTTAGAGGAGTTTCACAATAAACAAACATGACGAGGGTTCACAAGATTTAAACAAAAGGACTTCGCAGCTCTGCAGACTGAAACTTTTGGTTTTACTGACGGGAAACTTACCTGTAAGTACCTAGAGTACTGCCCAGGTTTTTAAATTTTTAAGGGCTACTACTTTTTTTCTCCCAAACACTAGGGATTTTCATAAGGTCACCATCATTTTTTTATATAAAAGAAATATGGCGAGCTTTAGTAATTAGGTAGTATCCACATGTAAACCTTACTTAGGCATATTGGTTCATGCATCTCAAATGTAGGATCTATTTGTTGTATCATTGGAAGTTCAGAATTGCTTACATCTGGACATTCAAGACATATTTTAAGGACTGTTTCAACAAACAGTTTTAGGTTAAGCATTCTTTTAGAGGTTATGCAATCATCCTGCCTTTGAAAAGGAGATTGTGTTGGCCAGCTAGACAGCCTAATCCGTGTTTTCGTAAGTCTGGAGACAAAAGTGCACGGGGCTGCTGCCCAAAGAGCACGGCGCTTTCCTCTAGACCTCTTCGATTGACACTGAAGGTGGGATAGTTCTGGGCTCAAGTGGGGTTTTCTCTGTGGGCTTATGCTTCATCTAGCAGGAGACAAGTTGAACTGTAGTTAGACATGTGTGAAGGTAGAAAGCAGGTTATATTCTTGGTTTTTTTATGTCTTCAGGAGTCACATATGACTCTTGTTGCACATTCTGATCTCAGACTGATACTTAACTATAAAAGTAAGTTAAGTATTTTCTTTGTGGAATTTACAGCAAAGCAAAATAAATTAGCAGAGTAACTCTCAAGCAAAGCAATGTATCTTAATGCTAATGTTTTCTACGTTTGCATTTTGATAAGGATTTCTTTTCCTGTGATAAAATTGTTCAGTAGTCTTTTAAAAAATATTTTTAGAGGAAAGCCTATTGATATTTCATGTAAATACCTACAAAGATCCTATAAGCCTGTATATTTATTCTTTATTTTTTTAATTTTTCCCCAAACACTTTCTATCTTATGTCAATTAATGTCTGTTATCTTTGCCTAAAATGTATTTTACAATCAAATTACAATATATAATTATTTTTCTAATGTAAAAGTAGCATATGCTCATTGCCCAAAATTTAGAAATTACAAAATAAAAGAAACATAATAACTCAGGATCCCTCAACTCAGATCAGCCAACCTCAAATTAACAGTTGAAACATTTCCATTTAATCTTTCTCTATCAATCACGTAGTGTTTCCACACACACACGCACACACACACACAGTCATACATAAAGGAGAGAGTAATGTAACTTCTGTTTAACATTTTACCATTTTACTATGTTTTCAGTATTTTCTATGTTGTTTCAAACTTTATAGATACCAAAAATCTAAAATATATTATTCCATTATGTACTTATCTCCTTATTATTGGAAAATTTTGGTTGATATGCTAATTATAATACTACAGGGAATATCTTTGTCTACTTCCCACTTTTTAGAGTAGAAAAATGCAGTAGCTGGGTCAAAGGGTATACGAATTTCTATCCACTTAATGAATAAAGCAAAATTGCCATCAAGATACATTACATTAATTTGTACTGTCACTTGTGATGTATGAGGTTCCCTGTTCCACAAATTATTTTAAATAATTTTATGTGACATTCCCCACCTGGGTTTTGAGTACTTTCAAATGTCATGTAGTTTATTCCCCTTCACAATATTCTTGCAAAGTTGATATTGTTTCTTTACACTTTAACTTAAATGTGTGTTTCCAAAAATAATGTGTATTTATACTACATCTTCCAATGGATTTTGTCCTTCCTAATTACCATCTTGTACTTTTTTTGCTCTCTGCTCCCTTGTCAGGGAAAGGTGGTTATTTTAGGTATTAGGGAGAAAATTTCACACAATGACTTTTATTTTTGGAAGATCTATATTGTATCCTCTATCTTTCCATTTTTCTCACACTTTAAATTTAATAAATCTTGGAGTGGTATGGGGAATAGATCTTGATACCATATTTTTAATCTAAATTTTTATACTGTACTAGGTTGCAATGTCCTCTTTACATATAATACTTAGGTAATATTTGAAACCTCCCAAGTGTAAGTGAATAAGTGAATGTGGTCCGCTGCCTGCTGATATGAAAGCCAATACTTGAGATCCAAGTGCTGCTGAGCCCTGATTGGTGGGGCCCATTTGGTTGGGCATCACTCCACAAAGCAAAGGGTTGCCAGTTCAATTCTCGGATGGCGCACATGCCTGGGTGGTGGGTTTGGTCCCCTGTCCGGGCACATACGAGAAGCAGCTGATTGACATTTTTGTCTTGCATCAATATTTCTCTCACTTCCTTTCTCCATCCCTTCCCCTCTCTCTAAAAATAATATAAATATTATAAAATCTAAAAAAAAAAAGGAAAGTGGAAGATGGGGAACTCATGTCTCAAAGCCCATCTCCTGGGAAGAAGGGGGACTCGTGTCTCAAAGCTCATCTTCATATCTCAGTGCAGGCAGAGGTTTTGAAAAGAAGGAGGAGGAGACAGAACAATGAGATCAAGGGAGGGGCTTGGAAGTTCTCTAGGCGCAGACGAGCACAGTCCATTTCGATAAGACAAGTGATGGTCTGGTGTGCACCATCCTGGTTTAGTCGTCCTGGCCCCTCATCATCCTGGCTCCTCGTCATCCTGGCTCCACAGTTGAAGGCCAGCAGATTTCCTGAAGCTGGGTTGTTTGAAAGCCACAGTCTGTATCTTTTGAAGTCAGTTATTAAGATTCTTATACAAACACGCTGTTTATATACAAGTTACATATCAGCTCGAGTCAGCATTTACAGAAATAACGTCAAAAGAATAGTGGGGTGGGTTATATTTCCCCACTGTTACACAAGGTCAAGGGTTTGTGCCTTAATCATTCTGTTATGATGCTTCCTTCAGAAGCTGAATTCTTCATAAGGAAGTAAGGTTTGCAGCTGATGAGCTTCTTTGCCAGGCAGAAGTTATTCTATCAACATCAGGCTGCATTTCCAAGTGATGGCTGTGAGGGTCTCTGGCCACGGAGTCATGTTGGCCTTGTTTCAGCACCTCCCTTTCGTTTCCAGGAAGGAAAATATTCTGTTACATAAGTCCTGATGTTTCCTTTTCCCATCCTCCCTATTCCATGCATCTCTCCACATAGCTTAAAGTCAAGTCTGTGGTATGCCATTGCTGTTTAATGCTAGGAGTGCCTGAAATTCTGCATGGAAATGATGCAGCATAGTTTTATCCAACATGCCAACAGCTTTCCCACTGATTCAAGAAGAAGGAATTTTAGCATGCATAGCTAAGTGGACTCAGAGAGCACCACCATTTGGCAATGATATTGGATGGCAATGGCAGCAGGGTAGAGGAGTAGGACCAGTGTAACTTTTCTTAACTTAGGTTAACCCAGCATCTTGAGCAATAGAGTAATCTAGTCAATCACCTCCCTTTTAATATCCAGTACACCTACACAGGACTTTAAATGCTCATTTCATGGTTAAAAAGAGGAAAGATGAGCAAATTAGGAGAAATGGGTGTAAAAGCATAAAAACATGGAGACACACATACATACAAATATAAACCTACAATTACATATACCCTCACCCACCTGTCTATCAAAAGTTGGCTTTGCACCACTTTACTTTTACCAGCTATTTTTGTTCACCAAAAAAGAAACTTAAAGAGGAATTTTGCTTTTATGAAAAAAGATAAAACACAAAAATGGCATTTTGTTTGTTTTGCAGCAATCCCTTAAAGAGGTGGTGTGCACCCAGAGCGGGGAGAGGGGCACCTTCCGCTCCTTCCCTGGAAACCACCAGAGTTGACTGTGTCTGTGAGCATCTGTGCTTCACTTGACTTATTTCGTGCATCCATTAGCAAGAATTGTCCTAATGCATCGAAAAAGCCTCAGAGAACTTGGAACGATATTACATTTAGCATAAAACTGGACACATTTAAGTGCATTTGGTATAATTTGGGAGGTTATTTTGGGGGTCTGGAAATGCTGAGAAATGTTTCTATATAAATTAGTGGTAACCACTCCTTTGCTTTATATTATTTCAACTTATCAAAGGTTTCATAGGAACATTCTACTTTTAGATAGTGAGGGAAACCTGTGTTACAATTACATGCATATTGTATTATATATGTATATTGTGTTATATATATGTGTATATATACACATGCATATATATACACACACATAATTGTGATATAAGAGAGATGGGTTGATATAGATAGATGAGTTGAATGATAGATGTTCAGGAGCATTAGAGCATGCGTGTGTGTGTGTGTATTTCAGAGCATGTCATGGATAATATACATAGAAACAGAAGAGAAGATATAAAGTAAATGAGTATAGGAATAAATTAGTGAATGGGAGGTTTTCCTTGATGCATGCAGGAAGGGTAGCAAAACATATACGGAGAATAAATGAATAAGAATGTTAGAGGCAACTTTAAAAAGATGATATATGGGGAAGAAAACAATGAATAATGTATGACAAGACTGAAGGAATATATAGCAAATGAGGAAAACAAAATAGGAGAAATGATAGGGAAATAAAACAACAACAACAATAATAATGCAGTAATAGAATAAATAAGATAAAAATAAGGAAAATTCAAAGGAATACTGGGACGGGCAATATTATTAAAAGTGCTGGATCTGAGAACACAGCACAAGGTATTTATGAATTGGTGGCTGAATAGCTAACTTAGTGGAGCAAGGCAATACTATGTCTGATTTATTCAAAGTACTTCCACTAGGCAGAGCCTTAATATTTACCCTGTTTTCAGAAACTGCTACTGGAGGCCTCAGAAGGTTTGGAATGGAGGGCAGGTAAATCACATAGGTGGGTTTATAGATATAATAGATCTTTTGAATTTTGACCATAAGTGACTTTTTTATTAAAAATAAACAAACAGAAAACCAGGTGGAAGGTAATGCGAAACATCAAATTAGAAACTGGCTTTAGTTTCCCAAGATGTAATGCTGGGTTTTTGCAGTGTCTTAATTTCTTCTTACTCCACAACAATAGCTTCTCACATCTGGTTTTCACAATTAAACATTCATAAAGCAAAACAGCCAATTTGTATATTTTGGTTGGCAATTCAGGTGATTGCACATTAGAACACATTGTTACTGGGGGGCATCTTTCAGCTTAATTGTAATTCCTCGACATCTGTATCTTCTAGTTGCTTATCCACTCATTTCCTCTCTTCTCTTTTCCTTTGTTCGATTATTCCTTCATTTAATGCTTCAATAATGGGAGTTGGAGGCAAACTAAGCTAGGTGAGATGCATTCAATCTTCCCCTTATCTAATGTTTACATTTAAGTGCTTAAATGTATGAAAAAAGAAAGAAAGAAAAAGAAAAACAGAGCTTTTCTAAGGGGATCCAGAATATAATGCACTGGCAAAGCAGTGATATTTTGTCCCTCATTTGATAAATGAAAGGATGGACTTGACTTCAAAGGAAAAGCAAACTGTGCCACAGAATATATATTAGAAACCACATAATCAATGACTCGAGCAAAAGATTTACTTAAGGGAATATAAACCGAACAAGGACACAAAAACTCTCATTGGAAAGAAATATAGTGCTTCAGAAGCTAAAGGAAGGGAAAGGAAACAAAAATAGACAACATATCTCTAGAGAAACAAAATATCTGCTGGGGTTTTTTTCCCACTGTGTTACTGAGCAGAAGTGGAGTGCAGCAGCCCACTGCCACCCATAGGCAAATTCCATAGGTAGAGTTTTAGTGAGAAAAGGAAAGAAGTCTTTTATTCCAAAGCTTCACAGTCTGGGAGGGTGGCAGGCTCCTGCCTCAAAGCCCACCCGCTCCAGAACACTCAGAGGAGAACCTAACCATCCTCTGCCAGACTCGTCCCAGGCTGTGCCCAGGGTTCCTTCTCCATTTAAAGACACTATCCTTTGGGACCTGCAGGTGGCTGCAGCATGATCTGCAGGTGGCCTAGCTTGCCGCAGGTTTCATTCCAGCTTTAGGCTCATTCTTGAGGTCTGCAAGTGTCGGAGCCACCACTCGTCATGCAGCTTCCAGGACCAAAAGGCCTACATGTCTGTGCCATGGATCCAAAAGTAAATGCACATTTCTCCCTTTCCTCTGTTTAAATCTCCCAGACCAAGCCTCTCTGTGCTCTGGCACAGTCTGGCCTGCCAGTGAATCCCATCCTTTTCCCAGGCTAGACCGATGTATTTTTCCTGGCACAGCACCTCCCTCTTCTGCTATGTACCAGAAAAGAGTAGGAGGGCATTTCCCTTAGTCAAATATTTCAGTAACCTCATGCAGGCTCAGCACAAGGCTTCCTCCTGCCACACCTCTGCCCAGTGTGTGGGAATCTGTCCCATGTGCAGCACTAGCTTTTTTACCCAAGCACAGCTTCACTGTAGGCAGCCCCTTCCCCATGCAGCCCCAGTCGATTATGCTGGTTTCAGTTGCCTTCCATCTGACTGTTCTTTAGGGAATCGTGAGTATTGAACCTGACCTCAGCTGCAGTAAAATTAACTCCCTTACCTTACAAATACTTACTTCTTTCTATCCCAACCTGCTCATATATTCTTGCTATTAATTGGTTTGCATTGCTCAGCTTTGTTCTACCAGTTTGGGTATGTTAATTGTTTGAAAATCTAGGTGAAGTCTCATGCCTTCTGTCCAAAGATCTGTTGTTTTGCTGGCTGCTTTGTCATTGGATCTGACGGGTTCAGTTGAGGAAAAAAAATTTCCTCTATCTATTTTTGGTTCATCAGCTGGGACCCTGGAAACTGAACTGACAAAAGGCCGATTCATAAGAGAAAACTAACAGAAGTTTATTAGCATTTGCATCATGAATAAAAGTGGGGGTATTCAGTAATGAGTAAGTGAAAGGAGCCATGAGAACTTGGGTTTAGAAAGGAGGATCCAAGAAAAACAAATTATCTTCTGGAGGACAGGCCCCTTGTAGTACAGGCTTCCCCCACTAGGTGAGTGTTCTAGGAACCCATCTGTATCAGGGCACCAGCTGGCATTTTCGTGAAAGGTTGAATTTCACTTCAGTGAATTTTTTGAAGATTCTTTTAATGTGTTCGCCAATTTCATGATGGGTGATTTACACATATCCCTGCCCACGCCGCACTGAGTGCTCAGCGGTTTTTGGTCAAAAATGTCATGACCTCTGTGCCCCCCCCTCCCTATTCACCTGATCTCGCCCCACGTTACTTTTGTTTTGTTTTGTTTCCCTGGATGAAAAAAGTCCTCGAAGGGAAATGTTTTGCCAATGTGGAAGAGGCAAAACAAGAAATGGCAGAAACACTAAAAGGCATCCAAATCGATGAGTTCAAAAATGCTTTTGAGCAGTGTGAAAAAAGTCTCAATTGGTGTATTTCATCAAACAGAGAGTACTTTGAAGGCAACTGAAGTTTAAACAGGTTACAATAAATATACAACTTTTACAAATAAATTTCAAGGTTTTTGGGTTCCCCTTGTATGTGGCATCTTCAAAAAATAATATTTTTGTAGGGAACAAAACAACAGGAACAAATTTTGAGTTTCTAGGGATAACAAAGTGAGGAAAAATATACAGTGTGGGGAAACTAATGGTAGACAGGGCTAGTTTTAGCTGGGTTTGTTATGTAGGTTTCTCTTTCCTCCGTCTATGGGTTGCTGAGGCTCTAGAGCTGTCTGCAGCCCTTCCTGGTAGAGAGGGGAGGGGGCGCCTTTACAAATTTATATCCCGCTCTTAGGCAAAGGGGAGACAGAGAAGGGTTTTTTTCCAACCTGCTTCTTCTCCATTGCCCTCATCTCAAAATAATCCAGTCCCTGAATGATATATTTGGGGATTGCATATTCTACTATTTTTGACAGGCACCTGGAGTTTTATAATGGAGTAGCATGCAGAAACTTCTGTCTTGAGTCCTTTGTGTGTGCTTCTCCTTGTACTTTTATTCAAAACATGAATAGGCTTTAAGAGAACTTTTCCTTTCTCTGCCTTTCAAGCCCGGGGTGGCCTCTGTCATTGGCACTAGCTAGTCAGTCATATGTGGCTAATGAATCAACTGTGTTATGAAGTGGAATGCCGATCTTCGGTGACTTGGCTGAAATGAAGATGAATATAATGGGTGTGTTTCACTTCCTAAAGATGCAACTTAACGTTCTCCCAATAATGCATTTTTTCACTAGGCACACAAGACTCCAAACTGTTGAACTCTTAAATTCAATTTAGGTGAAAATAAAGTAAATAATATGGAAAATTAGGAAGTGTATTAATGCTAGAAAAAGTGCAATAGATTATATTATTTGAAGAACAGCGAATCACTTTTGCTTTTGGAATAAATTTTCTTTGAGGATCTTATAGGTCATTCCTGGCATAGATTGAACTAACTAGGTTGCATTTTAGAAGTTTTGCCTTCTCAGTTATAGACAAAACTTGTAATGTTTTTAAATGTGTTTTTACTATGTTGTCTTTTCAATGGCTACAAAATTGTATTTTTTACAAAGGGACTCCTGTTCTGACATTAGAAACCAAAGGTTCATTTAACTGTTGAATGTTTGATCTCCTTTCTCTAGTTTTACTGGGTCTTAAATGGAAGCTGTAGTAGAGAAGAGAACATCAAAGAAAACATGCTGTCAGTTCCTAAATCAAGTTAAAATGGGAACAAAATTCTGTTTCCTGCTTTTTTCAAGCAGTGTGCATAGATGCATTGCATTTATTCTGTGTCTATAATAGGTATTGTCAATGATAAAAGCAGTAGAAAAAAAGGATTTAATTCAATGCAGAGAGTCTGGAAGTGATGCTATCTTCCTTCTTTCCAATTGCTATCAAACTAGTCAGGAAGAAGTTTATTTCCTTAAAGAGTAGAAGCAGAACTAACACATGGTTATATTACAGTGTTAACAAGCATTCTTGGACAGGAAAGTAATGTATCAGAAATGACTACTTGTCTTTTAAAATGTTCATGGTAATTGTGCCGTATATGTAATGAATAACTATGCTTTGGGGGATATGTCTACAACTTCACAAGATCTACCATAGAATCATTGGCTGGTGTTTTGCGCATGTTGATATAGCATATAATATAATGATATAATAAAACAAAATGTTAATTACAATTAAGCACACAGTGAATAAAATAGCTGCCAGTTTTCCGGGTTATGCTACTGACATCCATACTAGTTATTTGGATTTGCACACTTGGTGCGTGTCTACAAATAACACAATATCCTCACGAATTATAGTAACGAATGTATGTGCTGTAGGACCCAAGCAAACTTTCTCATTTTATTTAAAGACTTTGACTACCTGTAAATATCATCCATGTGAATACTTTTCATATTGCTTAATTCTTTTGCTTAATCATTTTTGCTAGATGCCAGAATTATAGAAAAAAAAAAAAACAAGATATTTCCTCTCTTCTGAAAGATCAATACGTACCTGATAATTCAGGACAACTTTTCTGACAGCGTGTGGAAAACACGATCACGGACACCCAGGCAGTGTGCTGTAGCAGATGGGCCCTTGCTACTCATCGGCCTGAGACAGCTCCTTCGTGCGCCTGTGCGCTTGTCCTCCTGTCAAATCTAGCACTCTCTCTCTTTCTCTCTTTCTTGACTTCTTCCATCCTTTTCTCTTTTCCTCCCTGCTCCCCTTCCTTCCTTTTCAAAATATTACCCACAGTTATATTTTTAAAAAGTTTCCAGCTTCATATTTGGCTATGTAAGTGGTCAACATGGGAATCCATTTCTTTTTCTTGACCACATTCAGATGCAAGGTAATAGAAAATTACCTCAGTGCTGTGGGATGAGGAGCAGAGGAATCTCTCTGATCCCCGGTGGTAGTGAGAGAAAGATTCTCAACTACTGCCTCTTCTGGCAAAGGCTTACAGATGCACAAAGCCAGCAGCTACCAGTCAGCAGAACTGGGGAAAGAAACATGGGGAAATGTAGATTATACTTGAAATAAGGGGGGCAATGTAGCTTAGCTGTCAATCTCTACAGGGAAAGTTCTGTCCAGAAAGTATTCAGCCTTGCACTCAGAAAAATGGAGACATTGATTGAAGATGATGCAGAATGTAAAAAACTTGTACATAGGAAAATGACACCTCAGTCTCCTTCAAAGTAGGCACCTTGGAACCTCACACAGTTTTCCAGATCATCAACAGCTGTCCCATCATATTTTCCTGAATCTCATCAGTGGTCTGAAATCTCTTCCCCTTCAGAGATGATTTTAGTTTTGGGAAAAGCCAGAAGTTTCAGGGTGCCAAATCTGGGCTGTAGGGAGCTGAGTCACCTGGGTGATTTTATGTTTTGCCAACATTTTTGCATGAGATGTGATGGATGAGCCCGTGTGCTGTCGTGATGAAGCTGCCAATCACCAGTTGTCCATAGCTGCAGCCTTCTGAATCATTGAATAGTTTCCACAGAGGAATGTTCAATCTTAATGCAAAATTTGATGCAGATTCATTGCTCTACTCAGTCATTATGAATGCAATGGTCACACACCACGCATGCTCACTTAACAGTGGCTACCACTCCCACTGACTAGTACAGTGAAGTTGTCATTATTCATGCATCACATTCCACTCTCCTTGTTTGCCAGCTTCCATCCATGTTGTGCAAACTGTTCTCATTGTTATTAACAATGGTTGGACTTTTCCTGACAGACCTCATATGTAATGTCATAGGAATTCTTTTGTTCCAATGGTTTTATAAACCTGTAACTCATAATTTATTTTTTGGATGCACTTTTTTATTTTGCAATAAACATTTTGGAAACAACAAGTTAAGCATGAACATACACATTTAATGGAAACTCAAGCACTGAGTTTCCACTTTTAAAAGACAGGGGAAAAATAACAGTTACGTTTCTACATACGAGCAATTAAAACCAATACTTGGAATAATATTTAATTCTCAAGAGTGACAAAACCAAATGGAATACTTAATAATTTTATATGAAAATGGCATTTATTTTTAAAAAACTATAAAATATTTTGAAGAATATTCATTAAGATTTGGTCAAATAGAAAGACATTTGTCTTCATTTATAGGAATATTTAATATCAAACAGATAAATTTTCCTAATATCAGCATATAAATGTAATGCATCTGTAGTTAGAATACTAAAAGGTTTTTTTTATTAACTGGAAAAAATTCATAAACTCTATATGGAATAACAAATATCTGAGCAAGCTAAGGAGGTTATCAAACAGGATAATAATATTGGAGGTATACCTTATAGATAAACATTATTAAGAACAAACACTGAGTGGAATCCAGATAAAAATAGGACATAATAGATTTAAAAAGAAAAAAAAAGGTATGAAATAGAACAAAAATCTAGTAAATTATAATTATAAAAAATTAAGATTTTTCCTAAAATAAAGGTAATATTCTAAATTGGTGGTTAATGAAAAAATTAGTTAACAAATGACTGTAAAACTGTGTTATCACAATATAAGTTAGAATTTTAACTTCATATACAAATGCATTTCTATAAAAGATTAACAATTTATGTGCAAGGTATTAAAAATAATTATTAGAAAATTTTATTTGTTTATTCATTTATTTTATTTGCTTGTTTTTTGTTTGTTTGTTTGTTATCTACTTGTTTTCTTATCCTCACCGAAGGACATGCTCATTGATATTTAGAGAGGGAGACAGGAGGGAGAAAGAGTGAGAGAAACATCAGTGTGAGAGAGAGTCACTGATGGGTTGCCTTTCCACATCGGGGATCAGACTCAGAGCCTATACATGTGCTCTGACAGGAAATCGAACTCCTAACCTTTTCGTCTACTGGATGACTCCCATCCAACCAAGCTACATCAGCCAAAGCAATTAGAAATTTTTTTAGAAAAAAATCTAGTATTCTGAATTTTCAGTATAGCTCTTACAGAGAGACATTTAACCTCTCTATGAGAAAAACCAGGAGCCAGAAAATAAATAGTAACACACTTAATTCTATAAATCTATATTTATAGTTCAATATATTAAAATTTTCATATAATATAGGAAAGATATTAAAAATTGAAACACTAATGACAGATATAGGGTAAATATCCATAATGTATAGAAAGCTGCTTTGAATTTGCAAAAAAAGCCAAACAAACCAAAAGAAGAAATAGCTAATAACTTAATAGGGCATTCTCTAAAAGGAAGGTCTTAATTGCCAAACAAAATATAAAAAGATACTTCTTAAATCCTATAGTTTTCAGAAAAATACAAAGATAAATTCATACTCAGCAACCCCACTTCAATAAATATGTGTAAATAAAGTTACTACTAGATAAAAGTATGTGTACAAGGATGTTAGTTTCATATAGGTAGAAACTAAAATACGGTTAATCAGCATCAATAGAAGAATAATTAAATTTTATTGAATACCACAATGTTGAAATATGAGTTTTGCAATCAGTAAAATATATTAATAATTAGAAATGTTTCTGATGACATGGAAGAATTGCCAAGAGATAAAATTAAAAATAATAATTAGGATATAGATAAATATGTATATTTTGATTTCACTTCTTGTATTGTAGAACAGTTTATACATAGGTTTGTATATGTGTATGTGCATGTGTACCTGTGTTTGTGTGTTCTAGGGAAAAATACTGGAGAGTACATATTTGTGTAATTATATACTCGTGTTATGTATAAAGATTACATAGGTTGTTAATGTGGAATATGAGACAGTGTGATATGAGTGAATAAGAGAAAAGCAAAACAATCAAAATGGAAAGAAGAATAAAATATGAGAAAGGGGGAAAGTAAAAAATAAATCTTAATAAATTATCACCAATTTTCCATGATTACGCATGTACGTATTAGCTCCTAGATTGATGGTTACTATTGGGTTTGCCATCCAGTGTTCTATTATGCCATACATATTATCATTTTTAAATATCTTAAATTTCAAAATATTGAAATATTTATCTTGCAACTTATCTACCTACATATTACTCTACCTACAGAGACTGAGCTAGATTTATTTATTTATTGGTATTTTCCATAATTACCATATTTGACTAGTGTTTCAATAATAAGACCTAATGTTTTCCATGTTGTAAAATTTCATGCACAGTAAATTAAATCTAACATTTTAAACAAAAAGCCCCATTAGCTCTGAGCATCCTTTATATTCAAACCAGGATAGAAATCCCTTAATTAGGCTAAAGGATTAAACATTTAAAATAGAGCAATTTATTTTAGTAAAGCTGGGGGTGAGAGAGAATGCTTTAATCTAAAGTGATACACATTTTAATTTAATCTATTGAAACTGTCTTGGAAAAATACCAAATAAACTTGATACTCTGGAATCTTTATTATGTTTTATGCACATGCTCAAAACATGCTCTTGGGGAGCAGGGACTTGAATGATGGGCGGAATTTGAATAGCACAGCTTTGGGGAAAAGGCATTCCGGATGGAAATAAGTAATGAATCCAAGGAGAAGTAGCCCAGTGATTATTTTTTATCTAAGACTGGCATGGCCTATTGAATTTAGTATATTTTATATATTTAGAGATATTTTATTTACCTTATTTTGGGGAACCTGCCTCTATTTCACAGCAAAGTAACCTTGTGTTGAAAACATTTACATATTGCAGTTATTACAAAATAATAGGTAGGCTGTATGCTCCCTGAAATGACAGTATTGCTAAAGTGGATCCTAGGGTGTGTTGCCTCATGCTTTCCCGTGCCGAGTGAGTGTGCTTTAATCTGGGGGGTTTTCCTGATTAACAAACAACAATTAAATGTTAAATTAACACATTTTGATATGCTATTATATTTCCTAATGGGAAACTTATGCACAAGGAAGCAGTTTGAGTTTTCAGGTTTGGTTCTTAAAATAATATGTCCATTTACAAAAATATTTGCCTACTCCAAGAATAGCCAGTCCTGTCATTTTGTAATTGCAGACATACTGGTGCAAAGGGGAAGTTCAGCACCTACCAAAACATTTTGCCTGAGTAATGAAATAGCCACATGCTGGCTGTTTTTTATTAGGATATTTGACATTATGCAGACACATTTGAGGGATAACTGTTTCAAAGTTCTTTTTTTTTCTTTCAAGAGAGTAATTTAAAGGACATTTTATCACTCTCTCCTGAAAAATAATAGCAGTAAAAGGAAAGCAGATGAAACACATCAATCTAGAATTTTTCCTATTACTTTCAGTAGCATGATTCTTACCTCCCATCTATGCCCATTAAGAAAGCAAATAAATGATAGGCTATATCAAATATATGTTGTAGAACACCTATGTACTCACTAGGGAACTACTAACTGGCAATCACACTGTCTAGAAGAGCTAGTTAACCAAGCCATAGTAAGATGAAAAAATGAGTTATGTTCTCTTAATGTGTTACATATACTCATAAGAGGAAACAAAGCTAAAAGTGTCTGTTAGGTTTAAATCATGTTACAGATTGATTCTAGATGAAGTCAAATCTTCTGAAAATATGCAACATCTTCATTTTGGAGAAATCATGGGGGGGAAACAGTATAACTTTCCAGGTATAAGTTGTGACTCACTGCAGGAATTAGGAAAAGCTTTTTGTTGTAAATTAATTTCTTCCGTTCTTTCTTCTTCCCTCCTTCTCCTCCTCCCTTCTTTCCTTCTTCCTTCTTTCCCTCCATCAGTTTGCTCTCTCCCTTAACTCAGCATCGATGTATTGACCACCAACTAGAAGAATAATATCGTCAGTTTTCCAAGAATGAGCTGACGTAAAAGAAATTTAAAGTCTGTTTGTGTCTACACTTATGGAAATAATGAAGGACCTCCTAATATTAAGTTGTGTGACGTATTTAAATAACCAGAGAGGTTAATGTAATGCTTTACAAGCCAGATGCCAAGCATTTGAAAGGTTGCTGAGAGTTGCTGGCCTGTGTAGCAATGGCTTCCTGGAGCAGGTGAGGGGAGCAAGCAGTGGCTGTGAGGGTTAGTGTGGTAGCCTCAGTGATGGGCAGGCTTGGCAGAAGTAAGTGCAAGCTGAAAGTAGAAGCTACTTAATGAGTGCTTCTGGTATGTCTGCAGTCCGTCTGCAGTTTACAAAGAGCACCTTTGATTTTAACAGTGAATCAGTGAAGTAGGGATCGTTATGAGACATCCCTCGTTCCAAGAGGCTAAATAACTTGCCCACAATCTCAAATGTGGACAGTAGGAGAACTTACGTCAGTCTGGCCCACAATTCCTATTCTTAAATTCTGTGGTTGCTGCCTCTGAATCATCCAACAGATGGGAGTATGCAGTCAGATTAGAAATGAAAGTAGCAACACGATTGCGACTGAACCTAGATACTGAAAATAGTTTGGGGGCTTTGTCTTATAGACAATATGAGAGAGAATGCATATGTCATTGTAGGTATCACCATGTTATCAGAACAAAGCATCTGCTTCCCATGTCTGGAGTCTTCCCTCAGCTCACAAGGATTATAGGGACCAGGTCACAAAAGAGCTAGTGATACCTCCTAGTCACTAATTAGATACTCACAAGAAATAAGCTAATTGATACATCACAATTGAATGGATATCTTCAGCTACTGAAGGCATGGGAACCTAGGCATGATATCATTGTTACCTGGGCAAAAAAAATCTAGATAGGTCCTATGCATTTATGTAGTTTAGTAGGTACAGAAGGCAGAGTAATGGATTGAGCAGTCTCTGAACTAAATCCTTAATAGGGATTATTATATTTAATTATAGCAACTTTTAGTATTGTATGTACTATTATCTCCATTTTCCAGTGAAGCAACTGAGGCCTAAAGAGCTTTAATAACCTGCCCAAGGTCATTTAATCAGTAATAGAGATTTGAACACATTTCATCTCCAGAGTCGCATTTTTAATTCCCAATGCTGCATTGCCCCTTACATTCCCTGGCTCATACGAAGTGGAATATCCCCTTTACTTGGGGACTGTAAGAGGTAACACTTAGAATTTAATCAAAATGCAGTACCCCATAATGGTTTTAAAAGAATAATGGGAAGAAGCCTGTGAAAATTTGAAAATCGAACTTCATTGTTATACTTTTTAAGGAATACATATTCAACATGACCCAACATGCCTTTTTTATATAAATGACTAAAATTATTTTTCAAAACAAATCTCAAGACATTGTGGGAAAACACACTGACGTTGCTCTTATGTAGGGAAGTTATCTTTATTAGTGGCATGCATCTGACAGCGTTTTTGCCTAATAAACAATGTACTGAATTTATAGTTTTCATAAAAAATCATAGGAAATTAGACACACTTCTTGGAAAGCAGTCATTGCCGTTGTGTTAGCTTTCACAGCAGAGCTGCATATTGTTCTGTGCCTTTCAGAGGAAACATTCTTTTAGTAAAGGATGGCTTCCTGACAGTCATTTATCTTCGGAGGCTGTAGACCTTTGGATTAATTGGATGTTTTGTACTAAAGTCAGTTACTGATTTAGTTTTGATAAATCTATCTGTGTCCCGTCAGAGCTTAGGGCGAGGGAAGGTATTGCTCATCATCAGTCTTCTTTGGCTGACCCCTGCAAAGTAAAACCCCGATGTCATGAAAAACCATTTTTTCCTTACTGAGTGTTCAAGAGACAACAAAGATACTCTTGTGCTGTTTGATGGAACGATGAAGGCAGTAAGAATAAAACTTGAGGCATTTTTTTTCATTATTACTAGTCTATAACTTCAAACTATGTAGGTATCAAATTGGAACATGATTAAGGATACAGGGTGGGGCAAAAGTAGGTTTACAGTGGTGAGTACGTGCAACACAAAGTTTATTCTTACATTATTATTTATTAATTATTGGATTAGTTTCTACACAAACCAGTGTAAACCCACTTCTGCACCACCCTGTAAGATTTCATTGGCACACCTGCCTTGTGAATTTAAGCCCTAAACATTAGGACCTACAATTCAGCACTACAGACATTCTTGTGCATTAATTTGGATTTTTTTTATATAAATACTTGGATTTGTTGTGGTGGCTACTTGACAATGCACAAGTAATGAAATGTGTTTATGTCAATTAATGAGTTTTGGTAATTTTTCATATTTTTTTGCTACTTTAGATAACACAAATTGGTTTCCTGTATGAGCTCATTCGGTGGTTTCCAGTGACCACGGCTCTCTTCTTTCCCAGCTGATGTTACTCAGTATCTACACATAGTCAAATCACCATCACAGCCTCTGAGATTACTTACTGTTAAGGTGCAATAGGAGAATCTCTTGCTAACTCAGTTTTTCTGAACCTGCCTCTCATCTCTAATGTTTCAGTGCAAATACTTTTCAGGGTTGATATGCATACTGATACATCATCACTATTATTAGTGCTAGTTCATCAATAATAAGAGAAGCATCTCCAAGAAAACTTAGCTTTGCACCCATGTTAATATTATCTCTCTTTTCCTGTGTGAAATGCCAATTCTTGAATCACAGTCCTGATGTATCTCTCAGTCCTTCTCCTCATGCCTCTTTGCCTGCATTTCTTACTTTTCTTTGCCCAGCGACTGTAGATCTGCACCAGAATTGCAAACCTTTGCAGGAGTCTTCTCTACCTATTATCTAATTATCTGACGATTGACTGCTTGCCTGGAGTTTTGCTCAGTGTCCGGTCTCAGGTTTCTCATTGCAAGGGTATTGCCACTTCTATGGCTTTCTTACTGTCCCTTTGGGAATCTTGGCCTTAGGAATTTTACAAGTCATACCCTGCAACCACTGGGTCAGATGTCATTTCAGTGGGTTACCTCCCTCACTCTTGGAGGTGATATGGTTGTCTCCATGCATCTAATTCATTAATTCAGCTCTTGGTTTCTTGCCATATAGGCCAGCCTACACTCATTCCACGGAAAAGTTTTAAAACAATCTATCAGTTCAGGGACTGACTCTTTTTATGCTTAAAATAATTATTTTATATGGAAAAGGAAGTAAGATTGTGATGATTAGTCTAGTCAAGCAAACAGGCTGGGTGGTAATAAACATATTTCTGGAGAAAAATGAAGGACTAAATGGAATATCTCTAAATAGAATGATTTCTATTAATTTCTATGACATGATGACATGTCAGTAGATCCTTAATGGATGAATAATTTTAGTGTCAATTTGTAATCATCCTTTCCAAAGATAACCTAAATGCTTTTTCCAGTCTGACAGTACTATGTCACAAGTGTACTGCCTGGATTCTTATTGGGTATGAAAAATTGTTTTTTGACTTTTCATATGATAAGTAATAGTACAAATGCTTTCATATAAACAAGGTGACCAGTTATGAATATTACATACCCTGGTTCCTTATTCCCTCATCTCTTCACATATACCAGTGTCATTCATATTAAAACAAAATTAAATTTTGCTGTGGTTGTTTTCTTTAGCATAATCGTTGGTTCCATTAGCTTTGAGGAAATAAATTAAATTACCTCAGGCTTAATGAAACCTCAAGGGGGAATAAAGATCCTCTTCATTTAAAGAGAGATGCAAATAGTTGTGATAGATTCATGGAAAAGGGGATAGCTATTTAAAATTTCGACCTTTATAGAGTATCTATTGTAAGAACAAGGGTCAAATAACTAAAAAAGCCTACCTGGGCCACCTAGATACTGTCAAATAAATAGAGTTAAGTGCTAGACTACTGGATATCATGATACTTAGTGAACTGCAGCATTCACACCCTGTCTAAAATAGCCAACCCCCCCCACCTCCAACAGAGTGTTGAGAAGGAAGAATTCCAGACCAGTGATTGTCAGATCTTCACATTTAAACATGAGACCAGAAAAGAAATTGTGGGGATAAGAAGAAGCGGAACTATGATTTTTAAAAAAAACAATCAATTTTAAATATTAGTAAAACACAGGATATGTTAATACCAAATTCATTTGGAAGGGAACAACTTTTCAACCTCTGGAAAACATCTAAAATGTTGATTCACATGTGCTTTAGGTGTTTTGTGCATTATTGTTTTCAGATTGTGTTTACAGTATAATTGAATTCAAAAAGTCAAATCAATTTTGTTGGCTTTGTTTATCTCTGGCTGTATATATGGTAAGCACAGCCCAGCTAAGCACTTAATACCCAAAACCTACAGAGGGAGGTACAAAAGAATACAAAAAAATTAGGACTTTTCAGTTCCTTGAGAGAAATTTTGAGGGAAGCCTACCCACCAATAGTGTGTGCTCTTTTCTAGTTTTTTGCCCTCACAGAAGTGTGCTATTTTTTTTTTTACAGAAATAACAAGCAAAAAAGCAACTCTGCTATGCACCACTTTCTTTTTTGTTCTTTGTTTTTCTTAATATTGTTCAATTACAGTTGTCCAACATTTTTCCTGTTGCTCTCCCCTGCCCTGCCCACCTCATCCCACAGTCAATCCCTACCCAGTTGTTCATGCCCATGGGTCCTCCATACTAATGTTCCTTGACTTGCCCCTCCCCCTGCTTCCCCTGTTATCCCCCTCCCTCCTTTCCTCTGGTCACTGTCAGTTTGTTCTTTATGTCTATGTCTCTGGTTCTCTTTTGCTCATTTGTTTTGTTGATTAGACTCCACTTACAGGTGCAATCATACGGTACTTGTCTTTAACCTCTGGCTTATTTCACTTTTACACAATGGAACACTATACTGTGCCACTTTCTTGCTTAGGACTCAAATTACATTTTTTGTTCTGTAAATTTCATATGGCCCAAAATTAGTTCAAGTATTCTCACACAGTATGACTTAATCTGGATATGTGTGTGTGTATATATATATATATCTTTAAAGTCTCTAAAAATAGTCTGCTGGCCACCCATGGAAAGTAACTCTAAATGTGGCAATAAACAGAAGTTGCTTGGTCGGTATTTATTTCTCACAGTTAGCTTAACATAGTTCAATATAATTATGTAACATTATTATGGCTCTGAAAAGAGCAGTGACTGAGTATAAGAAAAATCAGAGGTCTAGTTTTAACTATGTAGCAACTTCAGTATTAGTAGTCTTGAGTAACCACAGGCCCATGTGAAAATAATCTTGGGTCCATATTTCCAAGATAAAACAACAGTTTGGAGTATCATTCTCTAAAGAATTAGTTCATTACCCTTACATTTATTTTGCTTATATTATCTCTTGGTTTTTGTCCTTATTGGAGTTTACGCTTGTTAGCAAAATCCAAATATACTGGCTAATGAGAGGAATCGAACCATAGTTCATGTATATAGGCCCATAGAAATGGTGGAGACTAAGCAGGAAACACAAATGCATAACTTCTGTGCTGATTTAACTGGGTTGAACAAGTAGCCTCACCAAATATCTGGGTACACTGTGGTATGTTTCAGTTCTTTGCAAGCTAAATTTTAAAGATAAAATGAAGCTTACTTTGTATAATTTCATATATTATGTAATTCATGTATTATATAAAAGTATACTATATATTTTACACATTACATAATATTCACGTATTATATAAATGTTCCATACCAAACAATTAAAGAATATATAAAAAACACATGAGTTACATAAAACATGTATGGAGGAAAGAAGGGGAAGGGTCAAGTCAAGGAACCGGTAAAAACGACCCATGGACAAAGACAATGGTGGTGGGGAGGATTGAATGTGGGATAGGAATGGGTAGAGCAGGGGAGAATAATGTGGGAAAAATGGGGACAACTGTAATTGAACAACAATAAAAAATATTAAAAAATAAACAAACAAACAAAAAAGTATATCAAAGAGTCCATTGGATATTTTCTTCTGCACATTTGTATTCTATTTCATTTTTTGTTCTTATTTTTATTTTCTTTTTTTAAATTTTATTTAATTTTATTTTCCTGTTTTTGAAATTTTTGGTAATAGAAGCTAAACTACTGAAATTTTGCCTTTCCTCTAAGTCTTGTGTTAGCTGCTTTCCATAAATACTGCTATGTCACATATTCATGACCATTAATTTTAAAATATTTTATATTTGATTTAAATTTTATTTTTGACTTATTGGTTATTTAGAAGGGTTGTTTAATTTCTAAGCCACTTGGATTTTCTGTTTATATTTGTGTTACTGATATCTGGCCTAATTCTTCGGTGCCCAAGAACACACAGCCTATAGGATTTTAGTGCCCTAAAGTGTGTTGAGACTTGCTTTTTTGCCTACCATATGGACAGTTTTGGTAAATGTTCCATGTGCACTTTTAAAGTTGTTGGGCATATATGTTTTCCATATATTTATGATTGACCAATTTTTAAAATTGTTATTCAAGCATCTACTTCCTTACATTTCTTTTCTACTTATTCTAGTAGTTACTAAGACGGATTTATTAAAATTTTTAACTATGACTGTGTTTGCATATTTCTATTGTTCTTTCAATTATTGCTTTATAAGTTTTGAAGCCTATCTCACTTAGCTAGAGATCAGTGAGTTTTGTCTGTTTGGTTTATGCATTTATCCACAACAGCCACACTGTGACTGCGACACAGTAGCTATATGAGTGTAAGTGTGAGAATAGGGATCCGATGCTAAATTCCAGAAAATATGCGCGGGGCAGTGTAAGGCGTAACTGGACCATTTGACAAAGAAGTTAAGGTGACTTGGCTAGATTTCAGCTCAATGGAAGGGAAAGTTTACATTTCCTGTATGCAGCAGATATTCAATGATGAGAGTACAAATATTTTTTTTCCTCAATCTCAGAACATACTAGCTTTTTGTTTGTGCTTTAATCAACGGGATTAGCATCACTGATATGCCATCCATAGTAGAAAACCAGACACACACATACCAACACACAAAAAGACATCACTGACTTAGATTAAAAAATGGTCACCTTCTCAGTTTCTACTGGAAAACTTAAAATTCTCTGAAATGGTGCTTATTGATATGCTATTCAAATTTGGTGCTCCATCATTGATTGGCATCTCCAGTTTCAAGACCTGAGAAGTGCTTATTATTTAGTGTATTTATAGATGTTTCCAGCCATCTCTCATTACTACCTCCACTTAAACCTGGACCAGAACAGAGGTTCTGAAATGTTTTGGTCAGAACCCCTTTACAATCTTCAATATTATTGAGCTCTCCTACAAGTTGAACTTTATGAAGGTATATAATCTTCATAATGAGAGGTCCCATTGAGTATATTAGGATTAAAACTGAGAAATTTTCAAAAGATGTATTAACTTATGTAAAGAATAATTTTAAATCATTTCATATAAGTTAATATATCTATAAGATATTAACCAAAATAAAATATTTATTAAATATTTTTCAAAAAAATCAGTGAGAAGAGTGGCACTGCTGTCTATTTTTCATATTTCTTTAATGTCTGGCTTAATAGACGACTGCTGGATTCTCATAACCTGCTTCTGTATTTACCTGTCAAATTTGTTACTTTTAAAGTATACAAAGATAATCTGGCATTGTACACATGAGTAGTTGGAAAAGGGTAATATATTTTAAAAACGTTTTAGGTAATTATGGGTTATCAAAATAATACCAAAAGTGGCAGTTTCTTATTAGTTGTACTGTGGATTCTGAAACCATGTCAATAAACTTTTCACACTTTATTATATTAAAATAAAATGGCCAATCTTACATTTTAATTGGGTTTTCTCCAATAATTTTGTACCACTGCTCATTTAGACAATATTGTTTCACTAATACAGATTTTCCAAATTTTGACATAGTCCATTATATAACAGTTTTAAAAATCACATTTATTCATATTACCACTGATCTCATCAGAAACATTTTCTTTTATTAGAAACCTGTGAAGCTCACTGTGACAAATGCAATTTTTTCAAAATTCAAATTTATCCTCAAAGGCTTAAATATAAAAATGACTGTCATATTATGTTCTTGAAGTGCTACATTGCATATGTTTGAGGAACATCTCATAAATACCAAAGTCTGATCTACCATAATTTCTCCATCCATAATAATTTCAAGTAAAAATGGTGTCTCAGGAAAAAAATACTGGATCAGCTTACAACTTGAAGTGCTTTTTTCCTGGAGACTGTCACACTGCAGGATGCAGCAAAAATGCTTTATGTACACTTCCCATTTCATAACAAAGATTATTAAGAAGACATGCCCAAGACTGAGATTTAATGAAATCAGTAAGTGTTACAGACTTATCAGTGCTGAATAAAAATGACTTTCTTTTTTTTCTGCAAGTGGATGATAATGGAGAATTCAATGATGATTGCTGGAGTTTGTTACCACTGCCTTTATTTGTGCCAAGAGGCCAGCAGTTTTACCCAACATTCCCTCTGTATCATTGCTTCATATTTCAACACAGTGAAACAGCAAAGTCTTGGTATTATTATGAAGGGAATTGTGATGATCTCATAGATCACCAAAGTGGCCTCTGGAGCTCCCCAGGGCTTTTCTGAGCACACTTCGAGACCCACTGGGCTAGAAAGCCACCTCATGAGGTTGCACTCTGGCTTGGGTCAGAGCAGAGAGGTAAATTTCTAGAGCTCCTTTCCTAAACCTTGGGAATTAATTCTAAATCTTTTCTATGCTTATTTTAATATAATTTTAAATTTTGTATAGAGAATTTGAACTTATGAATATAAAGTACCTAAAATAATGGCTAGCACAGCAGATACTCAGAAAATGTTGGTAATGATGACAGTATAGAGGTAACTATTATGGATATTTACCTTCAAAGGCATTTGAATCGTAAATCCAATTTTGGCACTGGTACCACAGTTCTTTTATCAGTGATCGGGTATTTTCCTGTTGGGATAATTTTCTTGAGTTCTTTAGTTAACCTTTTTGCTTATCTGTGTTTTCCAATTTTCTTTTTATGCAATAAATATAATTACTTACATAATAAGAAAAAATAAAGTGTTAAAAGGGAGATGATTTTAATTTTCCTATGAGGACTAAGTAATCAATAAATTGAGACCATTGCTTCTAAACTTAACTTTCCCACAGTGCTCCTATCCTTAACTGTTAATGGCTTACAGCAAACAACAGAAATATATACAAATTTAAATTTCATGTTTCTATTTAAATATCATGTGTCAATATATTCAGAAATCATGAACTTTTTGAAAAGAATGAAGGCAAAGATGACAAATAGGGCTTTGCAATTCCAATCATGAGTCAAAGTCAAGTTCATGTGTGTATTCTGATGCAGTTCTTATGGTCAGATAGATGCTGCTACTCCTTTTTCAGTACTTGAGACAGATCATTTAGGAGGTGCTAGAGACTGTGATAAACATTTTTATATATGATCTCATTTAATGTTTTCAAAAAACCCCAGTTTCACATACTATAATGCTGTAACTGAACCTCAAAAGATATTGCTGTGCACAAGGTCATCTAACTTCTATTGGAGAACCAGGATTCCGGCCGTCTTTTGCTGATCCAAAATCCAGAATATTTTCACTCTCTTCCCTCCTTCTCTAAAGGTCCAGTTTCACCACCCCCATAACTTCCACCTCCAGCTTATCTTCTGCCAACCTTTGGTTGACAGTTGGCTGTCCAAGTATCCTGGATTATTTATTAGATTCAATAGATTAGGTTCTGGTCTACCAGCAATAGTATATGCCAGAAATACACCTACATCAATACTGCTAATTTCTTGTCTAGCAACAAGACTCATTTTTTATTGATATATACAATAGAGATGAAGCACTTAAACGACAGCTTATTCAAATACCACAATGTGAAATACGCTTTCCTTGTCAAAGCTCTGTTTTCTATCTTCTCAACATTTAGTTTTCATTTCTGTTCCCATACTGTCATGGCTTCCAGACATGGCCTCCAGACATGGCTTCCAATGACCAGCCAGACATCGCTGCAGATCGATTTTGATGCATTTCATGAAATTGGGTATATTAACACTTGGTTTTCTGGGTGGGTTTTTTTTGGTGTGCTTTTTTTGGTGTGCAATTATATATAATGTTTTTACAGAATAGAGAATATGTTTCCTTTTGGTCCCTACTGACAGATATTTTATGTGGTGCAGAATTAATTCTCAGACTTGCTTTTACTGTAACATACCATTAAATAGCAAAATTTGGATGGAGAAGAATTTTAGCCCTCACCCACCTCTAACTATTAGAAGCTATATGTATTCACCCAAAAGAACGTATTGTTTTTTCAGGTCTTTTTTTTTCTTTTTTCTTTTTTTATTGTTGTTCAAGTACAGTTGTCTCCATTCCCCCTCACCCCACCCTTCCCCACCTCCCACCCTTGAACCTACCCCCTTTGGCTTTGTCCACCTGTCCTTTATCCATATTCCTTGATGGACCTTTCCCTATTTTCCCCCATTATCCCTCTTTGCCCTCCCCTCTGGTTACTATCCGATTGTTCTTTATTTCAATGTCTCTGGTTATTTTTTGCTTCCTTGTTTGTTGTGTTGATTAGGCTCCACTTATAGGTGAGATCGTATGGTATTGTTTGTCTTCCGCCACCTGGCCCATTTCACTTAGCATAATGCTCCCCACTTCCATCCAGCACTTGGTTTTCTTGTGACTTATGCAACTTACCATGTAGTGAGGATAGATTAACAGAGAAGATTTCACTCTTGGGTTCTGAAATGAGTCTGCCCATGAGGGAAAATAGACTTGATTAACAATGATGAGTATCATTTAAATTCTTACTGAGGTCAATTGTTGTCCTGACAGGCACTATCTTCATTGTTTTGGAATTAGCCTTCACTTATTTGCAGTGTCACAGAAGGATGATATCTTTATTTTAAATATAATAATTCTCCCTATTCTATATAATTACCTTCCGTGTGTTAGTCAGTCTTGTAATAGTATTCAATATTTAACTTGCTATATTGAAAAATAAATGAAAATAACTATATATCATAGTAAAATTATATTTTAATATATAAAGGTATAATATAAAGTTATATTTCATTAGTAAAAAGTATTTACTGAATATTTGTTATGATTACCATTTCCCAGGTACAAGACACTGTATTCTGAGTATCAGGATATGTTAAAAGGGGTAAGGCTACCTGCCTTTTAAAAGTTTATTTTTTAAAAGTTAGTAAAATATACTAATACTTTTACATTAATGCCATGAAAAAGAATACTGTTTATGTTTTCAGTAGTTTAAAAATTCTCTGTAAATATGCTTATTCTGAAGTATGATTGAGATCTGTCATTTTTGTTATGATTTTATTGAAATAGAAATGTTTCTCCCAATACTTATTCAGTAATCTTTCAGTTACCTGAATTAACATTGGATCGTGGAGTAAGTGACTCTTGTTGAAATAAGAAATACCCAAACCTGTAGAGAATTTTAATGAGTTTACTTCAGCCAAACTGACGACAATTGCCAGGAAGCAAAATCTCAACAGATTGAGAAAATGCTTTGAAAAATGGCAGTTTTACTACTTATTTTGTACATCAGAATCAAGGGGGTTTATGTGAAATTATTGGTGATAGATTAGGAAGGCAAGGAAAAGCAAAGTGGGGAAATCCCTGAGACGGGCTATAAAGTAAAGCAGGGAGAGGCATACTTCTTTTACATTGGTGGGCATGGGATAGTCATCAGTGAACACTGACAACATGTAGGGATAGTGTGTGGAAGAATAATATGTAACAAGGTGGGTCCTGTGGTCTGGTGCTCTGTTGGGAGCTTGTGCCTTGAGGGGTCTTGCAAAAAGGGGATTACGCTGACGTTCCAAACCTGTGTTATGATGCAAAAAGAGCACAGACTGACTCAGTTAAGGTGAAGATTGACCTTTGTCAGAGAAGGTATTGACCCAGTATGACTACCTGTCCTGATTAGCTTTTAGTTAGGAAGTGTTACTTTCAGGCCATCCTATGTGGTTACCTTCGGTCTCTGAGTTTGTAAGGCTGCCAGGAAGGCCTCCCCTGAGCTTGTCCGGTTTACTAGGTGGCAATTTTTCACTCACACTCTTTAAATCAAGAGTCTCTGTAAATTTTGGTACTATCCAAGTTTATGTCATTGCATTAAAGAACCAAACAGATGAAATTGAAGATTTGTCCTTTCTTAATGATTAGATTAATTGCCTCTTTTGTGAAACTGGTCTTAGATTTAGTTTAGGTAAATTAAAGTGACTTATTCTGAAAACTGACCTTTTGCAAGTGTTTTTGAAGAAGAGAGATGAGGAGAATATCAAAAGCCAGACACTACCCAGAGTCAGTGCGGTGTTCTCGCGCAGGATTGGTGCATTCTGTGAGTCCCTACTCGCCTGCGCGCCTTCATAGCCATTATTTCATTCAGTCACATTTCTTATTTCTAAAATGTATTTTAAAGTGTTTTATCATGAGATACTACTGCTTTTTTCCTTGCAATTCTGATATGCACTCAATATTAACCAGAGATGAAATTATATCCTATACAAATAAGCACAAGGGTAAAACATACAGAATTATAGGACTAGGCAGTTCCCCCTCCCCCAGGTCACGTAGTAACAGATATGTTGGCGATTTATTTTATTTCTTTTTGTCCTGGTTTTTACTCAAGCTTATTTTACTACTTATACCACACAGTTGAAAACTATCAAATTAATTAAATGAGTATTGAGCTTTAAGCTTGGGACTTAGCTGGAGGTCCAAACTCATCAGCATTCCTTCCATAACTCGCAAAGCAGACAGCTATGTACCCTGTTGCCATTAATCACAAAGAGTAAGAGTACTAAGATCTCTTTCAGATAATCAACTTCTGTGCTAGTTTTTTAAAAACGAAATACATAAGAAGCGATTCTGTCTGTTTTGTTGACGCAGTTCTCAAATGTTAAAATTTGGGTTGTCATATTTTTGAAATAGTTACTTTGATTTCCCTCTGCCTTACTTTCTCATGTGCAGGAAGATCTCTTTCCTGCAACCTACTAGACTTAGTTATTTTACCCAGAGACAGTGTGTCTTAACACTCAACATTGTTACTGCTTTTGGGAAGCATCTACGTTTGGGAGACCATCTGTTCCTTCTAGATGGCGGGGAATATAGTGGAAATTTAAAGACAATGTAGTATGGTAGAAATCTGACCTATTTAATCTGAGACATTTTACATCTTTATTCCATGACCTGACCCTCATCTTCCTTGTCTTTAAAATAGTAATAGTAGTTACATGAGGGGTGTGTGTGTGTGTGTGTGATTATGCCCAATATTTTCAGTCCCTATAATGCACAGTCAATACAAAATATACAATACAAAATACAACAGTTAGTATGTTATTTTAGAAGGTAAGAAGCAGTTGATCATGCTTTTACTTGGCATGGCTTTAGTGGCTAGCTGGCAGGGAATGTGAAGGGATGCTGCTTTTCCCTCCTAATCATTCAATTTCTTGCTATTATATGATACCATTTTACCATGCATTTTATTCTTAATAATTCCAAAGCATAATTACAAGATAAAAAGTCAGTTAATGCTACAGAGTCTTTAAAATCACTACACACATGGAGTACAGTATTCACAATTTTACTACACTGGATACCAAGTCAAACAGGAACATTAAGGAAAACTGTGCCTTTTTAATATGTGAGAAATAGCAACTGGTACAGTATGAGTTGTGTGTATGTTATTGCATATACGTATAAGAAAATCTCAGTGGAGATGAGTAAATGTTCTATATTGTTGGTGTAATGCTAGTATGTTTCTTTAGATGTGCAATTTTCCTATTCATTTACCGAATAACCTTGGCATTCTCCGTGGCCCTAGGAATACCACATGCATCACTTCCTTCAATTCTAACATCAGAGTTGCACCGTGGCTCATCCAGTAGCAGGTGTTGAACATTGATATAAACAGAATTTTGTCTGCCAAAGCCAAAATCCTCCCATTTCCAGTCTCCACTGGCCAGCAGAACACTAATGCCAAGCTTACTTCCAAATTCAAGTCTCAGGCGTGACTTCATTATGCTGCCTGCCAAAACTATGGACCCATGGACTCTCTAAGTTTAAAAATTAAGGCAGAAACCTTTTTTTCCTCAAAGGAACACCTTTTGATTTTAGATGAAACATTTCCAGTTTTGCAGCTTTTTCTGAAATTAGTAAGTTGGTATCACACTGCAGTTAATTACTTAATAACATTTCTCCTTGAATATAACAAAACCCCGAGTTAGAAAAGAACTGTTGTTCACTACAGCTATCCCAAACTCTGTATTGTGGGGCAAAAATGTTCAGAAAACTGGAAATTCTCAATAAAATCTAAGCACTTTAACATTCTAAGCAATTTGAAATAAATCATGAATAGAATCTTTTGAACAAACCATTTGTATCAATAAGGCTTTATTTTAGTGACCTCTGATTTATGCAAAACAATTTAGATTTAAAGGTTGCATAATTTCAGAACACAGAATTCTTAGTTATCTTTAAATTTGTTTTTCCCCCTGGAGGACAGAAGAGCAGCAAAACTGGCACAAACAATTTGATAAATTTAAAACACCTTTCTAAAGACAGCAACATTAAAAGATAATCTTAGGAAGACTGGACTTGAACAGGTATTTATTAACATATTAATTATTTGGAATTTGAGGAAATATTTTTGAGAAAATAATGTTTCCTCTATCACTTTCAGAGGCCAGTATTTTTATAACCATGTGTATGCCCAACTTAACATCTTTTAAAGTATGTTTTACATCAATAAAATTAATATCTTCAGATTACAATAAAGGGGTTCTCATATTCCCTTACATTTAGTCAACCACCATGGCATACAAGACATATAATATGTACTAATTAGAGATAATGTGAAAAATGATATCATATCAGTCAATTTTGAACAAATTTCTGTTAAGTCAATCAAGATGGAGGAACTTAGTTCATTATTCTTGCTTTTCCAGAGTTTTCCGTCTTGGATTTAGTGGAAATAGCAATCAGTACTTAACAAAGAAGTCAAGTCTTACACAAGAGTTAGGTGCTCAAACTAGTTTATTTCCTTTCTGGTATTATTTTTAAATATATATTCTGAAAAACACATAGGTCCTATATGCATTATAATAAATCTCCTAGAAAACATCACTATCTTGGGCTGACAAGATAGTGAAAACACCTGCAAGGGAACAAAAACTAGGAAAGTATGGTAGCAGATGATGAAATCAGAAACCTAAAACTTTAAGGATTAATAGCAGATGGCACAGGGAACAGTAAGATTATTTCTTCTCTGTGGCTCAGATAAGAAATAATAAAATTCTTAGTATTGAAATATTGAATCAGCAGTTCATAGATCCTCCATAATAAGAATATCAAGTATAAACAATTTTTAGTTTAAGAACAATTTCTCTTTCAAAAATTATAACATATTCAAGCTCTCTCAGGTAATAGATCAAGAAATGGAACACTCTATTTCATTTTAAAGGTTTGTATAACTTTAGACAAAATTAGACAGAAATGATGCCTGAAAAAATACATAACAACTTTACTTATAAAAATAGACTTGAAAATTATCAACAAATTGTTGGCAATATAAGCTACATAATAGCTAAAATCATAATGCATTCTAAATAGAGGTAATCTTAGGAATGCAAGTCTGAGTAAAATAAATCAATTAATTAGTCTATCATGTTAAAGAAAAGGATAAAGTTATTGTCTAAATAAATGAATCGGAATTTCTAATAAAAATTAAATCCTCATTCATAAAAGTACCTCTATCAAAATAAGAATGAGAGACACATTTTTAACCTGATATTTTGCATACAATGTGGATGTCCACTATCACAACTTCCTAAGTAATCTGAAACCTAGAGAAATCTCAGAAATCACATAAGTGAAAAAAAATCACAAAAGAATATATAGATTAATTATAAACACCATGCTATAAGTTACTTAAGAGAGTAGACCTTACATGTATTCACTACAAAAAAAAAGAAATTATAGTTATGATGTGTTGAAGGAGTTCACTAACACTATGGTGGTAATCATTTTGCAACATATAAGTATATCAAGTCAACATGTTGTACACTTTAAATTTAAACAATGTGACATGTGAGGTACACAAGGTCTGTTTGATAAAAGTACAGCCATTGTTAAAATAACAAGAATGGTTCCAGTGACACTCATGTAACCTGGCAGCCAAGGAGAGTGGCCTGGAATGCACATGTGGGAACAATGACGACTTCACTGTACTAGTCAGTGAGGGTGGTAGACACTGTTGAGTGAACATGTGTACTGTGTGGCCCTCACATTCAAAATGACTGAGCAAGTAGAGCAATGAATCTGCATTAAATTTTGCATTAAGCTTGAGCATCCTCCATAGGAACTATTGGGATGATTCCGAAGGCTGCAGCTATGGACAACTGGTGATTGGCAGCTTTGTCAGACAACATGCCTGCTCATGCATTATGTCTCTTGCAGACTTTTTTGGCAAAAGTTCAAATCACCCTGATAACTCAGCCCCCCTCCAGCCCAGATTTGGTGTTCTATGACTTCTGGCTTTTCCCAAAAATAAAATCACCTTTGAAAGGGAAGAAGATTTCAGACCATCATTGAGATTCAGGAAACTACAATGCAGCAGCTGATGACAACTGGGAGAACTATGTGAGGTCCTAAGGTGCCTACTTTGAAGGGGACTGAGGCATCATTGCCTACGTACAATGTTTCTTGTATTCTTTTTTTCAATAAATGTCTGAATTTTTCATGTTACAGGGCTGTATACCTTTTGGATAGATGTGGCATATCAATAAAGCTGAAAACAATGACTTTTCTTTACATAAACCAAATTCCTGATTTAACCTTTGACTGCTGAAGCATCCACTTCTAAGAGGCATCTGTTTCAAAGACGGCAATCTCTAACATACCCATTGCCGGCTGTACACTGGATGAAGAACCAGACAGCCTCCCTTCTCTGAGACTCCTTCAGTTTAGACATCACGTTCAACTGACCATTTGGACCACCTGTTTTTTCTCTTCCTGCTGTTAAGTTCTAAATTTAACATAAACTGTAAGCCAGTGAAACCCTAGGTGCTACCCCCAACCCCAGTAAAACCAGAACCCCAGGCCTGTTCATGCTCACTCTCTCTCTCTCTCCCGCTCCCCATTATTTCACAGAGTGTTTCCCTGGTTTGTTGTATACATTTTAGGGCATGTAAGTAATAAACTATTTTCCTCAAAGTTTCCTAATTGTTGTTGCTGAAGTACGTTGTCCAATCATAATAAGTAGCACAGAAATTGGTCCAGCCCTCACAGTGGTTCGGAAAGGAGAGACGCTTGTGGGAAACTCACCAGTCGGTCTGTCGGGGTGAATGTCCCCAGGCATTTCTAACAGATAATATTACTGTCATAGACTGAGACCTTTACAAAACAATAAAATATAACAATTATATAAGATAACATTTTCAATTTTATGAGGATAAAACCTCACAAAGCTAAGTAATGAATTGTTAAGGGCATATACATACATGTATATTAAATCTATCAAAAGAAAGGAATGAAACCAGGCACAAGGAGGGGTCCCCTAGGCTACAACATCCCCTTCGAGGAAAAAAAAGGCAGGGTGTCCCCAGCAGCCTTTGCCACCAATGACCCAACAGCCCTTACCAATACTGTATACACCCACAGCCTTTGCCCCTGAAGACCTTTGCAATCTTATGTCAGACAGTATAGACATGTCAAAAACTGTAAAGAGACAAAAAAAGGTCATATATACTTACAAAGGGGTCAATTCATCAAAAGAATATAATGATTGTAAATACATAGGCACAACATTGAAGCCTCTGTATTGTGCAAATAGTAACAGATCTGAAGGCAGAAACAGATATCCATGCAATAAGAGTATGAAACTTCAGTACCCCACTTTAAACACTGGATCTATCACACAGAGAGAAAATCAATATGGGAACATTGGATGTGAGCCACACTTTGGCCAAATGGACCTAACAGACCTGTGTCGGTCATTATCCCCAAGAGCAACAAGCACGCTTTTCTCAAAGCAAACATGGAACATGTCCAGGAGAGATCACACGTTACTTCTCAAAACAAGTCTTAACAAATTTAAGAATTTTTGAGATCATATAAAATATCTTTTCTGACTACAGTATTTTGAAACAAGACACCAAGAATAGAAAGAAAACTGGAAAATTAAACAATATGAAGAAATCAAATAACACGCTGCTGAACAACCAGTGTCTCGTGGAAGAAATCATAAGGAAATGTTTTTTAAAAAATACCTTGAGAAAACAAAAATGTAAACAACATATCAAAACTAATGGGATGAAGCACAAATAGTTTTAAGAGGTAGTTTCTAAAAATAAATGCCTACATTAAGAAAAACAATCTCAAATAGGAAACCTTACACCTGAAGGAACTAGAAAAAGAAAAATACACAAAGCCAAAATTTAGCAGAAGTAAGAAAATAAAGTTCAGAGCAGAAATAAATAGAGACTAGAAAAACAATAGATAACATCAATAACACTAAGAGCATTTTTTTGAAAAGACAAACAAAACTGACAAACCTTTCGTTGGATTAAGAAGACAGAAGAATCAACATCAGAAATACAGTGAGACAACTAACACCACAGAAATAGGAGGGAATGTAAGAGACCGCTATGGAGAATTGTATTTTCATGAATTGGACAACCAAGAAGAAATGGATACATATGTAAAAACATACAACCTACCAAGTGTGAATCATGAGGAAGCAGAAAATCTGACTGGATCTACAACTCAAAAGAAGACTGAATCAGTAATGAAAAAACAACTTCCCCCAAAACAAACCGAGACTGCTTTTACTGGTGAATTCTACCAAAAATTTAAAGGATAATCAATGCCAATTTTCCTCTAACTCTTTAAAAAATTTATAACTCATTTTATGAAATCTGCATAACCCTAATATGAAAGCCAGGTAAGAACACCATAAGAAAGGAAAACTAGGGGCCAATATTCCTGATGAACCTGCATGTGAAAATGTTTGACTACATACTAACAAACAGAATTCAACATCAGGTTAAAAAGAACAAAGGACCATACACTGTGATCAATTGTGATTTATTCCTAGGAGGCAATGATGACTAAAATATGCAAATCAATAAATAGATACACCACATTAACACAATGAAATGTAAAAGTCACATGATCACCTCAATAGATGAAGAAAAAGTACATGACAAGATTCAACATCCTTCATGAGAAAATCTCTCAATAAGTTAATTTTAGAATGAATGTAATTAATAAATGTCATATATGACAAGCCCACCGTTTACATAATACTTAATAATGAAGAGCTAAAAGCTTTTCCCCTAAGATCAGGAACAAGACAAAGATGCTCACTTTTGCTGCACTGTCATCAATGTGTTACCAGAAGTTCTAGCCACAGCAGTCAGGCAAGAGGAAGAAATCAAAGAGATCCATATGGAAAAGGAAGAAGCAAAATTATCTGTGTTTCACATGATATAACCTTATACACAGAATACTTTACAGCTTCAATAAAATATATTAGGACTAATAAATGAATTTGGTAAATGTGCAAGATACAAAATCAATATAAAAATTACTTGTTTCTGCACACAGCAAACTGTATTACTTTAAAAAAAAATACCATTCACTGCCCTGGCTGGTATGGTTCAATGCTGAGTACCAGCCTGTGAACTGAAAGGTCTCTGGTTCAATTCCCAGTCAGGACACATGCCTGAGTTGTGGGCCAGGTCCCCAGCAAGGGGCATGCCAGAGGCAACCGCACCTTGATGTTTCTCTCCCTCTCTTTCTCCCTCCCTTCCCCTCTCTCTAAAAGTAAATAAATAACGTATTTTTAAAAATACTATTTACAATAACACTAAAAATAATATAATACTTAGGGATAAATTTAACCAAGGAAGTGAAAGACCAGTTACTGAAAACTATAAACGTGGATGGAAAAACTGAAAAAGATACAAATAAATAAAATATATCCCCTGTTCTTGCATTAGAAGAACGTTTTCAAAATGCACATACTTATATAAAACAATCTACAGTTTTAATGGAATCCTTATAAAAATTCCAATGACACTTTTGACTGAAACAGAACAAACAGTCCCAAACTTTGTATAGAACCACAAAGACCCTGAATAACCAAAGCCCTCTTGAGAAAAAGAATGAAGCTGGGAGCATCACACTTCTTAATTTCAAACTATATTATGATGATATAGTAATCAAACCATTGTGTAAAACAGATCCAACGATCCAAAATAGATCAATGGCCAAGTAGTATTCCATTGTGTAAATGTCTCATAGTTGTTTTATCCACTTAGCTATTGATGGGCACTTGGGCTGCTTCCATATCTTGGCAAGTGTAAATAATGCTGCAATGGACATAGGGGTGCTTATGTTCTTTCAAATTAGTGTTTAGGGTTTCTTTGGATATATTCACCAAAGTGGGATCACTGGGTTATAAGGAAGTTCCATTTCTAATTTTTTGAGGTATCTTTATACTGCTTTCCATAGTGGCTACACCAGTCTGCATTCCCATCAACAGTGCAAAAGGGTTCCCCTTTCTCCACAGCCTCACCAGCATTTGTTGTTTGTTGATTTTTTTGTGATAGCCATTCTGACCAGTATGAGGTGATATCTCATTGTGGTTTTAATTGCATTTCTCTGATGATTAGTGATATCGAGCATCTTTTCTACATGTCTATGGGCCATCTGTAGGTCCTTTTGGGAGAAGTGTATATTAAGGTCCTTTGCCCTAAATAATTGGATTATTGAAAGAAGAACATTTTACCCTTTGTGACAACACTGAGGTACTAGAAAACATTATGCTAAGCAAAATAAGCCAGTCAGAGAAAGACAAATACCATATGATTTCATTCATATGTGGAATCTAATGAACAGACTGGACTAACAAGCAAAGTAGAGACAGACTCATAGAGAGCAGGCTGACAGCTCTAAGGAGGGGTTAAAGGAGGAATGGAGCAAAAAGGAAAAAGGACTCATAGACATGGACAAGAGTGTGGCCATTGCAGGGCAGAAGAGGGGTTTAAGGAGGATAAATGGTAATGGAAAATAATACAATTAAAAATGAATAAAAATGATCAATGGAACAGAATAGAGAGCCCAGAAATAAGCCAAGGTTAATATGGTCAATTAATTTTGACAAAGGTGCAATGAAAACACACTTGGTAATGAATAGTCTCTTCAATAAATATAGGGAAAACTGGATATCCACATGCAAAAAAATGAAATTGTATCCCTATTTTACACTGTTCACAAACAACTCGAAATGGATTAAAGACTTAAATGTAAGACCTGAAACTGAAATACTTCTAGAAGATAACAAAACAAAAGGGAGTACTTCTTGACACTGATTCTACACTAGTTTGTAGATATGACGACAAAAGCACAGGCAACAAAGCAAAAATAAACAAATGGGACTACATCAAAGTAGAAACTTCTGCACAGCAAAGGAAACAGTCAACAAAAGATGACCATGTGCGATGGAAGTAAATATTTGCACACCATATATTTCATAAGGGCTTATCTAAAATATATAAGGAACTCATACAATTCAGTAGCAAATAACCCACAAAAAGTCCTATTAAAAATGGCCAAAGGACCTGAGTAGGCAATTTTCCAATGAAGATACACAAATGATCATCAGATTCATGAAAGGTGCTTAACATCACTAATCATCAGGGAATATGAAGCAAAAACCACAATGAGAAACCACAATGAGACATGGGTCAGAATGTCTATTACCAACAAAATGATAGACAAATGCCAGTGAGGATGGGAGGGAAGGGTAAACTTTGTGCACTGTTGGTGGGAATGGGACCTAGTGCAGCCTATATGAAGAACAGTATGAAGTTTCCTCCAAAAATGTAAAGAAAACTGAACTGGCATAGGATTCAGCAATATCACTTCCAGATGTGTGTCCGAAGGAAATGAAATCAATGTGTGAAAGAGACGCCCGCACTCTCATGTCCATTGCTGCATTGTTCCCAAAATAATGACAATTACTGGCCAAAGTATGAAATCAACTTCTGTTTTCATAGCGGATAAATGGTAAAGAAAAGTGGGATATATGTACAATGGAATATTATTCAGCCGCAGTAAATATGTGCCACTTTCGACAACATAGATGAATTTTAAGGGAACTTTCACAAGTGCAATAGTGTAATAAGCCAGACTGAGAAACACAAATACTGCTTAGTGTTACTTATATGTAGAATCTAGAAGAAAAGGAAAAAAGTCAAACTTATAGCCACAGAGTAGAATAACAGTTGCCGGGATTGGGAAGCTGTGGGAAGTGGGGTGATGTCAGTAAAAGGGTACAAACCTCCAGTTATAAGATTAATAAATCCTGAGTATCAGGTGTTCAACGTGGTGACTATATTTAATGCATTGTACTTGAAATTTGCTAACAGATTAGAGCTTATGTGTTCTCAACAAAGAGTGCACACACACACGTACACACAAGGGCAACTGCATTAAGCAGTGGATGTGTTAATTTGATTGTGATAATCGTTTACAATGTACATGTATATCAAATCATGTAGTGCACTTTAAAAATGCAATTGAAAAATAAATATGCAATTTCATTTGTCAACTCTACCTTCAAAATCTCACCTCACCACATACACACTCACACAAATAGAAGGCAGGCTCCCAGTCTTAATTCAGAATATAAATAAAAACAATAGGATTCTTTAATCAGCTCTTCCATAAAATGTTTATGACACTGATGATTGGTCAAACTAGATATTTTTAAAAAGAACAGAAGTAGTTTTCAAAGGATGGAAAACAGCTGGGACACTGCATATCATTACATCTTCCTATCAAGCTATGCCAGGAGACCTACCTGTTGTCTCCAGTAATGACTTCCTGTACCTTCGTGTGTAGTTTTCCATTGTCTGTGTTTTTATTCCATCTTTGGAGGTGTTTTGCCTTGGTTTCCTTGAATAAACAGTGTCCAAAAAGTAGCAAGTATGTGTGAGAAAAATAATGTGATGGCAAAAATAACAATGATATAAAAATGGCCACTTAGATAATAGTTTGGATAGCAATACAATTCTCAGAAGAACATATATACATATTTTTTTTGCAAAAACGAAGATAGTCCTTTTGTATTCTAGCCCAAAGCAAAACAAAATTTTACTAGATTATTATTTTTTATTTTCCCATGTCTCATTTGTTCTAGGTTCTACACATATTTTAACAAATATTTGTCTGACTTCTAGGATACCATAAGCCAAAACTATAAAGTATCTGATTGGATTATGGCACAGGTATAGGAATAAATATATAGACTTTGTCCAGCACACACCAGAATTAATTTCATTTTGGTTTGATAATCTGTGGTCAGTTTTGCTATGATATAATGATTTTATTGTGTATCATTGTGGTCATAGCATCATGGCATTTGGCATGTAATTTACATCAAAAAGAGTTCTGTCTGTATCATTTTAAATAGCAACAGGTATAAATTAATCACATAGCTTTACATGCAATCACAGTAACTGTAATACAGAACTCTATCATCCAGTGTGACTCCGGGTTCGGGAATGAGTTTTAAATGGATTGTGTGGTGTCGAGAGAAGGAGCAGAACTGATGAAAGAACTAGTTGGCATTTACACCCCTCTTCTCTGCAGTCCCGTAGTGCTTTGATTAGTTCTTAGTTTAAGAACTGAGTTCATTCTGTTTTGATTTAGTGTAATTTCTGTGAAAGTTCATCACCTCTACCTAACTGTGAGTTTCTTGTGTAGTGTCCGATCCCATTCATCTTTCATACCCCACAGCTATTAATAATTGTTCATGTACGGAGCAGTCATTACTAGAAAGGATAAAGGTTTCCTTTTTTAAATTTTTTTCAGAAATTTGGTGCAACTGTACAGAAGCGAAGATGATGCAGAAATTCCAAAGACAATTAAGACTCAGTGGACTTCTCTGGGCCTTGAAGATGTGCAGTTGGTAAATTACTCCGTGCTGCTTAGTCTGCCAGGCCCGTCTCCCAGCTCGGTGACTCTGAGCAGCAGTGGCCAGTGCTTTCATCCTGATGGCCAGCCTTGCGGCGAAGACGCCAGAACACAGAGCAGCCAAGATCTGCTCTACTCATATGCAGCGTATTCTGCCAAAGGAACTCTCGAGGTAATATGGCCATTTGTCTCTGTCATTTACAGTGAAATAGAATCAGAAAACACCAGCTTTCATCTAAATTGAACTAACTGGCAAGATGCAACATACAAAAGTAACCAGTAAATGTTCTCAGTGTGGAGGTGCCAGGAAAGGGAAAGGAAGACTAGGATTGCCTGACACTTTACTTGTTATATTTTCGAAGTGGAAACATGTTACAAGAATTTAATTCAAAAGTGTTGAACATGTGACTGAGTCATTCACATTTTGCTTAAGTCATGTAGTACATGTTCATTTCCTTCTTTGATTTTAAAAGGCACATTTTAATAGATGGATATGGACAGAAAGAATAGAAATAGAGGCAATCGTGTTTTGCAACTGTGCATACACACAAGACAGAGTAGGAAATTGAAGTGATTATTCACACATTTAAGATTTGAAATACAGCACTTCTACTTTCTTAATGGAAAACACCTGAGCCAGAGGGCCAGCTGTGGATTATTGCTTTACTATTTTCTGTGTTAGCTGTTTTTTTCTTTTCTTTTTCTTTTTGGTGTGGTGGTTTTTTGACATTGGGTTTATATGTGTAGCTTCGAGAGCCATATGGTTTCAACCTCAGCTCCCTGATTACCCAACTGTCAGTTTTCCATAGAGGACTATTTCCTTGTCTCTGTAATGTGAATAATCATAGCTCCAACATCATAAGGTTGTTACAAGAATTAAATTAACTACTATATGTCAATTTAGGGGTAGCAGAGCCTAGGCCATAGTACAGACAATACACCCATTAGGTATAATATATAATTGGCTACTAGTTTTCTTTTTTTTAAATTGTTGTTCAAGTATAGTTGTCTCCATTTCGCCCCCCCACCATTCCCTCCCATCCCAGCCATCCCCACCTCCTGCCCTGGATCCTACCGCCCTTTGGCTTTGTCCCTGTGTCCTTCATACATGTTCCTGACATCCCTCCCCCCTTTCCCCCAATTATCCATTTTCTTAATAGCAAGTGTTCTATCTCCTTGTAAAAGTATTAATTTAATGAGCACATTTAGTCTTTTATAAAACTATAGATTGCCTCATTTAATACAAATGAAATAATGTTATGTTTCTGATTGTTGTTAATTATTGGCACAGATTTTTAAGAATCTAACTTCTTATTAACTCTGATAAATATATGAAATATTTAAATCATTTAAAGTTACTTTGCAGAAATACATGCTTATTCCATATATTATATAATATATATTATACACACACACTATTTTGGGGGCACTGCGGTGGGGAGACTCAGTTTTACTGGTGGTTCGGCATTGTGTTCTGTGTTCTGTTATTCTCTGACTTGTGGCAGAAGGGCCGCATATGAAGGCACAACCTTGAAAAGCCTTGTCACTAATTAAAAGTTACTATAATATTAAATTTCTAGTATTTCTAGTATAGGACTTACACAATTTGATTTGATTAATATATACTATTTCAGGTAGGCAATCATGGAAAGAAAAACCTGTATTTTAATAATAACAGGGCGGGGGGCTGTCAGCACTATTTCTTTAGCTCAGAAGCTTTGGTCTGAAGTCAAGATTCCAAAGTTATGCCACATGTTTTCTCTCAGAGTCCCACCCCTGCATAAGCCCCCCATGTTGCCAGCCTCCTCTTTATCCTGGTAGGTTAAAGTCCGGCATAGCCTTCTCCGCCCCTAAATAAATGCATGTCCAAAACGCAAATCAACAAAAAACCCAGGAACTTGAGTACGACCTTGGAAACATCCCCATGTATGTGCTTTTCAATTTTCTGTGGTAAGCATTCAATACTCCCTGCATGAGTTGATAGGGAAAAGCCATGAAATTATGACCTGGGCCTCTGTTTCATCTGTGAGGCCCTTTAATCATCCTCTGGGCCCACTGGATTTTTTTTTAATGTTCCAACGTGACCATATCTCTGAGAGTTTTCTACACATTTATCTTATCAGTTATGGATGTTTAAATTAAAATTTTTGTTTCATAAGAAAGAAAACCAAGGTCTACTAGAAAATCCTGGAGTTACAGTGGTCCTTGATATTCATCGTTAATTCGCTCCGGGACTCGTGATGAGTGCTGAAGCTGTCGAACACCAAACTACCTAACAAGGAAGCATTTTCTTCTGTGGGGCAGCAGTGTTGTGACTCATACAAGTTCTAGCCAGCGGGATGAGTCTCGAGCAAGTGCTGAGTGCTCCGGCATTTTTTTCTTGTCAAAATGCTACCGGTACAGGCTTTGATGAGTTCTGAAGCCTATGAGTACCAAGGTATGACTGTATTTAAATAACTATGAAGTCTTAAGTGATTGGGGACCTTCCTAAAATTTATAAATTGTATAAATGCTGCCATTTTAATAAAGAAGTATTTTTGGGAAAGACTTCAAGTATTAAATGGAGAAATAAAGTTAGCTGTAGATACAGAAATATATACTCCATGTTTGAAATGTTAGGCCTAAATAAAAGGAAGTAGTGTTCAAGGAATTAAAGTGCAATTATGAATAAAACAAATGCCTCAATATGGAGAACATAATTTGAGAAGTTAACAAGGAAAATTAGATGAAAACACTGACAATAGCTTTTTAAAATTATAATAATAATTTAAATTTATTATGGTAAGGGCATATTAATTTAAATATCTATTCAATATGTGATATAATAAGTTATTAACATTGATTTTTTTAAAGATCTATATTTGTATTACAATTTTCTAAAGTAAAACAATTTATAGGTGACTATTTTATATGCACACAGAATATATGCATATTTTATATACATGTTTTAGACAGATGTATTATTGAAACTCACATATTCTAATTAATATAGCACTGATAATTTTTCTGTATCCCTTCAGTTCATTTCCTAATTCAAATCAAGCTCAAGAGGTTGCTGCTGCTGATTCAGGCATACCTAATTTTTATTTTGAGTACATTGTACTTGCATGAATTTCTATCTAGCACAGCCATTAACAAGGTCCTAAATTACTCTAGCTGGGCTGCCAGCAAAGCTCCCCCCTACTTTTGCTTTTGACAAGGTTATTTGTAGAAGAGGGGCACCCCTTTTCTTTGAAGAGCTGTCATGTCCATTCATCATATGACTGTTTTGTATAAGCTTCCAATTTTGGCTTTCTGGTAACCGTCTAAACGGCATTTGTGATATCTGAGATCTACTTGGAAACCTGCTTAGTGCCAGCATGATGGATGGCGTACTTTGCAACTTCTTCATAATTCATCGTGCACTGGAGCGGTGACATTGTTTACCCACCATGGTGACACATGGGTCCGTAAAAGGGTCCTAAGGACAGTTGTCCTGTCAGATGCAAAATACACATTAAAATGGATACATAAATAATTGAGCATGAGTGAGGTCAGCTTGGGGAATAAACAGTAATTTATATTTTTATTAAAAAGTATGACTATAATGTCATGGTAATGTTGAAGACATTGGTAGTGAGTCAGTTTCCTAAACAGAATATATGACTTTATGAAATTCCTGTGCAATTATTCCTTTTGGGCTTTGTGAACAACACACAGATGCAGAAAAGAAAAGGGGACAATTAATATTTAATACGGGTTGGTCAGGCTGGGTCAGCCGTGTTCTTATTTTTGAACAGGAGATTTTATTCATTCCAATCCATTTTATGGGTTTTAGTTTTCTTTCTGTTGAGCATTATTTTAAAAGACAAGCCAAATAATGTGATTTTATGTACAAATTTAGTTTTACCAACTCATTAACTGTGATTAAAATATTGTTACCAACACATTTATCACTACCCCATTCCTCCAAGGACGCAGACCAGCATCCTTCCTTATCAACTGCTCAGCTGTGGGCTGGTCAATTCAATTCTGTAAACCTCACTGTTCTCCTTTGTATAAGGGGAATAATAATGGTATCTCAAGTGGTGGTTGTGGGAAAAGATTATATAAACCATGTGAAATGATTGGCACTTAGAAAGCACTCAACAAGTGTTAGCTATTTTTATTATGTATAAAGTAGACACATTCAAATGGGATAAATCAGGCAAACATCGAATTATCTATCGTAAGATTTAGAAGTACAAACTTTTACCGTAGTGTCTGAATATAATCTTCCTGTCTCCTGTTTAACATGATAAGTACTAATCATCAGGGAGGAAAATTCCCTGATATATATGAATAAATAATAAACTATATATAAATCCATAGTCATATTTTAATTAAACACTGAAAATTCAAAGAAACTAGGGATGAACTATTTTACTTTTGAATGAAGAATTACAAATTGTTGTCAAATTGGGACCAAAGAGTATTCTTATCTTTGTTTTGTAAAATGACAAGACATAGTTTAATATATGAAATCTGAACACTATCAAATACTTTGTTACAATGTCTTAAAGAGTAAAAATATCACCACTGCATGGAATCTTTGAATAAATTAGTCAAATGTCTATTTTCTCGTGGCTAGGAAAACATTGTCTTCCTGTTTTATTTTTAATATTCTCAAACAAAAGGAAACTTTTCAGTGTTATAGCAAAAGGCAAATTTACATATATTTGGCTCTGAAACATTCCTATTGTAGACACAATATCAGAAAGCTAAAGGAGTGAAGTGGAAGAGTATTATTGTCTGAGTGTGAAGATGAAGCTGCTGTCTCACCAATGGGGAAATGTAAGCTTGCAGCACTTTCCCAGTGTTGAAAATTACTTGGCATTTTCTCTCCCTTTCTTTTCTCTTGGAATCCATGTTTTGATTAGCAATGAACATTGTGAGATAAATGGCTGTGAACACAATTGTGTATAAAGTTGTTATTAACTTTTTAAAAATATTAAATATAAGCCCTTTGCCCATCTATTTCTGATATTATGAGCTTTGCGCAGTAAGTTAACAAAACAATTCCATAATTTCTGCTAATTTGAGGATAATAATCATAGTTTGCACATATTTAATATATATATTTTTTCCTAGTATTTGAAATTTAGACAAAAGCACTTACAAATAAAGAAGTGGTCTATCACAGTATATTGTTTATCGTTAAATATTTGTTAGAAAGTTTATATCTTCTACCTGGGAAAGAAAACAAAAGCATATGAATTAAGAGTTTTAAAACAAAGATAGTTGAACTAGAACAAATATGGATGTTTTAATGAGAAAGTGTAATGGTTACAGACTTCTAATTTGACTTAAGTTAATTGTGAAGTTTCTGAATCTCCATAATTGTTATGTCACAGAAAATCTAGGTTAGTTTTTTTATTTTTACTTTTGCTATGATTTAAATTATACTACATATAAGATTAAGTGGTAATGTAACTTTCTTAGCAGATTTAATTTATAGTTTAATTTCCATGAAACACCAGTATTTAAATATGTAGTTTACAAGTAAGTTTGCCTGACCTTATAACAAGAGATATCTGTGCAAAAGTTGCTACTTAGGTTTATGCACCATTTTGATACATTAATCTAATTAATTTTAGAATGCAGAATTCTGTCATATTACTTTCACTAACTCCAGGAAGACTTTTCTTGAATGAATTTGCAACTCCTTTAATATCCTTGCCTTAATAGGTTTAATATCATGTATTAAATTAAGGAGACCTATGATTATTAATGTTTTCCTTATATTTTAATTTGATATCGAAAGATTAACTGACTAATATAGAATTTATTCAGCTGGCTCTCACTAATATAACAAGAATCATTCAACACTCAGCATGTACTGATTCCCTTTATATGCCAGTCACAGGGGACAAAGCAGTTTTAATAAGAAAGCTTTAGACACTGCCTGTATGTAGCCATCAGTTTAATAGGAGAAACAGGAAGTTAGGCAAACAATTACAAAACTCCATGACTTGATACTGCTAGCTTGACACACTAGCAAGTTATTTAAATATCTGGAAGTTCAGTTTCCTCATCTGAAAAATGGGCAGGTATGTCTACTGAATATGAGTGTTGTGAAGATAAACTGAAACAATTGATACAACCTCCACAGCACAATGTTTAGCACAGAGGATATACTTGGTTAAGTATTGATATATTTTTCCTTTATATGATGTAATAGTCTTATCCAATTTTATCCTCCACATAATACATACTTGCACATGTATATGGATACATCCACACTCATTCACACATACACAGACAGACTGAAAGGTCCTATATTCAACTTCCAATTTTCTAACAGCTGGGGTTTCCTGTGACCCTCCTTTTGCCCTTACCTACTGTTGCTGTTCCCCACCTGTTACCCTCCTCTATTTCTTGAATGTTCCCACATTGCCAAGCCTAAGCAAAAGCTTCAACCCATATGTCAAATGCATAACTATTTCTGTTTTTAACTACCTCAACAGTGTATTGCCCTACTACTTTAAAGGTCACGTACAAGTGCCCCAGGGGTGTCCTGAACTGGCTCAGGCCAGCTTGTTCCTGCTAGTGAAAGTTGATCCTATGAGTCTTTCTAATTTGGGGCTGATATTTAAACCACAGAGGTCTTTAAACACTACACGTCAGGGTTTGTGTTTTGTTTGTGTGTGTGTGCCAGAGGTTAGTTTTGTTACCATAGAACTTCATAGCACTCAGCATGAGACTCATTTGGCAAATACAGCACAGCTACGATATTAGTGTGTGTGGGACAGAGCCCAGAACAATGCCATTGGGTAGAAAGTGAGTGCATTCAGATTTGACTTCAAATCCCATATAGGATACCTTCCATTCATGGTCACAGAAGCAATTCAAAAATTAATAATAGCATTGCAAGAGGCAGGGAATTCCCTTTTGTGTTTTTTTTCCCCCTGAAAGGGGAAGGTCCATGGTCAGAGTTTACCTCTAGACAAAGCTAAGGAAAGATCAAGAATTTCCTCAAATTATGTCAGGTACAGGAGTGGGCAGAAGTAGACTTACAGTTGAAATACAAATAAATAATACAACCATTAATAAATAATACAAGGATAAACTGGTATGTATCCTCACAGCTATTGCATAAGCCTGTTTTTGCCCACCACTTCTTGGGGATACTTCTAGCTCCTGGAACATTTTGCAAAATTACCTGCTGAGCTAACTTCATTGTCCTGAACTGGTCCACCAGCTAGCTCCTTGCCTGGACTTTCAAGACAATGACCCCTTTTCCCAATTGTCCTCCACAGGGATGATGATTGAGTCATTCATTCCAGGATGCTTATTCTGGACCAATTAACCAGAGCTGCCTCTGCTGTTACTGATTTTTTTAGTCTTCTTTCTAGTTTACTGTAGGGAAACAAAGTAAATAGGTTAAACATGTAAAAGTGACAAAGTTACAGAAACTCTCATAATCAATTATCACTGTTGTTCATGAAAATATAAATGGAGGAAGATTAATCACTTTCATACTAATTTATTTTATTTATTCTAACTTTGAGAAAGAATAATCCAGATCCAGTTTCTCTATACTTTTTGTGTTTCTAGGATTTGTAGACCAAATGAGGCTAAATCTTCTTTTCAGTCTATAAATCTTCCTTTTGCATAGTTAGTCTCCTTTTGGGTAAAAGCTGAATGACTAACCACCTCTCAACTCTCTGAGCTGCAACCCCCACCAGTGAATGGTCCTGTCTAAATGTTGAGTGCCACCTAACTGCTGTGCCTTCCTTCTGGCTAATCTTCCTGAAATTCTATCCTTTTCTCATCCCCACTCATGTAAGAAATCAGTCACTTCCTATTTCAAAGTTGAGAGGTCATGTTTTACATCTTAACATAGTCAATGTCTTTGTTTCGTCTATAGAGGTCTTTATTCTCTCCCAGTGCATGCTTGCCTGTGCCTACAACTTTCCCCAGGTCAGCACATGGTCTCTCATCACTTGCTGTGATGTCCCCAGCAATACCTTTTCCGGCTTCCCTATTGAAATAATCTCTCACCACTCTCTTCTTTTGCTCCTGCTGCATTTTCTTTAGGCAGAGCATAACTGAAAGTCTTCTGAGCTGTTACAGTCTTTTTTGACTTTTGCATTGTGAACATCTCAGCAAGAGAAAGTAGGTACAGTATAAGCCACTTTTTGTAACTCATTTTCCTCTATACCTTCAGAAACTGAAATATAACCTGATCAATGTTTTTGGAAAATAAAAAAAGTTTTCTCTTTGTGTCATCTTTTCCTTGAACTTCCATAATTATGTTTTCTCCTCTTTTTCTCCTACCTCTATACAGTTTTATATCTTAATTTTTTAATACTGTTTAATATAAATATGTAAAAGGAAAGTACTCTGATTATTAATTTTAAAATGTTGGCCAAATAACACAAATGAGTATCTAAATATTCTCCAAAGGCCTACTTGTTAAATCTGGGATAATTTAAAAAATATTTTGTCTTCCCAACAATCTACATTGTCTTAATCTTGTATGAAATCTTATTCTAAGTTTACATGATTTTTTCTACTGATTTGGAGACTATAGACTTAAAATATGGAAATGTAATCCCGACAGAACTGTGCTTCACTTAGTTAAATTTCTATATGACAATTTTAACTTAATTTTATTATCATTTAAATGGATATGTATGCTATATTATTTTTAAAAATTGTAAATATGTTAAATAATCACTATATGTCAAGACATTGCCATTAGTATATCATTGTAGCAAATATCTTATTCAGCAAATGTTTATTAAGGAAAAAAGTGATAAATTTGACAAGTCATCTCTTTATCTGATTACTTAAATGAAACACAGCCAGATGGATCATATTTCTTATGCTTAATGCTAAATTCACTTGGCATCTACTAATTTCACACACTAGCTGATGTCGCTTCTGGTTGGTTAGGAGTCCATTTTAACTGATTAGTACTTGCGCTGTTCCAGTTATTACATAATTTATATAAATTAGTTTAGTTTAAATATTTGTTATTTAAACTAACAATTATTTAATATTAAACTTATAAACATTTTATATAGCTCTGTCCTTATGCTGCTCTCTGATTGGTCTTGATTAGCTAGAATACTGTTTGGGAAAGGAATGTGAAAAACTGTGATTGATGAGTGATGTCTGCCAAGGGGGTAGGGCAGGAAGCAGCATTGTCTTTCATGCTTCAATACATTGTGGTTTTTCTGATAATGTCCATGATGAAAGCCCTTGCATAAACTTGAAAAAGAAGTATTAATAAAATTCTAACCATCTCTGAATGTTGAAGTGTTCATAAGTACAAATATACTCATGCTATTTAGAAAGGACAAAGGTAAACATCAGAGATCATTTTAACTTTACCAACATTTAATAAACATAAGCACTTAATTTGAAGAATTTTCAAAAGCTTGATTATATGAAATAGTAGCAAACTACTAAAGTAAAACCTGTATTGAGATGAATTATACCTCTGATAATGTATTTTGTCAGTATGAGAACTGGTTGGGTTTACCATATCTAATTTTGAGGATAAAATTACTATTTTAGTCAAAGCAGGCTTTTCAAACATCTGTACCTGCAAAATCTCTCTTAGAAAGGAACTAGGAAGATTCAGAGTGATTGATTTGGTTGAAAATGTCAAGTCTGGAAAATTTTGAAGCATATATCATTTCCTGTGCATGAATAATTTTTGCTACTTCAAGGTGGAAGAACAACATGGTGCTGAATTATCCCTCAGTGTGGGGCCCAGGCCACCCACAGGGGTATGTCCCTGGGAAACTACTTTAACTTAGTTACTTTCTATGATTATTCTATTCATTTTTTTTTATTTAGCTAGCTACAAGAAATTATTTATTTCTGTCTTGTGTTTCTTCTGCTTAGGATATTCGTCCCTTTTTGTACAGGACCCTGGAACCTCTAACATAATAGTATCACTTTTTAATATTTTGATTTTTAGTCATTGTCAGTTGTCTGGTTTATGATTCCTTCTACTCATGTATTTTACCATAGGTAGAAGATGATTGCATTTTAATGTTTAATGTTTGTATCTAAAGGGTGCCGATCTTCCTCTCAGCTTTTTCTGTGTGGCCCACCACTCTCTGTTGTCATCTCAATACTATTTTTTTTACCAAGTATTAAATATTTGGTATTCTGTCTGAATTATTTCTGTTGTTTTAAGCTATTTGTTCTTTGTTCAAAATTTACCATGCCATTTAAAAAAAATACTGTGGGTACTTTTTATTTTTCTCTCTGGTAAAGTTAAAAAATAAAACAAAAAAGAACTAGTTCCACTTACTCTGCGCCTCTCAGTCCTCTCTGCTGTGCGTCAGCGAAGTCCACAGGGGAAAAATGTGTGCACCCAGAGTGAACAGCCCAACAGGTACCTAGGTTCCTGCTCATTTGACATTTCTGAAAGGGACTAATCAGACTGACTTAATTTTGGTATTTGGACATAAATCAACCATCGCAGCCCATCCAGTCAAGTGGACAATTTTCTACTGGGACAGAATACATGCAATGAGCAGAGGTTCAATGTGGCAACTAGAACGTACGGAAAGAAATGGCTTGACATTTTATAATATAATTGTATGTTTATATGTGTCTAAGAAAACTGCAGTGTGCTTTCTCACAGCTGCGATTTTCAGCTTGCTGAAAGGTACATAGGAGAGACATTCAGAAAGGACCTGGTTCAGAGGCGTCCTTTGAAGGCAATGAATACATTTTTATTATCACCTGTCAAACCATCAGAACACTGAGACTTCTGAAATTACTGCCTTTTAATGCATAGCCTCAAAGTGCATAAGCCAAAATAAATTGATATAATAATGTCTGCATTGAAAATATTTTCACAAAAGCCCTATTAGATATTAAATGACTTAATTATTGACATGCTATTTATAGAAGATGAGTCAAACAATTCTTCAATTGAAACTGCTATTGATGATGCAAGTTATTGCTATTTTTGGATAACATAATTTTTTTTTTACAAAATTGTTATTTTGTAGCTGCCATATCTTTCTGGTATGCACAGAAACGAAAAAAAGTTGCAGCCTGGCCTGTACCCTCTCAGATCAGTATGACTTTCCCCAAACTCTGTTAAATAAGAAAAATATAGTCATTAATATAACCAATTGAGTAATAGCCCTGATTTAAGATGCTATCAGTGAATCAGAAATGATTAGTAGGTATCTTAGAAATTTGAAATGGAAAGTATGAATTCTCTTATTTTTCAATGTCATCATTACTATTAATATTGTGATCATTAATATTGGGCATTAATATTGTGATCATTTAATTGGGCCTTTAAAATCATAGATTAACAGTAATGGCATTAGCAAATTCAAAAGTTGTTTTAATAAAGCACTGATTTAATCATACTTTAATTGGAACAAAATTATAATCAAAAAACATACTGACAGAAGTGTTTTTAAGAATTAGGTTTTCTTGGAAAATCTATTTGAAAGTACAGCTTAACTTTTCAGAGATACTCTATAAACTCTAATCATTTTAATATAAGACAGATAAGCCAACTGTATATTCTGGATTAGAATGGCTACATGATGGGCCCATCACTAAGAACTATCTCTATTCTAGGGAAAAAAAGTGTATATATGAGTTTACAGCTCCTACAAGGGTATTAAGAGAGACAAAAGCACATCACTCTGGGATTCGAAGTAGAGAAAGTCACATATAACTGAGCAACAGAGAAATACAATTCATCAGATAACATCTGATATTAGTTTTAATGTACTTAGTAAAGTTTTTACAGTTGCCGATGAATGTAATTACAAAGGATGTAATTTATGCCAGAAATATTTTTTCTAACAGACTTATCCATTTTTTAAACATTTTATTTATTTATTTTTAGAGAGGGGGAAGGAAGTGAGAAAGAGAGAGAGAGAAACATCATCAAGTGAAAGAAACATTGATTGGTTGCCCTGCGAATGCCCCCAACCAGGGACTTGGCCCACAACCCAGGCATATGCCCTGACCAGGAATCAAACCTGGGAACTTTCAGTCAGTGGGAAGATGCCCAATCCATTGAGACACACCAGTCAGGTCAGACTGACCATTTTCTTGATGGTATTCATATGACCTTCTAAAAAAAGAATTCTTTCCTGAAATGAGACTTCCATGGACACCCTTTATAAAAACTGGTTGATATCATATGGTATTTGTCTTTCATCACCTGGCTTATTTCACTTAGTATGATGCTCTCCAGATCCACCAATGCTGTAGCGAAGGACAGGAGCTCCTTCTTTCTCTCTGCTTTGTGGAATTCCACTGTGTAACCATACCATAATTTTTTGATCCACTCATTTACTAATGGACACTTAGGTTGTTTCTAACACTTGGCTATTATAAATTGTGCTGCTATGAACATTGGGTGCATAGGTTCTTTTGAATTGTTGTTTCAGGATTCGTAGGGTATAATCCCAGCAGTGGAATTACTGGGTCAAAAGGCAATTCAATTTTCAGCTTTCTGGGGAAATTCCATACTGTTTTCCACAGTGGCTGCACCAGTCTGCCTTCCCACCAACAGTGTACTAGGGTTCCTTTTTCTCCACAACCTCACTAGCACTTATTTGTTGATTTGTTTATGATGGCCATTCTGACCAATGCAAAGTGGTATCTCACTGTGGTTTTAATATGTATCTCTCTGATGGTCAGTGATACTGAGCATCCATTCATATGTCTCTGGGTCCATTCTATGTTCTCCTTGGAGAAGTGTGTGTTGAGATCCTTTGCCCATTTTTTACTTGGGTTGTTTGTCTTCCTGGAGTGGAGTCATGTGAATTCTTTATATATTTTGGAGATCAATCCCTTGTCCAAGGTATCATTTGCAAATATATTTTCCCATACAGTTGGTTCCCTTTTCATTTTGCTGATGCTTTATTTAGCCGTGTAGAATCTTTTTATTTTGATGTAGTCCCATTTGTTTATTCTTTTCTTTACGTCTTGATGAAAATATTGCTGCATGGAATATCTGAGATTTTCCTCCCTATGTTCTCCTCTAGGAGTTTTGGGTGTCACAACTTATATTTAAGTGTTTTATACATCCTGGGTTTATTTTTGTGTATAGTGTAAGTTGGTGGTTCAGTTTAACTTTTTTTTGCATGTAACTGTCCAGATCTCCCAACACCATTTGTTCAGGAGGCTATTTTTACTCCATTTTATGCTTCTGCTACCTTTGTTGAATATTAATTGACCACAGAGACTTGGGTTCTTTCCTGGGCTCTCTACTCTGTTCCATTGATCTATGTGTCTGTTCTTATGCCAGTACCAGACTGTTTTGATTACAATGGCCTTGTAGTATAGTTTGATATCATACAGAGTTCCCAAAGACATATAAAAGGATGTTCAGCATCACTGGCCATCAGAGAGATGCAAATTAAAACCACAATGAGATACCACTTCATACCAGTCAGAATGCCATCATAAACAAATCAACAAACAGCAAGTGCTGGCGAGGTTGTGGAGAAAAGGGAACCCTGGTGCACTGTTGGTGAGAAGGAAGACTGGTGCAGCCACTGTGGAAAACAGTATGGAATTTCCCCAGAAAACTAAAAATGGAACTGCCTTTTCACCCAGAAATTCCATTGCTAGGACTATACCCTCAGTACCCTGAAACACCAATTCAAAAGAACCTATGCACCCCAATGTTCATAGCAGCACAATTTAGAATAGCCATGTACTGGAAGCAACCTAAGTGTCCATCATTAAATGAGTGGGTCAAATAACTATGGTACATTTACACAATGGAACACAATTAGCAGAAGGAAGGCAGGAGCTCCTATCTTTTGCTACAGCGTGTTTGGAACGGGATAGCATTATGCTCAGTGAAATAAGCCAGTCAGTGAGGGACAAATACCATATGATCTCACCTATTAGTAGAACCTATTCAACAAAATAAGCAAGCAAAATAGAACCAGAGACATTGAAATAAAGAACAAACTGACAGTGACCAGAGGGAAGGGGAGAGGGGGATATGGGGGAAAGAAGGGGACGGATCATCAAGGAATATGCATAGAGGGCACATGAAGAAAGCTGAAGAGGGATAGGCCTGAGTGTGGGAAGTGGGGACTGTGGGTTGGGGGGCATGTTGTGGGGGAGAAAATGGAGACAACTGAACTTGAACAACAATAAAACATTTTTTTAATTAAAAATAAAAAAATAAAATCAATCCAATGTAAAAAAATGAAAACAAAAATGGGTTGAAGTGCATTAGCTGCATTTGAAAAGCACTGTAAGTTCAAGATTTGGATCCTCCTCCTTCATACTTTCACCACTCGCCATCACTAATTCCTTGTCGACACCTCAGTGTAGTGTGCTGCAGATTAAAGAGCACGTTTTGCACTGTAATATAAATTTATCACTGAAAGACATAACCACCATATTGATAAGAGAAATTATAGAAAGCAAAGATGAAATATATCATCTTGGGTCATAAGAATATGTGTTTGATAAACCTGCAGTGGAGTACTTTTCAAGGGGAAGAAAGGAGTCACTGTGTCAGAGGATGCCCATGAAGATGTCTAGAAGGCGTGCCGTTTTTACATTAACAAAAGGGGATTTTAAAAATGAGAAGTATGGGTGTAGAATGTAACTGTAGGGGAGTAGTGGGAAATGTGACAGCGGTAGCAGTTTGGGGCCGTATTCTGAAGGTCGTGAATGACAGACTGACACAAGTGGTGGCACAGGTTTTCACTGCACACCCCAAGGGGCTACTAGTCACCCCCAGGTACATGTACCACCTGCACAGCTGTGCATGATGGGCTTTGTACTTAATTTGGATAACAATAGAGAGTCTTTGAATTGTTTTTAAGCCTGAGCATGGTATGATTATAGTTGAACTTTAAGGCAATTAATCCTGTAGTGATTTGTAAAATGATCCAAATATAAACCTAGAATATAATAAACTTGGTGGTCTGTTGGAGGTATGGACTGATTTTGTAATTTCGTTATGAGAAGGGGGAGGACTAAGCAAACATGACTGTAAAACATTTTCTCAGGTGACCACAAGAATTGTTGCACCTGATGGTAATAGAAAGGTCATGTTTGTGGTGGTTGGGATACGGTAAGGCAATTAGTTGTCCTTGAGCATTTTAAACTACTACCAATGATTTTGTCATACCGAATGAACAATTTGCTATCATTCCTCTTACAAGGCTTTCTTTTTCTTTTTTTTTCTCTCCTCTTTCAGGCTAAAGTCATTGATGTGAATTATGGAAATATAGATGATTTAAAAAGGATTAAAAATATGAGAAATGTAACAAACCAGATTGCACTTCTGAAATTAGGAAAATTGCCACTACTTTATAAGGTTGGTCCAATGGCTGTTTTTTGGTGGTGGGATGAATATTTTGTTTTGCTTTGTTGAAGTTCTGTGCCTCTGTGTATTGTGTGTGTGTGCACGTGTGTGTGTGAAAGAGGATGGGGAGGGCACATAGAGGAAAGAGTATCCCAGGAAGATGGCTTTTCCAAAACAGAACGTTTTCAGTTAACATCTTTAAGAAAAAAGAAATTGATGTCCTTGTTATTTAAAACAGGAGATGCCTTAAGTCAACTATTGGTGAGTTGTGGGATCTTGATAAAATTGGCATACTCTTTATAATAATATTTATCTAGAATGCTAAAAATGAGAATGACAGCATGCTTGTCTTATGATTTGTGTGAAACTTTTAATCTATTATCAAAACTGACTAATTGCTATGTGCTTTATGATAGACTAGAATCTAGGTGATTTACACTCCTTGGTGATTGATTTTGTCAACTGTATAACTTCATAGTTACTGACTGTGCTCAGGAATTTAATTAAACTATAATATGCTAAGGAGAAGCAGAATTTTGATTTATTTTATTTAAATAGAAGTTTATTAACACTCATTCACTAGAAGCATTTACATAATTAAAGCAGTTTGATATAAGTATCACATAATGAGCCACCACAATAGACAGCCACTACTGCTCATTCTTCATTTCTTGTTTCTGTTAAAAAGAGTGGTCAGTGTGGTTATGTCCTGGGACTCTCTGGTTCTGAAGATACATGGGATTTGTCCTCATCCAACCCTGAATGAGCTTTGTTAACTGCCAGGCCTGAAAAAGGGTTCAGAAATCGGTTGGCATACTCTGTAAGGAGATAAGAGAGCACCCTGTTCCTGTTTTTCATTATCTTTCAAGGATGCCCTTACACTTAAATCTTTGTCTGATAGTGTATAACTGTCTGGAATTTTAAGACGGTCACGAAAATATAATATACAATGATACAAGTTTTTGCAGGATAATTTGTCAACGTATGTTAAATGCCTTAAAATAATCACATTGTGATCTAGTAATTCCAGTTTAATCAATATATTCTAAAGGGGAATAAAACAGAGTTGCTAAACGCAATGATGACCAATGATTGTGACAAAATACTAGCAATGATATATATGTCCAGTTAAGTACTGAAAATTGTTACACTTGTACAGCTGAATATTATAAAACAAATACAATGTAAAGAATAATAATGACGTGGAAATTCTCATCAGTCAAACTAGTTATAAAGAGGACATTTATAATAATTATAGTAATGAGGATTATTTTATTGTTATTTGTAAGTATAACATAGTTACATGAGCTGGATATTTTTCTAAGCACTTTTTGTGTGTTATCACATTAATCTTCACAATAACAATAACTATATTTTTGAGGTAGAGATTACTATTATCCTCTGTTTACAAATGAGGTAACCAAAGGAGAAAAAGGATAAGTGACCAGCTCAAAGATGATCAGCTACTTACATGAAACAATCAGGATTTACACCCAGTCCATCTCATCTCAGATCCTGAGTGTGTGTGTATATTTGGTATAGGTGTGATGGTGTAGTTGGAGTAGATAGATGGAGAGAAAGATAACAAAGATGTTAAATTGGAATTTTTCACTGAGATTTTAATATGTAAGAGAACAGATATTTCAAAATGAGCTACCCAACATCAATATTTCAAAGGAAACAGTTGAAAAAGTATTAGACTATTATTGAACCCTTTACTCATACATGGAGTAAAAAAGTTTTGAAGATTTGGGGCAGAGGATTCTATGACTAGGAATTTTGGAGAAATTTAAATTTCACCACAAGTCTGGTGACTGGGCTTCGTGGAACCACACGGAGGGATTAATGTGTGTCTTCTGCAGTACGCGGGACAGTAGACTGGTGTCTAGCTCATCTGAAAATCCTGCAGGCAAGAGATTGGTTTGCTTAGCATCTAAGAAAGAAGCAGAAAGGAGTGTTTGTGTTGTGATTATCCGCCTGTGTCCTCAGAGCTGAAAGTAGGAACATACAAGTTTGTTTCCCGTGGCAGCATTGGTATAGTATGAGCTAGATACTTTTCTAAGTGCCTTCATGTATTATCATATTGATCCTCTCAAGAACTATATTATTGAGGTGGGGACTATCATTTGTCGCCCACGATGTTGTGGCTGAGGAGACAAATCCACAGAGACTACCGAGTCCTGTGGAGGCAAAGGAACTGCAGGGCCACTCTCTCAAAAGAAGAGTGACCTGACCCCCGCCTTGACAGGCTTTTATTGCTTTTCTGGGCACATTACATTGAGGATGGTCCTCATTCACTATGCACAGGTTCACTTTAGGTGGCTACCTTTTACAGAAAACAAAGGAGAGGATGTTGCTAATTACATCAAAAAGGAAGGATATTTGCAAATGTAAAGGGAAAAGTAGTTGAACTGGTTACACTCCTTGGAAGGTTTAGCATAGATTTTAGGAAGTTACTTTAAAGCTTTTCTGTAAACTTTTGCTGCCTCAATTCAGGGTGAGGGAGTTTTAGCAAAAAGCAAGTCTCAAAGGGGCCTAGGCACAATGCAGGCCTGATTCCCCACGGGAGAACTAATCTGTGGGTTTGGGTCCTGTATGCCAGACCTCGCTTTCCACTGGTCTTTCCCAGTGGGAGCTGGGCCCACACCACACAGAACAGTCTCCTATAATCATTATTTTCAGTTTGTGGATGAATATCATTAGTGAGTGGGGAAGGATATAAAATGGGAGTTCCCTCCTTATCAGGCAATAGAGCTGATGTGGTGGAGCAAGGGACAAGAAGATAAAATTTAAATCAAAGGTAGAGTTTTTGGAAACTAGGCATTCTAATTATTTACGTAAGGCATTTGACTCCAACTGGACTTTTTATTACCAACAATCAGAAGAAATCTTCCTCTAGGCTCATTTGGGGATGAATTTTCTTCTCTAGACATGTTTTAAAAAGTGAGAAAAAAGTAACATTGCTCTGGGTACATTACAGGAAACCTATTCATTCAACCTGTGAGTGATAATGACTAACATGTTGTGGGCAGAGGCCAATTATGTAAATTAGGTAGATAGAAATATGAATAATTTCTACTGTTTTATATTTCCTTGATTTCTAAGTGGTCTATAATGGTTGTGTATACATTATTCTGAAGGATGAAAAGCCTTTAAATATTCAAGTAAACATAAGGCATTTAAAATTTAAAAATTATTCTAATAATGATTATAGACCAAATAGTCAAAATCCTTACTAGTAGATAATGGATTAAAAAAATCAAGTCATGTTTTTTATTTGTATTTGACTGATAAAGAGAATATTTTATGAAAATTTTTGGCCATATCTACAAAGCAGTGAATTAGCAGTTTATCTAGAATAGGACAGTTATTAAGAACCTGGAATACTTTACCTGCTCAGCTTGTGTATAGGAGCAGATTCGACAGAGTTCCATGCAGAGTCCCCCTCCAGACAGGGAGACGTGCCACAAACCTGTCACTGTCTTCTACGCAGAGGAGATAAAGCATCCTTTCTTTAACCTTCCAGTCTAGCAGTTTTGATTTTCTGTGGATTGTCCCAGAGCTTTGGGAGAATCACTGTTCCTGTAGCTATTAACACACATACCCAGAGCAAAGAGAAATGGAGCGTGGATTGGACATGCTTATACAGCATGATTACAGCCACACTTGCTTCACCTGTCCATCATTTGGTATTGTAGGGCTGAAATTCGAAAGCAAGGAAGTACGGTAATCCAGCTAGGTTGAAAAAGGCAGAGGACCAATTGACTTATATGTGAATCACAACTATTAATCATGATTCTAAATGAACACTTGTACTGGGAATATGCGGCCGAATGAGTAAAGAGAAAAGTTAATGTTATTTTAGCTGTGCAGTAGTTCCTAAATCATAGTTCAGAAACGAATTTAGGAGGGAATCTGAGGTAGGAAGGGCAAAGGGAAAACATAATGTGATACTAAATTATCTCTTAAATGAGTAGAAAAATAGCCTGCAGCCAAGAAGGAGGAGATCTCATTAGTTTCATTGTAAATACTATGTGTTAATTTAGTCTCCAGGAAGGGGATTGATGAGAAAATCCCAACGTTGTGTAGCAGGAACTATGAAAGGCAAATGGCTTTTAGATGTAAGGTGCAGGAAAGAGCCAACCAGGTTCTCCAGAGCTAGCTTGGACTAGTTCCCTTAAGCTTAAAACTTAGAGGAAAGGCTTTATTTTAACATTCCATTTCTAGCAGTTTATTTTATGAGAGCGTTTTAACTCTTCAAGATTTAAGACAAAATATTCTCTTATCTGTCATAATGGATGCACTTAGATTTCTCTCAGTGACAATCCAAGACACGGTAAAACAGACTCTAAGATCCTCACAAACTCCCAAATTGCTGAATAGCACTCTAGTATAGAATTTATTTATAAAATGCAATAAAAGCTCTCGGCTTTCTTTTTAGAGCCATTTTCACACACACACAAAAGCAATAGTAAAATTTACTGTGTACTCCATGACAACTAGACCTCAAGTAAATCCCAGTGAAATGTAAAAGCCAGTCCATTGTTTGGGTCTGCGCCACATATCAGCCCCATATCTTGTAGGAGTCAAATTTTTAGGCAGTAAAGTTACAATGAATACATGCCTTATGATTTTTGGGCATGGCGAATTACACACAAAAAATCCACAAGTGCTATTTTCTAGTTGTTTTTTTCTAAAGAAGTGAAGTAACATACAACACCTTCCTTGTATTCACTGTTATATAGTAAGATATCAATAAATATTAGCATATTTTTGCATTTTTCTGATATATATCTTGTCCTTATAATTACAATTTTAATGATCCAAATGACTCTGTAGTTTCCTACTAATAAATCAGTTTTGTATATATTCATTAGATAAGCTTTACATGGAATGTCCATTTTGTAGTTTTTGTCCAGTGTATAACTTAACAAACCACAGCTTAGTCAGTAGCATGCTTCTATAGGTAGGTCTTTTGGAAGAACCTGGGGGGAAATGAAAGGTAGGAAACAACTGTTAGGTATTTATACTTTTGAATAGATTGTTCTAACAAATTAGGAATAAATGGTATTACTTAAAGAAAAATAAGCGCCATACTCCTTGAGCATACCTACATAATATACCTAATAATAATATACCTTAATCACATTTACTGACCATTGGAATATTAAGAAGTCATAACAAGTGGCATCGTATGAAAAGGGTTGATTTTTGCACGTACATAGCATAAATGACCCTCCTGTAGTCACACAAGTTTGGCACCACAAAAATGGTGTCAAGCATTTTGTTTCTTCTGCCTGAGCTTTATAGAATAAGTTAAGAAAAGCAAGAAAAATGAGAGAGAGACAGAAGAGTGAGAGAAAAGGAGGGAAGGAGGAAGGAAGGAAAGAAGGCAGGTGGGCAGGCAGGCAGCAGTTGGTCCAGTCCAGTTTACTCCATAAAATAATGTTTCAGCAATCTTCTTCATACATTTATATATTACTCTAATTCTGAAAGAGTAAGCTTTAGACGTATTTTAACTGTTTGGCATTTTCTGATGCACTGATACAGATACCTGTTATGGTAATAACATTTGGCTTTGTGATAATCCTAAGCAATTATTTCACATTTCCACTTTTCCCTCTCCTCCTGTGTCCAGCTCACATTTTTCATTTTCTTCTGATGTAGAAAGGTTCCCCAACCTTTCCAATGTTCTGTATTTGCTCTGGCTCAACAGGTAATTTGTTTTTAAATAGTGAAACATATCACAGTAGGATGCAATGATGGTAAAGACAAGCTCAAGTCCAAGCTCTTCTTGATGATTATACAACCTTAAAATATTATCTAACCCCTCTGACCCCTCTGAAGTTGTTTTCCTTTTAGTTTTTTGTCTCTACATTAGTGATAAAAGCAAATCCAACTCATATGGTTGTGTGAGCATCATATGTGAAAATAAATGCATAAGTTCTTAATAAATGTTATTATTATTATTATTAAGCCCTTAAAACATGAATGAAGTTCTAAAAAAGAAAGGGCATGAATTTAATAATGAGAAAATGACAGCTCTTTTAAACTTGTAAAACTGAACTGAAGATAATATACTTATTAAATAAATTAATTACATAAATATTATCTCTCAAGATTGTACTTTCATGTTATTTAACAGTAAGGTTTATGTTGACACCAGGTAGCATAATTTGAATCTCAATTAAACAAAAATTCAATTTGCCTCTTTATTGTTTTTTGTGGAATAAGGAAGATATACATAAATGGAGAAAAATATTAAAGGTAAACATAACTTGACTATTAAAGATAAGTATAAACAATGACCCAACAGGATACTATGTGGTATCAATTTTTGTATTACTAGTATTTATTTGTATGCATATAGGTTTTTTGTGGCCATGGAATTAAATAATATTAAGAATATAATATTACTTTGGGAATTAAATTGTGTTTTAGAGTAGTAGTATAAGCATCTAATACCAATTCTAAATTTATTTAAAAATTGCGGTAAGGTATTACGTATGGCTCCAACAACAACACGAAATTGTCAATATCATAAAGTTGTTGTAGATGTTAATTGAAATAATATATGTTAAGTACTCGGCACAATCCTGAGGGTGTTTTAAGCACTCATTGAAAGTGAGCTAATATTCTATTTAATCACCCCAAAATGTTTTATTAACTACTGCATGCTCACTTGTATTCCATTTTCTTAATGGCCACCATTCAATCTGATCAAAATCTAAGATGTTATTATTTGCTGAATGGTGTAACCCCTGACTTGTTTGTTTTAAGTAATGGCTCAGTATTTCAGGAAAGGATTTGGGGTATTTCAGAACAATTATGGAGTTGAAACTTTAGTTCAAAATTTTCTTACATTTGAATTTAGAGGACACTATACTGAATCTAACTGTAAGATTTGGCATAGTTCCTTTCACTTCTGCATTGATATTATGTAAAGGCAATGAGTGTTAAAATTTTTACTTTTAAAAATAAAAATAAATATAAAAATAAAAAATTGGTGGCTATACACTAAAAAAAAAAATTAAAAGAATCTACTTGATGTCTAAGTAGGAATCACTAGTTTTCTGGCTCAAAGTCCTCTCTTTTCTTTCCTTATGCACTGTCTTATGACAAAAATAGATTAACTATTATTTTGCTTGAGAGCACATTGATAAGGAGTCCTAAGCAGAAGCTTGGATTTTACTAATCTGTTGTTGCTATGAAATATGTGCAGGCAAGTTAAATGACCTCTAAAAAATTCATTAAAAATCTTCAGGGAAGAAAGTACCTCTCCCTAAAATGTATGTAATTAAAATTACAGGTATGCAATGGATGGTATCTGGTTTTAAATTCAGTAGACTTCTTTATTTTTATAACAAGTTAACCTTTAATAAGCTGTAAAACCTTAATATAGCTAAATAAGCTTGAAATATTTTACTTGCATTTTGAAAATAATATACACTCAACAAAATATTATTTAAAATAATTATTAACATATAATTTAATATATTCTTATAAACATTCATTAAACTTATTTTAAATGAAAAAATATGTGTGCAGTATTTGTGCAGAAGAAATTAGAAAGGTTTTATAGCCAGATGTATATTATAGCTAAGAATACAGTTTTTGAGGTTTTAATAATATGTTATTTGAAAAAGGAGAAAAGTTTCCTTAATTTACTATATTTTTATTTCCAAATTGTATTAAATCTTTATATCAATTTTGTATATTTTCTCTTTTACTACATTTTAGATTATACCTAGAAATCTCATTTAGTATAATGAATTTCTTCGACTTTTCCTAGATTTCATAATAATACATTATTTGAACATCATAGTTATCTAATATCTAAATTTTACACTGTTACAACAATAATTCCAATCATTATTGGAATAATTACATGCTTTAAATCAATTTTCTATTGAAAAATTTAGAAAGTCTATATAATTACAGAGATATACATAATAAAGTAGAAGACAGATTTTAACTAATATTCACAATTGAGGAAAAACTGCAGATTATTCAAAGGAAATCATGTTCTTCAATTTTCAGTTATGATTTTCTTTCTGCATTAATCTAAATCTATTAGGATGTTAAAATTACTGTTCTAGCCTATTAGTACAGAAAACACTTGTTTTTCATAAGTGCATAAATTACTTGTGTAAAACTTCTTTCATAATTCTCATACAATGACAATTTTCAAGCAATCTTAGGACGAATTTCATCATCTATAAAGCGAGTCATTGAATAATGTTCGGGAGGAACCCTTCTAGTTCTAACATGCTACGCTTACTTAACATCATTCCAATACCCAAATTTATGATGGGCTGTTCTAGTATAATTCTTTGCCTTCAAATAATAGCATATCTGTAATTAAACAATAGTATAATTTGGGGTGGTATTATGAATATTGAAATACCTATGATATAATCTAAAATTTATTCTCAGTTCTGTTAAGAAAAGGACAACTTTAACATTTTACTTGAACTGGTAAAAAAGAAAAAAAGACATAGCCGGTTAAATGAAATTGGCCTGTTTCCCAAGTTACTATTATATTACATATAAGCAAGTGTTCCACCCACTTCAAATCTCTTCTGAAAAGTTTCATGTGACTGCCAAAAGGGGTTATCTAAACCTTTTACACATGTATGGAATGCCTACTTGAAATTTTTGTTTTTAAATTTAGACTACAGGGTGGGGCAAAAGTAGGTTTACAGTTGTGAGTACACAAAACAGTTTATTTCTGTATTATTGTTTATTATTGTATTATTTTTCATACAGACAACTGTGAACCTACTTGCCCCCACCCTTTATTAAACTAATGAGGCAGATGAGCCCACACTGGCTTCCTGTGGTATTATATGTGCTGACAGACTCTCTACGTTCCCATACTTGTAGTCATTGCTTTCAGCATGTTTTGGTGACAACAGTTTATTTTACAGTAACACAAACATATGGGTAACCTCAGGATATGATTCAGAGCGAATCTAAGGATTTTTTAAAATAAAATCACTAATGAGGTAATTTAATTTCTGACATTTTCAAAGTTGCCTGCAGTATTCTGGGTGCCTTATGGTTTGTCATTGGTAGAAAACGAAGCTAAAAGGCAAAGTGCTGAACTGCCGGATCAGAATCAAGGAGGTCTGGGAAAAGTGGCGGAGCAACCCAAAATGAAACACGGCTACGAGTGGCACACTGATGCGAGGGCTTGCAAAACGTGTCTGAAAATATCTGATTGGGATTTTAAAAATCCTATTGTAACTTAGTCAACATGAAGTTTTCCTTTGTTCTTTTTTTTTTGACATTGCCTATCATTTGTGTGCATTAATTGATTACAAAACAGGCAGATACAATCCATTTTCAAAATAAGCTATCGTACAGATCATGTAACTGATAAGACAGAAAAGGATTTTGTGTTATAATTAACTTGAGGATCTTTAAAATTCTGATTGATCAGAAAGTGCAGTTCTAAAGTCTTTTTCCTGAAACTGGGAAATGCATGCATGCAGACGAAACTTTCCAAGTTGGGTATGACACCATGTGCAGCCTCTCTGGCATAAATTATATTTATTAAATGCTGAGCATTAAAAATTACTACTTTATGTATTTAATAGGAAATGTGTTAAGATGTTACACTACATAATATAATTTATAAAGATTTTATTGAAAAGTAATTGATAGGATAGTAGTCCTATCAATTTAGTAATCTTAGAACAGAAAAAAGGATAAGAATGATATTATCTGGGTGAGGGGACAAGGTTTGGAAGAGGTGGCTAAAGACAGATTCAAATTCATCACAATTCCGACCCAAGTTGTCTCTGTGTCTACATTTGTATCAGTGTTTATTTGTACCTATAATACATTTCTCACCTCACATCCCAGTGGCTAGCGTCTAGAATTCTGATCTAGAATATTGGGTTGGAATCCCAGCTCAACCACTTAATCACTAGAAATCAATCTTCAAGCCTTTTAACCTCTGTAAGATTTAATTTTCTTCCCTGTAAGACCAGTATAGTAGCATTGCCTATATATCACCTAGCTTTCAGGAAATGCTAAACAAATGTTCCTTCTTACTATTGTGTTGTAACCATGATAAAGGAACAGTTATTTTCCCTGGAGATTTTTGAAAACACAGCTATCTGAATAATATTTCAAACACTGGGACTTACTTTCAGGGGCATTATTTCCTGCGAACACTCATGACCCTAGCAAAATTACTGAGAAGCAGAGACAGTCCCTGCCCTGCAGTGAGCAGCCAAGTCTCCGGGAGTCGAGTGTCTGACTCAAAGCTGAACGTGTGCCGAATATTGCACTGGAGAGCGAAAGCTGTTATTCCAAACCCTGTCTGATCCCCACAGCCCCTGAATTTATCCCTGTTTATGGAGGGACCTTCAACTTAAGATGCCTTCCCTTAAACATTATCACCACTGTGGGTACAATCAAGGTTCTTTACAACTGAACAGCTTTTTCAGAATACTTTCAAATGGTTCAGGATGAAAAACACACACATGAAAGGTAAAGCTAATGTGGGAAAAAATACATCTGGGGACGTCAGGTGACTAGCATGTGAGTGTTAATCACACTACAGTTTCATTTCCATTAAAATCATAGAAACAAAAAAATTAAAAATGAAAAAAGGATGTGTGAGGTGGGCAGTTGAAGGTGGGGAGTGAGGGTGGACGTACTAGGATTCTCCACATGGGGCGTCTTTGAGTAAGCTTCTGCCCTTAGTGGATCAAGCATACTAATCCGACGATTCAGAATCGCAAACTTAACTGTCTAAATCTGACTTGATGTAAGGGGTAAAAAATATCACATGGTATTTTCCATGCAAAGAATGGTAAAATCAACCAGCAGGTTTGATAGGGTCATTAGGGTTAAAGTACTCTTCGTCCACATTGACTGAATTTTGATATTTTTATCAGGTTACTGACAGCTGGGAGGACGCAGCGTTAGTCAGCCCTCAAAAAAGAAAGATGCACGTGAATTGGTGCTAAATTTGTTCCAGACCAGAGTGCCTGGAGAAATCATAGGGCATTTGTTTATCTGAGCTCATTTATTATTAGAGAAGCATTCTCTTTAACTTCTTCGGGAAAGTGTTGCCATTAAATCTTATCTTGAAAAGGAAGAATTTGTAGCTTGAAAATGTTTATGAATATTTCATAAGAATTGTCTTCGGGAGCATGCTTGTACGTGATAGCCGGGCAAAGGTTGACAGATATGTGCAATATTGTAATGAGTTGATCGATGCATGTGGAATGTTTAATGGAAAAGTGAGAAGCGCATGCTGGGCTGCTGTGAAGTCTTCAGTATTGTACTGATTTTTGTTGGCTGTTAACAAAATCCTCACAGAAATGATAGGTTCTTATTAATGGGTTTAAAATGACAGGATTAGTATATTGCACAAACTAGGGCTATTAGAAATGTATTTGGAGGGAGTATCAGTGATTTTTTTTAAAAGTTAAAACATTTTAAGAATACGCACCTGAGAGAAGTAGGTCTTAATGAGTGGGAGCACATATTTTAATTTTTCCATGGGGGGATCCTATTCATTACATCCCCTTGCTGCTTCCATGTCTCAGAATCCCAGAGAAATCCCACAGTTACAGGGGGATATGAAGAGTTTGGCAGAAGAGCAATAAAGACCAGGAGAAATCAGGACACTATCATTAGAAACAAACAAAAATTTACCAGATTAACCTTAGCAAAAGAGAAATATGCAAAAGTGGAAAAATAGCATTGTTAATTAGTAGAATGTCAGCTTCAGTTGGATTTGCTTTATTTTAAAACAGGTAGAATAGATCAAGGAATAGATTTAGAAATGATTGGTGGATCAAGAAAATGTGGTGAAGTATTTAATTGGGAATTAATGTGAACTTAGGAAAGCTGAGGAGGAGAAAATTGGAACAGTCTTTAATCACATGAAGGAGTTTTCAAGTGTCATAAAATTATGATCTGTTCCAATCTTTCAGAAGCTAAAGATATAAAACATGGGCTTAAATTATAGCAAAATGCATTTGTTATATACATAAATCATTTTTTAAATAAAGCTGATTAAATACTAGAAAAGGCTTCCTCAGATGGTTGTCCCAGTTAGCTTCTAGAAGTTTTAGAGTATCTAATGTTTTATATAATGTTTATATATATATAAATGGTTTTATATAATGTTTATATAAATCATCTGTATATGTATGTAATTTAATAATTAAAATATATATTTTAATATTTGGCAATTCACTGTGTTACCTGTGGAAGGCCATCTGTTACCAGCGGAAGTGGGGCTCTTGTAGTACCTGAAGGAAAAGCATTTCCTGAGACCCACCCAGGAAGATGGGGCTCTGTGGTATGGTTTACTGATAATGTAAAATTAAGGGGGTTACCCTCCTGGCTTCCCAATGTCCCATCTCCATCTGTCTCACCACAGAAAATGTCCAAATTTGTCTTCAGTGGGGCCAAGATGGAGCCCACTGCCCAGAGCTTATGCTCCATATCAAAATACTGTCCAGTCCAGCATCTGACTAGCCTAGCCTGTTTCCAACTGTAGTCCATTTCAGGCTCCCTCCCTGAGCCTGCATGCAGAGTTGCACAGTCATGGGCCATGTGGCTTCTAGGAGCAGGTGCGTTCTCAAATTGACCCATCAACTCCCAAACTTCTATGTGCTTCTATTGGGTCCACCTCCTAACCAATCCCTTCTTTCTTAGACTGACAGGCACCTATGGTCTAGCACCAACCCCTGCTGCCATTTTGACTTCCATTGTGCATGTGCCTGCCTTCCCCGGTCCCACCTGTCTATCTGGTACCAGACGGGAGGGAGGAGCACTAATCTTCTTGGCAGAGAAATATTGTAATCCCCGGGGCATGAAAATGCAGCTTCCTGGTTAGCAAGCAAACAGGCTTATGCTTCCTAGTTTATTAAACTCAGTGTCTAGTTCCCTTTGTTCTCCTAGCTAAATACTGCTCGTGACAACTGCAAGGTATGAGGTTACGGTTAGTGTATGTTGTTACACTGCCTACCTACCTTTATCTTCATACTACTTTAGCCTGTTAAAAACACTTGCAAGCAAAAGGTAAGAATGCCCAGAATGTCACCTCACATTAATAATTGTTTTTTGATTTAAGAGACTAAGAAAATTGTCCTTTGTGAAAGCAGAGGGCTTGGCATTTATAAACTCATTTAATTCATTCTAGTAAAAGATAGTAAAATGTTGGAACTTTTCACTCAATTTATGGCAAATTCTGTACTTTTTTGAAAAGTCTGTTCTAGGAATATATCAGCTTAACATGTGTCTTTATTGTTTTTTTCAATCAAAGGACCATTTTTGTGTTTTTATTAAGAAAAGTAGTTTACATATTTTCAATCAAATCGTGGGAGATATTAACGTTTAGTATGAGAAGAAGACTTTGTTAGTGGATGAATTACTTTCATTTGTGAAGTTGCCCAGTGTCTGCTCTGGCTACTAAAATCCCAGCATATTCGTATTATGCTCGTGCAAGGAGAGAATGTCGCCACGGCTCACTGCTATAATCCTCACATGATCTGCAGAGACCTTTTGAATGAGTCCCCGACTTGATATTTTTCTTGTTTCTGTAAAGTCATTTGTAACTTCAGCAGAGTCAAAATGATTATATTTCATTTTATAATAAGAACCAAGTATTTTGATAATTTCATGATTCTGATTGCCTGAAAAGGAACTGGCCAAAGAATGTAGTCCTATGCTGATTCCCAGAATAGATTTGAAAAAGGAAAAAGCATTTAAACCCAGGCACTTGTCCATCTCATGTTTAGCACTGAAGAGAAGGAAGACCAAATCATTTAAAATGGCCTACTTAAGCATCATGTTATTCCAGGTTCATGGAATCTTTGTGTCAGAGCTAAGATTAATTAGCTTATTGGGTCTGATTACCGTAGAGCATGATTTCTGTTAATAACCGTGTTTATCATCTTAATGTCAAATTTGTTTCTAGCAATTTACTTGATCACATAAATATATGATTCATTGAACCTGCTGCATTTGACATCAGACGAATGTGGAGGGTTGAGAGGCTTACTTCTGCGATAATACGTTATCTCAGGTACTGCCCTCTCTATCCCACAATACAGTTCAGAGTAGAAAACGTGTCTGGGAAAACTGAAAAGTCATACTAGTATGCATTCCATTTCTCATAACAATGTGATCATTTCATCTGTTATTCTAGGTCCATAGAACCCTAATACTATAAATTGTTTAATCAGTTATCTTGAGTTATTTATCTGATTTAAGGTAAGACACTGGTTTTCACTTACATATATCTTTTTCTTTTATTTTTTAAACATTTTTATGTGTATTTTTTATTTTTAGAGAGAGGGCAAGGGAGGGAGAAAGAGTAGGAGAGAAACATCAATGTGTGGCTGCCTCTTGCACACTCACAAATGGGGACCCGGCTTGCAACCCAGGCACTTGCCCTGACTGGGAATTGAACCTGTGACCCTTTGGTTCGCAGGCTGGCGCTCAATCCACTGAGCTACACCAGCCAGGGAGCATATCTTTTTCTATAGAGGGAAATCTATTGTTAATTAAAGTGTGAAAAATATAAATAAAATCATGGCAACATAACAATACTGTAACAATAATAGCATGCAAATAAAGTATGCATCAGGATAAGAAAGAGAACACTGGATTTGTATTTTGTATTTGACCTGTAGAGGATTCCTTTTTCATAGGTCTACATCTAAACATTTAGTCTATTTAAAATCATGGTTTATGCAATTTAATATCAGATTACCATAATTATTTTAATGTACTTTTCACTTTAATTGAAAATTATTAGGCTTCACATTGTTGACATTTGCCTTCAGGTTCATGGCCATATATGGACATGGATGTGTACTGCAGATCACAACATGCAGTGGTTGATAGCACGCTGTAGTTATTGTGTGTTAGCATTATCGTATGATTTGTCTCCACACATATGTCTTATCCATAGACTCGAAAAACTCACCGTCATTATTCACCAAACGTACTTTGGTACCATATTTGCAAGGAACCAAGGTGATTTATCTTTGAATTAGTGTTTTATTTTAAAGTATTCAATTATAATATAAATTCTTATTTCAAATGGGTGCTGAGCATTTTAAATGGAATTTTAAAAATAAAAATTATGTATGCAGAGTAATGTGGACATTAAGTTTTCATAAACATAAAAAATTCACTGTTTTCATCTTCCAACCTCAATAGTACAATCACATGAATTTGACTGAGGCTCTTATTTACCAGTTCACATCACTTTCCCACCCCATCCCCAATTTCAAAGAGGCTGAGGTATGAAAACTGGTGACTGAAAGCTAATCAACAGACATTGTTTGCATCCTTAGTCAATTCAGCCAAAAAATATTAACAATTTTGCAAAATAAATCTTCCGGTATGTTCAAAGACCAAGGATGTAGGACCACTTGTCGGGGGGCTTTAACGCAGCCCCCCAGGTTCCGCCACGGATGAAGAAAAAGACTACCAAGACATGATCTGCTTGGGGAGGAAAGGTGGCCGTTTCTCTCAAGGGGAGAAGGGCCCCGAGCCTCTCTCTCCAGGGGCTTTTATTAGGTTCATTCGCATAGGAATGCAGATAAAGCTCATCAATCATTGTCAGTCAGTAAGGGTTAAACAATACAAGATTTACAGAGAACTCTGAGGGCTTATTCTGAGTTACAGCCAATTAGTTAGAGGGCCATAAAACTTTAGGCGCCAGACTCATCTCAGGTCTGGACCCTTATCTTTTAAACTGAGGGTACAAATTAAGTAGGTTTCCTGTGTATTTTTGTTAGGCCTGATTCCCCAGGGAATCTGCCCCTCCCAGCACAGGACTGCACTGCCCTCTGTTATTGCTTCAGGCTTAAGTCAGGCAAGGGAAGTAAGGCAGCCAAGAGATTAGGAGACTTCTTGCAGACAGAATGAGGACCCAGGCTATTTCAAAGCCGAGGGGCGAGGGTCCATCACCCCCTTTTTCCACAGCCCCCCCCCCCCCCCCAGTCCTTCCCTGCGGGCCTCTTCCGTGACTAGAACCTGTCTTAGGTTGATCCTCCCTTGAGGATTCTTACCCATCATTGGCTAACTGGCCAAGCTCAGGGCCAAGCAGGGTGAAGTGGGCAGAAGTGGCACTTCTGCCAGGGAGACAAGCTTTGTCTCCTTAGTGGCTTATGGTCCCAACTCTGACTCAGCCTTAACCATGAGGGGTTACAGCCTCTGAAACCAGGCAGGGTGGTTCCCAACAACCACTGAAGCCAATATATTTTTATATTGCACTGTACTGTATTGCCACGTACTGTACTCCACATTGACATCTGTGTTTGGTCATATCAAATAAGATCTTAACGCTGCGTTGTCAACAATCTGGCACAGACAATAAGTTGTTTTAGAAGATGATCATCAAGATGAACTTCCTAATTCATTCTCTCTTTTCTGAAAGCCATAAGGTTGTGGCAAGGCTCTGGATTTACAAACCAATGCAGGAGAAAACAATTTTTTTTTCCAATTACAAGTCTTTATGGTAAAGCTACATATATTTTCAAATTAAAATAGAATACTTGAAGAGAGAATAAAATATAAATGCTCACTTAGAAGATTACTATATATATGTAATGCTCACAAAAATCTGGAAGATGTCATTTGATGAAGATTCAATTTGAGTCAAGATTCATCTTTTAAGCACAGAATTTCTTTCATTGCTGCTGAGAATCCAATCATTTTGTGACTACAGAGAAGCACCCCCTCCCATTTCTTGGTGTGTTAGAATAAGTCTCATGTTCCTTGTACTTGGAGAAATAATCCATGCAGGGTGTGACTGCTGCCTGTGTCCTGTAGAGGAGGAGAAATCGCAGCCCAGGGAGAGGGCTCCCCTGCATCCACTGGCCTCAGGGATGGTCAGGTGGAGGTGGGCAGTACAGCTGGCCTCTGGGGAGGCTGGAATGGAGGAGAGGAAACATCCCTGCTTTAAGACCCAGGTGCGCTCCTGGGGAGTGGACCATTAGGGCTTGTCTCTTGGCCTCCTGGCAGGTTTGGAAAAGCAGCTTGTGATTTTCACAACCTCTTTTCGGGACTTGAGCATCTTTAGCATCTCCACCATCTCCTTTCTTGCCTTGAGTATTTGGACCTCTCTTTCTTCGGTTCGTGAACTGGGGATGTAGTTTCTGCCTCAGCATCCAGTAGATCACAGTCACTTTTCTACAAGCATCATTAAGGCTGGGTGTATCTAATTACTCTTTCTCACACCTGGAATTGTTTAAAATGACTCAATCCCCACACACTCTTCTCTTGCTGCACTCAACTTGTCAAAGAGTTGGCATTTCTCCTCAGTTTGCGAGGCCAGTGCTTTTGCCAGCTGCACTTCATGACTTCCATAAAGTTGATTCTAAACAGACCAAATAAGTATGACTATAAATATGGGACCCACCAAGAAGCCAATGTCTTGGTAGACATGTCAATGTCTCCCACCATTGGATGATGACAAGGAGGTGTGGACTCAGGCCATCGGGCAGCAGCTCTGCTGCCACCTTGCCCAGCTTCCCAAGGATGAGCCCAAAGCCCATCTCCACAGAGGACATCTCCATGGACCATGCACACAGGGACTGCCTGGTCACTGCGCAGCCTCAGGCCACTACAGGCCCAGTGATGCCCCAACATTCCACCTGGAACCCAGCAAGCAAGGGCCACCCTGATTGGTCATCAGTAATATGGCTGGGGTTGTGGGAGATTTGTAAGTAAAATGTCCTCATCTCCATGACTACTGAATAACCATCCTCCTTCATTTCTACCTGTATGTTTTCATGTCAGTATAAGTCAAAATAGAGTGAAAGTTGCAATCTTACATGTAAGAGTTGATACATTTTTAAAATTTTATACCTCCCTATGGTATCCAACAATCCTATATATGCAGGTGTGTCTCAGAGATGTTGTTGGTTCGGTCCCAGGCCACCTCTATGAAGCCAGTATCTCAATCTAGTGAGTTGTAATCTTTTGCCAGCGAAGGGTCTTGACTTCAATTGGTAAAAATCCCAGCATCTTTTTTTGTGACCTTGTAAGATAACAAAATAGTGATGGGATGAGATGAAGTGAGTGAATGAGAGAGACATTGTGACACGGCATAGGGTACTATACTGGTGACTTAAACACAGGCACTGCATTTCCATCCAGCCCGTCCTATCAAGAAATAAAAAATTGAGACCAATATATTAACTTAGGAAAATGTCTATATTTCCAGATACAGAAGTATCTTTATCCAGGTTCTTCAGTTTCAGCCTACCTTTCATTAAATACAGTGATGTTTTTCTTACACAAATTTGATCATATCAATTCATGGTTAAAACTCTCCAGTGGATTCTTATTTACATAAAGACATTTTCCACTGACATAATGAGCAAAATGCTAAATATTACAAGTCCCTTAGTAATCTGACATTTGCATAACTTGTATAACTTTCTTAGCTATTACTTTTTTATTTTTATTTTTTTAGTTTCTAAAGTAATACCATTTATCCTCCTATCTCAGAATATTTAATCATTCTAGTTTTGACTTCCTGGACCTTCCTCCTCCTAGCCTTTTTCTTACACAAATTTATTTGACCTGTAGATAATGACCTTAATTATCTAAAAAAGCAATTTATTTATTGTGATAGATAAATTGCTTTTTTTTAGATAATGCTTCTCTGATCCAAAATAGTATGTTAGGCCTTCTAGGTAAATAGCCCCATTGTCTTCAAAATATCACTGTGTATAATTTCATGTATTTGTCCATCATCATTTAGCATGTGACCCACTAGATGATCACTTTGCAAGGAAAAGATGTCTTTTTCTCTACTCTTACATCTTTAATTTTTCACACCATACCTAGTCCTTGATACATGTTAGGTGTGTCTCAAAAATTATGTTGAGTAAGTGAATAACTAATGAATATATATCAGAGAGAAATTTCTATCTTTAATCTATCTTCAAGTCTTAAACTCCATCAATTAGCTGGACCACTAGCTGGCTCTAACCACCTTATACTGCTAAAGTTCATGGGAAAAAGAGGAAGCTCTCAGCCAATCACCCAGTGTATGTCTAGCCAAACCCTGACCGGAGTGATTTTGAAAACAGGAACATATCAGTAGTGTGCTTAGTGTTTGGTGGATTTGCAATTGTGTACCTCTCCTTTTTGCTTAATAATGTTCCTTTTTAAAACTCTAATTTAAGTACCTGTTCTGATGAGAAGGTGACTTTGTGCTATACCGAATGATATACTTATCTGTCTGCATTTGAATTCAATCATTTTACAACCCACTTTTTAATATATTATATTCACTGCACACATGGGTAAACTGAGGCCCTCAGTAATTAATTATTTTGCGGTTATACACGTTAGTAGTTGGCAGAATTTAGATTGAAAGATTGGAATCCAGGACTGAGAAACTCTTGCTTTTTTTCCTGTTCCAAATTGTAACAGTTCCATTAATGAAAACTTAAGTAATAGTTCTCTGTAAGATAGGAGCTGTCATCTTACAATGTAACTTCTCCAAAGGTAAGATTCTATTTGTGCTGTGCTCTTTGATGCAACATTATACATGGAATGAAGGTATACTTCCTTCCTCTTGCAAAGGTTCATACTGTGTGCCCTCCCTCTCCGAAGTTTACCTCTTCAGTAATGAACAAATCTACCCGTTGCAATTAGAGCTTTATTTTGCTCATACCAGTAGATAAATCACCAGACACACTCCGACAAGTCATGCACATTGACGGTGACAAGTCATACCCAAAAGGACCTCTCAAACTTGGATTCATTTTCTATGACACCCTAGGGCAAGTGGATATTTAATCGTAGCTAGCTGCAGAAATGTATCCTTATCATTGCCAATGTACTCACTGAAATGACTAAAATATTCTAGCAACAGCTCTAGGAAAAGAAAGCCCATCCTGCCATCTAAAAGAATGCACTGCTTATAATTCGGCATGAAAGCTAAACTACCTTCATGTGGATTTTAATGTCAGTTTTTATTTTAGATTCATATGTAAAATGCTGATGCTTTTGATTGAAAATATACCTTTAATTAAAAGCATAAGAGGTTTAAAAAAACTTCCCATTTGGGTTGAAACAGATAGTAAATCTGTTGCTTGAATATATTCTATGCATAAAACCATATATTATGTCTTTTCAAAAACCATATACTTTAATTTCTAGTTCAAACCATCTGGGCTTTTTTATGGCAGAATATATTACATAATATTTTATGACTTTATGAAATTTAGAGGTAGAAGACTGATCTAGAGTGATATTGTCAGGAAGGCCAACATGATAAAAAAATACTCCCAAAATTTATAACAATCTCAAATAAGATCCTTTCTATATTAGTATATGTCTGTATTATAAATAAAGATGTACACCACAGCTTGTACTCAAATATCAAAGCAATGTTTATGGGAATTAATGTCTAATAGATAAGTTCTTTACTAGAATTTTAGAAGCAAAAAGCAATGCAAATTTGTTAAGAAATAGTGGGGCATGAGAGTGTTCCATTCTTTTTTTCTTGATGGAATGGATAAGAATGTTTTCTTTGTTTTCACTTCATTTTAGATACTTGTGAACATTAGCGTGAGAGAAAATCCTGGGAAGCAGCACTCCCAGCCATCCATTTATTCTTTGGCAGGCATCTGATTTTCCTGGAACTGGAAAAGAGAGGAATCTTTGTTTCTTCTTACTCTTCCACTAGCTATCCGATTTGTCACCCCTTTCTAATTCTTCAATTTTATCCTCATTTTTCATTTTCTCCATCTAGCCATTGCCTCCATTTACAATCCTAAAAATAGTTTCACTTTTTATAATCTATTTGGAAAAGAACAGGGCGAAGGGCAGTATCTTCCCCCGCCTCCTTACTGGAATACATAAAATCATTAAATAATCAGAACAAAAAGACTTAATGTTGTTAGTTTTTGATTAACCTCATAACTCCTCTGCATTACACATTCATGGTAAGCTGTATTTGGGGGAAAAAACCGTGTGCACCCTGCTAGGAAATAACGAAGGAATAAGATTAGGCAGTGTGTTGCATCTCAGGGAATGCCATGGGAGATGCTAGTTGAAATATATCTTGTTACCACTGAAAACATTACTATTTGTTCAGTAATCTTTCTATAAAGTGGAAAGATAACCTCTGTTTGAGAGAACTAAGTTGGTTTTTTCTCTTCCTGATACACTTAAAAGTCTTCTAGCACATAAACACTGGATATATCATTTGGAGTTTAGTATATAATAGAGAACATTTTTGCACTACTGATGGAATGTAAATTGATACAGCCACTGTGAAAAAGAGTAGGGAAGATCCTCAAAAATTTTACAAAGCTGAACTACCCTATGATCCAGCAGTCCCACTTCTGGGCTCCTGTCTAAAGGACATGAAAACAAGATATGGAAGAGATACCTGCATCCCCAGGTTCATTGCAGCATTCTAGGCACAGTAGCCAAGATACGGAAGCAACCTAAGTGTCTGTGGGTGGATGAAGGGCTAAAGAAAATGTGAAGTACATGCATGCACACAGGAATATTATTCAACCTTGTAAAGGTAAGTCTGCCATTGGTGACAACATGGATGGATCTTGTGGGCCTTATGCTAAGTCGGACAGAGAAAGACAAATACTGTATTGTATCACTGATGTGTGGAAACTGAACAAAAATTTCTCAGGGAAGCCCAGTAGAATGGTGGATTCCAGGGACTAGAAGCAGTATTTGGGGAAATAGGGGGAGGCTGGTACAAGGGTCCAAAATTTCAGCTGTAAGATGAGTAAGGTCTAAGAATCGAAAGTAAAACATGGTGATTATAGATGATAACACTGTGCTGTGTAATTGAAGTTTGCTAAGGGTACAATTTAAATATTCTCTCCAAGAAAACAAAAAGGGTGAATACAGGCTAGGACAAAAGTAGTTTACAGTGGTTTGTATGGAAAATAATGCAGTAATTAATAAGTAATAATACAAAAAAAGACCTCTGTGTTTCACATACTCACAACTAAACTTATTTTTGCTCCACCCTGTTTGTGAGGTGATTGGCATGTTAATTGAGTACAAGATCTTAAAATGTATATCAAATAAACATGACATACACTTTATATATCTTATAATTTTATATGTCAATTACACATCGATAGAGCTGAAATAAACAATATAAAAGTTTGTTGAAACTATAAATGATATGTAGCCACATCAGACAGGGAGTTCTTGGTGGGGAGAACTAGACCAGACACTTCTCTAAATATGGAGTGTGGCTTACTGTGCATTAATTGAATAGGTACAGAAAAAAATTATATCAAAAACCTTTTAAGGAAATTAATTTCATGTATTAAAAGATATATGCTTTTCCAATAATTGCTTCATTTTCTTTTTTCAAATATATCTGTCTATAAATATCTTTATAGATATATGGCCAGGCATGTAATTATTATATAATTTTGAATCATTTGTCCTTAATTTTATTCAGAAAAAATCTTTATAATTGATTTTTGAAGACTCTTTTGATGATTTTATATTTTCTTTATCCTGATTCCATATCACTGTATATGTTTAAACAAAAAAAACCAAACAATTTTAATGTGTATTCTTTAAGTTTGTGAAGAAAAATTGCTTTCTTCTATAATTAAAAACATAAATAAAAACTAAATTAGGGTAAGAAAATTGCAATATTTCAAAATTGGAGAGATGCAATATTCTTGTTTCATTCTAAAAGCAAATGCCCTTAATTTAAACTATCACATAAATCCTGAAAGCAATTATATACTTTAGACATACTCAGTAAATGCAAATTTCCTCTTCCACAAACTAATTAAATAAATTCTTGCTTCCCAAAATGTCCTTGTAGCAGCTGCAGCTGCGTCACGCGCTGGTGAGAAATGCTGAAGCTCAGGACCCACCTCAGTCCTCTTCCATCAAAATCTGTGTTTTAATAAGCTCCCCAGGTCACTCATATATACATTAAAGTTGGAGATGCAATGAGGTGAATGACACAGAATTTTGTTTTTCTTTTAGAATTACATATATTTTAGATTCATATTTTAGAAAGTTTAATGAGAGTAACATGCACAATTTAGTGGATACGTGATGATTATTTATTTTATTTAAGTCAGCTCAATACATTAGTTATTTCAGAACACCTTTTCTGAAGCTACATCCAGATCTTTAGTTCACAATTTTAGCTTTACAGATCCATTTTAAAAGATTGTAACATGTTACATATATGTATTTCCTTTAAAAAAATCTTAGTTTGTCATTGCAAATTAAGGTTTAATTGCTCTCCTAGTATCACTTTTCATGTTTGAGCTCCTTAAAGTGGGCTGCAAGCTGTCTTACTTTTATGTTATTGGTTTTGATAGTAGATGAAAAAATCTTTTTTCAGTATTTTTATTTTCTCAAGGATAAACTGTTTTATCTAAATGAATCGATCAATTTGATAAACTTAACTCATTTTAAAAGAATATTAAAGCTGATTTTAATTAGACAATATGAACATGTTCAAATTCTTTTTGTATCTGTACAAGCGATTGCCATCTTTGAGCTGAACACCTTATTTGATCGAGAATCTTCTTCCATAATACCAGGTTTTTCATAATACATCAAGTACGCAATTAAACTTTTATTTTATTTTTATTTTTTATAATTTGAGGTTGTAACCATGTCACTAAGGATTCATTTATTCTTGTGGACATTTCAATTTTGTTTAGACAAAGAATCCTGTTTTTCTCTTGTTTCCCAGATATTTTCTATTGCATTTTCCATTGGAAGTGCTCAACCTTTTACGTGTCACATGAGGTTATCTCAAGTTCCAATGCTCTTGTAAGGCCTTCTCTTAATACGCAAGTTGACTTGGGTCTCTCATTTAAAATATGCTGTAATTGTGTTGCTTTTGTGTTTCATACACATTATCTGCATCCTTACAGTGTAAGTACAAGGACCATATTTCATACTTCTTTTATAGCTTTCCTTTTCCCTGCCAAAATTGAGGCATAGACACCTTAATTCACCTTCAAATATCTTATAATTGAGTGACTTCATAATACAGTAAATACTAACACATAGTAGAAATGTAATATGCATGTATTTTACAAATGAACATACTAATGAAAATACTGAAGCATTTTAAAACACATATTAGAAGCTCTAAAACCGGACTTAGATTCCTACAATTAACTCCCAAATCAATCTGTGATGAGTATAGCTTGACTGAGGTTACCAGAAAACATCTTTTACCGTTATGTCACTTGGTAGAGGTGGTCAGGGGAAGTTTTCGAGTCTTTGTCTGCTTTTTAGAACACTTAACATACGACTGTTATTAGATGTTTTCCACTCTCTGAAAGCCCATGGCATCAGCTGCTTTTACAACTTTAAAACTGCCACGATAGGCTTTACATTCTCTTAAATGACTCAGGGAGGAGGAGCCAGAGGGAAGGAGTAAAGGAAAAACATTTGTATAAAAATGAATTAACTTTAATATCTTCAAATAACCCCTTACCAAACCCATGTCTTGACCCACAAACTTCTGGAAGTCCTTGCCACCTAGGGAGTCACCAGAAACATGAATAAGTAGTTCTTACAAGGAAAGTTTGGGTAATATTTATTACGTTTGTTCAGCATCGCAGCAGTTCTTAATTAAGAGGGAATTTCACGGGGCGGAGGAGGGAAGAGTCACGCAGGCATGTTGTAGTTCTGAAGCCAGTCTTGATTGTGTTCAGCCTGTGCTCCAATGGCTTTGGGTTTGTGACCCGGTCTCCTCCTCACCCTGGAGGTGGAGGGCGGGGAAGGGGCTTTGGAATCTCGCTTTACTTCCATGCATGAAGTAAACTGGTGCTCTCTCTGTTCTGGTGTATGCCTTGCTTTTCTTCATTCTCCAATTACTCAGGATTGGTTTATTATCAAAAATTTCCCTTGCTAGAAGTAGCAGTATCAGCAATGGCAAAAAAGAGGAACAAAGTTTTTAAGTCTTAAGAAAAAAAAAAAAACACAGGGTCACATGGACACATTTTTTTCCAAAATTGATAATTAGCTAAGATAAAGGGACTCAATTAAAAATATATTGATAATACTTTTCTAAGGATTCAGATGAACTTGATAACACTTACATGCATGTTCTGAGATACAGTTTATCGTACAGGAAACACTCCATAATCACTTCTTTCCTGCACATTCACAGAATGTTTTTGCAGGTAGGAAGCACCGAGAAGCATTAATCTCAAATAAAATGTGTCCACAATTTACATTTCCTACCTGCAAGATGCCAATTGTATTTGACAATATCGCCTAGACTTCCTATACAATTTGAGATGTTAACTATTTCTTCAATATATATTACAAAAATGTTTTTTTTTTTCAAATCAGGCAAGTCTGACATGTATTTGGCACTCATTTTATGTTCACTTTTCTTTCTTCTGTTGGAGAAATGAGATAATTCTACCAACAAAAAAGCCCTCTGTATCAGTGTTAAAGTGAAAGAGAGAGAGCATACTTTACCATTCTGTAAGCATTAACAGGTGCACTTGCATGCAATTTAGCAAGGATTCACAACAAAGGAAGGACGGAGACTTACACATTAAATACAGCAAAGCAGACGAAAAACAGTAACTTCTCTTATCTGCTTAAGGGACAAGTGTCTACACCTTGTGTCAGTTTCCTGGACGCCTCATTAGAGACCACTGAGCTAATTTTGGGAGAATATTGTAACATACCTAGTGGTTATTTGGTTGCCACCTTGAAGTTATTTCTATGTTGTTCAATTAGAGACTAGGCTTTATCTCTAGGGAGATTTATCTCTATCCCACAGGTTCTAATATTCTTTGAGGAAGGGCTCCGATTCATTATGTTCCCAAGGAAACACACTACATAAAGGGAGATGGGCAAATTAGTCTATAAGTGTCCTTTAAAAAGAAAAAAGTCTTTTAAATTTATCTTTGTCCCCCCAAGAAATACCAGTCCCACTATCAAACAACTTGTGTCCATCCTTAAACAAAATGAATTTCTTCCCTCCAAAATTAGTTTTACTTGTAGAAGAAACATACTTATATGTACACAAGTAGAATGCCTTGGAAATGAGGAGGAAAATAGTAGAAGATTTTCCCCTCTCTTTACTGCTATTTTTGTTTAATTTGATTTTGTGCTGCTGTGCACATGTGTGCCAGAGGGTATGTGTGTAGGATGGCATTCACTGCCCCTCCTGCTCCTGCTCTAGAAGTTGAATATAGACACAGAATAATCATGAAACACGCAACACCCAAAAGCTAAATACTTTCAGGGATGGAAAGGGGTACTTCTAAATATTTTCTTATTTTGTACTATTACATTCTGTTTTCCACTTGGAAAGAAAAATATTCTTATATATGCTTGAATTTGTGTATTGCTTAAAAGAAGCCAGCGTTCTTTGTGTAGGGACCTGATAAGAGAGGCTGACTTCTTAATTAGTTAGCCTATCAACTCAACAAACTGTTTTCTTCTTTGCTTAAAATTTGTATAAGGACTTAGAATTCACAACCATTTGGCAGTGCCTGTTCTCGGAAAGTTTTACGAATATGATTCTTTCATCTGATAGGATTGAACACTGTTAACAGAAAAGGGGGATAAAAGCTCCTACAGTAAAATAATAATTATAACAAAACCTTGCCTTTTGTAATGTATAACTGGGCACTAGTTCAACCGTCCTTGTGTTTGATAAGAAAGTATTCTCATATGTTCAGTGTCTGGATTCAGGTGTGTGGATAATGTAAAGACCAGACTGGAGAAGTATAGTAGCATCTCTGTTGTTGGCTGCCAGCCAACTCCAAGAGTGTAACACAAAGAGCCTAATTCTGTGGACACAGAAAAAAGTTAGAAATGTCTGTTTTGTCTAGAAACTTTTTCCTCAAGTCTGAGTCATTTCCTGATTTTGTTTGTCAATCTTTAGAATAAACATAAGCCCTCTACCAGCGTAGAAGGCCAAAGGCACTTAAGAAGAGGGAAGATACAAATGTTAGTTTCAAAGTATCTACCAAGTTAGTTCAGGAATTTCGACGAATGTTTCAGATTTTTAACAGAATTTAATAGTTCTGACATCCTAATAATTGCTTACATGTACAGTAGGAAAATTTTGCTAATTGATAAATGGCAGTAACGTCAAAAGCAGCTTATATCTGCATGAAGTCACTTCACATTGTGTTTGCCTTTTTTCATGAGAACACAAGGCCTGCTCTTATCAACTATAGTCCCCTTGCTTATCATAGATTCTCAGACTTACTTAAGCTTATTACTGAAAATGTACGCTCTTTTTGTAGCCTCTTCCCCTTTCTCCTACCCACTAATCCCTGGCCACTTCTACCATTCTACTCTGTTTCTGACTTTGACTTCTTTTTATTTATTTATTTTTTATTTTAAACACTCAACTTATGTGATACCACACAGTATTTGTCTTTTTCTGTCTGGCTTATTTCACTTAATGAAATGTTCCTCAGGTCCATCCACATTGTTGCAAATGTAAAGATTTCCTTTTTCTAAGGCTGAATAATATTTCATAGTACATATTTATACCACTATTTCTTTATCTATTTATCTGTCAACAGACACTTATATTGTCTCAATGTCTATTGTGAATAATACTACAATAGACATGAAAGTACAGGTATCTTTTCAAGATAGTGATTTTGTTTCCTTTGAATATATACCCAGGGTGGAATATACGAAAGTTCTGTTTTTTTGAGTAGACTTCATACTGTTTTCCATACTGGCTGTACCAATTTCCATTCCCACCAACAGGGCGGTTTTTCTTGTCTGCACACCCTCACCAGCATTTGTTCCTTGTGTCTGTTTTTATCATCGACATTCTGAAAAGTATAAGGTGATATCTCACTGCGGTTTTCATTTACATTTTCCTCATATTTAGTGATGAGCATCTTTTCATGTATTTTTTGTCCATTTGTATGTCTTTTCTTGAAAAACGTCTATTTAAGAACTTTGCCCATTTTTTCCTTGGGTTGCTATTAAATTTTATACGTTCCTTGTACAAGTATATTTTGGATGTTGACCCCTTATCAGAAATGTGATTTTCAAATATTTTCTATCTTCTTATAGGTTTTGTTTTGTTTTGTTTATATTTTGTTGATTCTTTTATTCACTGGGCTGAGGCATTTTAGTTTGATGTGTTTGTTTCTTTTTTGCTTTTGGTGTCAAATAAAAAATCATTTCTAAAACCAATACAAAGTTGCTTACACTCATAATTTCTTATAGGAGTTTGTGATTTCAGGGCTTATATTCAAGTCTTGAATCCATTCTGAGTTTATTTTTTGTGGATGATGTAAGGTAGGGCTCCAGTTTCATTCTTTAGCACGTGGCTGTGTTTCTTTTTTCAACATCATTTATTGAGGAGACCATTTGTTTCCCAATGTATATTTTCATTCCTTTGTCAGAAATTATTTAGCCATATATGTATGGGTTTATTTCTGAGGTCTCTATTCTGTTCTATTGACTTATAAATCAATAGTTTATGCCAATAATATATGTTTTGATTGCTATAAATTTGTAATATATATTCAAATAAGGAAGTGTGATGACTCTGGCCTTGATTTTTCTTGATTGTTTTGGCTTTTTTAGATCTTTTGTGGTTCTATATGACTATTAAGCTTGCTTTTTTCTATTTCTCTGAAAAATACCATTTAGATTTTGATAGTTTATTAAATCAATAGATCACTGTAGTATCATTATTTTAAAAATATTAATTCTTCTGATTCATGAACATGGGGTATCTTTCCATTTATTTATGTCTTCTTTAGTTACCTTTATTCATGTCTTATAGTTTCCAATGTACAGATTTTTTTACCTCCTTGGTTAAATTTATTCTTAAATCTTCTCTAATTTTCATACTATTACAAATGGGATTGTTTATTCCTCTTTTGACATTTCATTGTTAATGTATAGAAACACAACTGATTTTTGTATATTACTTTTGTATCCTGCAACTTTACTGAATTTTTTTATCAGTTCTAACTTTTTTGTTGGAGTTTATTTTTTTATATATGATATATCATCTGCAAAGAGAAAAAATTTTATTTCTTCCTTTTTGATTTAGATGGAACTAAGGCATAATTAAATGACTTACATTATAAAACCTAACACATCATTACCATTTAGAAAACTTACTAAGATTTAATTCTGATGCAGCTAAACTTTTTGTTCAATAATATTTTTATTGAAGTACCACTTACCCAGAGAGAGGGAGGGAGAGAGAAATCATAAGCATATAGCAAGGCACTTTAGTAAAGTCCATGTGCCTGTGTGGCCCGCAGCCCAGAAGCCATTCTTACAGCCCCTACCAATCACTGAGCCCTAAGAATAACAACTGTCTTGGCTGCAAATAGCATAGTTTAATTTTGTCTGTTTTTAATTTACATTAAATGAGACCAATAGTATATACCCTTAGTGCTTGCCTTTTTTGCTCAATCTTTTATTTGTGAGAGAAATATATCCATACTGTGGCTGTGTGTCATTGTAATTTTGCTCATTGTCATTGCTATATAGTCTTTTATTTACAAATATATACCACAAACCATTTATATTTGCTATAGCTGATTATATTAGGATTGTTTCTATTTGGAAAGTGTTGTGAGCATTTTTGTACATTTTTTGATGAACTGGTATATCAATATCTGCAGGGTATAAATTTAAGAGTGGAATTGTTATATTTTAGACTTTTCTTAGCTGTGCAGCTACTATACACTGAATATCAAACTGGACTGGGGCAGTTGGTTTCAATGGTAGTAATCGGCCTTTTGAAAGTGAAAACAGAGTTCAAGCACTGGTAGAATCTCACACAGCTTCCAAAGCTTACAAATGAGTAAGATGTTTTTCTCAGTTGTAATCACAGTCATCTTCTAAGACTTAGCAAACGTACCTGCTCAGGCTAGAGTTGCCGTGTTTCTCACGGGTAAATCACAACTAGAGGAAGTGTATTCTCGAAACCATGGTATACAGGTAATGTGGGTAACTTCATCTGCTATTGGATACTTTGGTCTTCTATGGTATATGTCTACCTTTAGATAACTGCAGATGTCTTAACAGTCTCTGTTATTTGATATATTTATGCTTTCTAGTTTTTGATCCTCTAGTCTATCTGAAAAAATTAAGATGCATTAACACAGGTTCTACAAACAGTAAGGGGTCATGTTTTAAAATCTTATAAAACATTTCAGTTATACTCAAGTGAGTTAATAAGGGCATTTTTTTTCCTTAAGGAGAATGGTTATTTAATTTTTTTAAATAATTAAATAAAGGTGTAGTATCCTCTGTACCATATGTTACCATATGTTACAATAGGTTCATTATACATAAGGCTTCATAATTTTGTAATAGAAAAAACCCATTCCTTGTCAAATTTAAAATGGCATTATCAGATCTCTAGAATTTACAAAAAAATAAAGACCAAAAGCTCATCTTGTTTACTTACTTGTTTTAAAATAGAAAATGTTTAAACTTCTTGCATAATTAGCTCCTTATTTCTAGGGGGAAGCTTTATGACCATCTAAGATGGAAAAGTAGATACAGTGATTCAGGTTCAATTTAACACTGTGACTTACTTATGTGTCAGTGTGATGGGAGGAAATTGATTTAAAAGTAGAGTAAATAAGTGATGTATTTTGCTTGTTTCCTATTTGTGTTTTGTCTTCAACTCGGTATTTTTTCTTAAGTTTAATGTTTGCATCTTTGATTTTATAATAAGTATTACATTTAAAGCAATCATATTCTGTGATCATTTATAAACCATGGTCTTTACATTTATAATTTTAGTATTTTTTAAAATTATTTTTGTGTTTAAAATAAAAAAACATTAACATGGTTATAACATGTTATCATATTGTATATTTATTTCTTGTATTAAATCCCTAATATACAGTCATCGTGCCAATTATTTCTACTTTTGAAGATATTAATATGTATTGAGAAATAAGATCTATATACTCAGAGAGGCCATTATACAAAATATGTTATGTCAAAGTGACCTGAAGATTAAAACTGCATGTTTTATTTGTAATTTTACTTTTTCCAAATATGTTTTATAAACTTGTTCAAAAGACTTTTGAGTTTCTTTATTCAGAAAGAGAATCCAGGCATAGGTTGTGTGAAAACAAGTGGCTTTATGGAAAGTAATGGAGATTATCTTTTGAGATTAAAAGGGAAGAGTAACTTTTTTATAAGCATTTTAGTTGCTGCAGATTGTTATGTTAAATGATACAAACTTTTGTCTTGAATGGTAAAAATTCTGTGGCTGTAGGACAAATGTATTCAGACCATAGGGACAAGAAGTAGGAAAAGTAGGAGAGGGAATCGGACAGGGAGACTTTCTAGGCATATTGTTCTGTCCACAGCTGACCACAGCTGGCTGAGGCTGTTATTTGCAGGTTGTGATGTGAGCTAAGGCATTATCATGGGCACCTCTTTAAGGACCCAGTGTCTACCCAGGTAGGGACAAGGCTTTTACAGTGGAGAATCAGCAGAACTTGAGCTTTGAAGACTTGTATGTCTCCAGTATCCAAAACATTTAGCCAGCTTTCCGGGCACTATTTACTAAATCCATCCTTTTCCCTTGTTTACGGAGCTCTCTCTTTATTGTCTATGGATCCTCTTCTGGATTCTCTGCTTTATTCTGTTTGTTTGGTTCTGTAACAGTGCCATACTTGTATTTTTATGGCTTTGTAATATGGTATTTGTATTTGATAACCCAGTCTTCTTATTTTCCCAAATTGTGCTGGCTATACTTTAACAAATATTTTTAAATTAATTTTAATTTAAAACTCATTGCTGAGAAAATGGTCTTGTTAACAACGTTGTCTTGTTCCATATGTAATCCCTGTATTTCTTCATTTAGTTAAGCCTTTCTCAGATCTTTTAGTACAGTGTTAAAAATGTCTGCATGGAAGTGTTATTGTAAATTATTTATCAAATTAATTCTAATTTACTTTATGGTTTGATTTTTATTATGAATAGTACTTAATTTATTCTTACCCTTTTCTTTAAAAACATTAATGGAAAAAATTCTAGTCATCTAGCAAAGAACAAAAACGACATCAATGATCCCTGTATATCCTAGAAGACAAAACATTGAACTACTTCAGACAGTAAAAAACTGCAAACACTTTTTAAGTGCTTATTATACACCAGGCCACTGTTATAAGTGCTTTTCAATATGAGTTAACATGTGTTAACTCAGTAACCCTCATAGCAATGCACTGAGGAAATCACAGTTCTCCCCAGTTTGTACCTGAGGGAACTGAGAGGCTCCGTAACTTGCCAGATTACACAGCTGATGACTGTGGGGGTCTGAGCTCAATCCCTGCTGTTTGACTCCATAGCTTGTGCTCTTACCCACATGCTATGTATGGGTTTCTTAGTAACTGAACTTGTACAGGTGGAAGGAGACCCTCATCTTCAAAGCCCACATCTGGTAGCACAAGTCCCTATCTTGGAGGATAGACAAAGAGAAAGTAAAAGACCCCTGAAAAATGGAGAGGAAACATTTGCCTTCGAATTCACAATAGCTAGCACAGTGCCTAAGACAGAATACATTCTCCATAAATGTGGTTGGAGTAAAGCCATATTTGTCATGACAAATTAATAATAAGAATGAAGAAAAATGTGGTTCATGTCCCTGAAACTTTCCACATAAATACTGATATCTTTATATTATCAACTCCATCTCTTGTTTCTTTTAAAATTAATATTGCATGTTTACATTGTTATCCAGCATTTCATGGTACATCAAGATTAACCAATTTTAATGTTCAATACACCAATATTTAGACATGATCCATTCCTGTATTTATCACCAAGTTTAGGAAAAGAAATGGATGAGATTTATAGAGTTTAATCAATAGTTATTATCAACCCAAGATATTCATAACAGCTGTAGGAATTACATATCTACCTAAATTCTAATATTTTAAGTGGAATATCTGTACTTATTAGTCAGGGTTCTCCGGAAAAGCAGAAACAAGTAGTCTCTTATGTGCATATATGTGTATGTGTACATATGAGAAAGTATCCAGCCATGTAATATGAAAAACAGAGATATTTACTGAAGAAGATACAAGACACAAGAAACATGGTACATAGGACAAAGATACCTCAGTCCCTTACAAAGCAGGCTCTCTGGGACTTCACACAGTTCTCCCAATCGCCATCAGCTGCCCCGTTGTACTTTCCTGAATCTCACTGATGGTCTGAAATATCTTCCCTTTCAAAAGTAATTTTAATTTTGGTAAAAGTCAGAAGTCTCGGGGTGCCAAATCTGGGCTGTAGTCATCTGGGTGATTTGATGTTTCACCAAAAAACACTACATAAGATATGATGAATGAGCAGGTGCTTTGTCGTGATAAAACTGCCAGTCACCTGTTGCTCATCTCTGTGGCCTTCTGAATCATCTAAATAGTTTCTGTTGCAGGATGTTCAAGCTTAATGCAAAATTTGATGCAAATTTGTTGCTCTACTAGCTCACTCATATGGAATGCAATGGCCACACAGTCAGTACACACACTCACTCAACAGGCGTCCACTGCCCCCACTGACTAGCACAGCGAAGTTGTCATTGTTCACACATTCACATTTCCAGTCCACTCTCTTTGTCTGCCAGGTTACATCGATGTTGCGCAAACACGTTGTGATGTTGCATTCTTGTGATATTACAATGGCTGAACTTTTTCTGGACAGACCTCTGTACATATACAGAAAGAGATTTATTATATCGCACTACTGCACATGATTTTGGGGGCTGAAAAGTGTTAAGGTCCCAAGATCTACAAGGTGAGATGACAAGCTGAAGACTCAGGAGAACGAATTGTATAGTGCTAGTTCCGAAGCTGGCAGGTTTGAGACCTGGCAGGAGTCAATGTTTTCACTGGAGTTTCAAGGCAGGAAGAAACCCTAGTTCAGCCAGGAGCACTTCCCTTTTACTAGGAGGAAGGTCAGCCTTTTAGTTCTATCCAGGACTTGAATTACTGGGGAGCCCAACCACAGTAAGGAAAGAAATCTGCTTTATTAACATAAAATTTCTAAATTCTTTCTAATCTCTTATTAATCTCCAGTATACTTTATATATTGGCCTTACAGAGAGTTTTACAAAATGTTACAAAGAATGCTATTTGTACAACAGAATTTGCATCGCCTTCATTCACACATATTGAAAAGCGGTCCCTCCCTCTTCCCTATTATGTCTTTCCTTTGATGCCTTTACCATTTGAAAAAAAAAGCACTAGGCTTTGGCCAATTGGCTATATATATGTGTGTATGTGTATGTATATATATATATGTATGTGTACATACACATGTATATATATACATACTCATACACACATATATGTATATATACATATACATGTATACACACACACACGCACTGAGTGTGCCACCATACACAAATCCCTGCATCAATTTAAATGAACATAAACAAAAATGAGAAAAAATATCCCAGCAAATGCCTTTTAGGCCTTATGAAGAATTCTACACTAGGCTCCTTGCCTAAAGTCTTTGAGGATGACCCTGATTTATAGTTTTAGGTTATGGGAATATAAGCTAGTATTTATCTTGGTGACAGCTTTAAAATATACCTGCACTTTAAATGATAGAAACTTGGGTGTGTGTGTGTGTGTGTGTGTGTGTGTGTGTGTGAACAGAGAGTGATTTCATGGCCTGTTATTTTTTATCTTGGTAAATTCTAGTTACAGAATTCTTAACTCTTTCCTGTGGCTATAGATAATCATTTCCACTAATTGCCACTATCTGTCGATGGCACACGATAAATTGAGCCTCTGCAAATGCATGGTTGGTCATCTGATTGTGAGTTGGGACTTAAATAACATTTTTGACACTTGAGGGGATTCTAGGAAGATTTATTCTGGAGTCATTCTGATTATTCGGTCATCCATTCAGCAAATGTTCATTGGCCATCAATGTGAACGGCTGTGTGCAGGGGACCCAGGATGTAAAAATGAAGATAATTGGGGTTCTATTTGAAAGAATTTAGTCAGATTGTAGCTGTGTTCAGTCCAGTAAGGGAAGACATAATACTTTAAAGACTTCAGCCCCCATCAATTGTCTTGGACTGGAGTTTGTTTCTGCAACGTAGATGAGCATTGCAAATGAAGAACTATGTAGAAGACATAGCTACCTAGACACAGCTCTGAGCTTCCACCATGCCTTCTGAATGGAATGCATACTATATATTGCCACAGATTTATTTTGAGGTTTTAATAACATTTAAATATTACCTAGCCCACTGCATGTCCCACTGAAAACAATTCATATTTAAAAGCTATTGTTATCACTATTAATATAGAAAAAATGAGCATGTTACCTTTTGGTCCTGAGTACTTACACATTTTTAGTATAGAAAATTTTCTTGAATAACACAACATGTAGCCTCAGGTCTGATAATTCAAGCAGTACCCAGATGTAGACTTAATTGGCCTTTGGTCTTTAGGTCATGAATCATAAGGAAGGGAGAAAAGAAGGTCCCATGCTTGGTAGAGGACACCCAGGAGCACAGACAAGATGCACTGAGCAAGGAGGTTACAATAGGTACTAGGATAGAGAAAAAAGACCCTGAAAATTAAGTGTTAGCCAGGGAATTTGCTTTACAAGTGTGAGAGCAGGATTCTGGAAACATTTCCCAAAGTCCTAGAACATAGGCAGTAGAACAGAAGCTATTAAAGGCACTGGATTAGCCCAGGCAAACAAGAATGATGTGGTACAGTTGTTGCTTGCTACGTATCCTTTTCAGTCACCTATAGATATGAACTATGGCTTTGAGGGCTTATGGCAACTTGTCCAAGGTCATATAGCTTGTAGGTTGAAGAGCAATGTAGGTTTGGGTAACTTATCTTGCAGAGAACTGAGGTGTGCATTTTTCATAATAAATGCTATTTTAATTTATTCTATGTTAAAATGTGTCACCACCACATATGATGTATTCTTAAATTTTAATACCCATGAATGCATCATCTTCCCTTGAAAAAGTAGGTGGAAATAGGTATACATTAACATTTGCTAATTGTATCCCAGAGCCTAGCATATATGGATTCCCCAGTAAGTATGTGTTGAATGAGAGTTAAATGAATGAATAATATATTTTTACAACTAAGACGTGGGGGAACCATGCAGAAAAATACATATATCGACCCACTGAGTTTTCCGTATTCTCTTATTGGACTTTAGGTAAATGTGAAAAGCCGAACATTGCACACTGAACAAAACAAAGCAGAAAGATGTGATTATTCCAAAGCATTTCTACCTGCAAACTGGGAAACTCAAGGTTATGAGAGCAGTGAGTTCCTGATTGCTCACAGGCTCGGGGACTTTTGTGGGGTTGGCTTTTTAATGGATGACTGATTGCCTAGTGTTCTTCTTTCATACTTGGGCCAGGGTAGCTGAGTCAGGGGAACAAGGCCGTCCATACATGCTGTGAATAGACTTGATATTTGGGGATTGTCTGGTGTCCTCTGCTGATTTCTGAGAAGAGCTGTAAATTTTTGTAAGTTTAGGTTAGGTTGCTTTTATGTGTTGACATTGACAGTTTCCATTTTGTCTCTGACTTAAGTGACTCCATTTTAATTTGGTTCTATATAGGCTTTTAATGATAGTCTTGCCCATTCTCAATCAACTTGTTGTATAGTAGCTCTGTGCATACATCTTAGTGAGCAATGAAATGGACTTGACTTATTTTGTTAGTATAAATGCTCAGATGTGATATTCCTGAGCAAACACTCTCATTCACTGCACTCTTTTGGAGCTCAGATTATTGGACCTTAGTTATGTCTGTTTGGAGAATGCGGATCACTCTTCATGAACCTAATGAAACCTAATGAACAGACTCCAAAAATTAGTTTTCTTTAAGCTTAAAGCAAGAATCTCACAAAGAGAAATTATTATCATTCCTTTGAACTCCATATTTCTTAGGTTCATATTGTCCTCTTAAGCCCCTGAATTTTAAAATCTCTTTGCTAGCTCAACTCCTCCCCACTCAGTTCTCAGACTAGAATTCCTATTTTCTTTCCAAAGACCTACCTGACCTTCAGTAAATTTGATTCCTTTCTCTTACGTTTTGTGCATTTCTACACTGGGTTCATTTAAATCAGGATAAAGCTGAATCATTTGCATTTTACTAGGAAAACGGTTTTAGGACTTAAAAGAATAACTTCCATGTATGTGGAAAATGTGCTTCTGTGGAATACCTTATGTGTTAACAAGATGCAAACCAGTACTTATTCTTAACTTTCATTGAATCTTTGTGTTTCCCTTATGCTACCTTTGGGACTCTGTATTGGAATATTTCTAAGGGCAAGTTAAGTGCAGCACATTATTATGTATTTATTTACTGAGATTGTTTTAAGTCAATCCTATCAAAGCAACGACAGCCATGTAAGCATCTGCAAAGTAAGTGGCATAGCGTAGATATTACTACAAAAAAGTCACGCAGCTGCCTTTTCTGCTTTGCATTCTTAAAACACTGTTAATTCCAATTTCTCTATTATGTATTTTAGATTCACTGAATATGAAAACTCTTACTGAAGCACATTCAATTAGCTGTGATTTAGTCTATTGATGTAATGAGGCTTGGTAAAGAACAGAAAAGAGGAAGAAAATAATTACTGAAATACAGAATTTTGGCAAGATTGATAATGACTGACGTATACCAGAAAGTGAATGATGAAATTCTACTGGAATTTAATTCTCCCCTATTGTTAAGTGAAGAATGGCATCTAGCTCTAAATTAAAACACCAGCTACAGTGGATATTCACTGTGGATTATTCAGCAATGTTGGTGGTTTCACAGTCTGAGGATCTGAGGCTCTTCACTTTGAATCTGAATTAAAACAAAATGCAAGAATAATGTGCAGAGACAGTAAATCCAGGTGCCCTTCAAGTGGGGGACACTGTTAACTGATTAAATATGCTCTTGTGACGGTCCAGCTGTGAGCCAGAGGCATGAGGGATAGTTTAATTTACTTTAAGAAGATAAACTGTAGAATGAATTTGATCATGAGGATGCAGAAAGCTGTAATAGATCTTAAAGTAAGAGGAACAAGAAATAATTTCTCATTTTTTAATGTGTGTAATTATTTAAGCACCTGAGTTATCTAATTCATAATTCTCCTTTAATTTTTTCCCTGTGGAACCTAAGTTATTAACTACTATAGTATTCAAGAAAGTATAGTTTGGAGTACAAAATATTATAAGAATTAAGTAATACTTAAAGGAGAAAGAAAAAATTAATGATTTTTTAAGGCAAATACGAGGCAAGAATGAATCAAAGGCACACATTTGTTTTACTGACATTTCAGTGGATTAATGTTTAGGCCATTTTTATTTGTCTACCTTAATTAATAACAGCCCAGCTGGGGCTTAAGTGGTTTTAGAATAATGATAGTGATTCAGTACTCACCCTTTAAGGTAGTAAACTCTTTCAGAAACATTCTTTACTATTTTAAATATGTAATATCAAATATATCCCTGCTTTAAGAAAATGCAAGTAACATATCAATGAATGGCCATATATAGGCTGAGTTAATAGAACATATATTGTAGAAAGGCAAAGCATATTTTTAATGTGTTGAACATATTATATTATAAAAATACCTGGTACTTTAACATGACATTTTTCTAACATAGTATGTTAGAAAATGTGTAGCCAAGAGGCGTTTTGTAAATACTGGGCAGTAGGTTTGGTGCCTACTGACATTTAGCCACAGTCTGTCTGCGTCTCTCTTTCTCTCTCTGTGACTCTGTCTGTCTCTTGGTCTCTGTCTCTCTCTCCCTCTTTGCATTTATATAAAATACATTCATAAATATTTGTGTGTAGAGTTAAGAAATTAAAGGATGACAGAAGAAAAATTATTTGCCATCAAGTAAACCATCTCCCCTATTTTAGATCTTAACCTGTTTTTTTTTCTGCTTTCTAACTCCCTAAAATTTATATCAAGAGCTGACATGAATCTCCTTATCAGATAACCTCATCATTACATATTGTTAATTGCCTTTTAAGATTTTGTATAGGAATCGGGCTATCATGGTAAACCGCCCCACACGGTGTTTCTTGCACCATGATTGGGCCCCATTTCCATTGTTAAGTTTTCTTTGGGGATATACTGCTAGAGAAGCTAGGTAATATCAATGATTCTTACAGGTAACTTTTCCTGATTAGAAATGAAAACTACGGCAGTTTCCATGAAAATAGTTTTAGGTCTGGCACGGTGTGGCTTGTCGTCCATTCGATTTTGTGCATTATCTATTCCATGGCTTTAGTGTACTTCTTTCTACATTTTAGTTATAAAGCCAACAGGGCAATCATGGACAGCAGTCTGTGGTTCTATATACGGCTCTTCATTTTGTTCCTGAAATAGTAAAGATGGCAATTTTCTTAGTCTTATTTTACTTTTAATAAACTTAGGGATAATATTGAGTATTATTATCCTTGTTCATAATATAATAAATAATAATATATTGTTATATTAATATATGTATTTTATTATTATATAAGTTTATAGCATATAAACTATGAATTCAATAAGGAAAAAATATCACTCTTTGTCCAAGAAGGTAGTGGAGGGGAGGTTCAAGAAAAACACTCTCCATTCGCGTTACCACCACGCATCTGGTTCCTTTGCTGTCAGTGTTTGTCATTAAACCAGGAGTTGTAAGCTTTTTAGTTTGCAGAAATGGACTTGTTAGTGGGCAGTCTCTTCTCTTTAGATGTTCAGATATAGAAGAAATCAGCCCTCCTTTATTTTTCATTATCTCCTGCCCAGAGAGGTTACAGATATGCAAGTCCAAATGTTTCAGAACTAAGCATTCAACAATTGCAACCCTCTATTAAAGCCTGATATGACTTCCCTCTTTGCAGATATGACTTCTGTAATTGAGACAAAATGACACATGCCTGTACTAATTTCTGTATTAATTTTGTATTGCTTCTGTCCATTGTTGGTTTTATTAAAGGCCCTTCCCCTTGGCAGCTTGCACTTTAGTTTCTGAGGGAAACCAATGCTCATTTTTACTCACAGGGTGTGCTCGGCAGCTGTCCGACCAGATGCTCCACGGCTGGATACTTTGTCTGATTTGAATCTAGGGACATGGTCAGGCTGCTTTCGAAATATTTAATTCATCCAGATGCCACAATCTTCAACTTGCTGTCAGTTGTGATGAATTTGCTTCATACTTAATATTTGCAGATATGACAATGTACAAATAGTTCTTCAGATCCATACATCAAAAAATTATATGCTTTTTTCTGTTTTCTCTTTTATTTTCTTCTTTCATATTATAATAAATAATTTTATCCTCCTAATTAATTTGTTAAAAATTTTTTAATTTATTAAAATGAGATCTACATTACTATGTAAACTATATGTGAACTAAGAATGCCTGTTATACATTTTAGATGAACACAAATTCCACAGTATTTCAAAAGTTTTATGGTTATGTGTTCTCCTATTCATTGCATTCCAGACTCTATTTAATTGCCCGTGATTCAAAGTTATTTGGGAATTAATTTTGTTTATGGTTTTATTATTAAATTCTAACTGATTAGATTAAGGTAAATAATATGTCCAATAAAATTATAGTTTTTAGAATTTTTTCAAAGAGTTTCTTTGCAGCAAATTCATGTCAAAAGATTATTCGTGGGTGTATGTGAGAAATGTAATTATTTAGCTTAAGTCTATTATTTGTTTTAACTCCTGTATATCCTTATATTTTTTGGCTTTCACAGTTTCAGCCGTTCTGAAAGAAGATCCCCCACGTAATTTTATTTGTAGAGTTCTATCCCGTTTTCCTAATATATGTTTACTGTGCCATTTGATTGTTTGGTGCATTCAGATTTATGGCGTACCCTTTATTTCCGTGATACTGTCATCTTCCTGTACTGTACATCTTTCATCTTTATTGCTTTTAATTTCAGATATTTTATGAATTTTTCTCTTTTTATATTTTTTAGTCAGGTGTCTATTTGCTTATAATTTTATAAATTATTATTTTGTTTCTAGAGGATTACTCCTAAAAAAATCCCATATTGCTTCATTCCCTTTGATTCAATTAAAGCATTTCTAACTTTAAAAAAACATAACTAACATTAATAGGATAATTTATATGTTTTCTTTTAGTAAAAATATATATGGTTTATTTTTTTCTTCTACTTTATTTGATGTTCATTATTTATCTTGTTTTTTGTTTTTTTTCCCATGTACTGATTTGATGTTTTCATCCAAACTTATTACCTGCATACTTTTTTATTCTCTTAAACATTTTTCAGATCTTCAGATAGAAAGTATATTGTGGGTTTAGTAATGACAACAATACTATTTTACATATGCCCGCTTCAAAGTTATTACATATTCTTTCATTTACCATATTTATTTGACCTGCACAAAACAAATACTATTAGAGGACTGGATTATATAAAATTTCTGTCCAGGGCCAAGGTGATATCTATGAATGCCTTGAGAGGTGGATATTTTTCACGCATGAGCTCTATCTTCTGAGGCAATATGCATGTTTATTTTATTGTTGGGCAATTCCAATTATTACAATATTTATTCTTATATAAAAGTCTAGAGCTCTATGGAAATAATTGTCAAGGACCGTTCTGGAAATATTGCTCCTTAATCCAACCTCATATCCGAAGTGTACTTTCTGAAGATGAAGGCATTTAATTTTTAAACATCTTGACTTAGACATGTTACCACCATTGCGATCTCAAATTGAATTCTTACTTAAAACAATTATAAACACAAGGGGATGAATTGCTATACACTTTTCCCAATAGTATATTCTTTATTCCTGCTTATTTTTCCATTTTTCCTAGTATTTTAAAATCAGTGTTCACATCAAGCTTCATAACCATGGGGAAAAAATCTCAATACTTGATTGAGCCACAGTTTTCATAAGACCAAATACAAACAAGAAAAATAATGAATAATCTTAAAAATCTCCTGGGATGGCTGTAACATTAATGCTAGATATTAATCAAGCATTTGAGAAAGAACTTTTTAAAAGAACTAATCTAATTTAAAAAGTAATAATAAATATTTTTATATTTATTTTAAAATTAAAAATGAGTTCAAGTATGTAATTTATGGCACAGCCCTAGTAAGCATGCATATCAAAGTTATTAATGACAGAGGTGAAGGTATTTTGTATATTCTTGGACCCTGAAATATCTTGAAACACATCTATGGTATATATAATCAGCTGTGAACATTAAAATAGCTGTGAAATACAACAGAATTACAAGAGATTTGGAAGAATGTATTTCTTTAACAATGCAAGCCTATTTTTCTTTGTCTATGAGCAACTCAATTTTTTGGTTCTGAAATAAATTAACTAAAGCTTATTGAGTCTGATCAGCCCTTATTTTCAAGGGAATTGTAGTTGAATTTCATTTTTAATTAGAATTGAATATTGTGGATTTCTTAGCTCTGGTAAGCAAGATCCAGCAATAAAGTGTGTACTTAATTTGTATTAAGTTTCTAAAATTTAGTTCAGAGAGTGAGCAATATGTCTGGTTAATATTTAAACATCTCACAATGTTCTGATGTAGAAATTTCCATTTACAAAAGCTGCCATTCTATAACAAATCACTTTCAAATGAACCTGCTATCACAACATGAGAAAAACTTATTCAATTAAACAAGAAGACAAAGTAATTATTTACTCCCTTTTGATGTGCATAATAGCTTATGAAAGTTTTAGGAATGCCTAGGACAGGTAGATATGTTTGCTTAAAATCACTTTTTCTTAAACATCCTTTCTATAATAAAGTATGGGTGTAGTTATATGGGATAGACTTTTCTAGACAGGAAACCATTCTCTTATGAGAGAAAAGAGACTTATTTTCCATTGTGATGAACCCATGTTAAAGGAAACCATGAAACATCAGATCGGTTGTGCTGATGTTTTCTCCCTTTCAGTGTTTCCTACTTGTTTCTATTGTGTTTGCTCATTGGTACACTATTGCTGTTCATTGCGTCAAAGCTAGTTGATACTGTACATCCAATCCATCTCTTCTCTTCATTTCTGCTCATTCAACCATTAAACTGCATGTGTTCTCTGCCCAGCATCTTGTCTTAATACAGTGGTAGAAAGGAGAGAAAGGAATGAGGGATGTTTGCAGTATATGGCTCAGCCTCCTGGGATACAGTTCACTGAACAAATACTTTGAACTATATTCCTAGACATCTGTAATGAAAAATGTAGAGTTGATTTAACAGTTAATATAGTGTTCAAAAGGTAACTCAGAGTCAGAATGGACCTTTGCTACCTTATCTATTTAAAAAGTATCTAAAAAATACTGAATAAAAATGTACATGTAGATATTCTTTTCTTCAACAAAAGGGAATACTGACTCTCAAGAAAATCAAAAGCCTTTCTGGACCAAGGAAGTGGAAACTCTGACTGTGACATCTGACATGTTTGTACTGTAAAAAGACTGTGTCAAATTCTACCAGGCAGAAATTCAAAGATGACCTGTAAACCACATGGGAACAAGATACATGAACGGTGACTCTTGTTTGGCAACTATAAATCTTTCTAATTAGTGCATTAGAAAGGATAATGTGGAAGTCATTTTTATTCTGATTGAATTCTCTGCCAGATGTTTGCATTAGTTCCCTAGCAAACGAGTCTAAAAATGATTTATGTCCATGTTGGTATGTGTAACCCTTAAACATGCTTGGGATTGGGAGCATCCCTTAGTTACTCACGTCTGGTTACTTACCCTATGCCTGGCTAAAGCCTCAGACTTTGTATCACTGAACAAATTAATTTCAGGAGGGGTTGAGAAATTATGTCAGTGAAGTAGATTGACTTATTTAATGAAAAAAATATGTAATAAGATGACAAAAATATTGTTTCCTGGATTGAGAGACATGATAATCATTCTAATTTTAGAAGATATGAAGCTAATATTTACATAATGGAATTATAAAAAAATTCAAAACCCTAATACAGTTTGAGAAAAAAATTATGACTTGGTGGATTTTAGGATTTTTTTTTTTAATTTGTGATTCCTCCAATCTAACAAAAGCAAATGGAGCCTGGTAATATGTGAATGGCAATGGAAGAGTACCTTAGGTTATATGAATATGTACTCTGGGAATTCCATGAAATTTCATCATTTTTATTTTAATAAACATTTTTCCAGGATAATTAGGTTGTTTTGTTTTTATTTCTTGATACCACTCTCTACCCCAGATAAATTTTTAAAAATGTACATTCCCTCAATTATTACATTTTTCACCACAGAAAGCAAGACAAAACACCTCACACATTATGTAGCATTTTCTCTCCTCAAAACCCTTCAGACATATTACCTCCTTTGAATCTGCAAGGCTCTTTGTGTGACTAGCAGGGCAAATGTCATCTCTTTTTATGGATGACAAAATCGAACTGTATAGTTTTCAGTGGCATGCCCAGCATCCCTTGGCTAATGGCTGATCCCATTCAAGACCTCTTACTCTTAGTCCATGTTGGTTGCAAGCCAAGCTACATAAAAATAATTAGATCAATTTGGATGTATTTCTAACAGCTTTAAACATCATATAACATTTGCAAGCTTTGAAGTTTTTCTAAGGTGAAATTTTAAAGGTTATTTGACATATACTTTCTTATGTTAATATCCATTTAATTTTCTCTCACATATTCCTTTCATATGCCCCACCTTGGAGAAGAGTTCTAAATTAAAATTTCAGTTAAAAAACAAAAGTCCCAAAACTTTACTTGATTTTTAATGTTTATATGATGATTCATAATGATATAAAAATTAGAAAACATTGAACCTCAAACATACATCTAGTCATCAAGGATTTTTTTCTGTTTATGTGCAAGAAAATTGGGAGTTTTCTTCAGTATTTCTGATACAGAAGCAATTCTGTAGGCAATAGAAATAGAAATATTAAATAATAATTATTATCAACACATATAAAACTCAGAAATGGCAATAAACTTAAACAATAACTAATTTTGGAGATACCTTTAGAGATATTTTGTTCAATTTTTTATTATCCATGGGTTTCTCCCCATTATAACTTTATTTAAATATGCTTTTAGTTAAAAATACTGGTAACATGTATTTAAAGTTTTTAAATAGTGAATTTTCTAAGACTAAATGATGCGAAGAACTCTATGCTTTTCCATTGATCTTGTTTATTCAACTAGAAAATGACATAATCCCAGAGGTGCATGCATGTGGTTATGTGAAGCTACATTCCTTCCCTCCGCTGCCTGTCTCTTCCTTTCTCATATCCTCATATATAAGCACAGAAATAATAAGCTTTAAATCAAAAGTTTATGTCTTTTTGACTTAATTTCTAAATATTGATGGTCCTCATATTGTTTTCTGTTCTTTATGAACACTATTTGTTTGGTTTTAAAGCAACATAATATCTACAAATGGGAAGAGAAATGCAAGCACTTGGTAATATTATCTATATATTTACTAATAAAAATCATATACCCCCCTCGATATTGCCTGTAAGTAATTAAATCATGTTAGAGAAGTTGTTAAAGACAAATACCTGTTGACGTTTTCCATGCATGAGCTACCTTGGCAGAGGTAACAAAATCAGACCACTCTGCTTTTTATCCCAGTTTCCCTGAAAATAAAAGAATTTAGGTTACTCCTTTCTGGTCCCCACTCTATCATTGTGTTCCCTCAATCTATAGCCTAGGGCAATGGATCCATATTATATAGATGGAGCCACCATGGGTAGGAGAGATAGGAGCAGAGAAATAAAGTTTTCCCCATGTTTTGAAGCTATAGTGGGAAAAATAGTATCATGTTTTTAAAGATTTATTTTTATTACTGTTGTTCAAGTACAGTTGTCTCCATTTCACCCCCACTAATCCCCCTGACCCACCCCTCCCCAAGATTAGGCTTCTTCCAAGCATAAAACATTACAACGGTTGTCAAATCATATGAACTTACCAAAAGAAATCTGAAAACTCACATTAATTTTATATTATTTAGAAACAGTATGATTTAATGGGAAAAGAACAAAAAATAAATTATGAGGACATATTTCTCTAGTCTAAAATCTGCTATTACTTAACTATGTGGTCTCTATCTAGTTATCCTTATGTCAAAATTGCTTCATTTGTGAAAGCAGATTAATTCCACAGGCCACAATGAGAAATTAGTCTAAAGTGGAATAAAATAAACACCTGTATTGAGTATACCTTATAAAATAAGAGATTTTCTTTCCTTCCCTCAATTCTCCCTCCCTTCCTACCTCCCTCAGCCCTTCCCTCCCTCTCTCCTTTATGAATTGTAATAATAAAAGTCAAGGGTACTTTTTAGAATAATGGCAATAGGCTTAACTTTTTGAATAAGTTTGTTCTTTACAAAAGCAGGAGGTCATTACTTCTTAATAACCTCACTAGAATTATTTAAATAACTTTGGATACATCAAGTAAAACAATTTGAAATCCAAGTAAAGATGCTCAGTGAAATCAGGAAGAATGCTGTGATTATGCCTTGTACATACTCAGTCTGATTACAGTGAATATTCCTCACAAAAGTAGTCTCTTTGTCACTAACAAAGAAAGATGAGTTTACTTATGAAACATAACAAACCAAACTGGAATCTACAGACCTCTTTGATGGCATCCTAACAAAGCAATGTGTAATAAAAGGGCCAACAACAAAACTATTAATAGGGAAAACAAGTCCAAAAGGAAAGAATCACATGAAATTTGAGCTCCCAGGCCAACATATCTGCTTAAGAAATGATCACATATTATGTCTGATATTTTCATTTTCACATACAACATAGCTGTTTAAATAAATGAGAATGTGCTATGAAATGTTAAATTCATATTTTTAAAGTTTGTTTTTATTTTTCTCTTACTATAGCCATGAATCATTAATCTAAAACGTACACAATCTGATGTTCTAAAACATATTTCCCCCATCACAGTACTTAGTAAAAATCCATGTCTTTTGGGCAATCTAAATAAAGAGGCATACAATTCACACAGTATTGATTTCACTGTCTTCTCGGGAGGCAGATCACAGCAAAAAAATCTGATTTTTTAAATAAATTCACCCTGTCACCGGTTTCTTTTTCTTTGTAAATGACGGCTGTATAATTGAAAGAAAAGGTGTGTTTTAGTGGAAAGATTGCCAGACTTGAATTCCGAAAGGTCTAGTTCGATCCCTGGCATTATCACTTACTAACTTTGGCCCTGGATCAAACTCTTAACCTTCCTGAATCACGACTTCAGCAACTATATGATGGGAATTGAAATGACGTATCAAATGTTCTGAATAAAAATCAACAAATGACTTCTGAGACAGTATCTCTCTCATAGTAGATGTACAATTAATACTTGATGATCTGACTTAAAGATGACTCAGAAGATCGACATTCTAATCCAAATTATTTTTCTGACTCTTCGCACAAAGTTTGGCAGATGTATACTTTATGTGGAAGTATTAGTTTCCTAGGGTTGCTGTAACAAAATACCATACCCTGGATGGCTTAAACAGCAATGTATTTTCTCACAGTTCTGGAGCCTGAAAATTTAAGATCAAGGTGTCCCCAGGTTTGATTCCTCCTGAGGCCTTTATTTTTTGCTTGCTGACTGCTCCCTTCTTGCTGTGTCCTCACATGCTGCTTTTTCTGTGCACAGATATCTCTAATGTATCTCCCTCTTCCTATAAGGACACCACTGGTACTGAATTAAAGCCCACCCATACGGCCTCATTCAACCTTAGTTACATTTTTAAAGGCCCTATTCACATTCTGATGTGTGCTGGGCATTAGGACTTAAACTTATATACCTCAGGGGGACAAAATTCAGCCCATAACAATAGACCTTAATTTTATCTGTAAAACTAAGGTCTTCTTATATTATATTTGCTTGCTCTCTCTCTTTTCACATGAAGATTCAAGAAGCATTTCTAGCTGTGAGGACCAGAGAAATGATTCTGGTGTTGGACTAAAGTTTTGGAAAAGCTAAATAACAGAGGAAAACACGTTTTCTTCTTTGATTCTTGATTGCAGATGGTAGATCAGGGATCCCATGCACTGTTAACCAGTGGAAATAAATTAAAAAAAAAAAAAAGCAAGCAGGCAGGGCTGACATTCAATGGGTTCAAATGAGTGAGCTGAAAACTTTAGGAGCATTGGTGAATGGATTCAAACCTCGCTGTGGAATTTAACTGATATTTCCTTGCTGGATTCTGTGAAGAAGTGGATTGTCTGAATGACAATAATAGCACCCTCTTTCTGGAATAGAAAAGATGTTTTCCTTGGAAAGTAAATATATAAATCAATGAGACAATTTAAGTTGCAGGAAGTGGAGCAGAGCCCTTTCTCTTTTACTCTCCCTGGCTATGATTTTATTTTTAATCTCCCCTGAATATCTGAATACCCTGCAGCCACACCATGCTGTCTTCCCAATGCACTGGGAATGTAAACCTCTGTTGGCCCATTTTCAGGTACCAGTGTACTACCGCTGAGTAATTTCCAGGGAGCTTTGCATTTTGTAAAATCTGTTTGATTGCTTATCCTGTCCATGGATTCCAGTACCATTTATTTCAGAAGTGATTTGGCAAATGATAGGACCTAGCTTTATATACTAAACAGGAGAGATGTATTAATATGGTTCACAGTAAGAAATATGAGATTAGCCACCTTGAAGTTGGCAAAGATATTTTATCTCCAAGACTCTATCAACAAAATGAATTCATGTGTTCAAATCCCAGTGGGCTAGTCTCCACCACACTTTACTCTTATATAAAACATAAAACAAAATAAAAGAAAATCAAAATAAATGTTTTGATTATATATACTAGAGGAGTATAAGGAGGCAACATAACACATTTAGTGGTATGTTATTTTTTTCATTTCAGAGACAAGATGGCTTAAGACTTACATTCACATTCCAACAAATATACATATATGATGCCTCACAAAAATGTATAGCATAAGTTTTTCAGTCAGTGGATATGAACTACAGAGCAAAGTAATGTTCTTATAATACACTTGTACTCATATACTCATTCATTCGTTCATTCATTCGCTCAGTGATGGAATAAGTTTTGGGTGCTGGCACTCTCTGAGGCATTGGGGATATAAAATGAAGCTAAAAAGTTTCTGTCTTCAAGTAGGTCACAATCTAGTGCTACCAAAGTTACCCACCAAATCCTTTTTAATTCCTGGGGGTAAAAAATAAATTCTCACTTTGGGGACTGGTGCCGCCATAAATGCTTCACATGATGACTTGTCTGTTGGTACAGCCAAGAAATAAGTTGAGGGGATCTGACTGACTGAGTAGAAACAGCAAAGTGTCGGAGGATGAGTTAGGACCATTTCTGTGACTGGTCTAGCAGCTATCTGAGCTACCTTGGGCACATTGAGATTTTATCACTCATGAAAACTTGGGCAAGGATTATGTTGCCTCTCAGCATTTAGTGGTTCTCTGAGGTAAATAAAAGGGTGGGAGGCCTTGGGTAGGAGGCTGGTTTAATGATTCCTATTTTCATGGAAACAATGTGATTTTTTTTCTTTTGAGGAAGAGGAATCTGGCTTCATGGTATAAGTAATCATCATGATGGATGTTTTGAATGAACTTGCTCAGTAGCTATACACAATATTTACCTTTTCTCATGGAAATAAAATACTGGTTGAAGTACTTATTCAAGTAGAAATATTCTCAATATAAGCAAAATGTTGATGGCTGCATTAAAATACTATTCATTTAACCCTACGTGATTTATTGCAATTGTCATAGATATGTAACAGGTTTTAGGGTATAAGCAGTGCAAAAGAGTTATGAAAGATGAAATTAGCATTTCAATATACTCAATAAGAAAGGAATAATTTAAACACTCAGAAGAGTTTTAATGTATAGAATCTAAGTATTTAAATCATCCTCATTTTGTTCCTAACAAAAGTATAATGCAAAATTAAAATATTTATACTTGTAAGAAACCATATCATAAAACTATGTGAAAGATTTTTCTTAATCATAGAAATTGTGTTATTTTTGAAAAGTATATTCCTGAACAATAGTTTAAAAGCAATTCTCACTCATGGACATGGGCAACATGTGGCAATTGCTGGTGGTTGGGGGACATAAGGGGGCTAAAAGGTAATGGAAAAATATAATAAAGAATAAATCTCAAAAAAGCAAATTTCATATCTTAAAACTTATTTAAAATACAATAAATGTGTTCATAAACTTTAGATAAATTTTTTTTCAATTCACCCTCTTTTATTTTTAAAGATTTTATTTATTTATTTTTAGAAGGAGGGGAAGGGAGGGAGAAAGAGAGGGAGAGAAACATCAGTGTGTGGTTATTTCTCACATGCCCCCACTGGGGACCTGGCCCACAACCCAGGCACATCCCCTGACTGGGTATCGAACTGGCAACCCTTTGGTTCGCAGCCCGCACTCAATCCACTGAGCTATACCAGCCAGGGCTATAAACATTTTTAAATCATATGATTAGATTGCAATTTTTTCCCTTTAAAACAGAAAGGTTCTCTAAGTATAATGCTGTTTGATTATTGCATATTATAGATGGTAAAACCAAGGCCTGGAAAGATCATATGAGTTGTCACATAGCTGTTTCTGTGTCGGGGAGGTCAGCAAACCCAGGACCATCTCCAGTGTAGTGCTTTTTCACTTGTGTAAGGAAAGGGAGGAAATCCTCCGCCCATCCAAGTGAAAAGAGCACAGCTGGACATGGAGTCTATGCATGGCATTCCCTCTCTTGTCCACTCTGATCTCTGTTTTCTTGAATTCCTTTTTCATCTGCTAGTTGGCAGATGTCAGGGAATTGATTCTGAACAGAGAACCCCCTTGCTCGTATGGTGCTTTGTGTGAATTGGGAAATAGAGCCCCTCCAAGGGAGTACAGCTTTGCATGTCAGTGGGCCACACCAGCCAGTGACCACAGCCTCCCTCTCCATGACCTTACCAATCTTGGGCCCAGCACCACCTGCCTGACACATTTTTGGGTCTCCATTCTAATTTATGACTTGCCCTACTGATGTCAAATGTTGACTTAGTTTATGAGTTGGTAAGCATGACCAAGAACCCCAGACCTCTCATATATATAGTATATTTGAGCTAGAAAAGCAGAAGATAGTTGAAATTTGATGTCAGGAAATTCTGGCCTTCCATCTGCCCTCTTTGTTATGAATTAGACACGCCCACCATATCATTGTCATCCTGAGTCAAGTTGTGAGAGGTGACCAGCAGAGCCAACAACTGTCACCTGTGCACCCATGGACAGTCTGCCACCAGACAGAGCGGACAGCCCCACTGACCGCTAGCATCATCCTTTTTTCATTGGCTTGACTTTGAATGCTTTTTTAAATATAGAGCCACACCTGGATACTGGATCATTTGAACATTTTAGGCAAGCCCCACCTCACCATGTTCAAAATACAATGCGAACAACGCGGAGGGACAGTTCTTATTTGATTTAATATAAACAGTTTCTTCCTTTGCCAACTTCATTAGAAATCCAGCAGTAAACAATTTCTGAAATAGAGTCATTGAATTACGCTACTAATTTAAGAGATCTATAATGGCCAGTAGGGATGGCACCAGGAACCGGATCTGACAACATTGAAGAGGTGTCGACCTCAAGTACAACCACCGCAGGCAGTGAGTGGAAAGAGGAAATAAAATCACATATTAGGCTGTCTCTTCAGGGCGGCAGGAAGGTGATCAACTCTGCCTAAAGGTGGTATACTACTAAACTACATTGCTTCATTATAGGCCAGCAGATTAGAAAAAATCATGATATATACTGATAATAAAAGGGATCAAAATATAGTACCAGATAACATCAGAAGAGGCAAAACATGCAACTCCAGCGTTTTATTTTGAACTAAATTAAGTCTAAACCACTAGGTTCCATAAACATTAGTCAAAATAGTTAGCATACTGACTTTTTTAGAAGAGATTTTGAAGGTAATTTAACTATCTCAGTAAAACAGGGTCAGCAATTTTTTTTAAATTAAAGAGTTTGGACCACCACGTCCCTGTCTTGTGTCTATGGCAGACATTTCTCAAAGAACCATTCTCTGCTTTTGCCTGACCCTGAACCTGGCCTCACATCCTTCTCCTGGCAGCCACTCACTGCCTTTTAACTGGGCTTCGTACTCAGTGAGGACTGTTGGTCATTCACCTGGTCAACTAACCTCGCTGAGAGCAGGGACCACGCTGCACTTAACCTTATGTCCTAAAGCCAGCATATCGCCTGCACAAAGTAACTCTCAATAGAGAGCTGGAAATAGAAAAGCAGTTCAAAAATCATAAAAAATAGTTTTTGACAAGCAGATAACTCTCAAAACAAAATATTCAAGTGGCTGAAATCACAAGAGAAAATAAATTTAAATTGTAATTTAAAAGTTCTTGGACAAATGACTTTAGCTCGATTGGCAGATATTTTTTTTTAAAACTAGTATTCAATGTTGGTAATCTGAGGGGGAACAAGTACTTACATATATGGCTGGTGAATATAAATTTCTGGAGGAAATTTAGTTTATCAAAAATCATAAAAATGGAAATAGTTTGACTAGACATTTTACCTTTGAAAATTTATCTCATGAAAATAGACATTTGTGCAATGATTTAGCTATAAGGAAGGTTGCTGCAGTACAATATTAAAAAATAAAATAATTGGTGTTACCAATAGTCAGGGATTGGTTAAATAACATTTGATGGACTCTCTTTATAATATTATATATATATATATATATATGTATATATATATATATATCTGCTATAAAGCTGCTAAAGTAACATAAAAGTGTGCATATCAACAGGGACAAATGGTTAGTGTGTAATGTTAAATGTAAAAAAAGATTGCAAAGTAGTATTTATGATATGTGCTTTTACTTTGTAAGTGATTGTGTATGAGCATAAGCCTGAAGAAGAGGGTCTAGAAACACTAACATGCTAACATTTTCCCCTGTATCTTTTCCCTCTCCAATTATCATGAATTACTTTAGAAATTTATAAAAGTGGATTTTCTTATCTTTTCTTAGTATACTCTCCTATAGAGCAGAACATTAAAAATCAATCTATTGACCATCATTTCAAGAATAGTAAATTCGGCATGTAGGCATTAGAGCCGCCTTTAAGGACGTTAGTATGAGCACTGGAGAGCCGTTCCTCAATCCCGTCCTGCGTTCCCATATTCTTTGCTTTCTTCCCTCGCTCTTCCTCTCCCGAAATTCTTCCCCTGATGGGAAAAAAATGACAGAAGTCTAATGAGAGTGATTTGTTATAGAAGGCGCATAAAAGACAATTACATTTCACTTGGGTTCCCAGTGTTCATTTTATTTTTTTTTTCTTATTACAAAAATAATACAGCCCTGGCAAGGTGACGCAGCTGGATTGACCATCTTCCTGTACACCAAAAGGTTTCAGGTTCAATCTCCAGTCAGGGCGCAGACCTAGGTTGTGGGTTTGATCCCTGGTTGGGAATATGTGGGAGGCAACCAATCCATGTTTCCCTCATATTGATGCCTCTCTCTCTCACTCTCTCTAAAATCAATAAATACATCCTTGGGTGAGGATTTAAAATTAAAAGTGATACACACTTATTTATTACACCAAAAATTGCAAAGTGCAAAACATTTTAAGGAAGTTGGGGAAAAAGCCATAATGTGACATATTTACATTACATATTAGTTTTTATTTTTCTATAATTCTATACATTGTTTCCTTTATATAGTTACAATCAGGTTGTAAATACAAGTGCATCCTAAATTTCACTAAGATGAATAAGATCTTTACTCTCCAAAATCAATTTATCAGTTTAAAACAAAGAGAACATGGGATGTGTTCAAGTTCATCTCTCCCATCATAGATATTTATTGTATATTAACTAAGAAACAGAGAGGAATCTTTACATTAAATATGTCTGAAATAAAGTAATCGAGATATTCTCAAAATGTTTAAAGACAGAGACAGAGTAGGGACTGACCCTTCAGAAGGAGGCGTCTCCTCTTGTGTGGATACCCCTCAGTTGCTGTATCTGGGATGTCTAGGCGGGACATCCTGAGCAGAGACCAGAATGACTAGGTGGCGGCCTTCAGGAGGCTCAGGGCAGTGACTATTGGCCAAACAGTGTGAAAGTATTTTAATATTTTAACAGCTGATATGACAGACTAAGGTCTGGAAGAAATATACTGGAATATTCCAGCAGCTTCTGTTCCTGGGAAGGCCATGAGGCAATGGTCACAGCAGCTCCCCTTTTACCACAGAACCTTGTCTGTGGTTGATATCTGCTAATCTCATGAAATCGGAAACTCCAGGTCCACTCAGCTGAGTAAAAAGGAGAGAGGGAGAAATTCCGTGTTCAGACAAGTAAAATCATATATAGTCATTACAGGAACACTGCTTAAGTATTGTTAAGGTAGAGAATAAGGGGAAGAGGCCAGTAGAATAACTCTCTGGCTGGGTTCCATAATTGGGAAATCTGAAGTGTCTGTTCATTTTAAAAGGAAAATAAAACCCAGGAAAGGGAGTCAGTCATATTCATGAAACGGCAGTATATGAACTGCTAATGTGCATGGTAACATTTTTAATAGTTTATTCTTCCCTTTTAGCTTTCCTTATTGGAAAAGGCTGGATTTGGAGGTGTGCTTCTATATACGGATCCTTGTGATTTACCAAAGACTGCAAATCTTAGCTACGACACATTCATGGTGTCATTGAATCCAGGAGGAGACCCTTCTACACCTGGTTACCCAAGTGTGGGTAAGTTCATTAATAGTATTCATTATCCTTGTAAGCGTCTCAAGGTTGCAATTTATAAATACATGCTACCAAACTAAACTCAAGTATAAAAACAATCTTACCAATCTGTGTTTTAAAAAGTAAATTTTTTTGTCTTCTCAAATTACAGGTTACTCATTTGTTGGAATAACTATTTTGAAAAGTCTATAATAAATTTTCTGTTTTAAATAAATTACAGTACCCTGAACAAAAAATACCTATTTTATGTATTAGTGATAGATGACGGGCACGCCATGTAGCTCAAAAACATGTGCAGAGACCTAGACACCTGAAACATCTGCCGCTCTGGGGTAGCTGTGGTAACTTCCAGTCCAGGGTCTGGCGGTACATACAGTCCAGGTAGATGAGTAACGTTGTGAGAAATGATGCTGGAAAGGAGTGGAGTTCATATGATCAAGCTGTGTGGCTCCCGATGAGAGGGGATCTCTTTGGTTTGGCCATCTCTGACAACACAAACTTCTTCCTCTGTCCCTGCATTCATAACAGTGGGGGTCATGTGGCCTACTGAAGACAGTTGTGATTTTGGCAAGTGCTCCCTGCGCCATTGAATTTCTGTCCAATGTGTCTTTGACAAATACTGCATTTATACAGACTTGGCTAGGAAAAAGCTCTTTGGACCTTCTTCCAGGGTGATACTAACACATTAGCCATGACATTTCAGTCAGTAATTAAACTAACAAAAAATCATGCCATTATGTATGTGTTCTGCCAATATTTTCCTTGTTCTCTACAAAATATCACAAAAGACTTTAATAATTATCTTACTCAAGTCCAGCTGTTCTGACTTTACCAATCAATCAATAACTTTCTCCAAAAGAGAAGAAAATGGAGTTATGAGTTATAATTTGTGATTTTTTTTGAGGGGGAGTCTACCAACTACTGCTTTGTTTTCTAAAATACCCCTCTAGCCCATGTAAAAAATTATTATCAGGGACCTCATCGATCTGTACTTTGTGTAATCTATTATCTCATTATTATAATTTTGAAATTAAAATTAGTGATCATCTATAATATTCGGGCAACATCAGAAATATCAGTCCAGCTCTCTTATTTGCAAATACTCTAACTTCCCTGGATTGGAATGCCTCAGCTTCAGGAGGTTACACCTGGCAGCTAAGTCTTTGTGACAAATCAATGGGCAGCAACGCTACTGAAAAGTAGATACTTTATGAATATCTACTTAAGTTGGCAAGTTGCCCAGTAGACAACATTTACTCTTGACATTATTTTAACCCAGGTCATTCCATAATATAGAATTCAGTCATTTCTGGTAAAATGTTGGCTAATCTTAAGCAATCTCACTATGTGTTTTCATTTTATTTTCATATAATTTCTACTCAAAAAATTTGCATATAGTTAATTTATTTACATTTACCTCAGCATCTTCTAACATTAACATCTCACATAATATAGTAAAATTATCAATGCTATTAATTGTACACTTTTTTCAAATTTCCCCAATTCTCTTACTGCTTTTTTCTTTTTCTTTTTTTCTTTCTTTTGGCTGCACCATCCAATCCAGAATTCTGTACTGTACTGCATTTAGTTGCCTTGTTTTCTTCATCCTCTCCAATCTGGACATCTTTCTTTTATTACCTTAACCCTTTCATGAATACTGGGAGTTGGTTTTCTAAAACGTCCCTCAATCGAGCTTGCCCAGCAGTTTGTAGTGATTATATTGTTGTTATGCATTTTTGGCAGGGGTACTTTGGACGAGATGATATGTCCTCCTCAATACATCATAGGAGAATATACATACCGTTGATATTTCTCACGGCTCATGATGCTAGCTTTAATCCCTTGGTTGTAGTGATGTCTGATAGTTTTCTCCATTGCATGGTTACTACTTTTTTCTTTTGTAATTGATGAATGTCTTCTAGAGAAATACTATGTGACTATGTGAACATCCTCTTTCTTACCACACTTTCTCCATAAATGTTAACATCCATCAATGGTTCTTGTCTATTATAATTATTACTGTGGTATTTGTCAAATGATACATTTTCTGTTCTAATCGTGCCTTTAGAATACGTTTTAAAGAACTATTTTTACAATATGAGTAGTCTTAGTTGCTACTTTTATTCTTAAACAATGATGAAATAACTAATCATTTTGGGCATAATGTATGTCATAGTTTTTAGATTCAATGACAAAATATCAATAAATAACATTATCTACTATATTACTCCTGTACTTATAGAGGACTCGAGCAATTCTTTTACAAATATGATGCCAGAGCAAAGAGGGGAGAGGATCTGTCTTGAACATATGAATGTCTATATAACATGCAGGAGAAAAAAGATACAACCCATTGTATTTCTCATTTTGCCCCGGATACTAACAATCTCTGATAAACTGCAGTGATTCATACCCCTGTTCTTTTAAAAATATATATATTGTGTTGCTTATGCTGTTACACTTGTCCCAATTTCCCTGCTTTGCCCCCCTCCAGCCTGACTCCCACTTAATTTATCTCTCCTTACTGAAATTGTTTTAATGCTATATGTTATGATTTTATTCACATTAAAAATATAATGCAACCCTCCTCAAAACTTTTGGGGGAAGAAAGAAGCAGAAGGCAGGTTATGAACTATAAATAAAAACTGCAAATAATAGTTTGTTCAAAGTGAACAGTAGTATCTGACTCCACCCCTTTGAATACTATCAGGTAAATAATTATTAAAGGAACTAATATCAAACTACCTCTTTTTACAGTTTTTACAACTTTGTTTTATTAACTAACCTAAGGATGATTAAGTTATAAAGAAGTAGTATAGAATGAATGACAAAAATCCAAGGAGGTGTTTTTGTTTGTTTGCTTTCTGATATATGCAATTTACAAAGAATATTATAATGAACTCTCTGTATGCATCATTCAGCACCGTCAACTACATACATTCTACCAGAGGATGGTTTGTCTTACATTTCCCTACACTCTGCAGCACCCTTGCTCTTTTTCCAGATAAAATTTACGTATACTGAAAAGCATACATCTTAGCTGACAAAAGGCTACACCCATGTAATCTCCATGCCTATTACCTAAAAACATCTTTATCACCTTTGAAAGTTTTGAGTCCCTTCAGAGTCATTCCCCGTCACTAGCCCTAGCTAATCACCAGTATCATTTTTCTCATGGTACAGAAATTTAGAACATCATAAAAATCAAAACATGAAATATGTGTGTATTCTGTGCAGGTTCTTTTACTTAGAATAATGTCTGCAGTGTTGATTCATGGTGGCATGCGTCAGTAGTTCCTTCCCTTTGATTACGGAGGAGCATATCACAAATTTTACATTGATTCAGGTAGGTGTTTTTTAAATAAGAATGCTGCTGCATTCCATAAAACATGATCTAAATGGATCGCCCAAACAAGATACAGGAACTTCCTATAAGGCAGTTCTGCACAGTAAGTCTCATTGCATATCTAAGTAGCTCTTATTATAGAATCAGAGCAAAGGTTATCTTAAAATCTTTTTTACCCAAAAAAGATTGTCTCATTATTCTTTTCTTAAGATTTTATTTATTTATTTTTAGAGAGAGGGGAAGGGAAGGAGAAAACCAGGGAGAGAAACATCTATACGCGGTTGCCTCTTGCACGCCCCCTACTGGGGACCCGACCTACAAAACAGGCATGCACCCTGACTGGGAATTGAACCAGCAACCCCTTGCTTCACAGACCCATGCTCAATACACTAAGCTACACCAGCCAGGGCTCATTATTCTTTTAACAGAAACAAGCCTTTAACTTCATCTGGCCTATTAATTATCTTTTTTGAGCCTTATTTTCTTCAGAACAAGAAAAAAAAGGAAGGATATCTATACCTATATCTCTAGCTCATATATTGTTAGTAAGGAAATGAAAAACCACAGGGAGATACAGGAACTCAAGGGAGGGGCCTAACCATCTGTGTTTTAATAGACATTCCAGGTAATTCTAATGCAACTGAATTTTGAGAATCACTAAACCACAGAAATATACTCTTTATTTGCCACATCTCGTTTGGACCATTCTAGCTACTGACCTAAACTTTGTGACCTCATGTTGCTGTTCTTTCAGCATCTTGAATTACTACCTTTAATATTGCTGCCTCCACCTCAGTCAGGACTGAGAAATGTGTGTGTTTAGAATCTTTGACTTCCTGGCTGGTGTGGCTCAGTGGATTGAGCACTGGCCTATGAACCAAAGCGTCACTGGTTCATTTCCCAGTCAAGGTACATGCCTGGGTTGCCAGCCAGGTTCCCTATTTGAGGGCACACAAGAAGCAACCATATATTGATGTTTCTCTTCTTCTCTTTCTCCTTCCCTTCCCCTATGTCTAAAAACAAATAAATACAATCTTAAAAAAAAAAAAACCTTTAAGAAAAAAAAAAAAAGAATCCTCAACCTGATTTCTGTGCTCAGTAGGCTCCCAGTATATATTTATTGATTGAATAACTGCTTTTGTTAACATGACCACTTTTTTCTGATGATTCTTCTCCTGGATTATACCTTAATTTTAATTTACCTAATGAAAATTTATTTTTAAAACCTGTATAAGCCTTTACAATGATAAGTTTGTTTACAAATATATGTTTTTTCTCCTTAAATGTTTCTGTCAATTCTCTCATATCTCTTCTGTTGCTCAAACTAACAGAAAATCCATTGATTCAAAAAGTTTTGAAATTCTAATTAAGATATTAGGATATCAAAAGCTTCATTTATTCTCTTAATTTCTTTGTTAATTAAGCAAATATATCAAAGATTAAATGTCTAGAATATCAAAAACTTCATCACAACTGCTTTTACCACCTTGCTACAGTGTTTCAACTACATTAATATGTGATCCAAGCAAATCTCATCTAGAACCATATAATTTTAGAATTCTAATGGATATATAACATAATTCTCAGCCATGAAATACAAGTAACTAGAATATATTGGGGACTCAGGCAAATAATGCATAAAAACTGATATTTACAGTAACTGGCCATAATTATAACACTGGTGATCATTTATAATCCAAATATACTTAGTCTAAAAGTATTAATCAATCAGCTACATAGGGTGAGGCTCAAATCAAAGAGGTAATCAGAAAGCTATGGGGTGAACAAATAATAGGGAGGTGAGAAATGAATATCTGTTTTGGCATTATCCTCATTTTTCCATTGCCATTTATCCCCTCTATCCCCTCTTCTACCTCTACCTCCGGCCACCAACCTTCCTCCGCGATCAGCACCTGGTTGTCCATGCCCATGTGCCCATGAGTTCTCTCTCTCTCTCTCTTTTTTCTTCTCTTTTTGCTTGATTATCTTTAAGGAGTATTCTACTTGATCTATGTTGAAAAATGGAAAAGAAAATTCTTTCCCAATTTCTAAGCATTAAGATTGCCTTATATTTGAAACACTAGAAGTAGTAAAAGGAGTTATAAATCTTTTCCATATACTCCTTTTAATAATTTACCTTCTGAATGTCTGTTGGCTACAGAGTTGATTTTAATTTTAGTACCATCTCCAGATAACTGCCTGGCTAATCTATGGACTACTAGTTAATTGAAATCCAAGATTATTCTTTTATCTTGATTTAGGCTTAATTCTCCTTATAGCCTATATCCTGAAATCCATCCTGATTTAAAGCTTCATGTCTATGTCATTCTTTCTGTTTGTTGTAATCCTTTTTCTTGGTTATTTGTTTCCGTTTTTCTTTGTTTTGAATTCTAGAGAGGGAAGTCAGTCATTTCAGTGGTTTTACTCTGGTAGAGGGCATCAAACGACACAGTTTATTAAATATTCCCAGCGTCATAATTCAGTGAATCTGTGTGTTGTTTACCTACTATCTGTTCAGCATTATCTCTGTCAACCAAAACCATTTGAAGAACAAAGGACATCAGTGTCATTTGTTACAATTCTTCACTAGGTGTCCTTGGTCCACTTACCTGGACAAACGTTGAAAGACTGAAGTGTTGGCATTAAATCAGCTGAAACAATGTGAAACTCTTCCCTCACTAGAACAGCAATAGATAGAAATATATGCCTAGTTGTCAAAGGAAATGCTAGATATTCATAACATGAAGTACCTTGACAATTGGTTAGGAAAAAATACAGTGTCTGTAATTTTGCTATTTTACAGTAACTGGTGCTTCTTGTATGTATCCTGAAGGCATCAGATTTATACCAAATGTTGTTCAACTTGATTCTTTGATCCATTTAAAAAGTTGCTCATGGTTAAGCTGTTGGAATTTTTTCAGAAATTTTAACTCACAGCATATTGAAAATGGGGATTATTTGAAGTCACACTGTTCCTTTCAAAAATCTTTGTTTTAAAAATAATTTTGGTTATATGTATTTTTTATAGCCTCAAACAGGGAAATTTCCGATTGACTGTTGAAATGACTAAGATTATATTCTTTGAAAAAACATTTCTGAATGACCATTGTTCATAGGAAGTTGTGCCATCGAGTACAGTAGTCACTCAGAATGCTCTTATTGTACTGGGAGGTCTCTATTTTAAATTAAACACATGCTCTATCTCTTTAGAAGTCAAAGTTTCCACAGGAATCTTTGCTAATTGTAAGAGGATGGTAAAATTCCCTGCTTAAAAATAAAATAATTCATCAATACATTTCCATTTCAATAAATAAAATGTTAATAAAAAATCTACCAAGTAAATTAAAAAACCTAATTGGCATTATTGAATGGTTCATGAATTAGGCAGTGTCCATAGTAAATAAAGAGATGCTCTGAGAATTACAAAATGGAAGGTTTTTATAGGCAGAACTTGGGCAGGAAAAGAAAGTTAGCAGCAAAGGAAAGGGAAGGTTTTCTTCAGGCAAGGTCACGTTTTTTTGGCAGAAGGAAAGAAGGGCTCTCATCAGGCAGATGCCTCACTAGTATCTGTCAGGAAATTCCAGACTGGTTGGTTTAAGGTCATGTTCCTAGAAGGGGAATGAAATGGCAATTAAGTCTTGTTTTGCTGGGCTGGGTACTCCACCAGGGACTCTGCCTTGAGACTGCTGTTTCTTTTCTTTTTTCTTTTTAATTTTTATTTTTCAATTCCAGCTGGCATTCATTATTATGTTAGTTTCAGGTATATACATAGTGGTTAGACATTTATATAACTTATCAAGTGATCACTCCAAAAAATCTAGCACCCACCTGACACTATACATAATTATTAAAATATTATGGACTATATTCTTCATGGTGCACTTTGCATCCCCACGACCACTTTGTAACTGCCAATTTGTACTTCTCAACCCCTTCACATTGAACATCTTTTCACGTATCTATTGCCCATCTGTACGCCCTCTTTACAGCGCTGTCTATTCAAGTCCTCTGCCCAACAGAATAGAGAGCTCAGGAATCAAAACATGCCTATATAGTCAATTAATCTATGACATAGGCAAGAATATACAATGGGGTAAAGACAGCCTCTTCAATAAATGGTACTGAGAAACTAGACAAGTACATGCAAAAAAACTGAAACTAGACCATTTTCTTAAACCATATATAAGAATAAACTAAAAATGGATTAAATGTAACACTGGAAACTATAAAACCCCTAGAGGAAACAGAGGCAATAAACTCTTTGACATTGCTCTTAGCAACATTTTTCTGCATATATCTACTCAGGCACGGGAAACAAAATTTTAAAAATGGTACTACATCAAACTAAGAAGTGTTTGCACAGCAAGGAAAACCATGAGCAAAATGAAATGAAAAGACAACCTACTGAATGAGAGAAGATATTCGCCAATGGTATATCTCATAAGGATTCCCCATGATATCCAAAACTTGTAAAAAACTCCTATAACTTAACCAAAAACATCTTTTTTTACAATAAGAAGCTAATTGAAAAAATAGAATTAGTTTTACAGCACTTTTCTTCATCTTATTAGATTTTTCAAAAGAAAAGCTTTTACTACCACATTTTATACATGAGCAAAATGATCCTTAAAGAAACTGAGCCTTATTTGAAGTGACTTGACTCAAATCCAAGTCTAACTTTTAACCTAATGAAGATACCATGAATATTATTTTGCAACTACCGTACAACTGAGGAAAATGAAATTTATGGAAATAAGTTTGTATTTGTTTGAAATCAGCTGACAAGTGATCCAAATTTAATGCTGAAAAAAGTATAGCGTCAATTTTGTTTGTTTTTCTCATACTCTCAATGCATGCTTGAGGGTAATGTTGAAAATGAAATAAAATGGTAAAATTATAAAACTTGCCTACAGGTTTAGACTGTATCAATATGAAATTAGAGCAAATTTATATTGAATCATGTACAATTTCCAATACTCTTACAAAAGTACAATTTTGTACTTTTACCTACAGAAATGGAAATGATCTATAACAAAATAATTAAATCAAATAATTAATTAACCAAAAATGTCAAAAAAACAAGGACAAAAAGATTGTTTTATTTTTTCAACTACAAAATTATGTAGATTATTTTAGTGAAATATATTGAAAATATAGTCATTTCCCCAACTTTATAAAACTTTTATTTAATAGCTTTAAACAGTGGAAAGTTCAACCATCTGATTGTCTTTCTCAAAGATTCAAATTATTATTACAATTTAGTACAACACATTTTTTCAAGGCACTGGCAGTAGCTGAGTAGAAAACACCAGCTAAAACAGCATTAAAAAATAACAACAACAACAATAAAAAACAGCCAGCCCTGGCTGGTGCGGCTCAGTGGACTGAGTGCTGGCCTGAGAACCAAAGGGTCGCCACTTGGATTCCCTGTCAGGGCACATGTCTGGGTTGTGGGCCAGGTCACCAGTTGGGGGCATGTGATAGGCAACCACACATTGTTGTTTCTCTTCCTCTCTTTCTCCCTCCCTTCCCCTCTCTCTAAAAATAAACAAATATATTCTTTAAAAGAAAAGAGAAATAAACCTGAGAAATAATAAACCAGGCTGATCAACTTAACTAATTTTACTCTTCCCAGCCAGTTTTCATACTTTCTTGTCTGCTATGGTCAGAACCTAGAAACAACAGTATCAGATTTTACTTTTCACCAACTTTTCATAGAGAAAATATCATTTGTAAAACTGGTCACATAGAAACTTAATAAAAGTCAATATAGTCTGTTTTCACCTTCACTGTCAAATGACAAAGGCAACATAAAAATAATAGCAACTTTTAAAATTTCTGAACTATTTATTAAGACGAATGAGTTTTCAGTATATGGCCGGTTATACAGCAGAAATATCACAGAGAACTTTCATAGTCTTATACATAAAGTCTCATTTTCTTAAGAGGTTGATTTCCAGATGATGGTTGACTCAAAATTATCCTTTGTTGATGTTTTTCAGAAACTAGGATGGGATTTTATGACTTAAATATTTATTCTTCACTTAGAGGAAGAAACAATCTATATTATGCCAAACCATTCTGAGGTTAATACTTTGTTATGTACTAGCTGTATAAAAATTTCTTATATCCATGTTAAATGTCATGTTCTTTTTATTGCTTAATTCTCCTCAAATAAGTCAAGGTAATTAAGACTTTTGTTAACTATTTTTTTAAATTTATTTTTCAGTTTCATTGGCATATACTTCACAAATAAAATGCAATATACTTAAGGTGTACAGCATGATGATTTGATACATGTATAAATTTTGAAAAATTTCCACCATTAAGTTAATTAACAAATCCACTGCCATATAGGGAAAAGTCCAGCTGTTGTTAATATAATGAGAACAGTTTGCGTGACATGGATATAACCTGTCAGTCACGGAGAGTGGACTGGAATACCCCTGGCTATACCTGCCTATTTAATTTAAATACAATTAATTAAAATTTAATAAAAATTGAAATTTAGTTATATTTGCCATATTCCAAGTGTTTAACAGCCCCATGTAGTTAATCATTTCAGAGCATTTTCTTCAGTAAGAAAAGTTCTTTGGGATCAGTACTGCAGAGTAAATGCCTAAAACAGTGTAATTTTATATAAAATCTGGTGTTTCTCTACCATTTTAGATCATCCAGGAGACCCTTTCTGTACATAATCTTGGGTAATTAAACATTGTTTTTCTTTTTTTACCTCTTGAATTATTTAAAATCTATTTAAAAGCAGTTTCAGAACCACATGTTCAGTTTGCTTTATGAATTTTTACAGTTTAGTGTTGAACCGAACATAGTTGAGTGCTCTTAAAGTAAACACTTTCCATTTCCAGTATTCTCTGAAGAGTTTTTGAATTTTAAGTATGTAAAAATAAATCTTATAATGCTACTTTAAAGTGATACTGTATTTGCTTCCAGCTGCTGGCATTATAAATTGCCGCCCCATACAATTTCATTTGAGATGCATCCTGGCTTTAAAAATTTTTTTTTTCTACTTTTTCATATCAACAGCCACTCAGTTCTAAATTTTTCAGTGAGAATTAAAAAATTAAATCTTTGGAATCTTATTCTTTTTGAGATACAACCATCTCAGTGTTAGACTTTTGAGGAATATAAACATGGACCGCTTTTGTAATAAGTCAAACTCTAAGCTTTGGCTTCTCTTTTGCATGTAAAATTAGCTCTGTCTTCCGGAATCAGGTCAGGTAATGAACTTTCTTTCCATGACACCTCAGTAACAGAAAGTGATGCCAACTGTATATTCGCAAGGACTGTGACTTACATGTACCTAACCCATAAAATGATTGAGTGCCCTTTGCGTTGTCTTTGTACTGGGCACAGGCACTCCTAAAGGCCTTTCTCTTTCTTTTCTCCTTAACCTTTTGATTAATTCCTCAGACTTTTGACTTGATAACACTTACAAAATTGTATTATAACATTTATAAAATTATATTAGTAAATTTATTATAGAAATGGAGTTTTATAAAATGGAGGTTTAAAACTATAGAATTTTAAAACCTACTATTATTTCTATGTGTTTTCCAAATTCCTAATCACCATAGTTTGAAAAATTTCCCAAATTTATTTATCATAAAGTTTATCTTTAAAGGAGCTAAAGGACTACTATTCAAACATACTGTGGGGTTGGTGGCCTGGGACACCTGCCCCTTCCCTTCCTGCCACAAATCCTTTCTTAGTTTTATGGCTCTGCATACAGAGGTGTGGTTTGTACCTCAACTTTTGCACATTTCTTAGCTTAATATATGATGTAAAAAGCACTAATGCAGAAAGGAGGAAAGAGCAGGGCTCTCAGGTCACGTGATGAAGGCAACGTTAGCACCTGCAGGTGCACCTGCTTGCGAGTCAGCAGGAAACGAAACACCCACAACAAAAATCAGTCTGGTTGATTGTTTAACAATTAAAGTCATAATTAGATTTATAATTGAGTTTTTGGTGTAGTCTACAGTCTAGAAAATCAGTGTATCCCAACTAATCTTTTACACAGCATGGTCTATTCCAGTTCACTGGTAACCATTTTCAAAAATCTATTTGCTGAAACTCAAATTTGAACAAAACTCTTAAATAGCCTTCTCTAACTAGTCCCCCAAGTGATTTTTCCCATTTTAGTGACAGAATAAAAAATGCAATTTTATCCTGTGAAAAATGATAAAGTGACAGTTTTTAAAGATAATACAGATATGCAAATTTTCAAGCACTAGGTCAAAGGATGATATGGTTTAGGCAATTATTTCTAGAATACATCTCACTGAAATTTTCATCTAATCCACAAGCACACTTAAAGTATTACCATGGCATTTCTTTGAAAGTCTCAGTTATCTTAACATTCCAAGAAAGCTTGGAATCCATGATGAATATTAAACTGAATAATACATATTGTTTAAGAAGTTTAATAAGTCTTGAACTTAAATTAAAATGACTATTAAGCACAGGCCAGTTCACTATTCAGTGACCTTACTCAGAGTGACATCTGACGGTCCTGGGATGGCTTTTGCTATGCATGGGGAAATTGGACAAAACCAGGAAAAGCTCTTTAGACTTAGGGTAACTATATAATACAAAGACTAACCAAGACACTAGTGAGAGTAAAAGGGGTTGAATGAATAACTGTGGAAAAGAACAGGTATTTGGGTAATATGGTAAAGCTGAGATTCTCCAATAGATTTGACCATGGAATGACCATGGAATCCAGGTTACAGTCAGTAAAGAGGTGTTATGGGCTGAATTGCATTCCCCAAAATTCATGTTGAAGTATTAACCCCCTAGTACCTCAGACCATATTTGGAGATAGAGTCTTTAAAGAGGTACTGAAGTTCAAATGTGTGCATTGATCTGCACCCCAATCGATTTAACCTGGGTCCTTCTCAGCAGAAGAGATAAGGACACAGGCATGTAGAGAGGGAACACCATGGAAAGTTACAGGGGAAGATGTTCATCTACAAGCCGAGAAGAGAGGCCTTGGAGGAAATCAACCGTACAGGCACCTTGATCTTGGGCTTCTAGTCTCCAAAGCTATGAGATCATAAATTACTTTTATTTACTCCACTCACTCCATAGTACTTTGTTATAGCAGCCCTAGCAACCAAATACAAGAAGAAATTATACAAATACCATCTTTGACTTTGTTGTTATAAAAAATATAGCAGAAAGAGAGCAATTGCAATGTGCCTCTACTTTCACCATTATCAAGAAGAAACATATAAAATACTAAGTGTGACAACTATTACAATAGTTCACTAGTCTCTCTTCCTAATTAAGTTTAATTCTATTTTTGGCTTATGACTTGATAATGTTTTACTTGCACATGTTGGTATAATCAGGAAGAACCTAGCACCCTAGCCCTTGTATCAGCTCTGATGAGAGTAAGGTATAGAATCCTAATAAATTAATCCTGGGGCTTCATTGCAAAAACTAGACTTTCACAACTTCTGTACTAGTAACGGATATAGATGAGTTTTGAGATACACAAAACTATAAGGCAAGTGTGATGCTGCGGTAGATGCTAGGAAAGGAAGAGTGGTCCTTAAAAGACAAGAGGAGTTAGAACAGCTTGTGGTAAGTTAATTCTAAGGGAGGCCATGACTTGGAAAAATGTCCCTGATATGGGAAAGATACCATGCATTTTTAAGGATAGTGATGATTAATTTTAAACTGTTGCTTTTTTTTTGGTCTGTGACTCAAACCTTCTTTACACACCTGCTAACAAGGCACTGGCTTTATATTTAATTGCTGTGGGATGTAACGTGGAAAAGGGCAGCAGTTGCAAATGCAAAGAAGCTGGGAGTTTGGGCAACCTCAGGATTGGGGTTCTGCAGCAAGGCCCAGTTCCCATGAGGAAATGTTTATAAAAAGTATATCAGGGCCCTGGTTTTATAGCAACAGAGATGCTGGGCAAGCATCATTTTAGGAGAGGCAAAGTAACTAAGAAAAAAACCTAATGACAGAGTCTTAGAACTGTATAAATAGTTTCAGGTATCAGGCAAATCCCCATCACTAAAATATAGACCACAGTGTGTCAGGGATAAAAATAAACAAACAAACAAACACCACAAACTTTCTTTCCATTTGCTTCCTCTATCTGGGCTAGTAATTCAAATGATATATCATAGATTAATAGGAGAAATCAAATTTTAATATATATACACAGGGAATTCACATAAGACGAAAATTCCAGAAACAGTGAGGTAAAATTTGGGGGAGATATATTTAAAATTTTGGATAGAATAGAAAAAGGGGAACCAGAATCTGAGATTTCAAAGGGCGTAGGCGACTTTGAGTTGAGAAAGAACAGAACACACGTGGCAGGTAAGTCTTTCCTCAAAGTGCCACGGGGGGGATCTAGAGACCAGGTCCTGGTTCGTGTCTTCTTACCTGGCATATTAAATTCAGATGAGGCTATGGTGAACAAAGCAAGATTTCTTTCCCAGAACAGGTCTTTCCATCTGAATCTCCTGGGCAGGAAAGGGGGAGGATCAAACATTCTTTCTGAGTCCTGTGTCTTCTATAGCAGCTTAAAAGCAACATCCCCAAAGGCAAAACTTCAGTCCCCTTCATATGGGAGAGACTTCCTGGGGTTCCCCTTAAACAGAGTTTGGATCTGTTGTGGGAATGAGCCCTGGGGCGCTGTCAAGTCAACCAAGGTGAAGCGGGCGTGTGCTCAAGAAGTGAGGGAGCCATGGCCGTGGCTGCACTAGACAAGATGCTGCACAGAAGGGAGGGGAGGCAGCGGTGTCGCCACATTGGTGTTGTACCGAGTTAAAGTGTGGCAGTTAGAAACAGGGCAGGAAGAGTTTGAAAGTGTCACTGAAACGCACCCTCCGGCAACGCTGTGGACGCCTGGAGGAGTGGAGAACAGCTGTGCTGGCCTCCGGGCTGACATGTGGTTCAAAGCTATTGACCAGCAAACTGTAGGAGCACAAGGGAAATCTCAGAGTCAGTTTTGCAAATAGTGGCAGTCACATCACACACAGTGACTGATCAAAAGATAGAGAGCCTGTAGGGAATGAGGGGGTTGGACCAATGGTCCCACTTTAGGCATCTTTCAGCTTGGAATTGTAAGGTTCAGTTGGCTGAGTGCAGTGTGAAAGGTTCAAAGGTTATTTTTTCTCTTTAACTTCACTGCCTTATGTGAATAATGACGTAAGGTTTTAGAGTTCTAGCACTGGAGGGGACCCTGGAGGTCACAAATGTACTCTCTGTTACATAAAAATGAAGTAGAAGACTTATCTATCCAATTGACAATTAAACGCCAGAGTCACGGATGATGCCTTATATTTGTCTTTAAATCCTCATAGAGTCTACTTTGACACCATGGGCGCACTATTCCTGAACAACAGAGTGACGGTTATTAATGGTGATGGGAACAAAAAATAAGTGGCGGTCATTACCTGAGGTGCTGACAGCCTTGAGAAATGTATCTTCTTCCAAAGAACTGTACAAAAAAATACTTTTAAAAATTGTCTGTAATTTCAGAGGATTCACGGACCGCCTAGAAAAAATGTCTTTAGATAAACTCTCTTGTGGACTTACGGAAAACAGGTTCAGAATTCCTTTCCTTAGGTGTCCATTACCTACCTGGATAGACCCTATATGCAGAGGTAAAAGAAGGAGAATTTAATTTGGGGGATAATATTTGCTTGGAAGAAAAGTAACTAAAACTAATAAGGAAATGTTTTAAAATCTGAACACTGAGGTGATATTTCATGAAAGAGTGGTATCATTTCCTGGAAGAAAGGTAACCTCAACACATCATTATTTAACAGTCTATAATTAAGTTTCAAGGACAATGATTTTTAGCCTTTTGAGAGTTTCAAGTATGTAACATGATATTCACAATTATTGCTAAGCCTCTAATTATTTTATTTTCTCTTCTCTAAACCAGGAATAAAACATAGGATAGGGTCATTTTGGTAAATACAATTTAAACATGTATATCACCATTTAGTAGGTGATTATAAAACATAGAAGAAATGCTGCAAGTTTTGTAAATATGGTAATATGTAATTAGGACTGCTATAAAATCGCATTTGAATATAATGAGGAATATGATGAAGAAAGATGACTCTCTTTCCTCAGGCCATCCTTTTCAGCGCAGCGAGGGCCAAGTGATTGCCATCAGGATGGTAAACACGGCCAGAGATGACCGAGTTGTACAGCTTCTCTAAATCTGTGCTATATTACTGCCCCCATGTGACAGAGCAGCCCTTACTGCCTGGGGTAACTCCCTCTGGTACTTCCCGACAGCCTCTTACTTGAATTCCTTTCAGGACCTGGAGCAGCTGCACAACCTAGAGTCTCCTTCTTAGTTCTGTATGAAGAAGGCAGGTCTCAGAGGGGAGTTTAGGCGGTAGCTTTGTGGCAGCATAGCTTCCTAAAGCGCCTCTGGGTTTGTGACTGCAAGCCTGCCCCACTGCTCAAGATGCTTGTCAGCAACATTCCGGTTGCTGAAGCAAAGGAGAAGTAAGTATGCATGATCACGTTTTCTTTGCTTTCTCACGATATCCATATTTAAATACCCTCAGAGTACCCTCCTTTATTCAAGCAATAGACATTTCTCAAGTGACCGTTGTAAGTGAAGCACAGGGAAGTGAGTCTCCTTAATCAAGAAGCTAAAGATCCAGAAGGGACAGAGATATGTGAGAACTAATTAAACAATGATGTAGCCGTAGTCCACTGAAGAAGAAGGTGCCGTAGGAATAGGGTAGACACCTTCCTCAGCCTAAAATGTCACTTACAGAGGACGTGTGTCTTTGACTAACTTTAAAACCTTTATTGAGATGTAATTTACCATTTAACTTAACGTTTTAAGGTGTACAATTTACTAAATTTTACTATATTCACAGTTTTACAACAATCATCATTATCTAATCACAAAAAAAATTTTCATCATTCCAAAAATAAATTATGTACCCATTAGAAATCATTTCCTATTTCTCTTCCCCCCCAGCTCCTGGCAACCAGAAATCTACTTTCTGTCTCTATGTACTTTCCTGCTCTGAACATTTCATATACGTGGAATCGCACACTGTTGGTCTTTTGTGACTGCCTTCTCTCCCTTGGCATAATAGTCTCAGAGCACATCCATATCATAGTGTATATCAGTACCCTCATTCCTTTTTCATGGCCGAATAATGTTCCGTCATATAGCTATACCGCCAATTGTTTATCCATGTATCAATTGCTGAATATTTGAAGTTATATTTTTCAATTTTTGGCTGTTACAAACTTTTATATGCAAGTATTTGTGTGAGCATATGCTTTCAACTTTTGGGGGTATATACGTAGAAGCAGTATTTCTGGGTCATATGGTAACTATGTTTAACTTTTGGAAGAACTGCCAAACTTTTTTCTATAGAAGATTCACTATTTTAAATTTTCAACAGTAATATATGAGCTGCCCAATTGTTCTATACCCTTGCCTTCACATGTTCTTTTTTTCCTTTTTTTGAAAGGTTTTTGTGAGCCTAGTGGGTATAAAGTGGTAGGTAGTTCATGTGGTTCTAATTTGAATTCCCAAATGATTAGGGATGCTGAACATGTTTTATGTGATTTTTGGCCGTTTATATAATATCTTTGGGGAAATGTCTATTCAGATCCTTTGCCTATTTTTTTCCACTGAGTAATTATATTTTCACTGTTAAGTGGTATAAGTTCTTTATTAACATTTGATTTACAAATATTTTCTCTTAATTTGTAGATTGCCTTTTCACTGTCTTGATAGTGTCTTCTGTTGCAGAAAGTTTTTAATTTTGATCAAGTCCAATTTATTTATTTTTCTCATTAGTTGCTTGCGCTTTTGATACCACAGTTAAGAAACTGTTGGCTAGTCTAAGATCATGAAAATGTATACCTATCTATCCTTTTAACAATTTTATCATTTTAACTCTTACATTTACATCTTTGATTCATTTGGAGTTAATCTGTAGAAATGATGTGATTTAGGATTCCAACTTTATTTTTTTGCTTATGGGTATCTCGTTGTTTTAGTACCATTTGCTGAAAGATTATTGGTTCTCCAGAGAGTGTCTTGACATATTTTTGCACATCAATTATGCATAGATGTATAATTTATTTCTTTATTCTCAATTTGATGTAGATCTATTTGTCTGTTCTTGTGCCAATACCACACAGTATTGATTACTGTAATTTTGTAGTGAGTTTCTGTACTTTATGGAAAGTGTTAGTCTTTGAATTTTGTTCTTTTTCCAATTATTCTGGGTACCTTTCATTACCATGTGAAGTTTATACTAAATTTTGAAAGGTGAGTGGCAGCTGGACAGGAGATCAAATTGAGTCGATGAAGTGATTTTGGAAACAGAAGTGTCAGAGTGGAAAACGAAAAGGAATATATCTGAAGTCTAAGTGTGAGATGGGTTCCAGGTAAAGAGCTAGACCATCACAAGCATGAAAACAAAACAAACGGGTTCTTGGAGACTGCACGTGGCTGGAGCAGAGGATAGGGAGTTGAGTTGTGTAAGTTGAGGGTGGAATGTTAGGATCAGTCAGACCACAAAGCACCTGATTTTATAGGCAGTCTTATCCTGCAGGCAGCAGCGTCACTGAAGTTGATGGCAGCCCTTCTTTGCTGTTCCAGTGGTGAAGCAACTACTCGCTCCTGCTACTTGTGAAATACTGGCGTTTTCGTCAGAGATCTGTCTATACCTATACCTATATCTGTGCCTGTGCCTGTGCCTGTGTCTGTGTCTGTGTCTCTGTCTGTGTCTATGTCTGTGTCTATGTCTATACCTATACCTATGTCTGTGTCTGTGTCTGTTTCTGTGTCTGTGTCTCTGTCTGTGTCTGTATCTATGTCTGTGTCTGTGTCTGTGTCTGTTCCTCTGTCTGTGTCTGTATCTATGTCTATGTCTGTGTCTGTGTCTGTGCCCGTGTCTGTGTCTGTGTCTATACCTATACCTATAACTGTGTCTGTGTCTGTGTCTGTGTCTCTGTCTGCGTCTATGTCTGTGTCTATATCTACCTGTATGTATCTACATCTATATCCATCTACAGCTCTATATATCTATATCTATTTTAAATTAACATCACTTCCCCAAGTAAAACAAAATTCTGCTTATACAAAGTAAGACTTGGGAGGTACTCTGAATAATTTATAGTTTACTCCTAAAGATAGACATGTAACCAAACTGTAATAATGACTCTAGACTTCTATATATTATACACATTGACAGAAGCCAAATAAATAACAATGTATAAAAAAAATTCCCCATTATTTTCCTTTCTACCGTCAAACTTCCCTTTATATATTTTGTTTGTTCTTTATTTTGTTTTGTTTTGGTCCTTAATCCAAACTACACAGCTGGCATTGTCCTTAGATACAGTTTTTCGTCATACTTGAAGTTTAATCACCCAGGGTGAGTGAAGCGTGCCTTCTATTGTTTTCCCCTACAAAGAAGTCCAATACAATAAGGTACCAATCAGTTACATGTGCTTTTAGTGCAGGAAAATTCAGCACAATATTATAAGTGCTCCAGATTAAACAACTTCATAGTTTTAACTATGCATTTCCTATAATGTGCATGAAAAACCCTGAGTGGTAGAATTGTGTGAATAACAAAGAGCAACCAGTATTCGTTCCCTCAGTTTCCTCATGCCAAATAGCTTCCAAAGCAATGCATGCCCTGAGGTGTGTAGAGTTTCCCCATGCACAGATGAATAACTGAGGTTGGATGAGTTAGAACACTGCTTCCCTGTGCCTACAACCCATTTCCATTTTATTTTGTAAAAAATTCTACAGTTATTAAAAATGGCTTGCTATAAATTATAATATCATAAGTAACTCTCTGGAATGTGTTGATAGTCCAATTTGATAACCACATACCTAATAAATTATTAAATTATGTAAGTTAAACAAGGAAACTAAGGTAGACCCTAAGATAAACCATTTACAACCTCAGTTTCTTTGGTGCTGTTTACTTCACTGAGGTACCTGGTTTTTGTGCATCTGTGTGTATCTTTACATGCTTCCCAGAAGGCCCTGTGTGTTGGTTATTTTTTTTCCAATGATCGAACTTTCTAGTAATAGTTGGGGGAGATTGATAAAGAACTTACAGTGAAAATATGCAGTATATGCAGGGCAATATTAACATAAAAACATTAAAAAAGTGTTAGAAAGTATTAAAAGTGAGAAAGGGCAGTAGAAGGGCAAGAAAGAGATAGAATAACAAATTAAATGAGAAGGTATAATGAATGGAAACAGTATTATAGTGACCTACATTTTAATCTGTGAAAGGGAAAAGAAAGCAATTGAACCATTTGGTTTTCTAAAAAAAAATCTTCCACCTTCTGTGCTGCAAGATTCTAGAGCTTACCTCAATTCTGAAATAATGGCATATATGTCTTATAAGCCTAGTTCTGCAAAACAGCAGTTCAATAGTGACAAGCTATCTGTTATTTTCTCTGCCAAGGTCACTCATAATCATGATGTTTGTAGAATCCAGAAAAGTTCTACTAGTGCTGAGAAAGAGATCCAAGTGTTTTTGTGTTGACATCCAGGTAGACCCCATTACATTGGGTGATGTCTTTAGCAGGTGCACAAAAAATCAGCAATTCTGTTGGGTTGCAACATCCTTGGGAGTTTCCAACGTGCAACCAAAAACTGGTGCAGGGAGGGCAGGGAGAGACACCCCCTGCAAAAGAATGGCAAAAGGCAGACCATTTCAGATGGGAGGGTGACAGTTTTATTAAGGAAGGGGAATTACAAGGCTTAGGTAGATTAAAGAGAAGTAGAACTCTGCACTTGCCTGCTAAATCTTCATATTTTATATATAGGGGTTTTAACTGGGTTTAATTATGTATCCAGTTTAGATAGTCCCAATACTGCATTACTGCCTCACGGCTGTATCCTTGGGGCAGCTTTTGGAAGTGGATAATGCAAGTGAAAAGCTCATTCCAAAAACAGGGAATAGGCTGAGGAGCCTCCCGTTGACCAGCATTTTCTTTTCTTTACTTTAAATGTTTCAACTTTGCCACATGCCTGGAATTCAGTAGTGGGAAGGGCAGGAAACCAAGTGCAATATATCCCCCAAACATGATGATCAGTTAGTTACGTATGCTTTTCTGCCCAAAGGAACGCTAGAGTAGGGGTTATGAGAAACATGTTTTCTTCTAAAAACCTTTTCCCCCTCCTTCCCATCTAGTTTAATGGATTATTTCAACTATAAAAATAGCCCTGGCTGGTGTGGCTCAGTAGATTGAGTACTGGTCCATGTCACCCATTGGATTCCCAGTCAGGGCACTTGCCTGGGTTGTGGGCCAGGTTCCCAGTGGGGGAGCGTACGAGAGGAAACCACATGGTAATGTTTCTTTCCTTCTCTGTCTCCCTCCCTTCCTCTCTCTAAAAAATAAAATAAATAAAATCTTTAAAAAAACAATGTGCATATGGCTTCAAAATTTTGGTAATGCTTATGCATTTGTATTTTGGTTTGTATGATTTACTTGATAATTATGGATTATTGCCATGTGAATATATTGTGAAAATAAATTTGAAATACTTTCCTGGCTTAATCAGAAATATTGGAGAAGTAGATATGGATAGTATATTATTAATATTGGCAGTATTATAAACTAGATTTATAAAACATATAAATCATTAATGCATTCTTTCATATTCATTTTGTCATTTAATATTTGAAGAATCATTTATTGAACATTTATTATATACCAAGCATTGTCATAAATATTGTACAAGTATTACTATTTGAACATCACAACAATATATGAGGCAGGCATTTTCATTGTTATTGCTGGTATCAATCCTCAATTTACAGAGGAGAAAACTAAAGCCAAAAGAGACTAAGTCTGTTTCTCCAAAATTACATAGATAAGTGGAAGAATTCAGGTTAAATTCTAATATTTGGATTCTAAAGTCTATGTCCTTATTCACCACATTGTACAGACAAAATAAGCTAGTTAATCAGATAATATTATCACTATTTTGCAATAATAATAATACTGAAGCTTCAGTACATTGAGTAACTTTTCTAAAGTACTAGTATTTTATATATTCTGTTCATCAGTATTACACGGAATCATGATTAATACTATAGCTGCTTAATACCATAGCTGACCTTTAGGAAGTGCTCAGTGCATGTGTATTTAATTAAATAATATTACAGAGAGATATTAAAGGAATAATATTTTAAATACCGTCTGATATATCTTCCTTTTGAGATCAGTCTCTCTCCTGCTAACCTCCCTATCATATGAGACCCAGGAAATGGGAATGTCCAATACCACTTCTTAGAGAAAGAGCACATGATGTAGGGAATTTGTCTTCGGACAGCAAGGGAGGAAAAAGAGAGAGTGAAAGTGAGAGCAAGTTCTAGAATGGATTCCAGAAAGAAATCACCTGGCAAGTACCACTCTAACTTGATCCTGCGTTGGGATCACAGTTGAAGAGAATGGTAGTCTGCTGTGTTTGGCAAAGAGAAATCCCACTGTGGCTCTGAGAAGCGTCCCGCAGCAGCGTGCAGTGGAACCCACGCAGAATGAGGGGTGGGTTCTCTGGATCTGCTGTCTTGGCCTGGGACACATGTGACCCTAAAGCACCATAACAGAGAATCTTGGATGGGCAGCCTCGGCAGTGTGACTGAGAGCTAGAAAATTTACACTAGTAGATCAGAGGCGAGCTCAGTTCTGGAGGGAAATGTGAGATTCCGAGGAGAGTTGAAGAGTTTATATAAATGTTTGACCTCCACTGACTCTCACAGCAGTTGCCTATAGGACATTTAATAACCAGATGACACAAACAAAATTGCCATGGAGTCTTGAAAAATTCCAGAAAACCCCCACATGATCTGGTGTGGATCTCTGATCCCCTTTGCTATAAGGACAATAAAAAGCTTCTGACTGAACCAAACCCTATCTTTGAAAATTTACCCTCCCTAAAATAGCATAAAGGACACAGACTGATGTTTCTTTAACTGGCAAGTTTATTCTTCTAATTGTCTAGAGACAAAGGAGATTCATGAGAAAGTGTGTATCAGCTGCATTGAAATTAAAAATCATGCCTCCTTTTTTCATATTTAAATGTAGTATGTAAATCTTTTTCTTGTGTCAAGGATGTAATTATATTACATTGTACTGAATGTATAATGAAGTATATCCATATAAAAGTTCAAATAGTAACAACATAAGGAGAAGGTTATGGAAGTTATGGCCTGTGATTCTGCCACACTGAGATAACCTCCACTGACGTTTAGTGGTCACTCTTTATATCATATACTTACAATACATAGAAATATGCATATATATATTATTATACCTAATGGGATCATGTATATCCAATGCGCTGTCTCTTCTGCTTTTCTACCCCAATTTACACCCCAAAACTCTTTACTCTCACCCCATTATAGACAATGACAATTTTTTAAGGTTTCAATCAAAATGCATATTCAGTTCACAAAAAATTGCATGGCAAAACCTAAAAATTTACTCTTACTACTCTAGTGAAGTAAACATTACATATATTACATATGTCAGTGGTTAAAAGTCCTGTCAGGATGGCTCAATGACTGTAAGACAGAATGGCAGAAAGGAACGTGGCATTTCTCAGTCCTGTGTGCTCCGGTTACATCATACGCTGTGAGGGCCGTCAAGAACCTGCTTCGACTCTTCACTTCTCAGTTGAGGGCACTGAGGTCAAGCGTTTAAGTTAGTTAGAAGCAGAAAGCATGCTTCCCCCATTTGAATCCATACAGAAAATAAAGCATGTTTCGTGAGTTGAACCACCACCTAGCAAAACAAAATGAAAACGTAAACAATAGTTACTATTTATTGAGCATCTATTAAATGTTAGAAACAGTGTTGGGCCTTTAGAGAAACTTAATATAGCTAATTTTTAACACAAGATTCATTAATAATTAACAAGTAATAATCACTGGTAAGTAATGTCAACACACACTATTTTTAAAATTTTATAGATGAGGAAAATAAGGAACATCGAAGGCATGTCATTTGCTCAGGGCAAGCAGCTCCTGACTCCAGAGTCAGTGCGGCTGCCGTTGTACTGGGCCGCCTTCCAGCAGCAGCAGCAGCGCCCGGAACCAGGAGGCTGGTGACTCAGGGCTTGTTAAGCTACCTTCAGCATTAATTTTCAGCTTTCAACTGATACTGCTGACATCTCTCCCTTTTGTCAAGTGATGAATTCAGCCAAATAGGCCTTCGATTGTCTGATCTCTTTCCAGTTGGCTAGCCCAGGATCCACTAACTGATGAAGCAAGTTTATGCTTTGTATTTTATAAGCAGAATTGATGCTATGTAAATTGACTATTGACTATGCACTTAAGTGGAGTATTTACAACTAAATATACTAGGTCTACCCCCTAATGCTTCATATTATACTTCGAGCTCAGAGAGGGGGAGACAGTGATAGAATTAGCTACTTTTAGTTTTTTACAAGGGCATATACCACACAATCACATAGTTTCGTCAGGAGAAAAAGGGATGAAGAAAGTAGGCACTGTTATCTAGATAGGCAACTCCCATCACAACACACACACATGTAATAACAATAATATAATAACAATGGCAATAATGTTGCTTTTGTCTGTGTGCTTGCTTGATCATGGTTTTATGTCAAGGTTTCACTAAAGGAATAAATATATGTTAACAAAAGAACAAAAGAGTAAGACTTGATATATAAAAAATCTGCATAAAGGGACCAATACAGATTTCAAAAGCTCAGTTCCATATACAAAATCCATATCCTTACTCATTTATGCAGCAATGTTCCTAATTTTAAAAGCAATATTTATAGAGGATTATCATATTCCTTTGTAATAGTTTCCTAGGGCTGCCACAATAAAGTACCACAAACTGGTGCCTTAAAACAACAGAAATTTGTTCCCTCACAGTTCTGGAGGCCAGATGCTCAAAATCAAGGCTCTAGGGGAGAACCCTGCCTTGTGTCTTCCTAGCTTGTGGTGGTTGCCCGTGATCTTTGTTCTTTTGCTTTTACCTGCATCACCCCAGTTTCTGCCTCCATCTCTGCATGGCTGTCTTCCTTCTGTATGTGACGGTGTCTCCCTGTCTGTCTCTGGAGTGGCTGGAGTTAGGACCCACACACTAAGCTAGTATGACCTCATCTTAAATCTTAATTACATCTGCAAAGATATTTCTAAACAAGATCATATTCCAAGCTACTGAAGGTTAGGACATATATCCATTATATCTTTTGGGAGGACACAATTAAATTCATTATAACCTTTATTTCTTTTTTATTTACTTTTTAAATACTGCCACAAGATAATTGTTTATAATATTTAAAAAACACCAACGCAAAAATAAAGCCACACTTTAATCTTACCACAGAGATAATTTTGTCCTATTTACATTTTTTTCTATGTATATACTTAGAGGGACATGCATACAATAATCAACAACAACAACAAGAAAACGAATCCTTTGTCCCAGACATGTTTTTGTGCTCTGTGCTCTGGTGATATAAGGGTAATAAAAAACAAGCATGGTCCCATCCTTAGCAAGAATGAGAGAGAGACTCTTAATCACACAAATTAATCAATCTCCTTATCAAGGGCTGCAAAAGAAATGCCCAGTGCATCAGAACTGTAATGGGAGATCCAGGTGAAAAGTTGGAGCTGCAGCATAACTATGTTTACAGGTAACAGTGAATAAGGAAAATGAGTCCCTTCAGGCAAAGACTAGCACGTGCCAAGGCCCTGGGGCAGGGGGTAGATGGCAAAGACCCAAACCAGAGGGGCCACTGTGCTGCAGTGTGCTGAGACGACAGTGAGGCGCAGGCTCAGATGAAGAGGACACCTTAGGAGGAGTGTTGTCTTCCTCCCAAGAGCTGCAGCAAGTCACGAAAGGTGTCTATGAAGTTTTCTTTTATAAAATATAGTTCTTTCTTTGAGAGAACAAATACCACTTGCCACGACTTCTTTTTCTCTCATTCTTTCTCTGTATACATGTTTGTGAATGTGCTTCAGAAAATCTGGGGGGACAGATGTTTGTTTCCCTGTTTAGAGCAGGAAGGCTGGAAAGGCCACACCCCACACTGTTTTCCCTACCATAACCCTTTATTTTAAACTCCGTCAAGAATCTGATGGTTCTGACATCAGGATTAATCAAACTACTCATTTGCTTTCCTTTCAGATTAGGGGGTGGTTAGCATTTCCAGTGGGCCAAGTGGAAGAGGAAACCCATGGCTGAACTTCCAGGCACATGAGGACATGGATTGAATTTAATTTTCCATCTCTGTGCTCCCTCTGCATGGCACAGTATCTGACACATAGTTACTGGGCGGATGAAAAGATGGATCCCTTATATTCTACTCTCAAAAAGACACCACTATCATTAATCTCTCAGCCCTTCTCCATACTTTTGACTTCCCAAGAAGCACTTAAGTTATTCTTATAGTTTCTCACACTTCCTAGCTACAAATCCAGGGCTTGATTGGGAAAAAAAAAGTTAACATTGTTGGTTCTTTATAAAGTCTTTCCTTCAGAAAAAAATATCGGCAATAACTTCTTCCCTTATTTCAATAGGCTGGCTTACTTTCTTTTCTAATTATTTTTCTGTTGTTCTGCTCTTCCTTGCCCTCTATTTGTTTAGCTTCCTTATTTATTAAAGTATTCAGCAAGATAAACCAGTAAATTCAGTAAAAATATGTTGCTATTTCTAACAAGTTTTTCTTATAACCCAGTGAAAATTAAGTCCCCACCCAGTTAAGCTGTTCCTTTGAGGGAACGGTGCAGGGAGAGCAGCTAAAGGAAAAGTGCCAGATGGAGGTTGAGCAGGGCATCTTCTCCTACTGGTCTATTCTACTGGTTTGGAGGACAAACCCTTGAAACCCTGATGAGCAAAGATGTTCCAAAGGGCTGGGGAGCAGTCCTTGGCAGGCATTAGGGTGGGAGAGTCTAGAATCAGGACATTGATGCTACCATGTCATCCTCTGTGCCTTGTACCCATGCTGTGAGTCTCGTTTCCTCCTGCTAAGGTTTCAGGTGAGAGTTGTGGTTGGTATATGGGAAAGAAGGTTGAGAAGATGATGACATTAGGGACTTCTTCTACACGGGAGAATCTCGCAATTTAAGGCTTCTGTGTGGGAGAGCCAAGGATTAGATTAGACTGTTTCCTCCACCCTGTATTCCTCTTGTTAACTCAATGGCCTCTGGAAAAAAATACTACCACTTTTCAAATAACATGTATTTTATTGAAACTCTACACTCCTAAAATAAAGTTAACTTAAATACAATTATCTTTGCTATAAATTCAATCTTCTTTTTTCTTTCTTTTTTCCTCCAAAATGGGTACTTTCACACACATATAAACAGCCCAGGTGATCTTTTCTTTATGAAAAATAGAAAGAAATAACCCTCAGAATAACTGATTTAGCATATAAATAGGTATCCTTAGGAGGGAAAAAAAGCCGTTTTAAAACAATAAAATGTGAATCGTACATAGTTTGGAGTGTGATTGAATGTGTTCAGTAACTATGCTACAAACCTATAAATTGTACAGTTTGCCTCATACAATGACTTCAGGGAACCTTACTTGTTAAGGCCACGTAGGTGAAATGTAACAAGTGTTATATTCTATTTGGCAAAACTCCATTTATTTTATTAATGTCATTATGATGCCTTCCTATTTAAAAATAGCAGTACATTTTTCTCAAATAATACTCATCACCATATAAATGAGCAGACAAGGTGTGTATATGCTCATGTACATAGTGAGAATCCAGAAGTAGATATACGGATGTATAATTGTAAGTTTATACATGGGCATGCATACTCAACGTCAAAACAGGTATTTTCCATATGTAAATATTTTTCTTATATGTAATTAACTAGTACTAAACATTAAAAAGGTTGAATCAATCAAAGGTTTGTCTTTTCTTTGAAGAACAGAAGAAGGGAAATTGAATATAAGGTTGAGGAAAGAGGGTATAGGAAACATTGTCTGCAATAGGTTTTCTCCACGTTGGACTGGCTGAAATACCGATAACTCCCATGTATGCAGGGATATCAGGTAGGTCACAGTAGGAGTTGAGATGTCTTCAGAGGATCAATGAGTCTGGAACCACTCACTTATCTAAACAAAGTCAAATTTGGGGAATGATGGCAATGTGCTAAATGGTGAGGAAGAAAGGGGAAAATGGACAGGAAATAACAATTTGGGTTTTCCAGGAAATTCCCAGTCAGCAGCTTCAGGATGGAGAACGTGTTTACCTAATCTTAAAGATACTACATCGTAGAAGTAAACGAGATAGTTCACTAAACCTCCATCAAGTTTATCAGAACTAGCAAGGCATGGTGGACCCAGCAGTAAAGGGACGGAGCCTCCCACCCAAAATGTGGTTTGGAGCTCAAGACTCATGATGTCATACGTGTGCTAGGAGGGCATGAAGAGGCTCTTGTTCACATAATGAGGCTTTCTGCAGAAAGCAGATAGCTCACAAACAGGTCTAAAATGACTTAAAGAGCAGGGAAAGGAGGCTGGTTTGGGGAATTTTTTGGTGATATTTTTACAGATGGAGCCAGGCTGACGATTTCTGCACATGATCTGAATGGCAAGAACTAAAAGAGAAAGCGCCAAGTTTTGTAGGGATTTTTTGTGTGTTTGTTTGCTTGTTTTTAAAAGCTTGCCTATATGTAGGGCACAGGTGGCAAACATAAGGCGCCCAGGCAGCATCTGACCCTCCACCTTGTTTTATCTGGCCCAGCACCTTGTTTCTACTTGATGGCAGCGCTGAGCTCCTTGCCCCTAGTTAAGGAGTAGTTATATTTATACAGTCCTAAAATTACATTTGCCCTTTGAAGGCAACTGAGAGGCTGATGTGGTCCCCAGTGAAAATGAATTTGACACTCCTGATGTAGGCGCTGAAGGGAAGGAGGGGTAATGCTTAAAAGGTGTCAACAAACACCCAAAACTGGAATGAGATTCTTTATTACACACAGGGATCCAAATGTACAGTCTACTCAGACCTCATCTCACAAATGCACTACCGCAGAACGCCCATTGCAGGAAGCTTAGTCCAGAGTTAAGGTAGGTAGGTTTAGAGCATTCCTTCAAGGTTCTCTCAACTTGTTAGTTGAGGTATATCAAATCTTCAAATATTTTCCTTTCTGCCAGTCGTAGGATATAAAGTGCTGCCATTCAAAACCTATTCCTAGTGCTTTCCAAGTCTTGAGAGAAGGAAATAAGCACAACTCTCAGTACATAATACCTCAACAGGCAGCACTTTAACAAAGGAGTGAAGCGCCAGATTTGCTTTTGCACGGAGATGGAGCTCAGAGAATCGAGCAGCACCTGGCCAAGAGGAGCACAAAAACATGAGGGAAGAGTCAAAAGGAAAGGAAATGTTTAGTCTATGTCAGCATTTTGCTGAATTACATTTGTGTGAATGTATTTGTTAGGGAAAAAAACCGAGAAAATTTTGTCCAATGTATACTCTCACAGATAACTCATTGTTGAATCTGCCACATATTCTTCGCATGCCTGGACTCAAGCAGATACGCATTACTTCTCCAGCTATTGTTTTCTTGAAATCAATGAACTCAGAAAGATAGGACATACATACTCATCCAAAAGATGATATGGTGGATTTCTGTTATTTTCGTTTAAGACAGTGTGTGGGAGTTTGTTTTTGTTTTTTAATTTATTTGCAATCCTGATGTATTTCATTTCTGAATTAAATAATTAGATTCTATGCTTTATTTCCCTTTAATATCAAAAACTTTCAATAAGAATGTAAGTATTCAGTTTATAATCACTTCATGTTTTGGGTATTTCCTGATCCCCAAGTCATTCAAAATCCCTTTAAAACCTAAATGTAAAACATAGTTTTCTATATACATAACATTAGAGATTGTTATCAATATTACTTAAAGCAATTTACCCAAGGTCACAAGGCTACAAAACAGTAAAGCCAAAAGCAACCTAATTGTTGCTTTTCAATTAGTTGTTATTCTTCTTTTATTTTCAGAGTCATAGAAACTTAAGATATTTCCAAGTAAATTTAGATTTTATTAACTTGCACACTGGCTTGGAAGAAAAAGAACTGAAATCTAACAACCATTTATTTTGAAGCATTTAATTCCCTCCAATATAATTTTCAAATACAGCAGATTTTTCATTCAACATATTTTATCAAAAGGGTTAGCCTATAAAAACAACTTCTGTGTCTGTGAAACAGCCAAATGAAAACAAACTATCAAAGATGTGCCTCAATGATAACCAAGAATTGTGGGAATTCATCACTTGGAGTTGCTCAATAGCTGGCAGGGTGTCATCATATGTGTATAAAATATTAGTTGTTTGCATACCTGAAAATTGTTGCCAGAATTAAAATTAGGGAAGTATTTCACGCTCATAACCTTGTACCCTATTGTAGCTCTTTCTACACCCATCTTCATTTCCTAGCCTTCATTTCCATTGGTTTGTTACAAGTTTAATAAATAATTTTAAACACAATTATCCACCAGTAGGAACAACAGTAATGTATTTTATCAATGGTACCTTGATAATGGATACTTTGAGGTAGGAAAGGACTAATGATAGAATCCAACCCAATCTTGAATTTAATGTAGAAATCATTAATGCTTAACAAACTGAAGGCTATTCTGAAATTTGTTGTATATTTTCCAAAATGCAGGTGAAAAAATAAATGCATTAACTTATAAAATTACAACTGAGAGTAGGAAGATGATTATACCTTAATAATATTAGTAATAATCAAGGAATAGTAGGAAAAAATATTTATTTTCAGGATCTAGTTTTATTAAAGAGTTATTGACACCTTCTAATAAATATTAAAAATTACTTAAAAGGACAATTCTGTCATATATATATATATTTTATTATTTTTTTTACTATATCCTATCTTAAGACTTGGATTTTTATAAACAAAACTGTTTTACATTTTCTAAAATTGTACTTGAATTATTTAAACTTTGCATATGTCACTTTTGAGTATAATTGACTTCTAGGGCACAATAAACTGTTGACTATAAAATGAGATACTCAAGTCATCACACAGCAAGTACATGAGGATCAACACTGTACCCACTATAGAAGACAAATAGAAAAAAAAAATGTCATTGTAACTACATTTACTGACTTTTTTAATTGACTAAATGATTCAGTGAGAACACAAATCAGAATTTTTTTTCCTTTTTTAATTAAAATTATTGAGGTGGCATTGGTTAATAAAATTATATAGTTTTAAGTGTAACATTTTGTAAAACATCATCTATATAGTGTATTGTGTGTTCACCACCCAAATCAAGTCCTTCTGTCACTCTTATTCCCCCTCCTACGAGCCCCCACTCCTTCTTCCCTCAGGTAATCACCATATTGTTATCTGTGATCCCTTGTCCTTCTTTCTAATCCCTTTAGATTTTTCACCCAGCCACCTAACCCCTCCCCTCTGACAGCTGTCAGTTTGTTCTCTGTACCTGTGATTCTGTTTCTATTTGTTATTTTTAGTGTGTTTTGTTCATTAGATTCCACATATGAGTGAAATCATATGGTATATGTCTTTTTCTGACTGGCTTATTTCACAGTGTTTCATACCCTTCAGTTCCATCCATGCTGTCACAGGGGGTAAGATTTCCTCCTTTTTGTTCCCTGTCCAAGTAGTATCCATTGTTTAAAGGCACCATGGCTTTTTCACCCACTCATCTACTGATAGGTAGCTGGGCTGCTTCCGAAGTGTGGTGATTGTAAATCAGCCAGCAACAAACATAGGGGTGCATATATTTTTTGAATTAGCATTCTGGGTTTCTTGGGGTATATTCCCAGCACTAGAATTTCTGGGTCATAAGGTAGTTGCATTTTTAACCCCCTGAGAACTCCCACACTGTTCTCCACAATGGCTGCACCAGTCTGCATTTCCACCAAGAAGGTATGAGGGTTCCCCTTTCTCAACATCCTCACCAAGGCTTGTTTGTTGATGTATGGATGATAGCCATTCTGGTGGGTGTGAGGTGATTCCTCATTGTTGTTTTAATTTGCATTTCTCTGATGATTAGTGGTACTGAGCATCATTTCATATGTCTATTGGCCTTCTGTATGTCCTCTTTTGAGAAGTGTCTATTTAGGTCTGTTGCATAATCTTTAAATTGGATTATTTGCTTTTTGGTGTTTATATAAGTTGTATAAGTTCTTTATAAATTTTGTATGTTACCCTCTTTATTGATGTATCATTGGAAAATATGTTCCTCCATTCAGTAGTCGGTTGTCTTTTCATTTTGAAGATGAAAGTAGTGAGTGGGTTTCCTTTGTTTTGCAAAAATTTTTAGTTTGATGTAGTCGTATTTGTTTATTTTTTCTTTTGTTTCCCTTGCCTGAAGAAATATATCTGAAAAAAAATATTGCTAAGAACAATGTCCAATTTTACTGCCTATGTTTTCTTCTAGGATTTTTATGGTTTTGAGTCTTACATTTAAGTTTCAATCCAGTTTTATTTTATTCTTGTGTATGGTATAAAAATGTGGTCTAGTTTCAGTTTTTGCATGTATTTGTACAATTTCTTCAACACCATTTATTGTATATACCATCCGTACCCCATTGTATGATCTTGCTTCCTCTGTCAAATATTACTTGACTATAAAGGTGTGGGTTTATTTCTGTTCTGTTCCATTGATCTGTGTGTCTGTTTTTATGCCAGTACCATGCTGTTTTTGAAATTATTAGGAACCCCAGCTTGGACATCAGAAACCTAGGATTATAGTCCACTCTTGCTACTTACTGTGACATTAGGAATCTTTTAAACATAATAATCCTGGGTTTCTTTACCTGTAAAGTGGTGGTAATAATAACAACAGAAACATTTAGTTCAGAAGGTACCCAGGAGGATACAATGTAAAACAAAATTTAACACAATGCCTTGTTTAACCTTGTTGAATCCCAGTGTAGGTTCAGTGAATAAGTAGCTCTTGTTGTTATTACCAGACACGGAATAGAGCACAATTAGGATTTTGATTTTGATGAGTACAATAATTACTAGATATGTTACCTAATGTAACAAGTGAAATTTGAACAAAAACTCAACACATGGCTGGAGATATCATGAAAAGATTATTCCCATGTTGGAAATAATAAGCAGAAGTAGGGAGAGCATGAGATTTTTTAATATAGCGAGACTAGATGAGACTGAAAATTCCATATTTTGGATAGCAAAAAAACAGTTCAAATAGGGACCTTGAAAATAATTGAAGAACTTAAATAATATTTACCAAGAGACTTATCTCTGAACTAAATTGGTGATGGGAGGAGTGGGCTGTAAAATTCAGAGAACAGGAAGTTCTTTTAGACACTTGATGTGACAGAAATCCTTAGAATAATGGCTGTTGGAACTGTAAGGAATAGCAATGGCATATATGACCTTCTGCCCTAAAGAGAGAAAATATTATTTCATTCACATTGAGCATAAGAACATCAGGGCTCATGAAGAGACTCTCGAGCAGCTAAAGTTGATGTTACTGTAAGACAAACTGGGCAGCCGAGTGCACGATGAAGGGAAGGTGAGAGGCAGGGAGTCATGATGGTGAACTTGAAGCTGTTAGGGAAAAGTGTCTTGTGGTGATGCAAGATGAAGACCTGTGACAGGTGTGAGATCTTGGTCAGGTGTGACTTTGGAACCACTAACTTAATTTCTCACAGGACTCCTGCTGCTGGAATGGTCTATTGACATGTGGAAGAGCTATGAACATGTTCCTATTATTATTATTATTATTTCTATTATTGTTCTTCCCATGGTATCCCCCTGAGGGAACTGGATGGTCCCGATACCTCAGATCCCTCATGTTCACTGTGGAATGTTCTGCTTAGAGTATTTTCAAACCATGTTGCTTTCCCAGCCAGTCATCTTCCCCTTCTCTCAGTGAGTGACAGATTCTTCTCTTTGTAAAGTGAAAAATAATCCTTTAAAATTTTTTACATCCTCCCCTTACTACTTTTATTCTGCTCGGCTTGCCTTAATAGACACATTCCATCCACATGGGATCTATTTTCTCTTTACTCTTTGAAAAATGAGAAAAGTAACCTACACTAAGGAACAGGTCGTGAAGATCAATTGAGGGAAAGTGACAGGCTGTGCCGCTGCATTATTTAGGCTTGACGCATCTTAAGTTGGTGACATTTGTCATGGACAGCTAAGAATTTATTGGGAAAAGGATTTTTCATGGGAAAATCAAATGTCTGCCAACATTCCTACTACATTGTGTTTCTTTACAAGTTCTCTACTAAACATAAGGATCATTACTAGTTATCTTTGTGTAAAGAACTAAAATTATAGGTATGTTGGAAATTATAATTTAAAAGAAAAGTATTTCTTCCCTGTATGAAATCATTGACTCACAAAACTTTCCTGTTTCCCTGTAGGATATCATATTCCAATGTAAACTCTTATGCTCAAGGTCACCTTGCAAACATGCCATTCCCTCTGCTGACAAGTCTGTTACACAGCATTTGCAACAAGCACCTAGATATTAAGTGGCTCACAGTTCGGAGGCTAACTTAAGATTCTGGTAGAGGTACAGTAATATGAATTTTCTGTCCTCTTCACATTAAAAATTAATAATAGTGTGTATATATCAGCCAAGGTATAATGGTAGTGGATGGAGAGGATCTACTTTAAGTATTCTGTACAAAGAGACCATCTATAATGAAGGATTCCCAGAGGGCCAGTACAGGGGAAAAGTCAAATGGGGGATGGTAAGGAAATCCAGAGGCTAATAACAGCAGGGAGCCATTTGTGCCAGAAACCTGGGAAATGGTTCCAGAGGGCTGGGGCCTTGACAACACTGCATTGGAGCATACGGGCAAAACTGGCCTGGGGCCAGCAGAGGGGCTTAGCTTATGGAATTATCAAAGGAAGAAGAACTTCAAAATTGGAATACATGCCATTGATGTGAAAACCACAATATTCCCAAGGGAAGTAAATTCAAAAATAATTAATTTTCATAAAGCTTTAGAACTAAGCAATAGAAGAAAAATATGATTGATTTTGTTTATTCTAAGATTTTAGCTCAGGGGCTCACTCTGTCTCCCTACCTGGATCTATATATACATGTATCTTTTTTTTTTTCTAGTTTTTAATGTGCAATCGATTTCTTTTTTACCTTTCTAACCTTATTACCTTGACTCACAATATCCAGTTGCCACAAGCAATACTCTAACCTGATGAGTATCCATGCTCTAGTCTTTCCTATAAGCCCCCCTCCATCCAGCCGTTGTCACAGACCAGAGGTGCCAGGCCACCGATGTGGCCACCAGCCCTACAGGCAACATGGGCACCAAGGAGTAACAGTGAGTCAACACAGGTGACTATGCTGTTCACTCAGCTTTTATTAGTGCAGATTCAATCCAAATCTATAATAACCCAATACCAATAATAATCACTCGGAAGCAATCAGCAATAAAATCACACAAGAGAACTGGAGGATAATGAACCCAAGTCCCAAGAGTCCAGATCAGGTCCAGGTCTGGGAGGTAACCAGTCAGCATCTTGCAAGTCAGAGTCTATGGCGTCTTCAGAGTCAACTACAGCAGGATTGACCAGAGCAGCAGGGCGTGTCTCAGCTCCTCTCAGCCGTCACAGCTGTCTCTCCATAGGCCTTTGCTTTCGGACTCTCGTATGAGGCAATGTTGCATCAGCCTTTGATCAACGCGTGTTGTTTTGTGCCACCTTGATAAGCACATGTTGTTGTTGTGTTGTTGATGAAGCGGCTCTGCTGTGCACACTCTGAGAGGGTGGCGTTACCCTTCAGATAAGCGCGGGTTTTCTACCGCATTGTACTGTGCGTGCTCAAGGGACTGCACCATCCCTCTGAGTCATTGCTGCCCCGCACATATTCTAAATACGGCTTCTTAGTTGGCAAGACTAACACCATCCTAGTTTAGCCCTGCTCTCCACGCCAATTATGTTTTATGTCATTATGATAGCATTTTGGATTTTCTATTCTTCTTTATAGAAATGGTGACTGCCTCGTGGAATATGATAAAGTTACTGTATTAGAAAGTCAGTTTATTTCTTTTTTATTTTTTGGTAAATGAACAAGATACAATGTCTTTGTAAAGCTAGAGAAAATGGCCCCAAACAGAATTAAAGGGACTCAGAGCTTGAGCTACTTTTAACCACTGAAGTTTACTGAATATTATTTTCTTCGACAATAATTAAGATATAGCAATATTTTAGAATGTTTCCAAAGGTAAGAGGCAAGCTCAATTTTCCCCTATTATACTGTAATCTGCTACCCTACTCCTGTGTGCTGCTAACAATGAAATAATTGTTCACAGATAAGACAAAGTGATAGTCCACCAAACATACTCTATATACTGATAGCTACTACCCTAAATCCCACACTTTCAAGAGATAAGTAGAATGTTTGAGTAAAACCCAAAACACATTTTTTCTCCCAAATACGCAGCACCATAGTTTAAAAAGTTATGGAACTATACCTTTGGGATAACTGGCCCTGGGAGAGACTGGGCCTCACCAGCTCTCAAGGGCTATGAGGACTGCAAAGCTCCCTTGAAGTGCCAAGCCATGGACCACCGAAACAGCCAAACCCAGGGTCTGCTCTAGGATTCTAAATGCTGTCTCAACACTCCTCATTGAAAGAAGCAGTTGGGTTTTGTTAACACATAGAAAATGCAGCTTTAATCCCTGTCCACCCATGTTTACTGCAAGCACTAAATGGGCACCAGTAGCTGTTGTATAACCCGAAAGTGGCAGCCTCCTGCTGTCACTTAAACTCATTACCTCTGAATATTCCATTTTTACCAGAACACAATCATTATTTATTTATTATTTTTAAAATTGTTTTACTGTTGTTCAAGTACAGTTGTCTGCATTTACCCCTACCACTCCCCACAACCCCAGCCACCCCACCTCCCTCCCCTGCTTCCACACCCCCTTGGTTTTGTCCATGTGTCCTTTATAGTTGTTCCCAAAAACCCTTCCCCCCTTTCCCTCCATTATCCCCTCCCACCTCCCCTCTGGTTACTGTCAGATTGTTTTTAATTTCAATGTCTCTGGTTATATTTAAAGTAATTAGTTAATGATCATCCAACTTACCAAAATAACCTCCAAAAAAACTACATGATTAAGTTACTTGATATTTTGCAAAGAAAATAGACCCTGGAATTAATGATTTTCCAAAGGCCATCTTAGAAAAAATATGCTATGATAATACAATTTAATTAAAACAACTACAACAAACCACTTCATTATGCTATGTGTAATTGAGTAAAAAATACTGTGATAATAATTAAAGTGCAATGTATGCCTTCCATGTATTAACTACCTAATGGAAATAGAGAAAGATAATGCAACTATTAATTTAACTTCATCAGGTCAAGAGATATTTATTTGCACATACTATGTGCCTTTTACTTAATATCTTAGTGAAAGCACTCACCAGTCCCTGTAATATAATAACAATTTTCTGTTCCCTTTGCATGATTACTGGTCAATTATACAGAACTAGAATGCTTGAAAAATTAAACAGTAAATTATATGAAATAGAGATAGATCATTAAATCATATCCTGTATGGGTTGATCTTTTATTTATATTTAATTAAATTAGTAAGATGTACATAGTTAAGACATGAGTTAAAATTTTAAAACCTAGGACAAAAGGAAGGGAGTGGTGAAGGAGAGAGAAAGGAGGGAGGGAGACGAAGAGAAAGAGAATGAGAAATTTGTTGTCCCACCTCTCCTGAAACCCCCAGCCCACTCTCTAGAGAAACCACTTTAAATTATTTTAATTGTACAATTTGTCATTTAGCTCTGTTTCCAAATACTATATTTATACTTCTCTATTGTGAATGTTGAATTGATATCTTTTTAGGAATGTAGATGACTAGACTTCTTTACACTCCATATACTCCATATTTCACTTTCTATCATCCCATTTTACTTATTTCTGATTTTAAATAAATTAGTATTTAGTGTTTTTGTGATTATGTAAACATTGTTTATAGCTCAACCATGTGGCATAACCTATGCAAATTTCTTGTGTGACTTTTCAGTTGCCTTATTTCTTAAACTGATTAGTTTTCAAGATATCTGTCATAAATTCTTTCCCCAAATCTTCAACCCTACTGTGAAATCTCTAAACATGTACAGATATATTATTGATCTCTCAAATTCATTCTTTTCCCCGGAGACATACTTTTGGCATATGACACCTTTTTTTTACTCTCTTTGCCTTTATTATTTCCTTTTTAAATACAGCCTAATAATTCCTTTTGGCTCTTTCCCCTTGCTTCTCTTCCTGGAGCCCATGTATTATTCTTTCTTTTTTACTCCTTCATTTTAGAGAAAAATATTCTCCAGTAAATTCTGAGAAATGGTTGGTAAGACATAAAAGTCTTGAGGCATTGCATATTTTAAAATGTCTTTTTTCATCCATATACTTGGGTAAAAATATTTGCCTAGTTATAAAATTTTAGGTTAGGAATCATTTTTCTTCAGAATTGTGTAATGCTTTTTTATTTACAGTGTTACCATTGAAAGATTCAGTAATATTATAATTAACCATCTGTTTTTTTATGGAATAACCTATTTTGCTACTTCTTACCCCAGAAAACTTTTTAGAATCTTTTTTCTTTGAATATATGATGATGTGCTTTGGTAGGAGTCTTTTTTCCATTAATTTTCCTACACTTCTCAGTGGGTGTTTTCAATTTGGATGCACATGTCCTTCAATTTAAGGGCATGTTCTTAAATATTTATGTCATTAAATCCTTTCCCTCATTTTCTTGCTCCAATTTTCTTACACTCCCTTGGGTGTTTGATTACCTACACTGACCTCTAGGTTTGTTTTCCTTTTTCTCCTGTGATCCATCTTTGTTTATTTTTTCTTCTACTCTAAAATATGCCTCATCTTTTTTTCTTAACTTCCTATTTAATTGTGTTTCTTCCATGATAGCTTTAATTTCCAGGAGCTGCTTTTTTGAACACTAATGTATTTTTTTCTTAAATAAATTTATTTTAATGGATGTACAATTTGTCCTATGATATTAGCTATAATTGTGATTTTTCTAGTTATTTTGAGTGCAGTTTCTGTTTTTTATGCATTTTTATATTTGATAGTTTTGTTTCACTTATATTGTGGTTTATCCTCAAATACCTACTGACCCTATGCTGACCAGTATATTTAAAAATAAATTATCAGAAACACAATTAGAATCTGTGCACAGCCACAGAGAAGTGATACTTATTAAATGGGTTTTGTTCCTTTTCTGAGATAAGATATTCTTTCCCTCTCTCTCTCTCTCTCTCTCTCTCTCTCTCTACACACACACACACACACACACACACACACACACACACACACACACAGGGCAACCTTACTGTTGTGGGTTCTCAGCATAGTCAAGCAATAGTTCTATATAGTAATATATATAGCTGCTGTCAATCAAGTTTCAAAATGTCAAATGTTGTCCTGGCTGGTGTGGCTCAGTGGATTGAGTGCTGGCCTGTGAACCAAAGGGTCGCTGGTTTGATTCCCAGTCAGGGTACGTGCATGGGATGTGGGCCAGGTCCCCAGTAGGAGGCACTCAAGAAGCAATCACACATTGATGTGTCTCTTCCTTTCTTTCTCCTTCCCTTCCCCTCTCTAAAAATAAAATCTTGAAAAAAGTCAAATGTTAATTTCCCATTGTTCACTGAATGTACACATATAGTTGCCCTATTATGAAATCATTTTATCTTTAATTATCTCTGTGTAATTCTTAGTTTTGCCCAGAAAATCTATTTTCTTATGAAATTAATATATCATTTCCTGTTTTTTTAAAAAATCAATTCATTTATTTTTAGAGAGAGACACTGGGATCAAACCCACAACCTAGGCATGCGCCCTGACCAGGAATTGAACCAGTGACACTTTGCCTTGCAGAAGGATGCCCTACCAACTGAGCCACACTGGTCATGGAATTTCCTGCTATATTTAAGATGTTTGTTTTGTAAGAGCAGTAGAGCATCTATAACATAAACTAGAGAATATGAAACAAGTCTCTCAGTCAGTAACTAGAGTATTTGTGCAATTTTAACTCAAAGTATTTTCTTGAGCTGTCTAATTTTTCAAATATATTCAGGAAATAAAACTGTAGCCATGAAAAATAATGCATATGGAAATGTCCTGTCTACTAAAAATCAGTTCATTAGTTAGAAGCTGCTTTGAAGACTGATTTGATATTTGACTTGAGCCTTTTGGGAATTAACACAAATGCATTTTCATCACTTCCCTTTGATTTGAACTAGTTACAAGTGTGGGGTTTTTTTTGCTGGCTATTTCAGGGGGAAAGTGGCCCTGTGTTGGATCAACAATGACAAGCCTTCTTCCTGACAACTCTATGTAATTAGGTTTACTGATTCAAAGACAGAGGGGAAAAAATTCAATGGACATGTCTCTCTCTCTCTCTCTCTCTCTCTCTCTCTCTCTCTCTCTCTTTAATGTATTTTTTCTTAGAAAACAATTAAGGCCTGACTCATCTCTTTTTTGTTAAGATAAGGCAATATATAAATCTTTAACCCCACACATAAAACAAAACCAAAAGAAGGAGTTTGCTTTAACACTCTTGAAGGTGAAGATTACAAGTAAAAGGATGGAAAGGTGTTAGTGGGTGAAGGGAGGAGAAGACAAGAGCAAACATGACAAGAGAAATGGAACCTATTCTAGGATCCGAAAAATTGATGAGAAGTTTCAAAATGGTATCATTCCCTTGGGTTGTAGGTTTGGGAGTGGTATCTCATTATCCACCATCCTTTAAATTTTGGTTTATATTAATTAACCTTTTTAATATTTTTCTGAGTCAAATAACACACAGCCTAGGACAAAGGACATTATTTTTGGAATGCAACAGCTGAAACCCATGCTTGATGTCCCCAAAGCATAAGTAACCCTACCAATTACTCCTTACCTAAAGTGATGTCATCCTAATCTCCATGTGTGAAACCAAAAAGGACCTTTTGAACCAAGTGTAAGATGGTAGATGGGTGTAGTACCCTACATTTTAGGCAAATTATAAATTTATATTTGTGTCATTATAATTAAACTAGTTATCACAATATGTGTAAGGACACATTCAAAGGGCATATCACGGTAGGTTAGAAAAAAGAGAAATAGAAGGGAGAAAAATCAAACTGACAATTTTAAGAACTTTTTTGACATATTTTAGTGATTCCATCTGATAACATAGAGAAAATGCATATCTGCTAGAAAATCTGATATTTTCAGTGCAATGAAATAATCTTTCTCTTAAACTGCTCCAGGAGAATCAGGTATCATATAACACTGCCTCCCATTTGATCTACTCCATTCACTATTTAGAAATTCATTCTGGGATAATTGGACGGGTGATATATTTGCTTGCATATCATCAGGATTCCATTTAATAATAAAAGTTAAGCAAGCATGTCTGAGAATTATGCAGAGCATGTATGCAGAAATCACTCTAGATTTTAGTCTAGAAAACATGGGGAAAGGTGTATTTGTAGGCTAATTTCAGTGATGAATTACTGTGTGGATTTGCTCTTCATATTATAGTAGGTTTTTGAATAATGTTCCTTTGTTCAATGTTGTTTCATTATAAAGTTGGTGAGAAAAAACATTGATTCCCAACCAGGGCCACTGAGTGCTATTTGCATGTTTTTTCCATGTTGGCCATGGCTTTTCTGTGGGTACTGTGGTTTGCACCCATACCCTGAAGACGTGCATGTTAGGTGAATTTGTGTGTCTCTTCTGTCTCTGAGCAAGTGAGGCAGTGTGTGAGTGCACATTGGGATGGAAGGGCGCCATGCCCAGGGCTTCCACCTTGGCCCCTGAGGTTCAAGTATAGGCAGCCGCCTGTGATCCTGAACTGGAATCAGTAAGTTAGAAAGTCATTATCTTATGTGTTTTTATCAATCTTTCTTAACTGTATGCATAGCTTACATTCGTTTCAATGTTTAATATTAGAAATGCTTTGGGTCTCTATTTAGAAGTTTGGTGATGTTTTTGTGACCAGGAATGTGTCCTAGGAGCTTAACTCTTGTTACTATCAATTAGCTTATGATAAAACGGGTTTTCTTATATGTCATTTTGCTTAAAGTCAGTTTCCAAGAACCTGTGGATGACATTAAGTGAGAACTTACTGTAATGCGAAATAAATATTGATGTGGCATCCTTATATATTATATGATTTTATTTTTAAAACATTTGCAGAAACCCATTTAGAAAGTATTATTATCCCCATTTTACAGAACAGGAAACATCCAGATTCACAGTTTTAAAAGTTCCTTATGCTAAACCACCAGTCATTGGCAGAGTAGGAATAGAAGTCTTGTGCTTCCCAATTCTTTTTTTTTAAAGATTTTCTTTCTTTCTTTCTTTATTTAATTATTTATATTGTAGAGAGAAGGGGGAGAGAGAGAGAGAGACATCAATGTGTGGTGGCCTCTTGCGTGCCACTTACCGGGGACCTGGCCTGCAACCCAGGCATGGCCCTGACTGGGGGCCGAGGCGGTGACTCTGATTCGCAAGCCAGTGCTCAACCACTGAGCCACTGAGCCACACCACTGAGCCAGGTCTCCCAATTCTGTTTTTATAAAGGTTAAATCACCCACAACCTAAACTATCCCTGAAGTCTGATAAATTTATATAAAGTTAGATTTTGTGATTCTTTTTCTTGTTTTATCAAATCAAAATAACATGTACAATTATCTAACTTTTTTTGTCCAAAAATCAAAATATCAGGTCTGAGAGTGTGTATTTCTGAGTGGGATGAGATAGAACATTTGAAATGGGAAGTTCTAAAAATTTTTGAGATATAAAAGATAAAGATATGAACATCAGAGATAATGTTAAGATGTATTCTAAATGGAATTTCTTTTGATTTTGTAAAGTGTTCCAAACCTGAAATCTACTGTAATGGTATAATTTATAAATTTGAAACTCTGAATGGTCGTGGTTTAGTTTTTTGTACATTTTGGAAGGACATTAGTAGCTGTGCCTATCTTTTCCTTGCTAGAATGAAGAGCCTGGAACTGGTACACTGCAAATATTTTACCTGGCAGGTGTGCTAAATGAGAGTTCCAAGTTTCAGATATTTCTGAGAATTAAATTGAAGATTTGAGAAAGCATTATTAGGGAAACCAATCTACTTTCTTCTAAACACTTTATCTGATGTGTGCTAGAATTTAGTAAATAACTAACTGATCCTTTAGCCTCCATAAGAAATAATGAAATCCCACCTCGTGGCCTCTGAAGGACAGTGTTCTGTAAATGTAAAGCTTCCCTTAACCTTTAAAAAGTAACTGGGTTAATCCAGCTACTAGTGTGAATTTGCAAAGCTCCTTTCTAAGGTTGAATTTAAATTGTCACCTGTCATCTGAGAGCAACTTTTCTGATCACGTTGCCCCTGCACAGAGTGAGCCCGACTACAAAGGATAAACTAATAATTGTTCCAGCATAGTTCATTGTGAACCATGAACAAACTGGAAAAAGTGTTTTATTATTATATGAATCTATCGATTTCTCTGGGAAGTCACTTACCTGGGCACTGTGTTAGAAGGAGAGCAAAGATAATGGGAGAAATCCTTTATTGGTTGTATCTATGATTTTACATATAAAAATTTGATAAAGTGGGTTTTAGTTTTATTTATTTTAAAAACATGCATTCTAAGAAAATGAAATACGGAAAGTTGTTTTATAAACTTGTTTGGGAACCATGAAACTCTACATAAAATTGAAATTTTCATTGTTAACTACTGCTACTTCTAATCTTATGTTCTAAAGGTTGCAAAAAATGATTAGAACTTACAGTTATTGCTAGTAAATAGGGGATTGTATTAAAAATAGCTTTATCTATTTGTATATTGAGAACAAGAAGACTAATGGCCCTTCAAGTCACATGCTGTTTTTAATCCTGCTATACGCCTGGGTATGTGTGGCTTTGAGAGTTCCTCTCCAGCTTTCCTCATAAGGAGAACGCTGGTACTAGATGTAATGATACCCGAACTCTCTTTCCATCCCAACATTCTGTGGACCTGTGACATTTCTACCCTATTGCAGAAGAAATATAATTTAAAGGTGTGAATGCTGTAATAACATTTTTTCTTGCATTATTTCAGTAAAAGTTCAGTAAAAGCAAACTGACAAGTTTAGGCGGCTTTCAGAACATAAAGGAGAAAGGCTGACAGCTTTTGTGAACCTTCTTGCTTTCAACTGAAATCAAAGAGAACCCTTGCTCTCTGGCCCTGAATGTCATAATATTGTTATGTCTAGAGCCATTGAAATGTCTGACAAGGCTGTCGATTAAAAATGAGAATCATTGGGCCATATTTGCTGTCTAAGGTGAAGGGTAGTTTGAAAAGCATGGCATGAAGTATTCCAAAGGATGATTTGGCTTAAACAATATTAACAACGTTTCACATGATAGGTGCGGTCATTTGCTGCAATTCACTTCTTACCTTATTTCTCCACATAGCTTCATGTTAAAAATCCCCCTTCATTTGTAATGTTTTGTAAAATGCTACATTTGAAATTCTGAAGGAACTATCAACTGATATTGTGGATCATATTGTTTGGAGACCATTCTGTGTGTTGCGCACGTCCTCTGTAAATGATGTGATGATGGCTGAAATGGCACTCATTCATCTTTCCAAATCTGTAACACCTGGGAGTTCTACTTGACCTTCAGAAAACCACATCGACAAAAATGTTACTTCTAGTTTCCTAATAATTTTTGGAAGACATATTACCATACCGAGATAAAATAATTTTACTTCCTTAGGCCAAATTCCTGTTACAACATGAAATGGGCAAATGCAATTAGTATAAAAAAAGCTCAACCATGGTATCTCAGAGTTTAAAGGAATAACCCTTAGGAATTAGTGCACATAATTTCTTATCCACTGCTTTATAGGCAGACCTCATTTAATATGGCTGACGTGTTGCCCAGCAGACTCTGATGAACAGCCATAATGCAGAAGAAGTCGCTGCATTGTCGGCAAGCCCATTCAGTATCTGTAAAGCTCCATCATTAAAATTTTCTGTATATTGATGAAATATTTATTTGTAACTCATTTACCCGATGCCTTCTGAAATCAAAGTTATATATCTGTGCATTCTTCGTATCTACCTACTGTCAGGGTTTTTGCATTTTTCTGCATGTAAGAAAAAACAAACAAAACAAAACATCAACAGTGTATTGTCTGAATAGAGAATTGTTCTCACAAAATAAGTCTGATATGAAGCATGGTGTTAATTCAGTCTCTCAAAGATATTAGCCCTAACGTCTCTGCCTTTTTCTCATAGCTGCTGATGGAGACTCGAGCTATAGCTTTTACATCATTATTCTACTTGCAGGGAGGAAAAACAAAGACTTACCTCTACAAAGTTTGTGTGATCTTCTAAGTTTGCTTGCTTTTTATTTTTTCTGTAAAGACTTGCCCAACAATTTTTGCTTAGAGCTCATTGGCCTTGGCTAACATGATGTTTGAGAAAAATGACGTTTATATCTGGGCACATTGCCATACCCAATGAAACTGAAATTCTGTTAATAAAGAAAGGGGAAATGGATGTAGCTTTGACAGCCTCTGCCACTTTAACCAACGGGTATTTTGGGACAGCTACAGATTTTCTCTCTCCAAGCTACCTTGGACGTTATTTTTGACAGCTGTTATTAAGAGCTTCATCACCTTCACAAAATGAAGTCTCTTCTTAAAATGAGACATACAGAACTGGACGTAAGATTATACCTGTGGTCAGATAGTGGCAATACTGAATTTTGTCCTGCAGTCACTGCATTTCTATTCAGGCAGCCTCGCATTGTGAAAACTGTTTGGCTCAAATTGAACACGCACACAACCAATGCCATCTGAAATTTTTCACATGGAATACACCACAGCTGTGATCACCCTATCTCATATTTATTTTTAATCAACTTTATTGGGGTATATTTTTCATAAGATAAAATGTACCCATTTTAAAGGTAAAGTTTGTTGAGCTTTGGCAAATGTAAATGATTGTGTAACCCCCATGAACAAGACAAAACATTTCCATTGCTCCAAAAGCTCTCCCATGTTCCTTTCTTCTCAGTCCCACCACCACCTGTCCCAGAAAACTGCTGATCACATTTCCAGTACTCCAGATTATTTTGTCCAGTCCAGAGCTTCGTATAAATGGTACTATACACATATGTTCTTTCTGTCTCTGGCCTCTTTTGCACAATGTGTTTTTAAAATTTATTTATGTTGATGTGTACAGCATTAAATTGTGTTTGATTATTGCTGAGTATATGCAACATACCGTAGTTTGCTTATTCATTCTCTTGATGATTGACATTTTCATTATTTTCAGTTTAGAGCTATTACAATTCAACCTGATGTGAATATGCTCATACAAATGTTTTTTAAATGCAGGTTTTCTTTTATCTTAGCAAATGCTTGGTGTGGGATTGCTGGGTTATATAGCAAGCATATGTTTAACTGTATAAGAAATTGTCAATCTGCTTTATGAAGTGGTTGTACCACAGTAACATCTCAGAGTTCCCTTACTCCATATCATTAAAACACCTGCATTGTTGGTCTTTGTTTATTTTAATTTTTTAGTATATGCCTCTCATTGTAGTTTTAGTTTTTAATTTCCTGATAATCAGTGACTTTGAAAATCTTTTTATGTGCTTGTTAGCACAATAAGTGTAAGCTAACATTTGTTATTTGTTTTCTTTTTCCTGTGGATATCAAATTGGCCAACAAGATTTGGTAAAAGATTTCCTTTTTATTCATTCACCTTGGCAGCATTATTAAAAATTAACTGATTGTATAAATTGATTAAAATTGTATTCTGTAAGTTTAACAGAATGAACTTACATTATTCTCTTTTAGTGATCTATTGCTATTCTTAAGGCAGGATAACTCAATGGATTACAGTGATTTTGCAGTAAGTCTTGAAACCAAGAAATGTTAGTACTCCAAATTTTGTCTTTCAAAACTATGTTGGATTTTTAGTGCCCTTTGAAATTCAATATAAATTTTGGAGTAAACTTGCTGATTTCTACAACAGTGCCAACTAGAATGTTGATTGAAATTGTGTTAATGTATAAAGCAGGTTGGGGACATGTGAAATCTTAACAATGTCGTGCCTGCCAATTCATCAACCTGACAAATCTCTTTATTTATTTATATCTTCTTTAATTTTTCCAGGACCTTAATTGTAAAGCTCTGTTATGTGTGTACACATTTAGGTCTGTTATATCTTTTTAATCCTCACTTGAAGATTCTTTGATTATTATTGATTTTAGGGAGGGGTGGGAGGCAGAGAGACAGTTGATGAGAGAGAGACATTGATTGGGTGCCTCCTGTGCGCTGCCCAACCAGAGATGGAACCTGCAGCCATATAGTGTCCTGACCAGGGATTGAACATGCAACCTTTCACATGCACAGGACAACGCTCCAGCCATCTGAGCCACCTAGCCAGGGCTAGGGAGGTTATAGCTCATGATAATTTACCTTCTTTATCATTATAAGAATATCTTTTTTATATCCCTACTAATATTTCTTGTCCCAAAGCTTACTTTGTCTAATGTCAGTAGAGTCACACCAACTTTTTTCGTGCTTTTACTTTTAACCAGTCTTTATATTTAAAGTATATTTTACATAATATTTAGTGGGTCCTGCTTCCTAACCCCTCTAACTTTTTATTTATATGGTGTTTTAATTTATATTTAACCTAAATATTGATATGTTTGGCCTACTGTTGCCATAATCTTATTTTTTTTCATTCTTTTTCTATCCCATCCCCTCTTTTATGTTAGTTACCTGATTATTATTTTTAGTGGTCATTTTATCTCCTCTTTTAAATTATTAGCTATACATTCTGTTTTGCCCTCTCTCCTACCCCAGTGGTTACTCTCCAGTTTACACTAAACATTTTTAACTTATTTCAAAGTACATTCAATTAAAATGGAGCCACTTTAAATACCATGTAAGCACTTTACGACAATATACTTTCATTTTTCCCTCCCACTCTTTGTGCTATTATAAAATATTTAATTCTGTGATTCCTATAGACCAGGTAATACATTATTATTCTTATTTTATATAGCCATCTATATTTTTAAAATATTGGAAAAGAAAAAATATTTTTATATATCTACATATTTTTCAATTCTAGTTCTCCCCATTCTTTTTTCCCCCCTGTGGATCTGAGTTTCAACCTGGTAACTGTTTCCTTTCAGCCTTGGGATATGTTTTAACATTTCTTATAAGTTTATTGGTAATAAATTCTTTTTTTTTCTTTTGTTTCTTCTTGCTTTATTTTTCCTTCATTTTAAAGGATGTTTTTACTTTAAAGTGGTTTTGTTTCCACTTAATTGTTCTTCATCTCTTTAATGATGCAATTCTATAGGTTCATGGCTCACATTTTTCCTGATAAATCATTCTTATGCTTGTTTTCCTGTATATATAATGCTTATTTATTTTCCTAGAAAGCTTTTAAGAGTTTTTATTTACCATTGGTTTTAAGAATATAATTATTATATGCTCAACTATAGTTATCTCTGTATTTATCCTATGTGGTGTTACTTAGACTTTTGGATTTGTAGATGGTTATATTTCATCAAAGCTGGATATTTTTCTACCATTATTTTAAATTTAAGTATTTTCCTCCTTCCCACCTCAAAAAACTGGGACTCCAATTTAAATATGTTAGATAGCTTCTCATTGTTTCACAGGCTGCTGAGTTTGTTCTTTTATTTCCACCTTTCATTTCTCACCATTCTTTGGTTTGGATGGTTCCTATTACTATGGTTTTAAACTTACTCATCTTTGGTTCTGGAGTTTCTCATCTACTATTAAGCCCTCTTTGCAAGCTTCCATTGTAGGCATTGTATTTTTTTGGGGGGGGGGGGTTAGGAGGTTGGTTTGGTTATTTTAAATACATGTGTGAGTGTGTGTGTGCATGTAGTTTCTGCTCATTCTGCCCATATTTATCTTAAAATTCTTAAATTTTTTAGAAGTCGATCAATTAAATGTGTCATCTTACTCATTTTGGAATTTGTTTCTATTATGTTATTTATCTCCTGGTTATGTGTTAGATTTTTATGCTTATTATTATTTTTTATTAGATGGTGACTGTTACATGGCTACACATGTGGATTTTTTGTATTCCTTTAAAAGTGTGCTGTACTTTTCGCCGGCAGGCAGCTCAGTTGTTCACGAGTACCAGCAGTCCTTCGCTTTGTGTTTCCTGATAGTCTCGTCACCCGGCCTTGCTGAGCTTCAGCATGTGCATGCCCAGCTTCCTATGCATGTGGGAGCTCAAGGGGACATCTATGCAGCTACCTGGAGGACTTGCTGGGCGCAGCCTCCCCGTCCCTGTACTGTGTCCTGCAAAGACCAGCAGCCTCAGTCTCCTCAGACCGTCGCGTCTGTCTTTGCAGCTGAGCACACCTACAGTACTTTTTCATCTCCTGGAGGTGTTTCTTGTCTGAAAGCTTAGACAATCCTAAAACTCATCTTGTTTGTTTACTTTCTTCAGGGTTTACAGTATTATACCTCCTAAAAAGAATAGGTGGAGAGCTAATCCTGTACTTGTAACTTCATCATGGCTGAAAGTATATATCCTCTAGGCACCTAAAGACAAGACTTCACATTTAATCCTAATAACTTTTAACCTTATAGGTTAAAATTCATCTTTTTAACAAGTCCGCATTATTTGACTCTTATGTCATTAGCTAACTCCAAGCTTTTTATTGGCTACATATTTTCAAGTGTCCACCTTGTTTCTGTCAATTAAGAACAGGCCCATGAATGGTGGCCAAGCTGAGTACAAAAGCAAATGCTACAACTCCTTGGGATTATGAGGGTGAATTTTGTGGACAAATTGCCTAGGTCTAAATTTTGGACTGACCTCTTAATAGCTTATTGCCTTCAGTTACTTAACCCCTCCTTTTTTAACTGTAAAAAGGGGATAATTATAACACCCAGCTCATGTGAGGAATAAAATGTTTAGTATGTATGCTACATATACAATATATATGATAAAGTATATAGAACAGTGTCTGTGATATACCTTCAATGCACGTTATTACTATTATTAATTCTGACCCGAACTATAAACTATCCATATTTTGACCTCTTATCTACCTAATTTTGAGTTAGTTTGTTTTTCTGTATGTACCATGTTTTCAATAACAATTCATTACAACCTAGGTTGTAAGTCACTATTTTTGTGAATCTTCCTCAAAGATATTTCTGATGTATGACATCATCAAGGCTATGGTCCAGAGTGCTTTTTTATTTCTCATCCAAATTAGTTATTGGTATATGGAATCAAAGAGGACCAGGAATTCAACTTTGTGAAATGCTACAGTAAGCTAGCCCATGAGTAACTGGAGGGTGGAATGTATTCACCTGGAAAGGTTTGTCAAAATACCTATGTCTGTGTCCCTTCTTATTCTTCCATCATCACTCTCCTCATCCACCCAACAAGGTGGCTCTTGCATGTGTAATTTTGAAAAGTAGGTTCTTGTGTTCTGATAAGCTTTTCTCCCTTTCTCTACAGTGTAAAAACCACAGTAGCAGACGCCTGTCTATAGCGTGACATTTTCCGGTACTAGCACTGAATAAGATATTTATTTACCATACTGTTTTTCACTTTAGGTTTCATTTTTACCTTTTTTTTTGCAAAGATATCACATGGCAAAAAATGTCAAACTTCTTGCTGAAACCCCTCTATACAATTTCTGCAGCATCATTTCTATCTACCAACTGATTAGGCTTTTGAACATGGAAAATAAAAGGACATTTCAATACTTGCATTGTAGTTTATCTTGTATTTTAGGATCTGCTCCTTCCTTCTAGATACTCAGAAATTATATTTAATAATATACTCTAGATCTGTAAAGTTTTACGTGCTATATTAAACTGCTGAATGCATATTGTCTGTGGTTACATAGACTTGATTTATCTTTGTGCCAAATGTGATTTTTTTATTTTATAGAGTATAGCAATTCTGTATCAGGAAGCTGAAAATAATAAAATATTAAAATTGTTAAATTATGAAATTTTAAGCAGTGCTGATTTTTAAATCTTTAACATTTTTCTATGTAGATATTTCTTATTTATGAGAGGAAATATATGCTGGAGAATTAATAAAGGTTAATTCTTTACTATATGACTTTACCATATGACATTAGTTACATTAATGTATATCATTTTTAACATTATATAAAATCTTAAAATATCCAATAGATTTTATACTGAACTAACTTAAAAACATTTTACCGCAGAACTGAAATATTTTGTCAGTATCTTATACTTTAGGTCAATATAACAAAATAAAATTAATATTTATTATATGTTTACTATAATTACAGAGGTAAAATAAATAAATGTTTTCCTATACATTTTAAACATAATTTTGATGATGATGATTTGTTCCAGGTAATGATTTAAAACTTAATATGTATACTTGTTTTCTAGCAAAACACTTATTTTAGCTCTATTTGACAATTAAAATTTCATTTGGAGATAGAAAACCAGACAGACACAAGATATTTCTTCTTTATAAATAAATTTAGTAACAAATAGATTTAGCATTTTTTTCTAAAAATACTTTCTGCATTTGACAATTTAAGTAAATATTTATACTTAATCTAAAATAAAGAATAAAAATTTTAACAACTAATTTAATAAGTGTGTATAAGTACTCTATTTAACACAAAATATATTTTAATGTCTTAGTATTTTTACTGACATCTATAAAGGTAACATTCCAGAGCTGTAAGTAATATGATAGTGTTTCAGTTCACTTAAACAAGAGCTCCCCAAAATATAAATACAAAATATAAATGGTCTAATTTAAATAGTGAGAAATTAATTCTTTATTACAGAAGGTAATCGATTTATAGAGTTTAGTGTGAATAAGGTTCAAAGAACGGCAAAGTGGATGTTTCTGTTTGGGACGTCTCATTGGTGGAGCCGCAGTTGGTCTCAGATTTGGGAGCCCGAGACCGGCAGCAGGTATCGGCAGCAGCAGCCCCACTGTCAGGTTGTGGACACCACCTGTCAGTATGATTACATTGCTCTGTTTTGAAAGATGATCCTCAGTGCCCTAGTTTTCCCACTAACCCACTTAGCCCCACACTGGTCACTTGCTCTTCTCTTAGCCCAACTGCTGCGTCTTGTCCTATCTTTCACACAGTATCTTAAAGGCTTTCCGTGGAAGCTCTTAATTTAGGGTATTGGTACCACAGGAGGGAAGCATCTTAGAGAACTGAAGTACTATTATATGTTTCCACCTTCCAGGATAAAAGCATGCTGTTTGGATAAAAGCTGAAAACGGTTCTAAGAAATAGTACTAGATAAAAATAGATAAGTGAAGTCATATTAAGATTTCTTTTAAAATGTTTCATAAAACAATATGACATTATTTTAAGCTTTAAAAATTGAACAGTTTGAAAGTAAGCATGTGCCAGCCAATCCAAGGCAAAAATCCTCATGCTTGTTAGATAAACACTTGTAGACAGAAATCTTTTTTTATACAATATTTTGAGAACATAATGGGGATTCATATACCTAGTGTACATCCAACTTAGACTATATTAACATTTAATATAGAACTTAGTTCTATATTAAAATAAATGCAGAAATGAATAATGGCTCATCCACACATCCACACAGTAATCCATGTTTATAAGAAAGTATTATTCTTTGGGCAAAACATGACAAATATTAAGATTGTTAGATTTAAAGAGATATTTGAAGCCCAGAAATCCGAACTGAATACAACCAAAATTAATTTATCCTTAACCATCAGCATATAGTTTAATGTAGTTTCTCATAACAGCTTTAAACTTCTCATTTATTGTGAAATCAATTTCCAGTCTGAAACAGAGATTGGCAAAGTATGACCCACTGCTTGTTCTTGAAAATGAGTTTTATTCAGACATAACCAGGCCCTTATTTACATAATGTCTCTGACGGCTTTCACGACACAGCTGAGCTGAGTAGTTCTACCAGCGACCCTGTGTTTCGCAAAAATATTTACTATCTGCCTTTATAGAAAAAAATGGATGACTTTTGGACTAAATCACAAAACCATATCTATTTTGAAGTTCAAATTTATTATGGTCTAAAGAGAATGGGTATTATAAGAAATTTATGTTCAATATTTTTACTTGGAAATTTTGCAGATAAATAGGCAGTGTACCTAATTAAGTTTTGTGAAAAATGTGTGGTATGTTTGAAAAAAATCCTATAGTTGAATAGGAATGAGATTTCTCTTTTCTCCTTCTTGAGAACCAGTAATATTTCAGAATAATAAGAATCCAAATATTTATTCAATAAATAAACCCCTTTAATTTCTTAAATTTAATGTTTAATAAGTTTCTTTGATTTCTCCTTCTCCCACCATAAGTCATTTAAAAATAGTTTATAAGATAGTGTTTCCCAGAAGAAAGTGGTAAAAAATGCTATTCTAAAAATGTAATTCTCAAATGTGAACATGTATAGGTTAAAGTGGCTTAACTGAAATCATAGAATCATAGATTGTAGATTGTAAAGAGCCATATAGTTTATTTAATTCAATTTTCAATCTTAGCAGATTACAAAACAAAAAAATCAATAATTAAAGTATTCTGCTCTTATTTTGCAGTATAGGAAATGCCTAATAATGGGTACTTCAAAGTTTACCAAAATGCATTTAGTAGACTGTGTACTTTGGTTTGCTTCACTCAGAGTAGGCAAGAAGCATCATTATATCATGATAAATAATAAAATAATTTGATTTTTCATATTGCATTAAATTGGTTAGTGCTATAATTAATTTTTTGCATTAAGCTTATTTTTAAAACTCTTTTTATTGTTCAAGTACAGTTGTCTCCCTTTTCCCCCCACTATTCCCCCCACCTCAGCCAAGGGGCTATAATTAATTTTAATAGGCTATGTACAGGTCCCTAACTACCTCCAGATTACTGTAGGACTAAGCATTGAATGCACCCTCTATATATTTTGTTATTTTAGGGGAGATATAAATTTAATTATGTAGATAATCCAAGTAGATTTTTATTTTTCCTCTGGGATATCACTTTCATTTTAAAGGCTTAAATGCTTCTTGTCACTGCTTGTGAATAGAATTTATTGAATCTGGGATGATGTTTGTAATACTGTGTGATGGAATACAGTTAGGAAGGGAGTTGACATCCATGCATGTATTGGTCAAAATTACTGAATCTGAAAAACCCTGGTGGGTATAAGTTCAAAAAGGCAAAATATTGACTTCCATTTAGAATTTTATTTTAAATTTAGTCACTCTTTTATGGATTGCCAGTTGATTTTAAACACTTTTTTTGGAAATCCATTCATTCATTTATTAAACAAATATTTGTTAAGAATTTGCTGTGTATCCTTTTAGAATATAAATCCACAAGGTCGTGATCTTGTTTTGTGTCCCTATTGCCTGGCATATAGCAGTTACCCAACAGTATGCATTAAATGCATAAATGGTCCTAAACAGTAGAGACTCGTCAGCATAGCCTGAAAGAGTCTTAGTATTCTAATTGTTTAGAGAGTAAAGACTTTGGTTGCACTGTGTAGAAAACACACAACAGAGGTAAATACAGAGGCTGTATGATCACTTAGGAAGGAACTAACCCACACTTTAGGAGAGGGGTCAGTGAAGGTGCCTTGCAACCACTGATTTACTTTCTAATTCTATTGATTTCTCCATTTCTGCCATGTCATATAAATGAAATAGTATAATAATTATATAAATAGAAAAACTTGATAATCACTTAAGAATTACTAGTAGTCACCCTTGTTCTGCTTCTGTAGATCTCAGTGTACCATGAAATCTTAAAGGTTTCATTCTGGTTTAGAATTCAGTTAAAGCCTTTTGACTTTAGCTTCAGACAAATAAGTCTTTCTACTGTTTTGTAGGAAATGTTTTTCTGTTCCCTGGAGCCAGTGTTTGATGTCACAGAGTATGACCCTGACAAAAAAGCCTGCTCTCTGACCTGACCTCTAGCCTCCATAGCTCTTCTCCTGTCCTATTTTCCAAAGGGTTAAAATTTTGTTTCCAGCCTAAGGAAGACTTAATACATACTAGAATTGCATTCTCAAGATAAAAATTTTAAAATGCTTTCTTCATAGTTATCTTCTTCATACAAATGTAAAGAGATGAAAATTCATTCATTTGCTCCTTACCCTCCATTCTGGATGTTAGCAAGGACCTCATATCCATTCCTTTGTGGATCTAAACGTTCCCTCTGTCAAGTGTTGTCTTGGCAAGTAATTAGAGAATTTAAAAACATAAAATAAAATTTCACTGAAACAAATACAACTCAGATTATCTTGAATTCAGTGTGAGAATACCTATGTAGCCTGATAAAATTTCAATTAACACACTATCTTTAATTCCAGTAGTTTATATTTTATACTTTGCTTACTCTAATTAGTTTATGGTCCACAGTATCTTTAATTAGAAATATTGGTAATCTGTCCCCTGCAGCATTTTATTTAGTGTGTTTATGGTTCCACGCTGATTATCCTAATAACACAGTGATGAAAATTACTATTAAGCAGAAATGAAATGGAATACTCATTAGGGTGAAAAGGTTTTGTTTTGTTTTTAATAAAAGGATGATCTGTGATTAGAATACAGTATTAAAATTATCAATAAGTTGAGGAGTGAGAGTGACCTTTGAAGTTCTATCAATAACAAATATATGATCTTATGATTTAGTTCTAACCATTAGAGATAGAGTCTAGGATAAAGGACATATAGTTATCCTAAAAAATGGCCAACCCACTGAAAAGCAGTTCAGGTTGCAGGGCTGGGTGAAAAAGGTGAAGGGATTAAGGGAAAAAGTCTCATAGACACAGACAGTACTATGGTGACTACCTGAGGGAAAGGGAGATGGGGGTTGGTAAAAGAAAGTATGGGGGTGATAAATGGTGATAGAAGGAGACTTGACTTGGGCAGTGAACACACAGTATAATATGCAGATGATTCATTGTAGACGTGTTCGCCTGAAACCTATCTGATTTTATTAAGCAATCTCACCCCAATAAATTCAATAAAAAGAGTTTAACTTATACCACTAGTAGTACTGAAACTGACTAAAATAAATATTAGTACTGTGGAAAATTATGTGAGAAAATCACTGTAAGCATCGTGTGTCTACGATTACTACGAAATTAATTATTAGGGATGGGAGTAGAGGGGTGTGGAGATTAGTCTGGTTCATTCCTTGTAGTCTTGCCTTGTGTATATATTTATTCTTTTTATTTTTTATTTTTGTTGTTGTTCACCTACAGTTGTCCCCATTTTCTCCCCATCACTCTCCCCCGCCCCACCAACCCTCACCTCCCACACTCAATCCTACACCCCAGTTGGCTTTGTCAATGGGTCCTTAATACGTGTTCTTTGATAGCTCTTCCCCTTGTTTCACCCATTATCCCCCTGCCACTTCCCCTCTGGTCACTGTCAGGTTGGCATCCTAGGCCCATAACCCAGAGGTCAATGGAGTGAATGCTTTGTGTGTACATTTCAAAAAATGGCATTTACTTGCAGTCTTTATATGTTATTAAGCGATGGTGGCATTTTCCTTAGACATACTTTTTTCAATAGTTTTAAACAGTTTTATAATTAAGTGAAACACAGATTTTTGTATTTCATGGCATTGGCAAATGTGTAATTATTGGAACTTCAGTATTAGAATGCATAACCTCCAGCAATGTCTGTGACTAAATCTTATATAGCACCAGAATAACATATTCTAAATTAGGGTGGAATATATATTTGAGTTTCTGTAAGTTTTTAGATATTATATCATGTATATTGACAAAATAGTAGCTATCTAGTGTCTCTAATATCAGGTAGGTCTATGGAAAGTTTGAGCAAATAAAAATGACCAGATTTCTCAATTCTCAATGTCTTTATTACACTCTTATTGGTCAACTCAAATGTTTCATTGATTCTTGACTTTGGGGGGAAGGTGGAAGATTATGGTTTCTTTTCAAAATTTGGTTAAATCTATGCAGAGTCCCTCCAGAAAAATGTGTGTGTATATAGATGAGTTCAGGAGGGTGATGGATTTCCTGGAGCTGTCCACAGATCCCCTAGGGATTTTAGGGACTCAGGCTAAACAAGACATAGCTACAACATTAAGTGTTACTCAGCCTGTCTAACCAGGTTATGTATTATCAAAAGTCAAATGGGAATAAGACTGTGAGTATTCTTCAGGGTAAATCATGTAAAGTGTTTGGAATAAACATTGACATATAGTAAGCAGACAATGCATTATAGATTTTTAGAATAAAATGTTATGGATTTATATTGTTCTATTCATTTATTGCCCACTTTTCCAGTACTATTAGCATTCTCAAAACTGGGGAATATCTGCTCTTAAATATAAATTATACTTTTAGCATTTTGGACAAATCTTCCTCTATTATTTTAAATTTATTATATATCCAACTATTGGTATGGCCTCAGTTTAATATTTTTCTTTACCCTAAATAACTAAATTTGAATGAGTTTCACATATTCAAAAAAAGAAACAATTCATGAACATGTAATTATACTAAAATATATATCTGTTGGAAACCATAGGAGGTCTGAAAATGGGTAAATGGAAGAAAAAATACGTGTTTAACCTGACTTTCCTATAAAAACTCTACCACAGGGAAATTTTCTCTTTATGGAAGTATTTTAGCTAATATATGAAGAAGGAATGACAGAAATAAAATATCACAATTTTGTAATTCTGAATGAAGTAATAAATAAGCAACAATGTACATTGAAAAGAAAGAGAGAGAAGGAGTGAGAAAAAATTGACAGAGAGAGAAACATGCATTATGTGTCTCTTGATGGAAGTAAACAGACACCGATGAAGGGTTCTTGTGAAATCTGCATCTAATTATATCAATGCTCTGGATCTGTAAACTATCAAGTTACAAGGAACACAGAAGGCAGGTGAGTATTTTAAATGACACCATGCGAATGGAATCAGCAACAGCCATACTGTAAAAAACTGTGAAACAAATGACCAACTTCTTAGAAAATTAACCACAGTAAATAATACAAGAGAGAGGGACCTATAGAATAAAAGAGACAAAATATCTCTCAACAGAATGTAATGTTTTCATGATTTTGATTTGATGAAATTAACCATTAAACAAAGCAATAGAAAAATGATAATATTGAGGAACTATCTTAAAATTTTTGCAGTGGAATTATAGTGTTACAGATATGATATAGAAAAAGACTATAGATAAAAAAATTGAAAGCTTCCAAATTGGTGAGTTTTTAAAGCTGGGTGATGGGTACCTAAAATTGTGTTATTCTATTCTCTTTTTACTTGTTTATACATTAAAAATTTTCATAATGAAATTTTTATAAAAATTGACTAACACTACATTTCACACCTGCCATAGGCTCAGTGAAGTTTTCTATGGCATATTAAAATACATGTCTGTATACCACTAAAATAGGTATATTTACAATGTATGAGTTAGATATGGAATTGTTTTACTCTGTGAATGATTACTGAAGCTGGCTTAGTGATTTCATTTTATTTTATTCAGAATATTGCATTAACTTATTCTGTGAAGGAGTTGTGTATGTACTTTTCTCATTTAATAATACATAAATAATCATAAGGAACACTCTATTAAAGAAATTATATGATGAATAAGTCTGCATATAGATATTTTATCTATATGCTTATATACTTAAATATAACATATATTTGCATTATATAGATTGTCTTATACCTGTTTATCTAAAGTCAGAGGTGAGTATAGTATATAAACATGTATATGATTGTATATTTCTACAAAAGAGAAAAAAATAGGAGCAGGAGAAGATACAATAATACAGAATTTCAAAATGGGGTCTATTTTTGAAGGTTTTCTTTACATTTCACGGTATAGTCTACAAAAATTAAGTCTACCAGCAAAGTTGGGGCAATTGGAGTGATATTTACGATAATGCTGAGTTACAATTCTTTTCCTTTTGATATTTTCTTTTCCTTATGCTTTAAAGAGGTTTATTTTGGCATTTATACAAATGAGATTTATGTATACACATCAATATTCTGTCTTGATATACTTTTGAGTAAGATGAGGAAATATGAGATTGGAAATTGAATGATTAGATTAATCAGATTAGTAAATGGTCCTTCAGTGACCACACTGAAAGTGTGCTCCTGATCATGAATAGACTTGGTGGGAGGGCCCCAGTTTGACAGGACCGTGACCTTTGCCATGGTCTGTTCATCATGGCCTAGGTAAGGCCTGAGAGTAGTAGCTCATTATTTTTTCCCTTTTACACAGTGAGAGAAAAATGTTACACTCCCTGCTCCCAGGCTTATTTATAATTTCCTCATGAAAAATACATTTGGTAATAGCAATGAAGTTTCATTGTACAGAGTATGAGAGATTATGATTTAGTAATGTGAGTATGAATAATTCCTATTTAATCTGCGATGCACAAACTAAAAAGTTCATGTACAAAGTGTAAGGCTAAGGTACACATCTCTGCTGATTGTTTTGTTAACAGGAGAAGCAAAGGAACCGAAAACCTAATTTATAATATGAAGTTAAATTAGTCAAGGAAACCAAACAAAATGCCTTCCCACTTTGAAAGTTCTCTTGAAGTTTTTCAATATGACATCTCAAGAGGACTCCTCAAATGAATACATAATCAATACCACCAGTAAAATCTCAGTGTAGGACAGAAACAAAGGCATTTTTCCATCTCAGATTCAAAACAGGAAATTACCATTATACTAAAAATGAGAGGAGTAGGACTATTTACCATTGTAGTAAATGGAATGCAGATGGTGATCCCACGGAGAGAATTTCTTCCTAGGGAAAGGACCTCAGACCGTAAATGCAGCCACAGAGCATTGAAGCTGGAGAGAAACAGGACTCACACTTACTCAGCTATTACCAAAATAAATAGGCAAATAAAAATAATAAATTTTTGATTAGTTATAAGGGCCTTGAGGCAATAAACAGCCATACAAGTGAAAACAGAATTATGTGGAACAAGAACAATATAAACCACACAGTAAAATTACTGACAAAGCAAGAATTATTACCTTATTCACAGAAATAAAACTCATTACCATTTGTTTATTAAGAAAGAACAAGACAGTATTAATTAGTAGAATTCACTGCACATCTTTTACAATTCATTACATATAAATAAGTAGTAATGAGAAACTTCAAGGTAGAGGCACCTAGCTAAGCCACAATTTATGACCCACAGAAACTGTGAGATAATAAATGTTTATTGTCTAAACTCATGAAGGAGGAAGAAATTTTCCTCTGCCCTTCTAGGGTTTTGGCTGATCTAATAATTAAAGCTACATAAAACAGTTTAGCAATAGAAAATATCTAAATTTAATTGTATCTGTATGTATGGGAACACCACATACAAGACTGGTTCAGAGACAGAAAGGGAAAGTGAAACTATATGACATTCTGAGGTAAGGAATGGGCTCAGGTGCTCTGGGGCTTCGGCAGGGAGGAAGGCCACCTGTAGAATAGTAGGATTAGTGGATGTTCACCCTGCCCAAGAGACAGGTCAAAATATTATCTCTGGCAATAACTCATAATGGGTAAAGCCCCATAGGCTAGATTATTTTAAGGTAGATAAAGAAGGTGCACACATTTCTTTTGAACCCGCAGGGTCTCAGTTGCTTTCCTATCAAAGATAAGTCACTTGCCAAAGTAACGCATCCTGAGAAGGCCTGTTCTGAACCCCTTCATTACCCAATGATAGATCACTAATACAGATGCTAAGGTTCATTCCTTCTAGATCATCTGTTTATTACCATTAGAGCTTAATGCAGAGCCTGCAGCATGACAACCACACGAACCCATGTTTCCACAGTGCCTGGGGTGTACTACATACTCAATATTTGTTAGGTTAATCCTATGAGTGATAACAATCAAAACCTACTGAACTCTAGCAGTGTGCCAAACATCTGCCTGTGTTTGACATGCCTTTCCCCTTTAATCATTACAACAGCTCTGTGAGGTAGGGTTTGGTCATTTCCCCATCTTACAAATGAGGAAACGGAGGTCTGCAGAAATTAAAAGACTTTCCCAAGAAGACAGTTTCTAAGTGTCAGAGTCTATCATTTGATCTAGGTAGTCTGACTCAAGAATATACTGCTTTTAGCTACCACATTTTACTGCCTCTATGTGAATCAATGAACACTTGCTTAATAAAAGAATGAATCATCTGGTCATATATACCACTAAGACTTACAAATTTAACAGTTAAAATTTAGTGTCTTTTGTTTCCCTGTGATATATAGTAAATACTATTTAGGAAACCTAAGGCTGTTGGCTCCAAATTACTTTTGTGAAGACATCATTTGTTAAACATATTTGACCAAGTATCATCAATACAAGTATACAAGGTCTGTCCGGAAAATACCCAGCCATATAATGTGAAAAATAGAGACATTATTGAAGAAAACACAAGATACAAGAAACATTGTATATAGGACAATGATGCCTCAGTCCCCTTCAATGTAGACACCTTGGGACCTCACACAGTTCTCCCAGCATTTCTTCCACTGTTCGAAACACTCTGCAAAATCCTTTGTTGGAATCGCAACAGCTGCCTCATCATATTTTCCTGAATCTCATTGATGGTCTGATCTCTTCCCTTTCAAAGGTAATTTTAGTTTTAGGAAAAGCCAGAAGTCTCAGGGCACCAAATCTGGGCTGTAGTGGGGCTGAGTCACCTGGGTGGTTTGATGTTTCACAAAAATCTCTGCAGGAGATGTGATGCATGGGCAGGCACATTGTTGTGATGAAGCTCCTATCACCAGTTGCCTGGAGCTGTGGCCATTTTAATCGAATTGCATCTCCCAACCAAAGAAGGGCATTGGCACAGTACTCCTTATTAATCATTTGGCCTGGAGGGACATACTCATAATGGACAACAATCAAAAAAGACAGTTGAAATGGTCTTGATCTTGGTTCGACTTTGCTGCACCTTCTTTGGGCATGGAGAGCCAGTCAACTTCCCTTGGGGTAACTGGGCCTTTGTTTCCAGATCATAGCTGTAGACTCATGGTTCACCCCTGGGTATGAGCTTCTTGAGGAAATCTGGTTCATTTGAGGCAGTTTGAATGAAGTCATTAGTAACTGCAGCACGATGTTCCTTCTGCTCTGGTAGCAGGAGCTGCAGAACAAATTTTGCCATGACGTGTTTCATGCTGAGATCCTGCATCAAAATCTTAGACACAGTAGTTTTGGGAATCCCCAGATCAGCTTCTAGTTCTCACACTGTCAGTCACTGATCCTTGTTGATTGCAGCCTGTACATGTTCAACATTCTCAGGTGATCTGCTTGTTGCAGGCCTTCCGGAATGTGGGTCACTTTCAATAGCTTCTTGACCACCTTTGAAGCCTTTGTCACACTTTTATTTGCACTGTACTTGTTGCATCGTCCCCGAAAGCCTTTTGAATCATCTGAAGAGTTTCCAGAGAGGAATGTTCAAGCTTAATGCAAAATTTGATGCAGACTTGTTGCTCTACTTGCTCAGTCATTTTGAATGTGACAGCCACACAGTACACACGCTCACTCAATGGCATCTACTGCTCCTACTGACCAGTACAGTGAAGTCATCATTGTTCACACATACACACTCCAGTCCACTCTCCTTGGCTGTTAGGTTACGTGGATGCCGCAGAAACTGTTCTCATTATATTAACAATGGCTGGACTTTTTCTGGACAGACCTTGTATTTATTAATCTACATAAAAAAATAAAAATTACATTCTAGTACATTCATATGTAATTCATATACCAGTACTAGTATACTATTTTATTAACCTATTATGTAAAAAATAAACAACTCTATCTACTTATGGTGTCTATTTATTTATTTCTTTTACCCAGAACTCAGTGGATCATCTCCTGTAGCCATTAAGTTTCATTCAACTTTGGAGACTACTACTTAATAGAATGTAATAACCTTTTTTAAAAAGCATTAACCTAGAGAACTTTATTCTTTCATATCCACTGCCCTCACACACATAAAAAATCAGATATGAATTAAGTAATTTTAAATAAAGAAAAGTATTTTAAACTTATATGATAAGGCTCATGTTCTCATAAAATAGGAATTTTGGAAATGTGAATTTTTAGAGACTCCTTTTGTTCTTACCTTCTCTCCCTAAAAACACCTATACATTTTCAAATAAAATATCTACCCTTTGATGTAATTCTTGAAAGCATGAATATAAAATTTATTTCCCTAATGATTTTCTCAATTCTGCTTGACTATCATTGATTTTTTCTCCTTTGTATTTGTGATGCTACATAAACCAATAGGGTTTACTATAGTTTCTTTCCCAAAACGGTACACCTGCCCCATTGATCATGCCTAGAAGAGGCAGCACAGCTTTAGAATATAAACCAATAACATGCTATGAAAATAGAGACAAGACAGTTTAGAAGATTGATTCTAAATTATAGAGCTGCTTACTGATCTGCAACCACCCAAAGTCTTACAGCTTGACAGGTGGTTAGTGAGCGCAGGACAAACCACAGGCTTGCCTTCACGGCATAAATGAGGGCAATTTGCACAGTGTGTGGTACAGTTACCTCAGAAAGGACTGCAAATCATAGTCCTTCAAACTAATGGATTGAAGTAGTTCCGTTTCCGAGTTTCTTCATCTTTAATATGGATAAGGACACCTACAGTCAGATTTGTTCCAATGACAAGGCCAAATAAATTAGCATATTTGGAAGCTTTATTTATGGCTAATTAACATACAAATATAAAATATTGCCTTAATTACTGTGATTATTTTCAGTAATATTATTTAAAAGTTTTCCTACTATAAATTTATCTCTTAAATTTTTTAAAAACTAATTTTTAATACGTAAGAGTTGGGAAGAGAATCACAAAAACACACACCCTTTCATTAGATTCACCAATTGTTAACATTTTATCTCATTTATTTAATAATTTTATGCTCACTCTATACACTATCTCACATATACTTTTTAATGAATTATTTGGGAGTTAATTGCCTTAATGTGAGAGTAAGTTAAAGATATCAATATTTTATCTTACATATTTCAGTGTGTATTTCCTAAGAAAAGGGATGTTCTTTTATATAACTACACTTCAGTGAACAAAATCAGGAAATTTAATATTGGTATAATATTCTTGTTCCAATCCACTGACCATATTCAAATTTTGACAATTGTCCTAAAAATGTCTTTTGTGTCAACCTCTCCACTGAAAACACTCTTTCAGGGAGGAATGTCAGCCTTTTAACAATGTTTTTGTGTTTCATCATCTTGGCTTTTTTTTTTGTGGTACAAGCTGATTATTCTGTAAACTATCCCTCGATTTGTCTGTCTGTACTGTGTCTTAATTTATATATCTGCAGGGAAGTTACTAGGATAGAATTCTAAAGCTATTTTTGAAGATACCCAAGAAGTGGAGAGGCAATATGCTCTTTGCTATTCCTGATAAAAAGAAAAAGTAGTGCATTTCCTTTAGAGATTTTAACAATTCCATTTCACTTTGTTTCTTGTTAAAAGCTGTTAGAATTTTTACAAAAACAAAAAATAAACAATGAACTATTATACCATTTTGAAATCCATTGTGTTTTACTCAATGTATTAAGAAAGAGAAACTAGATTTGTGCACACATCTATAAACTGGTCTTTGTATTATCTGATGCTTTCAATAGCCTTGAGACCTATATTGTACTGTACTCATTCATCTTTTTCATCAAGCACTGAAGAGATATTCTTTCCCACAAAGTGCCACGCTGTAGACAAATGTATGTACATTTCTCACTAGCTATCCTTTGGCAAGTTGAAATAGAATAATTGAAAGAGAGGATAGTATATTAAGGGTGTATTTCTTTAGGGAGTCCCAGATCCAAACAATACCCCAGAGTCTCTAGGAAACTGTTTCATTTTCATAAGTTAAAAATTCAAGATGACCATATGCCTGGTATGGAAATTCAGCAAAGACCAAGAAAGAACCTCAGGTACCACTTCCATTTAATCTTGTTAATTATAAATTACTGATTTCTCCATAATCTTTGGTTACACATAATGACAATCACTGCTAATCCCATCTCTAAAAAAACACACACCATTGTTTCCATATATTATAAGTTGCACAATAATATCCCCTGCCAACCTCCTACCAAACTTTTCTGTATTATACCTTATTTTATGGACAATAAAATAGCAGTATGAATCAATCCTTGACCCCTGACTCCTAAGAAAAGTATGAACTGTTTCTGTTGTTCTAGTCTCTTTGTTACTTTGCATATTACCAAGCATTGGAACAAAGCGAGCATGGTTTTAATTTTCACCTGCCAAAATGGCTAAAATCAATCTTGCTATATTCAATAAACAGCTCTGTGCATAGACGAGTAAATTTTATTTGCTGATGAATAGCAATGGAATCTTGCAGTTAAATCATAACATAAAACCCATGCATGTGAAAAATATCTTTCTTTTCATGACCATCTTTCTAGGTAATCATATATAATATGAAAGATGAATATTTCTTATGACCTTATGCATACAGGGTAGAAACACAATGACAATACAAGGCATGATCTTAATACAATGCAATTTGCTTACAATAAAGTGTTAGAAAAAACTCCCTGGACTAGCCCCCCTCCCAATACAGATCTGATCTATTAGTTAATCAAATACACACTCTCTTGGTCATTTATTCAGTCAACAAAATCTTATCTATTACCTACATTGTACAAGACATGATCCAAAACACTGGAAAAATAAAGATGGATTAAGACATATTGCAGCCTTCAGGGGACTGACAGGTTAATTAGGAAAGATGACATATCAGCAGACTGTCAGAACACAGTGTGATAAATGCACAGATTCCCCAATTTAGGAAGAAGTAATACAAAGTTTCATCTTCTATAACTTTCTCCTCCTCCCCACTCTAGGTTAGGGGGCCTTTCTCTGTACCCCCATGTGATTATCTGTATGTTTACATTATGGTGTTTATCATACTACATTAAAGCTTAAAACCTTGCTAGCCAGGCGACTTTGACCAAGAAAGACAACTAAGTTAGTTTTCTCTTTTTTAAATGAGGATAATTTATGCATTCATTATTACATGAAAATGTCTCTGTGCTACATAGTGTTTTCGACGCAATACCATACTTTAATATTACTCAAAGGGTTAATGTGGTGACTAAATGAGATGAATTGTGAAAAGCACTTAGCCCCGTATATAGTACACAGTAAACTTTTAATAAATGCTGGCAATATAATCATCATTACTGCATAATTTCAGTGACAACTATATCTTTTACTGGTTTTCTATATTTTGTCAAGCATGTTCTAAATATATTTTTCAAATCTATGTAACATTCTTTTCTTTTCTATATCATAAATAAAACCTTAATATCATAGGAGGCTCAGATAAATCTCAGATAGAGGAACAGGTCTATTTGAGAGTTTAATACTCTTTAACTATTGAATCTTTGACCACACTTTTAGACTAAGGCCTAGCTCATTACTTTATACACAGTAGGAGTTGATACATACTTTTCAAATTGGCTTGACTTGATTTTATAAATTTCATCCAGTTACAACTTTAGCATGAAGGTCAGCATCTTCATCTTAAGGAACATTAAATCATGCATTTAACAATCTTTTTTGATATATGCTTTTCTGTCTGTCACTGTAGGAATATTCTCTTCTGAAAGGAAGAGAAGCCATTATATTCTGTGCCTACCCAAAATTGGATAAATAGGACTCAGTTTTTACTCCCAAATAGAAAGTTAAGAAAGACTTACATTTTGGAAGTTAGCTCCTTTGAGCTACAAGCACTCAAGAGAAGAACACCTAAAAAAATATATTTTTAAAATATATTTTATTGATTATGCTAACTGTAAAAAATCTATTTTATAATAAATTTAAAATTATATATCAAATGCCTATATACCAAATTATACCTCATAATACCATTGGCAGAACTTTGGTATTACAAACATGTCAGTGTCTGATTCTTCCTGTCTTAATAGATTCATATTTCTTAGGGATTGCAGTCTTTATACAAAATGCCATGATGTTTAATATGACCAATATTTGATAAGTAATGTTTAGCATATTAAATAAAACACACCAAAGACACCTAATGTGTAAATTCTGTATCTTTATTTTTGTTATTCACAAATCCATCCTTAACCTTTTATTACTTTCTTTTCTTCTGGATAATACTTCTTTAGTATCAATTTCCACTGGGACCCACAGTTATTAGACCGGGTAGAAGGAATCATGCATCACCAAATAGATTTTTTTATTGCACTAAATCCAAAAGCAAGTGTTGTGGTGCGCCACAGGAGCCAGAAAACCAGGCCTGTGATTGCCATATCGACTGCACTGGAGACCTGCCTTACATTAAAAAAAGAATAATATTATAACGCTTTGCCACCCAGTGTTATTTTGATATTACTGTGTTTTAATGGGTGGTCACCACTTCATGGAGAAACCTCTCTTATTTATATTTAGTCTAGTTCAGCATTTTTATTGTATGTATGCCACTTCTGACTTGTAATCCTTGCCTTTCTTAACTCCCTGAGCTTTGAAGTGTTCATATAAGTGTGTAAGTGCACAGCGAGAAATTCTGGGACTTGATAAAGTTAAACCTAGACATGTAAATACCGTAGTGAACCCCCCAAATTTCAGAGAAGTTGTATATGTGGCATCCAAATTTCATCTGAATTTACTATATTGTTAATTGATTCTCTTAACCTATTGACCTAAACACATTAAAAATATCCAGGGAAATTGGTCTAGATTTGCATCCTTATATTAAGCACTGAGATAAAAGTTTTGGGAAACAGAGAGATGGATCCTAGTCAAATGACTATTCTGTATTATTTGTTCTTTATCTAAGGCAGTGCTAAGCTATATTCACCGCTCATTCTAAATCCATTCTTCTGTTGGTGAGATGCTTTGATCTTTCCTTCTACTACTTCTAAATGGTTCTAATTTCTCTCTTGTTTTGGAGAAGTATGTGTAAAGAGGGTACAAAGCACAGCTATAATTAAGAAATTTGACAAATACCATATGATGTCACCTATAAGTGGAACCTAATCAATGAAGCAAACAAGCAAGCAAAATATAACTGGAGACATTGAAATAAAGAACAAACTGATGGCAATCAGAGTGGTTGGGGTAGGAGGATAATGGGGGAAAAAAGGGGAAGTGTTGTCAAGGAATATGTATAAAGGACCCATGGACAAAGCCAAAGGGAAGAAGGATTGGAAGTGGGAGGTGAGGTAGGGGTAGGGGTGGGAAAGTGGTGGCAGAACAATGGAGACAACTGTACATGAACAGCAATAAAAAATAAAGAGACAGACTTGCCCACAGCCCACAGCCAGTCTTGGAGTTTGCAATGGAGTCACAGATGAATGGAATACATGTGTATTTTTGATCTTGTTGATTTCCCCTGGGAACAGAAATGCTGGGCAGCAATGACATTCATTTGAAAGCAGGTCCGTGAGCAGAAGGTGCTCCTTATTCTCTAACAACAACATAAAACATGAAGCAAGTATAATTACTGGCTAGAGAGGTCCTGATGAGATTTCTGTGGGCATCCCATGTTCCATTTGTCATATATAATATGTGCTCTTTAACTTCCTGGGCAAGATGCACACATATTTTCATGTGACTTATATAAGTACATATGTATAAGAGAAAACTGTCACAATTTACTTTTTTACCATCTCACAATCTATGACAAATAGGCAATGCATTAATTTTATAGTGAAGGTTAGAGGGTTTTTCTTCTTTGTGGAGAGGTTTAACTTAGAGTTTCCCTAAATACTCAGGTTGTGATCGCTCCCATAGTATTAACAATAAGCTGCATGAACACATGCAAGCCCGTTTACCTCTTCAGTCTTGTTTCTTCACTTACAAGATTGAAGGGTTGAACTGGATGTTCTTAAGGGTATTGTCCCCCAAACAAATGAACAGAACTATGATTATGTCTTGTTAAATATTTCGGTGAGTTTGTTCATATGGAGTGAGTATGTCACCAATGATGCTTGTGACATAGACAAAGCTGAGGGCCACTTCTCTGTGCTGAAGAAATACACGAAGTTAGATTTCCAAGTGACTGACAAGAAAAAGACATTAATTAGAGACAAAGAAGGGAATAAAAAGACAGCTCCAGAGCTGATCTTCAACAGTGCTGCGAAGTTGATGTCCTAGACACTTTTATTCTTAATTCTTGATGCTTCTGCCACTGTGACGATCTCTGTCCTTTTCAAGCACTCATTGCCCCTGTCCGCAATCCTCCAGTTTCCCTTCTCAGCTAGAGCCCTCACATGAGGGGGCAGTGAGGAGTGCACATTTCATTGTCTTCACCCTTTATTACCTGGTTTAAAGCTAAGGTGCTTTAAGGCAACTGACAAAATCGTATATAAGCAAGGCCTTTGCAGAAAGTTTTCTTAGGATACGTTTTCAGTAAAGAAACTTCTGTGTTGAAGTATATGACTCTTAAAGGTATTGATAGATGTTGACAAATTAGCTTCCAGAAAAGTGATACGTTTGTGGGAGACTGTGTGCTTCTCTGAGACCCAACATTGTTGTATCATAAACATTTCTAAAGGTGTTTCACTTTAAGTTGCATTTATTTGATGTATCAAGGTGGGATGTTTAAGTTTATTAGCCATTTATAGTTCTCATTCTATATCTAGACTGCTCATATCTTCACCAATCTTCTAATTCGTGTATCCATTTTTTTGTGTTGTTTCCTTTGGCGCTTTACAGTAATGCCCTAGCAGATAATTCAGCAGTAAAAGTGTTAAGTCTCTAAAGTAAAGTTATTCTTGCCTGCCAATTAATATATTCCTGTAATCAAGCATGTTACAAGCGAAGTTATTTTTATTTTTAAAAATAATAGGGCTCTCTTTTTTACATTTTTGAACAAATGAAATATTTTTTTCCTTTCTTCACACAAAGGGAGACTGAAATGAGCATTAAATAAATACTTGAAAAAATGTACATATGTGGACTTAGAAAAGAGAAAAAATCTGATTAAGTTCCATTGTTTCCACAATATTCTTGGACTATATTCTGTCACAAATAATTTGATCCGTTTCTCCTGAATTAGAGAGATGAGTGATTGTTAAGGTCTTACTGTGAATCTTTGTGAGTTGATGAGTGAGCCTAAGGCGAGGGTTCGTTCACTCTGGGCTTGTGGTCTCTTGTGTTTCTGAAACTCGTATCCAGAACTCGCGGGGAAAGTACAAGCATGCAGCTTCTGTAGGACCAGGGCTAGTTAATTCAGTTAATCTGTGTCCTCCTTTGAGGTCACTTCTTAATCTCTGTCTAAGTAAAAGATATATGGGAATAAAATAAGCTACAGTTTCCTCAATCAATAGGAGGAGGTATAACAATAAAAATAGGCTATTACATTGAAAGCATGGAGCCATCCAAAGAGAATCACAGCAATAGGTTAAGGTAGGTTTGTCACCTAAATCATTTATAATCAAAAGCAATATAACAAATTTAAGATGTAAAGCGTGGTGTTCCAATCATAAAATAGTTTTAGTGAAAGGATTGCCGAGCACATATTCCTGCTGTACAATGGACCTTATGGCCAAGCTCAGCTAATAACGCTACTCTCTCCTACTGCGCCTACTATAGATGTCATGAATCAGTTCAGCATTATTTCTGACTGGCCCTAGACAAAATCTTAAAATGTTCTCACCAAAATCTCCAAGTAGCCATTATCAATCAAGAAATTGGCGTTTAAATGGAAAAACTATTACTATCTCAGTGCTTGACACACCTACGAGAGGCATGTGCAATTGTATCAGCTTGGAGCCAGACACACCAGTGTGCCTGTGTGTAAAAATTGACCCTTTGCCTGAAGTCAGCAGCTTTCTGGCATGACCACCTTTCCCAGCTCTTGAGCATCCCTTAAGACAGAGCCTTTTAATTGGAATACAAAGACACCCCAGGAGGTCAAAATGAGTACAAATGTGTAAAAAGTTATTCATGTCTCAGTGTTAGAGTGTTACTTGGACCCTAAAATGCCAGAAATCCTCTTTTGTCACCTTTGGCCATAAGTATCCACAAGCATATACTTTGGTGTATCAATATTAAAATTTTCTACATATAATATGAAAAAGATAAAAGTTTTGCTTTAAATTGCAGACCAGCTAATCCCGCCCTAGTCAGAAGCATTTTTTAGTGCCTGGGTGGTTTCTTTCCTTAAAAATCGTTCTTCAAAATGTTAGTTATTTTTTGAAGTAATCACAATAAGGAGATCAATTTTCATAGATAATTTATATTTTAAAATGTTTTAAATACATATTTTATATTTAAAAACACATATATATACACACAGACACACACACAAACACATAAATACATATATGTTATACACAGTTCATTGTGGGACTGAGCTGGTTTGACTTGGAGTAGAAGTACATTGCTGTGTGTGGCACCTCCCTAGGGCAAAGCTGTTTTTTGGTGTAGCCCCTGACATCCTAAGTATAAGGGTCCAGTAGAACATTATGGGTATTTAAGGCAAGTCATTTGATAATCTAGTTTATTTGGTGGCAGATGTTATAAAACCTAATTGAAATAAGCTTCTCATGGATTGACTTCTCTTTCTCATTCAAATCTACCTAACATGTATCCTATGATTTCTGATTGTGTAAAATCATGCTGCTACATTGGTTTGAATTAATATCTTGATAGAAAATATATTGTATCTTCTTAATACATGTAAAATTTCCAGGTATTAATCTTTAACCTACACGTGTGTGTGTGTTTGATATGAGACAATGAATGAAAACCAGCTGAGAAACATGAAACAATGTAATTTACATATTAAATACAAATAAAACTACAAAACCATAAAAAACCAAATTGACAAAATTAACTTAATGTGACAGATTACTTTTTAAGAAGGCAAATCATACTTACATCATAAAAATGAGCTGATTCTTTGAGTCAAATACCAATATTTTGTCCTTCCTCCTGTCTTGTCTCCTTCCATCCTTTGTGAGAAGCTGCTGTGGAGTGAGCAATCATTGGAAATGATCTGCTTTTAGTCTTTGAATGGCTCCCCACCGTTTACTTAAATGCCTCAAACTTCTCAAGATAGTAAACAAGGTCTTTTTTATTTGAGTCCAGCTTACCTCTAGCCTCATCTGTATAATAATGGTCTATAATCATATAGACAAGTATATATATGTGTTCCAGTCATAACATACTTGGTATTTATAGTCCTCAAAGATGTCATCCTATTCTCTCTCTTCAGTGCCTTTCCCACATGCTGTTCCAATCATTACTTGAGTTTATACCAAGCAACTGGCCACTTCCTTAGCCCCCCATTTGAACATCTTCTGAGGAACCCTTTGTAATATGCTGCTCTGAATAATTTGGCTCTTTCAGAATCCTGCGCATTTCTCTTTGAACTTACCACTATGAGCCGTAAATGGTTGGTTTACTCTATTTGTCTACAAACTCTTTTAGAGAAGGGCATCCTATTTGTATCCATAGCACCTAACTAAGAATTTGATACTTGTAAATCCTTCATAAATATTTTTGAAATTACCAAGTGAATGAGCTCCCGCTCCTATAAAGTGACCTTATATTATGTTTGCTGGTTTGAGCTTTCATTTTAGTTCAGTTATGCTTTAGCTCATATGTGTTGTGGTATCCTCGTGACACTCAATGGGAAAGCAGGATAAAAGGTGTTTTGGTGTAAATGAGTTACTTTGCTCAGGTGGTATCTGTAAGGTTTCTTTGCATTTTGTTTATTTGTTTGATTGTTTGTTTGTTTTATTCTCACTCACTCTTTCCTGCATACTCCCCACCTCTCTCCATCCTGTCTGACATATGTTAGACCTTTAACAGTCGCAAAGTCTTTCTTTAAAAATGTGCAGTAGAGACATCCTAAACGAATCATCCCTTGGAGCTAGATGAACTATTTGTTTTTGTAGAAGACCGGAGATGCTTTTATTTTAGTGCCACAGGATGTTGGGTCAGGCCAGGGTGTGAGCATACATTTAATCCTCGGAGTGGGTGCCAGGGAGATGTGCCGACAAATAAAAAAGTCATTAAAACTTTGGTACTAAAGTAGATATTTCGTTAATAATAGAACATTGTATTGATTACCAAATATAACTTCGTAGATCTTTCATTTTATTTACTAGTCAATAGACTTTCTCTAATATTCCAGTCATTAATTTAGTTAAATAAGAGAATAGCAAATATCTGAGTTTTTTTTACAGAAATAAAATAAGAAATGTGTACTCAAATAACTAATGATAAGAAATATGTTATTTTTGACCTTTTACAAAATTTGGTGAAAAGAAAATTTTAAAGAACTCCTCAGACGTCACTGGCTTACTTGAAAAACCTGGCTGCCACAAAGATTTAGTTATGCAGAAATCCCAAACTGATTCAACGTTAGAACCGAACCAGGACTGGAGGCCATCCTATGAACTGATTAATTGTAAAATTTCATCTATACAGCCCTGGCTGGTGTAGCTCAGTGGATTGAACGCAGGATGCAAACCAAAGGGTCCCTGGTTCAATTGACAGTCAGGGCACATGCCTGGGTTGCAGGCCAGGTCCCCAGTGAGGGCCACATGAGAAGCAACCACACATTGATGTTTCTCTCCCTCTCTTTCTCCCTCCCTTCCCCTCTCTCTAAAAATAAATAAAATAAAAACTTTTAAAAAAGATTTAAAAGATTTCATATATACATTTATGCAACAAATACTTGTAACTTGTCAAACCTGTGCCTGACATTCTTTCAGGCCTGGGAATAGCAGTAACGGGAGAGTCTATTGTTTTACTAAGTGCAGGCTCCCTCAGCCTTGTTGGTGATATTTCTGTAAGGTCATGCATTTAATTATATGTCCTAAAATCATTTGGGGAAATAGAGGATGTAAATTAAAATCTCTTAATTTGATTTCTGGATCTAGTAAGAATTATATACCATCACAACTCCCCACACATTTATCTCTGAGTCATTTTCTGGCAATACCAGAAGTGGCACAGTGTAGTGAAAACAGCAAGCATTGGCTTTGCAGCAGCTTTGCCCTTGCTCTGACCTTCACCAACTCTGCTGGAAACTGGCTGCGTGTCCAGATTCGTGGCTGGAGTTTCCACCTCTTCAGTAGTTTGATAATGAAAACTATCCCTTCCTTGGTAAATAACTGCCTCTTCACCTATAGTTCCAAACATCTAATGGTCACAATTTACCAAGGAAGATCTCTTGCACAAGCCATGTGAGCGTAAGCCTTCATCCATACAAGAGCACAGCCAAGTGAAAGTAAGGCAGAGGGTCACAGAGTGTATAGGTTGACTGGCAGTGCATTTAATCTGTTGGTGGCAAAGACTATACTTTCAGGGATCATTTCTATAGTTTGTTAATCTGTTGGTGGCTGTGTCTGTAAGACAGTAGCTAGAATTAAATAGTTAACAGGTGACATTAAACTTTGATGTAGAAATAAGTGCAATAGGTACGGCGAGTCAGAGAAATGTGTAACACAAAACCCACTATCTCTGCTCTGTAAATGGCTGAGAAAGTCTAAGTTTACACTTCTAAGTAGAATTTCCTTCCAAGCTACATCTGAACCAAGGAGAAATGGCCTCATATATCAAGGACCATCAGCATTTCACTACCATCCACATGGCAGGATAAATTGCTTTGACAACACACATTTCTGGGAACATCATATTTACTGAGAACAGCAACTAATCACTTAAATTTATATTTGAATAAAATGTGTTTCCAGGAAAATATTTTAATTTTATTGTGCCTTTTATTATTTCACTAGACAAATTAAATGACTTAAAATAGAAAATGGATTTTCAAAAAATTTATTACTTAAGATTTCAATCTACACAATCACCTAAATCCGACTTTGTCCAGCAAAGCTTAATTTTACTGTAACTCATGCATATATAGCTACACACATTTTGATTCATTTTAAGCTTGTACGACATGTCTATATTAGCAATATAAAGTGGTAGTCTTAAGGATTTAAAACGCAAATTAATGAACCTTTTAAAAATAAAGTCAATTTAGAGATCAGTTTTCTAGTCTGATCATTTCCTGTGCTTTGATTTATAATTTTATTTCTATAAGAAGTTATTTTTATAAGACCCTTTTATCGTTTAACATAATAAATAATTATGTGATATTAAAGAAAGGCATAATTTTAAATTGAGAGAAAAGTAGGGAGGAGATCATGCATTCTTTATTGAAATCATTTTGAATAGGGAATAAAACAATATTCTAACTCTCCTCCTCATCAGTAAGTTTGCCAAACTAAGTTACTGAGATTAATTTAAGTTTAGATAACATAATAATTTTGCAAATATAGAGGTTCCTTTGGATGGATGATGAGGAGTAGATTATCTGAAGAAGTTGCATTACGGCAGACACAGCAAGGGTGCCCAAGGGCGAAGACGCTGGGCACCTGGGAAAGACCCTGAGTAAAATGGCTGGCTGTTGCCAACAAACCAGCAAACCAAAAAACTGGCACTCTGGCTTAAATTTTGTGAATTAGAGAGAGAGAGATGAAATGAAGTTAGAGAGTTGGACAGGAAGTGAGTCAGTCAGCGACTTGTAAATTTTAGCTTTAAAGTTTGGATTTAATTCATTAAGGACAATTAATTATCTAAAACTTGGATTAAGATACAACTATGTTACTTCTAGGGTAGCATGTTCTTGTTTGATTACTTTCATTCCTGACCATGGTACAATATTTAATAACTGTAAAGTTAGAAGTTAACTAAGAGAAAAGTGTGATAAGTTGAGATGATTTTTCTACTTCGCCCATTAAATGATGGGACCTTTTGGCTATTTAAGTGATTTCTGTCTTGCAGAGGATCTAAAAAGGGAGAGAGTCTCCATTAATTTATGTTTGGGCACAGTTTATTAGTATTAGTACCGTTATTGTTCAATATATCTTAGATGTTGCACCTTTTTAAATGCTCTGGCTCTGCATCTTAAACGCGTATTGTGTCAGCATTGGGCCTCTGTGCTCTGTTCTTGGTAGATGCCATCTAAACTGACCCTGCTTTGAACTCCGTGTCTGTTCTTTTCGAAATTAGTTACCCATTGCTGTTTGGATATGTTGCCCACTCTTTATTTTCCTACCCACTTTCTTCATATTTTCTGTTCTTTTTTTATCCCTTTGTTATAGCTTTTTGGTTTTTTAAAAATAAATCATAGGATTTTACATTCTGTTTTAGATGGCAAGTAGTTCTTGGAAATTTTCTTCTGATTTCTGTAAGTCATTTTTCCTTGTATTTATAACACTGAAACAAAGGCAGGTTATATGATTGATAACTGACTGGTGCTCAGTCCATTCCCAAATTCTTAGCACCAATATTCACATAGGTTAGCTTGGTTCATTTTGAGGAAGAATCTTTTAATATTATATCTACTTGGGTTTTTTTTTTTTTTTACATAATCTGTGGTAAAGAAAGCATTATACACAACGAGGTCTGTCCAGAAGGTATCCAGCCATGTAATATGAAAACTAGAGACATTTATTGAAGAAGATACAAGATACAAGAAACCTTGTACATAGCACAATGATGCCTCAGTACCCTTCAAAGCAGGCACCATGGGACCTCACACATTTCTCTTAATCGCCATCAGCTGTCCCATCATATTTTCCTGAAATCTCATCCCTTTCAAAGATGATTTTAGTTTTGGGAAAAGCCAGATGTCGCAGGGCACCAAATCTGGGCTGTAGAGGTACTGAGTCACCTGGGTGATTTGATGTTTCACCAAAAAATTTTACATGAGACGTGATGCATGAATGGGTGTGTTGTCGTGATGAAGTTGCCAATCACCAGTTGCCCAGAGCTGTGGCCTTCTAAATCATCTGAATAGTTTCTGTGGAAGAATGTTCAAGCTTAATGCAAAATTTGATGCAGATTTATTGCTGTACTCGCTCAGTCATTTTGAATGTGATGGCCACATGGTACACATGCTCACTCAATGGCATCTAATGGCCCCACTGACTAGTATGATGATGTCATCATTGTTCACGCATGCACATTCCAGTCCACTCTCCTTGGCTGCCAGGTTACACTGATGTTGCACAAACCATTCTCATTATATTAACAATAGATGGACTTTTTCCAGACAGACATTGTATGTTTTATAATATGTGCCTCTACATTAAAAACGTCAATATATATTTCTTCTGTGATGTTTCCCTATATTTCCTTTCTTTGCCTGGTAAAAATATATTTCCAGAATGCAGTATGATTCCCTTTTCTTTTCCATCCATTCATTTTTGGGAAATTACGTTACCTAAATAAATAAAGAAGAAGAGACACATAGTAGAAGGAGAAGTGAGAAAAGCACCCTGCTTGCTTTAGAAGGCAGTCAATATGCGACTGACCAATGGTTTCTGGAAGGTATAGATTTTATTTCTAGTCTCAAATATGTAAAATTGAACAATTTTGTGTTTATTTTATTTTCTGCCAATAAACCAAAGTGAATACTTCGAATGATTTCATGATTAAGTCCCACTGGTCTTATCTTTGAAGTCTATTAATCAGCTGTCTGTCAGTCCAAGGTTTAGTATTGTAATGGGAATCTAAAAGAGGTGTGTTAGGAACTTATCATAAGATGTTACTTTTGCAGTGGTCTGGAAGGAATTTTTATTTACTTGGTAGTGATTTAATTATTGAACATTATTTTAATAATATCTAATTTAGGACTTTTTTCCTTAGCATGGTAAAGTCAGCCATAAAATCTTAAGATGTATAAAACTAACATAAATATTTGAAGTCTCACAACCAGGATAGCATTATGCATGCTATGGTGTGACCATTTTCTTTGATGCCTTTGAAATAATGAAGGATTCAGATACCACTTGGAATCCATTCTAATAGATTTCAAAAGATTAAAGAAACTGAGAATGTACAGAATACTCCACAGTGAACATTTGAATAATGTCCCACAGTGAACATTTGAATAATCCACAATGAACATAGATAGAAGCTACCTATGATAAATGGATTGGTCTGGTTTATTTTAATATAAAAAGTATTATCATCTTCCCAATGGCCTTGTTTTATCTTTATCAAAATTTTAAAATGTGCTTCTCTTTTATTGTTCTTATTTGAATAAATAAATATCAATAAAGACTTTAAGTTGGGCAGTATATAACTATGTAGTAGAATGGATAATAAAACGGATGAAAAGAATATTCAAATTGAGGTAATGGATTGCTGAGTTTTTGAAGAAACTTAGTAGGTTTATTCATAAACTAAAATCAAGCTTTATTTGCTTACTCAGATGTCTGTGTATTTTTAGCATACCATACAATCAAAACAATTTTCCATCTAGTTTACATTAGATTTCTAATTTTAAAAGGCAATATCTAATATTTTATTTTCTTAAATAATTTTCTTACACATGAAGATAATTTCCCCATGAATTCTACATCATTTTACCTTCTGTATATTCTGAATATCAACTAAAGATACTTAATTTTAATGCATAATATTTTCAACCCTAAACTCTGTGGTTGTGGAGATATTGAGAAAGAAGTTCCCAAAAGTCACTAGGGATTTTCTTTACTTTTTCACCTTATAGAAAAAATCAAGAAAAAAAGAGAGGGAGAGGGAGAGAGAGAAAGAGGGCATGCGAACTACGCTAACTACCTATCTACTTCTTGCAGAGTTATCTAAAAGTTTATTTGTTTAGAAATGTATTTTATTTTTACTTCCAACATTATTTGCAACCGTCACTGAGTAATTTGCCTCAATAAATTAATAGGTTTAGTTAATCTCACTAACATCTATGGCAAATTTTCACTCAAGAGGAATTTGTTATTATTTGTAGAATAATACATTAATAGAAAATTATAGCTAACTAAGGTAAAAGTTACCTCTGTTTGATCAAGAGAAAAGGTTTTTACTTTTCTATTTCAACCTCTCTGCCCTTAGAAACCACTAAATTATTTCAGATGACTTGTAAATTCATTAATTTACATAGTTAAACATTTTGCATTTAGAAAAAAATCAAGTAAATATGCATGAGCTATTGAGTAAACTTTAACGAATTTACTTTGGAAGCAGTTCTCTCTCTTCTTTCTAGGCCTATATTAATGTGTAAATTTGCAGAAGGAATACCATGACTTAATCAGATTATTAATTTGTTAACATACCTTTTTGAGGAAAATGGAAAATATATGAGTAAAATTATAAACTGAAGTTTTCAAAATAAAACTCATCTCTCAAAGGAAAAATTTACAGGATATTCATGAAATATGAATGGCTGGTTTTTGTGAAAAAGTAGAAAAACAAGCAATTAAAAAATTAAACAATTGTTTAAGTGTTAAGCTTTGCAAAGAGATAGAGCAGTGTAACGTAAGTTAAGTTCTCCTTTACTTATATCCAGAATCAATTTATAATATAAAAATATTCGATAAATCTAGAAACAGTGCAATGTGAGTAAGAACTAGATGCATTAAAGGGAGGAATGCTTAAAGAGAGCACCTCTGGGAGGTAGGCTTTGAGTGCATAAGGGAGGGAATTACTTTCCCTCATCAGCTCAACTATACTTTTCATTTGCTGCCATGTACATGCATGATGTTAATAATATCTTAGAAGTTGGGTATCTTTTAGATCATCTATTAAGTTTTCTTTCAAAGATCCTAGATGTTACCAGGAAAAAAATCAAACACAGAGAGATACGCTACATACCTACTGCTTGATGTGTAACCAAGTACTACAAAAGACAATTTTCTCCTGCACTCATTTACGGGTTTATTCAACAAATATTTACACAGCATCTTTTCACAGCATCATTAGGCATTCTGTTAAAGCATTGGGAAATATTATGGGCACAAATATGTTGCATCCCTGCATCATGGAGTTTCCAGCCTATAGGATGAGATAATGAATCAAATAATTTCCCAAATAAATGTAGAACCTTACCCTATGTACACAGTATAGTAAGTGCATGTAGCACATGGCTGTCACCTAGATTTTGATGTAAGAGGCAAAGTCAGAGAAGTCTTTTCTGAGAAAGGCACAACAGATCACTGAGGCATAATTAGACCTTAACTTAGAGAATCCATCAGGTGTTTTAGGTGCTAAGTGAGTGGCATAGGTTATGATCCCATGAATGGAACAAACATTGAAAATTGGAGGAAATTAAAGAAGCCCTTTGGGTCCTGTTTCTAGATAGTGAGGGGGAGCACGTTGTGTGAAAGAACATGGGTAGAGGAAACTAGGACACGTTTTGCAGGCATGTTTAGGATCCTAGTATTTAATATAAGTGCAATGAGTAGGTATTGAAATGTTATAAGGACATATTTATGTTTCAAAAATTTCACTTCCGGGTGCAGTGCTGAAGATAAGTTACAAGGGCAGAACTGATATGGTGGGGCAGTGGAAGATCATGTTAATAGCCCAGGAAAGTGATTCTGGTCTGCAGAGTACAGTGGGAGCAGCAGCACTGGAAATTAGTAGATGGCACCAACAAGTATGTATCAGGAAGAGGCAACAGCATTTTCCATGAAATTGGACATAGAGGGTGGCCTACAACTGGACCAAAAGGACATTGCTCAGAATGTACTACAGAAAGAGAAGGTGCTGTGGATTATGCTTTTCATTCATTCACTTTGTGTATAGAGTAATACTTGCAAATATTCATGGAGAGAAGTAATCTGTTAGATATGCCTGTCTGAAATTCAGAGAAAAAGTATGCTTTGGAGATAAAATTTTGAGTCAACTCTATCTATACTGGGTATTATGAGATTAAAATTGAAGGACTGGGTATTATGAGATTTCTCATGGGGCAAAGTGTAGTCAAATGTAACTTGGACTAGAGAATTGAGAGATCTCCAACAAGTGATGAAAATGTATAAGGTAGAAGCTGAATAAGCACACCAGAAGGAGAAGGGCTCAGGACCTAAGAATAATTTATGGGAAGCTGTTTCACTCGGTCAACTGAAAAGGGTGGTGATGGAATGACTGTGTCCCTTTGAGAAGCAGCCACAAGCTAAAAGGTCCCCAAATCAGGAACAAAAGTGGTTAATATTTTCTTTGTTAATATGTTATTTTTTACAACAGCTATGTAAAATCATTCATCGGTTACTGTTTTTGTTCAGGAGTAAGAGAGCGAGTTGTCAGAGCCACTGGGAGATTAACAGCTGAGAAGCTATGAGAAGATTGTGGGCAAGTAGCCAGAGCCTGATTTGCAAACGCCCAGCGCAGGAAAGTGGGAGCCACATAATACGTTAAAATGGCCAGGTTCTAGAAGCCTAAATAAATTCTGTAAACCATGGTTTGTGATAGCTAGTTTCTTCTATGTGCCAAAGACTCTGCTCCAAATCTGTCTGAGGTGTAATACTGGTAAAAGCCATTTCACTATCCGAAGTCAACATTTTTCTTTTTTTCTTTTTTCTTTTCTTTAAGTTATTCATTAAATAATCAGTGGAGTCACCATTAAAAACAAATACAGCAGACTACCAAAGAGCATTGATCTTGTGGGATGGAGAGTATCCCATCAGGGATGAATCTACGCCAGGTGCTGGACCCCGGGCTTTGTTAGAGGCTCCGGGGGTAATTCCCTAGACACTGGGTGTGCGACCATCAGAACATCACTACTAACCCCAATATTTTCTTCCAGTTAAGGATTATATTTAAATGATTTGAGTTATTTTATTTAAATCAGATTCAACTTGTGCTTTAAATGGATGTCTGAACAAGTATTAGAATAAAATTTATTAATCCTTACTTTTTTCCCTTTGCATGCTGAGGATGACAAAAAAAATACTGTTTGTGTTTGGGGGGTGTGTAGTTCATGTCATTTTTGTTGTGTTGGAATTTACATTCCTCTAAATAAGCAAAACATTCAATGAGGAAATGAATGTTGGGCACTTTTAAAAACTGGGATTTATTGTAAGAATTTTTTAAAAAGTTCTTTAGAGATTATATTTTTAATTTATTTTTAGAGAGAGGGGAAGGGAAGGAGAAAGAGAGGAAGAGAAACATCAATGTGTGGTTGCTTCTTGTGTGCCCCCACACTGGAGACCCAGCCTGCAACCCAGACTTGTGCCCTGACTGGGAATTGAATCGGTGACCCTTTGGTTCTCCGGCCAGCACTCAGCCACACCAGGCAGGGCATATTATAAGAAAAATTTTAATGTATGCCATAATAAAGATAAAAAATAAACCTTTAGTATTTGGATAGCAACTCACTAAAGAGCAATTCAACCAAGCAGTGTTATAGTTTTGCTTCTTATTTAAGACGGGGGTAATCTCTGAGACATCAGTTAATCTTTCCAAGAAATGAGCTATTTTTAAATACAGCATTCATTGGCATTGTCATTATTAAATATCAAAATGTGAAGGAAAATATCCCCAAATGGCATTGTGAATATTCCCATTGACAAATCAGTTTCTTTACCACATAAAGCTCAAATAAGTTCTTATCTCAAAAATAGAAGAAAATCAAAATTAATTCTTGAAAAACAGATGCATTCTTTAGTTTTCTTTTGTCAAATTCTTTATAAACATCAGCCATTCCTGAAATTTTCCATCTGATGACTTTAAACAGAGGGACATTTTGAGTCACAGTGGAATTCCTGATATATATCTCAAACGATTTACAGTTGTACCTCAGTCGGTACTTGTCGTTAGTTCTTTCAGAACTCGTGAAACAGACAAGTAGCTACATAATGATGAAGCATTTTCTCCAGTGGGGCAAGGCAGCATCATGACTCATATGAGTCCTAGCAAGTGCCAAGTGCTGGAATACTGTTTTCATCAAATGCAATGAGTACAGGGTTTGACGAGTTCTGAAGCTGACAATTACCAAGGTATGACTGTTTTGAATTAAAAACATAAAATATGTTGTATATGCTAATCTTGAGGGTATGCTCAGTAATTGAAATGAAATTTAGAAAATTACCTTGATGCAAAGATAGCCTCCAATCACACTACGAGGCAAGTTTTCCCAAACGCCATACATAGAAAGCCTCACAAAATTGAATTGTTCAATCAATGGTCTATTGAATCTGTTTAAAACACACAGAGAGAAGCAAAGAGGAGAGAGATGAGATAGGTTAGCATACTTAGGATAAGGTGCAAGCAGGTTGGAAAGACTACGGTACCTGATTGCTGAGGTAGCAGTATTTATATGTCCTGTCTGTTTGACATTACTTTCCCCAGTGATCATATAGTTATAAGGTCCAGAATTGTAGTGTTGAGCAAGGGACTCATGGGGGGGGTATATATACTGGCCCGATACACACATTTGTCTTTGGGAAAGACACGCGGACAAGTGTGCCTGGCCAATATGTGTAGCTTGCCGTCAACCTGCTGAATAGCCACAGGTTTTACTTGTGCCTCTTGGTCGGAAGACATGTAGAGTCAGAATCCTTGTCAGCTAGTGGAATTAAGGTCTTAAGGATTATTAAGTACTCATATATTTTTCACATATGTGTGTTCAGTGCACAGGTGCCTCTTGTGTATTTAAGTCCTCTTAAAAATTCAGTATCTCATTGTGTTTCCATCTTTTTCTATGTTTAGCATACACAGTCTGTTATGAACTACTTCCTTATACATAACATACCTTGAAACGTTTTGCTTGTTTTTCTGAACCACAAGCTTATACATCATATTAAATAAAAATTGAATATTCTCTAGCATGGGTGTCCAAACTTTTGGTGTCTCTGGGCCATACTGGAAGAAGAGTTGTCTGGAGTCACACATTAAATACACAAACACTAACAAAAACTGGTGGTCAAAAACAAGTTTTAAGTACATTTTTGATTTTGTGTTGGGCTGCATTCACAGCCATCCTGGGCCACATGTGGCCTGCAGGCCACGGGTTGGGTGTCCCTGCATCTAAAGCAAAGACTTTGCCAAAATTTAGAGCCAAACGCATTCCCTTTATTATGACACGTCAGAGAAAAAGGCTGATATTTCAGTGCAGGTTTTAGTCAAAAATACATTAGTCAACAGGTGACTTAGAAATGACCTGAAGTTATGATTCTTCAAATCTAGTAACTATGAGTCAAGGGATGCAGATGTATCAAAAGAGTAAACATTAAAGTAGCTTTGATTTTACTTTAGATCCAAGTTCAAAATTGGTTAAGTTAAAGTATCTATGGAGTTACAAGATAAAAAAAAAGCTATGCAGGAAAATGCTTACAGTTTACTTGCCTAAAAATAAGTGTGGGAAGAATGTTACAGATGAATATTGATGTGTTTTGGGACACCTGATAGAATAAATGATTGAAAATACCAGTGATCAAAAAGAAGCACTTATAAGCAGAAAAGTATTCTTAGGAGATTATAACTAGAAAATGAACTTCTCTTCTTGACTTTTCTCTACGGCTCTCCTCTCCTGAACCTTTGTAAATGTAGGCCTGTGCTGCTCATGTTTACACACCCATATAGTTCTCAAAACATAAAATGAAATAGTTTGTAACATGGCTAACAGAGTAAAAGAACTTAATCGCAATTTATGCAGAAAGTATAAAATGTGAAAAATTAACATAATGAGGAATACTAAAACAAAGTATACTAAACAAACCCTCTCATAAGGTATTAATTCATATAATTTTATCCAGCTTTGAAATATCATTTTGGGAAACCTCAATAGCAAATTATGTTTTTAAGTGTGTATGCTAAAATATTCTTATTAATACTATAAATAAATGTAACATTCTTCTAGAAAGCTAGAATACTAGAGTTAAGGCAATACATATTCAGAAACATAAAGATATTCATACCCTTAGAAAAATAACTCCAATCTAGAATATATTTCAAGCCCTGGCCATGTTGATCAGTTGATTAGAGTGTTGTCCCACCAAAAGGCTGCAAGTTTGACCCCCAGCTGGGGCACAGGTGGGTTGCAAGTTCAAGCCCCAGTCACCCTGGGTACATACAAGAGGCAACCGATTGATGTTTCTCTCTTACATAGGTGTTTCCTTCTCACATCTATGTTTCTCTCCTTCTCTCTCTCTTCCCCTCTCTAAAATCAATAACAACATATTCTCAGGTAAGGATTAAAATGTGTGTGTTTCAAATAAACTCCTCCAATAAGTGCAGAGAAGTTGTACAAATGTATTCTTCCCATGAGTTTCTAAAATAACAATAAAGTAAGACAAAAATGCTTAGTGCTTTAGCAGTGGAGTATTATGTCCCATGGAATGTCGTGATCAAAAATAAAATAGAAAATGGTGCACATGCACTTTAAAAATTTTATATATGTGTAAAATATTTTGGTACTCATCATTAATTTGTTCCGAGGAGCGGCGAGCAAGGGACAATTGATGAAGTGTTTTCTCTTGTGGGGCAGCATCGTGACTCATACATAAGTTCTAGCAAGAGCAATGAGTGTCAACCAAGTGCCGAGTGCTGAAACATTTTTTCTTGTTAAAATATATGTATATGAACTTTTCCCCAAGCACTAGTTTTCACAATTAGTAGGATGAAATTAATTTTGAAACACACTTTGCATCTGAAGACTGGATTTATTTGTAATTGAATTGGCATTTCAGTTACTTGAAACATCTTTAGCTTTGGACTTTATGGCAACAATAAATTCTAAAGGTTATATAGGAAGTATTGTGCTAGTGACAGGACCACCGGCGTTAAAGAGCGGGATGGCCTTTTTTACTTTTGAAAAAACACTAGATGTAATAAAATGATATATTTTCTCAGTGACATGTAGGTTTTATACCAGTATGCAGCCAGCTTTTAAACTCATGGGAAAAAAAGTTATCGCTACCATGAAAACTAGCTCCTAAGTCTCTTTTCTTTATTCAAGCAGTTCTTATTACATGGCTTTTAAATAACTGAAGGATTTAGTTATGCAGGAGAGGATGTATTAAATAAGATGACTGTAAAATATGTTTGAAGATGAGGATTGTGACTTTATGATGCATGAGTGCATGGGGATGATAATGTGTGAAAACAAATAAGGATATGAGGCTGAGTCACTTAAATTGTTGCATTAAATGATTGTATAATATCATCTTGGAAATATGAAAAGATATTAAACTATGAAAGCAAGGGGTAAATCAATGTTAAGTTGGACTTTACAGAGTGCTAAGCAATTTTTTCAGGATACATTAAGTAATGAAAACCTTCATAAATTTAATTACAGTTGGAACATAGCTGAATAATGAATGGTGGTTAAGAAGTTTTAGTTGGAAAACTAGCAGACAACATGTAAAGGAAAAAAGAAAAATAGTCTAGCCAGCCATCATAACTGTCCAAAACATAATTGTTTCTAAAATGTTTAATAGACAATACTAACTCCTTTTTATGAGACAAGGCAATGTAAACTAAGATGCAGCTACTCCAATTAATTACTCAGAAGCAGAAGAGAATAAATTATTATTGAAGTAATTCTGAAAGTGAATATAATTAGTACCATTAATCATTGACCATAAATTATTTAATTCAATAATAAGCCTGGGAGAAAAATTAGTATTATAGTCACTTTTGTATTTAAAACTCATCATCATGATGCTGTCAGCTGGAATATATGATGTCTTCAAATATTTATTTAAAAAAACTGTTTTGGTTCAATTAATATTATGAGGTTACATTAACTTCTACTGAATAAGATAATGAGTTTAAGAAAGCCAGCTCAGTAATTATTTCAGTTCTAGAATTCCTATTAGATATAAATCCATTAGCTCTCAACACCCCCACAGAAGCTCTAACTTATTGGCACTAATTAAAAAATTCTAAATAGAATGTTGGAATAAGGAACAGGGAACATAAATAAAATGAAATTATATCAGTTTTTTATAAAGGCACTTCAGAACTATCTAACTGGAAAAAATTAAATTTCAGTGTGTAATGCTAGTTTTATCTGTTATGAAAAATCCTGATGTTCACTAATAAGAGTCTATAAACACAGTGACTGTACACAGCACCTGAGTGTTTAAAGGTAGTATGGGATAGAAAAATCTTTTCCATTTGCGAGGGCCCTGGAAATTAGACTGACAAAAGACAGATTATCAAAATAAAAACAAGCAGAAATGTATTAATACATAGATCATGCATGAATCTGGGGGTGCTCACTATTGAATATCTCAAAGGGGTGGATAGAACATGGGCTTACATAGCATCTTAGCAAAAGAACAATAAATTTATAGACAGTGACAAGGGGAAAGCACTGAGTTTCTGGGGGTGGCAAATTGTGGATTGATAAATGCATGGGGAAACCAATGAAATGTAAGGGCTAGTTATTTATCTGACGCCATCCCTAAGCTGATGAATGATCTACAGTTGTCTGTAGTTATTAATTTCTGTCTTTTCTGGCAAAGAGGGGAGAAAGGACACCTTTATAAATTTATGTCCTACTTTTATGCAAGTAGGGGAGGGCAGAGAGATTTTCTTGTATATGTTTCTTCTCAATTGTGTTGAGCTCAACATCATTTTAAATTTCAAATGGCATAATTTGGGGTGGCATATTGTACTACTCTTCATCATGTATGGAAAATGTTTGTTGCTTTATGGGCTCCTGAGTAATTTTGCACAGATCTGGTTAATGGATGAAACAATACTTGGAAAGCATCAGTATCTTGCTTGATTTACACTGGCAAGTGTGGGAAATTGTGCTGAAAGGAACTAAAATTGATGGGAAGGGTAAAGGGGAGGTGAGGAAAGGTAACTGGAGTTGTGCATTGATTGAATTTGGGAAGAATTTGGGAAAATCAGGAGAGGTGGAGAGCTGAAGTGTATGAGACAAGAAAGGAGAAGATAAGAAAGAGTATATGAAGAAGCATTTTTGAGATTATGCATACCTTCTTGTGTTTCAAAATTACTTTAGTGAAGGTTAATGTTTTGTGTGTTTTCTTTTACTTGTTGAACACCAGCTTAAAGTATGTAAACAGGAGCACAAATTGTATGCTGCGTAATACATAATTTTCTAATTTGGGTCAAAAGCTGAACTCAGAGTAAAATTTTCAAAAAGTATTTTACTTTTTTAGATTATAGTCAATTGATTTGGGTTACATATACATTCTGGTATAAGTAACCTGTGATTGGATTGTATTTCTAGGGTGCATTGAATGTTCATATCCTTCACTAATGTTCTGAGAAGGAGAAACTTTGAGTCTGAATGGCAAACACTATTTTTCTCTCTCTGAGCAATGCAGCATGTAAAGGAAAAAAGTGTAAAATCTGTAATGTTGTTTAGGTTCTTACTTTCTCATTACCCATGAAAGATGATGTGTCAGCTTTTATTTTGAATTTAGAAGTGAGTGATACATAATAGTCTAATTGCTGTTGGTTGATTAAAAAAAAAATAGTAAGGTCAATGATGGTGATGTTCATAGTTGAATGAGCAGGTAATTGGAAAGAAAGAGGAACGTAGTTCAGAGTTGTCTATTTTTTCCACTTGGTTTGGTATTGCTTTTAAAAAGGAAAGAGTCTACACTAGCTCAGCTTCAGGTACAAAATTAAATTGTCATAGTTTTGTAGCTTGTGTTAAGACTCAAAGATACTTGACTTTTTGTACTATTGCGAGTAATGGCAGGTAACTGAAAGCCTATCTATCATAGCTCACTTGTGTCAAATGGGCTAAACTTTAATATCGTTAGTGATCACCATTTTTTTATTTTATTTTTAAAGATTTAGAGTCACAGATGTAGAGAGAGATTAAATAATTTACTCTAGTTCTCACAGCTAGTCAACATTTAGTGCCAGAGCTGGGATCCAAACCCAAGTATTCTAGTCTCAGAGTGAATTCTCAGAGTGAACTCTGGTAGCATGTTGCCTCTGGAAATAAATTCATTGGGGGAGAGGCCATATCTGATCAAGCAGCCTTCTCAGTTTCATGTGAAGTGGGTTCTTGAATATTTGTCTTGCAGGGAGTAGGTGAATCGAATTAGATTTATTCCGGATACAAGTCAATATTGCAAGTATTCCAATAACGCAGTTATAGACCCTTTGTTTCCTCTTTCTCAACAAAAATCCACAAAAGCATAGAGTGATTATCTAGGAATCACGCATTGAAAGCCTCCCACAGAAAATTATTCATCCATTTTTCTTCTAGTATAGCATCTATAATCTTTAGCAACTGTGCCACTCAGGTCACAGTTGTTTTGATTCAGTGGCCTGATAAAAATAGAAAAAATAATAATATCTGTATATTCCACTTTGGTTCTCTGTGCATTCTCTGGGTACCTTTATTACTGCTCTATTTAATGATGATGTGAATTTTTTTCTAGATGATCTAGTATTTTTAAGACATCACTACCAATTTTGTAAAATAGAGAAATGTGAAAAGAGCATTATGGGGGAATGAGGGCATGAAAACTAAAGTAGCCTAGGTGTTTGGAGATTAGAGTGGATCACTGTACACCTCATCAAGGAAGTAATTTTTCCAATTAAAAAAAAAGATAAAACAATGAAATCAGTAGTTATAGTGAAAACTCCCAAACTTAGCTGGACCCAATCACCATGAGCCAGGCAAGGTCCATTTGAAAAGTAAAAAGAAATATCTTGAGAATTTATTAATGGAAGCCAGTTATGGAGTAGGCACTGTTGACTTTATTTCCTAATGTATAAAATATGGTCATTGGCCTAACCCAATGAATGATTTTCATCTACAGCTACTCCCAGCACCACTGATGAGCCTTATAAAGATACAAATGCCAATTTTGATCATTTCTGATATATATAAAGATATATAAATATTTTTATAAATATGAAAATAACCAATGCTCTTCTTCTGAAGTACTTGAATGTACACAGGAGGATAAAAAATTTTCCCTACTCTCTTAGGTTCAGCACTAAGGTTCATGAAATAAACTGAAAAAAATGGTTTTAAAAAGAATAAAAGAAAAGGCTTCTTTGTATGCACACAAGGACCTCAAAGAACAGAAGCTAAAACTCTAAAGATGATGTTAGATCTGGGTTTTATATACAATTTTAACAATAATATTAGATCTGGGGTTTATATACAATTATATCTAATTTTAACAATGAGCAAGAAAGAACTGGACAAAGGAAGAGGGGACTATTTGGGCTTTGAAGGATGGTATGTTTGGGGAAGGCACATACGGGGACTAATGGAAGATAAGGTTCATTTAGTAAGGTTCGTTTTGCAGATTTAGGTTGGTGGGTGAATCATTCTTCTCTTTCTAATATGAGAGAGAAAGACATCTTTAAAAATGGGCATTTTTTAATATTTGCAAAGGAAAATGTGTGTCCTGATTTCAAACAAACAGGAGAGAGCAGAGAGTTAATTGCCTTCAGTTCAAAACAGTCCTTATGCCAAAATGTCATATTTAGGAGGGAGTATTCCAATACCTTTTACATGACTGTTGTCTCTTCTGATTTTTTTGCCTGATTACTCTACTGGCCTGTTTAGTGTAACACTTTCCATCCTCTGTCTCCGCTGAGGGATTTAGTATTCCACATTATTTCTTTGATAAAGGAATTAAAAAGCAAGAGTCAGGGATTGACTCTGACTGGCAATAAAATCAGTAAAAGACCTGCCAGTGATGAATACATTTAATACCATGTTTGGGGTGATCACAGGTGTGCACCTATGTTCAAACTCATTAATATGTGCACATTAAATGTGTATGATTATTTTTGTATCAATTATACTTCATTTTAAAAATCAATGAAATACCTTTGTTAAATTATTACTTTTAATTTCTAATATATTTGATTGTGTTTCTGCAACCCACATATAAAAATGTATTACATTTTTTTCTTTACACAAATTTAAGAGTAGAAATTTTCTAATTGTGTTTAAAGGTTGTAAGTATTTGGTAAGAAATTGTCTGTAGTCTATTTAAGAACAAATTTGGAATAAATTTTACCTCATTGCATCATTTCAGCTTTTAGTTATTGTTTTAATTTTCTTTGTATAATAAGGCGAATTATATTTTAATATATCAAGAATGTATCCTTAATATGTATACATATTGTCATTGCTTGAATCCATATGCAGTTCAGACCTAGGCATTAATTCCACAGGACACTCATCTCCTGGGGTAGATAAAGTGGTCGTACATACCAAACACCAAGTTACAGGTGCTTTATCTTTCAAATGGTTGTCAGCCCGTAGTTCATAAAGCAGCCACATCAACATCATCTGGGAACTTAAAAAAATGTAAATTGTAGACCTGGCTGGTGAGGCTCAGTGGTTTGAGAGCTGGCCTATGAACAAAAAATGTAAATTGTCAGTTTTACCGAATTAGAACTGTCGTGACAGAGAGTAGAAATCTGTATTTTAATACACCCTCCATATAATTATGATGCACAGTAAGTTAGAGACCTACTACTGTAGATTATGAGAGACAGAGAATGAATGGACTGAGCCTGTTTCCTGGTATTAGTTATCCATTAGAATTTATTTCAAGTCCATGAAATAAATGGTTGCAGTAGGAGCATTGTATGTTTTTCTTGATCATCTGTCTTTTATAATTTTGATTGTAATGTGAGGATGTAGCTTTTATTGTCTCCTGGATTAATTTTTGGATTCTTGTTTGATTTTATTTGAAAGACTTTATGTGTTAATATGCAAAAGTGCAAACAAATGAAATACAGAATGCAAGTAAACATTAAAAGTAACCCTGATATAGTCACACCCCACAGTTAGTCTTATTCATGTATTCATCTGCAAATAAAGTTAGGATCCTGTTAAATACTAAGAAAAAACTAAAGTATAGCAAGGGGACAAAATGTGTGTATGGATGGTATTGTATTTGTGTTTTGACTGCATTGTTGAGGAGGCCTGTGATAGAATAGATAACATTGGGGGGAAATTGAGGAAAATAAGAGTGACCCACAGACATCTGAAAGAAAACATGTCTAGCCTGAAGTGAAATATAAACACTCTGGGCCAGGAGCTTGTCTGCTGGGCCAGAGGAATAGTAGAAAAGTCAAGCAAGGCTTGAGGAAAGTGAAAAAATCGTAGAAAATAAGGTCAAAGAGGGAAGGATGTACCTCAGTGAGGTGACAGTGAGGACACTGGATTTTACTGCATGCCATTGAACCTCTGTAGGACTCTGTAAAGTGAAGGGTTTGCATAGGTGATTTTTAAGATTCCTCTAACCCTAAAATAAAGATTCGAAATCTTAGTTGAGTACGCCAACAAACTAGGAATGAATAAAATGGGAGTAAATCTTGTTATTGACTTTGTGGAGTTATAAGGAGAAAAGAAAATTTCAAAACATGTCGTAATAAAATTACATAAGTCTTTATTTAGTTAGACTGGTATGGGCAAAATTGGGGATGGAAAGTGTTATTAATTGAGTACCAAATCTTAAAACTTGTTTTTGTCCCAGGAACATATGATGCATGGATTGAAAAATCTTAGAACAGATTCAATATACCTACATTAAACAGCATTGTCTTTGTGCTCTATGTAACACTCTCCTTCAGTTAATTTACCCAATGTAAGCAGCAAAATAACCTTACACAAAATGTCTCTTTGAGGGGAAATATAATTGAAAACAAAATCCTCTGCCAACTTAGAAATCCTCCCCACAAAGGTAGAACAGAAAGAAAAGTATTGTATTATCGAATAAGCATTAAAGCAGAATGTGATGTGCGTCACAGGCCATCTGCTAAAGAGATTGCAAAGATAGAAAGAAGTTTTAATCTTTTATATAGCTGGACATATACAATACATGTAAACTTGATGAAAAATATATTCCAGATTGTGAAATTGGCAACAGGACTATTTAGCTTTTTTAAAGATTTACATGCATATCAAAGGGACAGAGAAAGAATTAAAATTACAAGTGTTATAGGGTAAATACTCCGAGAAAAGGGAGGGTAGTCTCTTCTGCTTTTTTCACTGGAGACAGTTTATTATGCTTGTTTAATTTGTATTCGCACTTATACTCTTAGTAGTAGAACAACGTAGAAAGGACTAGTATTGCCACTGAATTATCTGGGTATTTACAAAATAATTCCCTGTTCTTGCAATTAACAGTTTAGGGGAATGCTTGTAATTTTAAATAAACACAGAGGTGATTGTTTCGCAACCTAAAGTTTGGAGTTTGACACATGGTGGTGGACTAACCACTGTGGGAAAGTATGGATGGAGAGAAGTAAACAGTGTTAAGAGGTAGTTAGAAGGTGGAATCTATTAGATGGGGGGATTAATGGGATGTATTGAGTAAGAGAAACTCATTGATCAAGTGATGGTATAGAAGATTCTGGTTAGGATGCTGAGAGCATTGTAGAGCCCTTCACTGGTATGGAAATAGTAGAGGAAGAGGGGCAGATTGAATATGGGCAGGAGCGAAGCACTGGCAGAAGATGCGCTTGAATATGATGATGAGAGTTTCCATAGTCCATACAAATAAATGTCCAGGTGTGAGAATGTCTCCTGTGACTTCTGCCTGTCCAAGAGGGTGTTTTGTTTTTTTTAAACAGGTTACTTTGTTAACCTTATGTCTTTATCACTTCCCTCCTGGTCCCTCCCTCATTCTGCTACAGCAAGTAGACATGCTTTCTGGAGTTATAGCATAGAAGTGTAATTGTAAATGAAACTGTTTATTCATCATGACATAGAATATTTTCCTATTACAGAAAAAAGATGTTTACCTGGAACAAACATCTGCCATGATTTTTTCTCATAATACAGCTGAGATAAATGGGAAAATAAATCCCATTGGTATTCAGGGATAGTGACCCCCATGGTTGAATGTGCAGTGAAATTTTGAATAATGAGCAAATTATTAAATGTTGGTAACCACACATATCTGACACTCTGCTTAGTGCACCTTTGCTGCATGATCCATTGCTTGAGAATGATGACAATGATTGTAATAGCTTGGATAAAAATTTCTGTTGGTAAATACCATCCACTCAGGTAAAGAAACTGCAAACCCACTGTCAGTAACAATGTCGGACAATTTGTGTGATGAAAGAACTAGCCCACAGTCGTGCCTGCTACAAGCAAAGTGACAGATCAGCTCCTCAGCTTTTTTGTTTGTTTGTTTTGAGTGTTAATTTCTCATAAAAAGACTGCAAGCAACACATCATTAGAAAAATATGTTAACTTAAAAGCAAATCTAATCCACAGATGTGTTCTGGTTGACTGAGTATGCCATTATTGCTATTGTCACTGTTGTTTTGAAATTGACTTGAAAGCATTAGCAGGCTCTTTGGACTTGAGTTATAACAAGCCCCACGATAGCCCATAATTCTGTAGAGACCCTGATTTACACATCCTGTTATAAGTTGGACTTATAGGCCATTAAGTCTATAGCCTCTGGTATCCATTTCTATTTGTATCTATCATTTTATGATGTTTGCTTGTAAAAATTCAGAAAATTTTTTGTAAAGTTACATCATACAACATAACATCACTTCTATTTTGTTAAAAGTAATAATATTTCCAGTAATTTAAGATAATTTTACTCCACACTGAAAACAAAACAGCAGATCCATATAGTGACTAAATATTTAGAGATATTCAAAGTTTTACATTAGTTTAATTGTAAGTGCATTTAAATCATCCCCTGATCAAACTCTTTGGTTTTGCAGCTGAGGAAAGAAGAGTTTCTGGTGGGGATGAATCCTGAGACAGATTCAATTGACCCAAAAGTATTGGGGGTTGGCAACTTCAGATTTTGTTTTATGAAATCTAAGAGAGCATAGTGTCTGATTTAAAGAACTGAAATGCTACTGTAATATTCAACAACCAGGTGAAAAATATTGTGGATTGGCAATGACTTATGTTTTATCATTTTTTATGCATCTGTAAGGCTAGACCCACTTAAAGATAGTTTTTTATGAATTTCTTCTTTTCATGTCCTTTCTCTTTGCATACGGACGCATCCACTTACAGGTAGACGGTAGAGAGTATGCATGCACATGTTTGCAAGAGTATGCCCAGGTATGTAGGGTTACAATATTTGTAACAATTGCTTTAGGAAAATTAATGTTCAAATCTACAGTTGCAATTACAAAGTAAGACTTTTGCTATGACAAAGCTGTATTCCTACTTTTCTCACATACAGAGCTCAGTATATAAAATTTCTGATATAATAAATATTTATCATGTCTACTGCCAAATATCATTTTTTACTCAACTTTATGTATTTATACACATTTGCTGCTTTAAAAACAAAGGCTTAGCTGATCAGCAGCTGAATCTTTTTAATAGCACCCATGCCACTGATGGGGTGACAGGGAAAGTGCCACACTTGTAGGAGACATGTCTGCCCTTGGCTTTACGTTGAATGGAAACAAAATGCGCTGACTAAGTGGCCTGAGCAGCCTCATGATGACATGATGCCTTGTTCAGACTTGTGATGAGTTTCAGTAAGTAATTGTTTTTGGAGGATTGCCAGACTGGTTTTGAACTCTATGGGCCATTGGAGGCCAAAAAGCCTCACTTCTGGTAGTCTTAATGATGGAAGAAAAAGTGTGACTGGTTAGCTTATTTCTTGAATCTATGATCCTCTCCAGAAAGAATCAACATGCTAAATCAACTTTGGAAATACTCTGAAAGCCTCTTTTAAAAAATCAACAACACAGATAAAAGAAATGGACATTTATAGCCATTTTCTGAGACTGTTTCTCATGTAATATATTGCTTCAGTATTTGTTCTTCCAATATTTAAACACTCTGAATGCCCTACAGTTATGGAAATAAAAGGTGATAAAAGTTCTAAACATTAATACATTTTCTTAGACTCTTTCTGCAGTGATGATACACTTATTAAATGATTCACTACCCTTTCTCCATATCTGTTGTAATAGCTAATCAAGGGTGATACATACTTATATACATATTTTAAAAATATCTTTAGACAAGCAAATTATAAAACATGTTGCCAGATTTCCAGACCAACACAAGTACAATTTCAAAACACTGTCCATTGACAAGGAGAAAATTCTGAGATGTCCTAAATTAATTACAGCAGGCTGAAGGGTGGAAGTAAGAGACAAGAGGGGTTAATTAGTTAACAACAGCAGGGCAAAGCCAACAGAAGACTCTTTACATTCTCAAATATATGGCAAAACTTTGAATTAACATCCTGATGCCTATTTTCCTGATTATCTGAAAAGAATAGTCAGGCTCCACTGATCCTCAGGTCCCTCTACTTTCTCCTTGCACGTAAACTTTGCAGGCTATCGCCCCCTACCTGTGCAAAGTAGCAAAGACTTCTTCCTTATGGACTGACTATGCACCTATCAGAGAACTAACCCCACTTTGTCTTCTACTTCCCCCTTTATCCATAGCCAATACAAATTCTTTCAACATTTTTGGCCCAAACTGTCAGGAAAAAAAATCTTTTGTTTTAATTTTTAAATTCAATCATTTATTTGTTTATATTTATAAACAAAACTGATTATCGTATTCTAGGATATTGTTTTGCATATGAATATCATTATTGCTTTCCAGAGTTATACATTTAATGCATAAACATAAATTTAAAAATTAAAAACATTTATATGGATAAGGGATTAGTACTACCCATGTATAATGTTCATCCTTATTTTCCCTCAAAAATTGGGGCAAAAAGTGCATATTATACATGGCAAAATACGGCACCTTCTTCCCAAACTGTTTCCACACATGAAAGAGCCTGTAAATTCCAAGGCAGCAGACAGGTTTGTGTTTCCCAGGTAGCCCTGCAGCTGGTGGTTTCAGACTGCACACCTCAGGCCCTATGTCCTTTTCGGGCTGGCATTTGACTCCATAAAGCCTTTCTTCCAGAAAAGCTGTGGCAGTGAAACTTTTGTGTGTAACATAGCTAAGGCTTTACTTGGTATGCATAACTTCAAATAGCTGTATAGTTTAGTTTCTGTCTTTAAATAGCTCCTCATTCTACTTGATGTACATTTCACACCCTTAAAAACATTACTTTTTGTTTTCCTTTTTGATTTTTCAGACTGAGTGATCAACACTTTTTTAGCCTTTTTCATTAGACACATTTTCTCACTTTATTTACTTTTGCATCTTTTTTTCTCAGTTAGGAAAATTTTCAAGTCATTCTGTTTACTTCCATCTTTACCCAAATACTGCTTAGTGTTCTTCATGCTATTAGGTTCATTCTCTTATATAATATTTGATAAATACTTGGACTTGTTGAGTTGAAGTTGTAGAAACATGGACTTGTAATCTCTTCCTCATTTACAAATTAACTGTTCATCTGTGTTTATGTGGGTCATTTCTTTTCTGACTGAATCATTTTCACTTATTTTTTGGCGGAGGGGAAACACACACACAATGAAGGGCATAAAGGTCACTAACCTGAAGTGTACATGTCACTCACTGTTCATGTTTACAGCTGTGTATTCATCGCCTAGATGAACATGTTCAGTGTAGGACATATCTAGCATCCCCCAAATTTCCAAGCCCTAAAATCATCATTTACTTGTAGAAACTACCTGCTTACTCGATTGCTGGCTCCATGACAGCAGGTAGTATCACACCAGTGTCTCTCTTGCACCTTGAGTATATAGCTAGAATATGAGAAGTGTTCTGAAAAAGCTTACTTGAAAAGTAAGAAAGGAAAATACTCTTTGCTGTGTAATACTGAAATGAAAGAATTTCTTAATTAATATAGTATTAAATATGCATTTTCTCAAAGATTTCACACTTTACTCCATTTCAGAAGTGCGGAACGCCCAGTCTACAGACCACCGAATACTGCTTGTCATCCAGCAAAATAGAAAACTTTCCCTCAGTTCCTAAGTTTTATGCTGGTGCAGGAAGGCAGAGAGGTATCTGAGTGGACAGTTGGGGGCAGGATAGCGGAGTGCAGCCCAGAGTTAACTACTCATTTGAAGGATGAAAAGAATTGACCAGCACCCTCAAGCCAGAAGTTCCCTAGATTGCTACCAGTCTCTCCACTCTGAAGCTTCTCTGTCAGCCTCATGGAGTCTACCTCCTAAATGAGTCCTAAACCCTGTTTTTCTCCATCTACATGGTCAAAGTCAATAGTAATTATCACCTAGACAATTGCAACTGCTACCTAACTGATTTCACTGCTTCTTCTCTTACAAATTCCATTCAATTCTCTGATATAGTATGAGTGAACTTTCAGAGCCCTGATCTTATCATTATATACGCTGCTGTGTAAAAATTTTTAGTGTTGCTGTTTTTTTTTCAATTTTACATAAATGGTAACTATATATACAATGTCTTTCCAAAAAAAGTCCAGTCATTGTTAATATAACAACAATGGTTTGTGTGACATTGATGTAACCTGGCAGCCAAGGAGAGTGGACTGGAAGGCACATGCATGAACAGTGATGATTTCACTGTACTAGTCAGTGGGGGGTGGTAGACGTTGAGTGAGCATGTGTACTGTGTAATCATCACATTCAAAATGACAGAGAGTAGAGCAAAGAATCTGCATCAAATTTTGCAGTTAGCTTGAACCTTCCTCTGTAGAAACTATTCAGATGATTCAGAAGGCCACAGCTATGGGCAACTGGTGATTGGCAGCTTAGCTTCATCATGATAACATACCTGCTCATGCATCACGTCTCCTGCAGATTGTTTTGGTGAAATATCAAGTTGTCCAGGTGACTCAGGCTCCCTACAGTCCAGATTTGCTGCCCTATGACTTCCGGCTTTTCCCAAAACTAAAATTACCTTTGAAAGGAAGAGACTTCAAATTTGATAAGATTGAGGAAAATACAACAGGGCAGATGATAGCAATTGGGAGAACTGTGTGAGGTGCCTGCTTTGTAAGGGACTGAGGCTTCATTGTCCTATGTACAATGTTTCTTGTATCTTCTATCTTCTTCAATATCTGTCTCTATTTGTGGCTGGATACTTTCTGGACACACATATATTCCATCTGACCATTTTCCACTCAACATGTTTTGGGATTTTTAAAATTTGAATTAATTGGGGTAACAATGGTTGATAAAATTATATAGATATCAGGTATACAATTCTATAATACAACATCTGATATTATAGTGGGTGTTTACTATCCAAACTCAAGTCTTTGTCTTTTACTGTTTATCTTCCTTTTACCCTCTTTCAATCCTTCTGCACCCCATTTAATTCTTGTAATCAGCACACTGTCTCTATGGTATTATTGTGAAATATTCTTGAATATATTATTTCATGTATATAGTAAATATTTCAAACTCAGTTTTAAGGGGAATCTTTATTATTTTTGTTCTAATGCCCATTCATATTTTATTTATTTTTTACAGACTATATTGTACTGAATTCTATTTCCCTACAATTAATTTTTTTAAACTTTTTTATTATTTTTCAAGTACAGTTTTCATTTTCACCCCACCATGCTCCCCACCCCACCCATCCCTGCCTCGCACCCTGAAACTTATCCCCTTTGGCGTTGTTCCTGTGTCTTTTGTACATGTTCCTCAATGGTCCAACCCTTATTTTCCCCCATTATCACTTTCTCCCCTCCTCTCTGGTTATCGTCAGTTTGTTCTTAATTTCAATGTCTCTGGTTATAATTTGCTTGCTTGTTTGCTTTTTGATTAGGTTCCACTTATAGATGAGATCATATGATATTTATCTTTCACTGACTGGCTTATTTCACTTAGCATAATGCTCTCCAGTTCCATCCATGCTGTCAAAAAGGGTAGGAGCTCCTTCTTTCTTTCTGCAGCATAGTATTCATTTGTGTAAATGCACCACAATTTTTTGATCCATTCATTTACTGGTGGGCACTTAGGTTGCTTTCAGCACTTGGCTATGGTAAGTTGTGCTGTTATGAACATTGAGGTACATTGGTTCTTTTCAATTGGTGTTTCAGGATTCTTAGGGTATAATCCTAGCAATGGAATTGCCAGGTCAAAAGGCAGATCCATTTTTACTTTTCTGATGAAATTCCATACTGTTTTCCACAGTGGCTGCACCAGTCAGTCTGCAATCCCACCAACAGTGCACTAGGGTTCCCTTTTCTCTACAACCTCGCCAGCACTTGTTTGTTGATTTATTTATGATGGCCATTCTGACCCATGTGGAGTGATATCTCATTGTAGTTCTAATTTGCATCTCTCTGATGGCTAGTAATGCTGAGCATCTTTTCATATGTCTCTGAACCTTTTGTATGTCCTCCTTAGAGAACTGTCTGTTCAGGTCCTTTGCCCATTTTTTAATAGGGTTGCTTGTCTTCCTGGAGTGGAGTCGTGTGAGTTCTTTATGTATTTTGGAAATCAAACCCTTGTCGGAGGTCTCATTTGCAAATATGTTTTCCCATACAGTTGGTTCTCTGTTCATTTTAATGCGATTTTCTTTAGCAGTGCAGAAGCTTTTTATTTTGATGAGTTTCCATTTCTTTATTCTTTCCTTTATGTATCTTGCTGTAGGGGACATGTCAATACAAATATCGCTATGTGGAATATCTGAGATTTCCCTGCCTATGTTCTTCTCTAGGACTTCTATGGTGTCACAACTTATATTTAAGTCTTTTATCCACCCTGAATTAATTTTTGTGTATGGTGTGAGTTGGTGATCGAGTTTCATTTTTTTGCATGTAGCTGTCCATATCTCCCAACACCATCTGTTGAAGAGGCTATTTTTACTCCATTTTATGCTTCTGCCCTCTTTGTGAAATATTTATTGATCATAGAGACATGTTTGTTTCTGGGCTCTCTATTCTGTTTCATTGATCTATATGTCTGTTCTTATGCCAGTACCACACTGTTTTGATTACTGTGGCCTTATAATATAGTTAGAGATCAGGTATTGTGATCCCTCCTACTTTGTTCTTCTTTCTCAACTAAATTACATGTAACTGTAATTTGTCTATTAGCTAAAATTTGTATGTGAGTCTAACTTATATCTTACCTATACCTCTGTTTACCAGAAGCAAGCTCTATACATTATTTCAATACTGAGTTCTTCTCCTCTGAATATCACATAAATTGCTAACCATATAAAATTAGCTAGAAGTAGATTCATAAAAGTGCCTTGTAACTATATTTTAAAAATCTATGCATTTTCTGTTGATAACTAATAACAGATTTAGACTGTTGAATCTACGTATTATGATATGGCATTAGTGTGATGTTAGCTAATGCTTTTAGGATGTATTATTGATTTTGGAGAACTATCTAATATCAACATTAGATCAGAAGAGGTTGTACAGCTTTAACTTGGAATCTTATACATCTAGCATGTTTTGATATTTTCATTGAAACTTGAAACAATTTTGAAATTTTGAATAGTTCAAATAAATCCTGAATGCCTGCAAAAAGCACTGTAGCTAATGTCTTCTTTTGTATTGAAAAATGAATTTGACTTTAACATAACACATTCTAAAAATAACCATCTTGCTCTCATATGATTTATATTTTCTTTGAAGCAACCTTGCAATGTGTTGCTCTTTTTATTTCATTTTATACAAAAAGCACTATGAGAAAGTGAACATAGACTGTCCTATTATCTGTTTGATTTGTGTTTCTCAGTACGCTCCACAAGTGGGGCATGAAGCAGAAATGTTTATTTTTTTTCCCGTGGGAACCTCAAAAGAACGGAAAGAGGTGACAGCAAGACAATGTGCGCTATCAAAACGAGCAACAAGAGATTGCATTTGTTTCAGTTCTATTGGACAGTGTATGGATAGTATTTGTCACTGAAATAACGTGGCTCATTTATATTGTACCTATTCTGTGGAGCTCAAAGCACTTTATGAGTGTTCTCATTAATCCTAAAGACTAGCTATGAGCTAGGTATTTGGCAGCTTTTGTCCTCACTTTATGGCCTGGGAAACTGCAGTTTAAAGGATGTCATTTGTGCAAGCATTGGCAAAGTGTTCAGAAAACAACCCGTGGGGTTTTAACTATAGCTTGAAAAGGTGAGAAGGATTTTTTCACTTTATTTATAAAAGCTTTATAACAATAATCATCTGATGAAAACAATGGCTAACTGTAATTATTTAAAATACTCTGACTTCTCTTTACCTCAAAGATAGTTTTCCTACCAAATCTGTGGTATTAATAGGACTTTCATTCTTCTTCACATCCAGGATTGAAACGTTAACGGCTCACCCTATGTATGACCTCATTGCCACTACTCTGTGCAGTGGGTTGCCAAGTCTTGAGAGTTCTGCCTCTCCAGGCTTTTCACATGGATCATTCTTCCAGAGATATCCTTCACGCACATATTACCTCTTGCTGAGAAACTGCAATAACTTCTAACTATTGACACCAAAACCTTAATCTAGGGTTCTAAATAAATCTAAAAGAGCCCACTTCTGGTGCTTACCAGTCATGTGACTTTAAGCATTTCAAAATATCTGGGCTTTAGAGTTATTTCTGTAAAATGGAAATAAAAATAACTAGTTTGAAAATATATATAATTTTTGAAATTATATATATAATTTTGAAAATATATATATAATATACATAATTTTATATATGATATACATATATCATATATAAAATATGGCAAAGAAATGATATAACCTATGCCAAATACCAAGCTCTACCTGGCACACATAGAATTTATTTTTGGTGTTTTCATTGCATTTTTTCTAGTTCTTTTCTTTTCTACAGATCATTTTTACATCAATATTTCTGAAATCTACTTTCATGGTATCAATTCTCTATTCAAAACCATATAAAAGTTCCCAGTACTTACTTCTCATGGTTTTTAATCAATTATCTAAAACCTACCACAATAAAGACTCTGTAACTCTACCTTAATCTACATCATATATAGTAATTGGCAGTTAACATCATCTACTTTTCTTTCCCTTTCATACCTTTACTTTCCTACCACAGCTAATTTGTTCATATGGATTCTTTTGCCTGGAATCATCTCTCTTGTATACATTTTATAGCTTGAAACTTATATGTTGTTTAAAAAATTCTGTCAAAGTAAGGATTGCACACCAGCAGATGTATACCTAGAGAACAGGCCTAGTAATTGTGCTTTCGGGCTCTAGCCACTACTTGTAAAGTATCTCTTAATGCCAGTGAGGAATCAAGAAACCTTGCTTCATGGAGCTGACATGCTGACCACTGACCAGCTATGGGACAGTGCTGGGCCGCACACCCATTCGTGGTTCTATTTTTGTTCCACTGAATTCAACATCATCCTTTATCAATATCTGTACTTTCTTATTTCAGGTGTACCGGTTTTCAGGTATGCTGCTGCCTCTTTGCCTTGGTGGTTCATTTCACATGCTTAGCGAAAGACTTTGGATTTTCTGGCCACTCTGAAACTCTTTCTTTACTGAGTAATTTAAGTCATAAAGCTGGATGTTTGGGATCTTCTATCTCCTCCCAGCTCTTCTGCTGGCCTCCCTTGACCCACCCCAACACAATGGCTGCAGTATGGCAGTTAAGTAGAGTAGCCGGGCAGGAACCTCTTCTTGCTCAGGAATAACTCCCTGGACTTTTTTCTTATCCAATTATTTAAGATTCTTTTTTTATTTTCTACTTCTTCTAAGAAGCATTCATGATGTTGACTAAGAGTGACCCAGAAGATCCTTGATAGGTAGTACAGGGTAAAATATTACATCAATATACTATTACGAAGATTAAATGAAGAAGCTAGAAAGAAAATGCAGCACAAAGTGAATAATCCTGAATTTTTGTTCAACCTTCATTATCATGGAAAAGCTTTTAAAAGATGACTGTGCATGGTGCTGTTTGAGGTCCTACACACAAGACCTAACAAAGGCACCATGCCTGTCCTGGAAGAGCACCCGAGCTTATTGACGGGATCATCAGCACTGTGCTGAGCGCAGTTATACTGCCTGTCCCCCTGTGCCATTACAGCCTTCGCTGTGACTTCAAAGGAGACTATTACTTAGTGAAATAGCCTTCCAATACACTAAAAAATATTACCTTAGGGAGAAAATACTCAAATAAGCAAAATATTTATTTTAGGATTTTTTTGAAATGTGAATTTGAGTCTCATTTTATAAAGTACTTTGAGGAAATGTACATCCATAACAAACTCCTAAATTGCAAAAAGAAATCATAGGGATTTTTTTGTAAGAAAAATTTCTCATATGTCTAAGTTGAGAGAGAATAGTTAATAATAGAATATTTTGACTAGATTTTATGCACAAAAAAATTCTTGATGACCCATCAGTGCTTATTAACTGAGGGAATTGTTTTCTGGCGTCTGTTTAAAATTTTCTACTTCCCAAATATATCTTCTCCTAAAATACACCATCACTACAGCAAAATACTAGAGTAATATTTTTTCATGTCACAATTCTATGTGAGTTAATAGTAAAAAGTAATTTTAATGATGTTATAAGGAAAACTATAAGCCAGGAGAAGAATTTTTTGAAGTTTTTCATATTACTCCAGATATGAAGGACTTTTCTGTAATGACAGTAGGGTATCCACCTCAAAATTTAGATAAAACCATACAAATACAAGCAGCCTTTTTCAAAATCAAGATCAGAAAGGTTTCTCTTAAATTCCTGTCAGGACTATTAAATACTGTATAGTATTTCAAAACACATTTTGCAGAGGAAAATGTAGGTTTATTTAACTGAACTCTCATGGACAAATTTTGAATCAAAGTCTTAAAAATGGCAATCCTAAGACATGTACAGGTGATGAGTTGAAAGGTACAAAAGATGATGAAAGTTTTCCCAGATTCACTTCCCTGTTAAAGACAGAGGAAGGACCTGATAGTGGTGTCTGGGACTCCAGGGCAAGGTCCCTTACTTGGGTCGGTCTTTCCAAGTCAGAAACAGAAAATGCACACAAAACCATGAAAAGCCGAGAAGCACTTCCTGTGTGACAGCTCATGGAACTTCACATTTAGGTCAGGAGCGGAAGCGTTAATAATGTTTCCCTTGCATTATTAGAAAGCAACTGAAAAGAAGTAAATCCAGAAATAAAGCACCGGTTTTCTGCCTGTTCATCGAATCAACCTCATAAAATAATGTGTTCTCATTACAATTGTGTATGGAGAATTTTATTGTAAATTAATGCTTGCATACTTTCACAACAACCACAAAACAAATAAAATACATTGATATAGTTTATTTGCTATCTTTAAAAAATGCAAACTACTCTTTTTCTAAAACTATAAACTTTGCAAATCATTCCAATGTTCAGACCCTTCAAATTTGAGATTGAGAAGCTTCTCAGGGGGACGCCTGTAAAGAGGATTGCTTTGCTTATATTATAAGTAATGTGCAGATGGCCAATTATTCCAGTTTTGAATCTTGACTACGCTCCTCGAAGTAAAGCACAAACAAGACATTTTATCTGTCTCTTAGTTTATTTTTTATGATATAGTTTATGGTTTATTTCCAAATGCTCATGTTCTTGAAATGCTTTGGGAATGAAATAGTCTCAGAGTACATAATGATGAATACAAAAGAATAGAAATATTTAAAAGCATATAAAATAGGGAATCAGTTATTATTTAATCAATTATTCCTTGGAAATAGAATTAAGAAAACATTTGTTAATATCTGAATATTAGCACTACTGTTGTACATGTAAATAATCACTTAAAAAGACAAATTTATAAATATTAATTTAGTGAGATAAAGCCTACCCCAAAGGAAGTCTTGTTTTGAGTAGGAAGGATAAGACTACAGAAATGTCTTTAGAGAGCCTGTTGTTAATAATGACCATCATCTACCCCAAATATAGGAATGGACTTTGTCTTTGAAGTAATTATATCAATGTATTTTCAACTATAGAAATATTTAAAATATTTATAAAATTATGATCTTATAATTCTGTAAATAACAATAAATTCAGTTGTTTTGCATATCAGATTTCAATGAACAATATAATTAAATATTATGCTTATTTCCTGTATAATGACAAAAATGAAGAATAGCACCTTTCTATTAAACAAAATTTTTAAATATTATAATAAAAACTGTTCTTTAATTGAATATTTGTCAAGTTTTGAACAAATTCCAAGATAACACAACCACAAATATATGTATGATCAAAAACTTACTTGTCTGAAGGAAGAGAATAATGGCAATTTATATTTTGAAATCTCTTGCCTCAAATAATTTTACTTTACCACTTAAATCTTGAGTTTATACATATAAACACAACAAAAATATTTTGACTCATTAGAAAAGTTATCTAGCTCTATTTGACCTTATGTCATTCATGATCAATAGCTTTGAATAAGCTAACTATAAAAGGAGAATCTAAATTAAATTAGCAAATATTAATATAAATATTAACAAGGACTTTTTCTCTGTCCTACCTTTTAAAATAAAAATGTACTCTACATAATCTGCATGTTCTTTTACTACCAGAATATACAGACACTTGCTTTATTAATGAGTATATTTCTACTCCATTTAATGTCAAAGTAAATAGGAGTGTTTGTAAACACATTACTTAATTATTAAAATGATAATTATTAGGGAACATGGTAGGTTGCTTTCTAAAGAGAGGACCAATGAAATAAAATGAGACCATCTATATCTTTATTTTTAAGATTTTGTGATTACAAGTTTAATATCATAAGCTTTAAGCTTACGATTGGACAACATAAAATTATTCACTTGAACATTGGGAGGATCATTCATCCAAAGAGCTGATCCCCTACTTTTTACTACACAGCGTGCCAAACCATGGGAATACAGCAGTGAAACAGTCCCAGAGAAGTCTGCATTCCGGTCAGTGAGCTGGAAGTAAGAAGGAAATTGGCACAGAGCGGTGTTTACTAAATGTGTAAGCCAGGATTTACATTGGGGCACATACAGGGACCTGAGTTCCCAGAGCAAGTGACATCTAAGATTTGAGTAAACTAGCATCAGCCGGCTTTTATACCTACAATTTATATTCGTTTGAGTAGGAAATAGGAGGTAATTTTTTTTAAATAGTAATTTTCATTTTAATTATTACTATCAGTAATAAAATTCCAAATGGCCCTGGCTGGTATGGCTCAGTGGATTGAGGACCGGCCTGTGAACCAAAGGGTCACTGGTTTGATTCCCAGGCAGGGCACATGCCTGGGTTGCAGGCCAGGTCCCCATTGAGGGGTGCACAATAGGTAACCACACATTGATGTTTCTCTTCCTCTCTTTCTCCCTCCCTTCCTGTCTCTCTAAAAATAAATAATACAATAAAATCTTTAAAAAATTCCTATATGGTAAAAATGTGTGTGTGTGTATGTATTTATATATCTATGCATATCTATACAGAGATAGAGAGATTGCAAACCAACTCTGAGATGACTACATAACACAAAGCACATTTAAGTGTTAAGTATTTTATTTTAATAATAACCTAAGGAACACAGCACTGAATTTTACTTTCTTGAGGGAAGATGGTGATATTTGTAGACAGCAGGTTATGAGATACTAAAATAATAAAGGATCAGCTAGCTATATTTTCAAGGACAACAAAACAGCCAATTTAGTGCACTGGTCAGTTTAGAGAAATAACTATAAATTTAGTGAGCTAATATAAAAATGAAACAACATTTGTGCCAGTTACTTAACGGTATGATTTCTGTCAAAGTGGTGGTTCTCTGAAGATAGCCACATAAAATACATATTCTGGGATAACATCACTGATACCAACTTGTTCATTTGGTATTTGGGTCTTTTCCCCCAAAAATGCACACAAATTGTGTTTTAAAGATGTCTGCTTTTTAAAGTTTCTGATTATTTGGTTTTCTAGCAAGTAGGAAGTATTTACACCTTATGACAATCATTTGCTATACTTAATTATAATAATTAGAAACCTAGAAAAGAAAAAAGTGAAATCACTTAGCTTTTAAAGTATTTATTCATGATTGAAATAGAGTTGTCAATGTAATTTTGATCTTTAAATCACCAAATTTATATTAGAGGAAGAACAAAAGCAAAAGGAAATCTAAATTTCCAATTTAAACTTGTTATTTAGTGACCTCATCTGTGACCCATTTGAGGGAAACTCTGAGGAAACTATTGATTTGGGATTTATTGACCTAGTCACAGGCTCTGACATCTTTAATTCTGGGTAAGGTAACAACCACAGTCTAGTATGCTTCACCCTATTTTTAAAAAAATGCTTTATTTTTTAATTTAATCTTTATTGTATTTTCCATTACTATTTAGTCCCCTTATACACCACCCCCAGTAATTACCACACTGTTGTCCATGTCTACGAGTCCTTTTTCCTTTTTGCTCAATCCTTCTAACCCTCACCTCCCCTGCCACTAGCTGTCAATCTGCTCTCCATCTATGAGTCTTCCTTGTTAGTTCAGGCATCCTACTTTTCACAAAAATTTGTGTAAAATATATAATTTTACATATTATATAAATAATTATATATGCTGTACATAATTATACATATTAGCATATATAATAGATATAATAATTATGTATTATATAATATATAATTTTACATATTTTACAAAAATATGTAATGTTTTAGACCAGTGCTTACCTAGTGTGCAAATGAGTGACCTGGGAGTCTTAGACTACGGATTCTGATCCAGAGGGTCCGGGGTGGGGTCTGAGATTCTGCATGTGTAATGAGTTCCCAGGTCACACCAATGCTGTTCGTCCAAGGACTGCACATTGAATAGAAAGGATCTATGCCTACATTACGTCACACGAATCTCATGTTTCACACACACGCGTGCGCAGAGTCAGGAGCTGAGGGTTAAGTTACAAAAAAATTGTGCTCTCCTCTCAAATGGAGACGTATTATCATCATTGATCCACATAAGATCCTTCTTTGTTTACCAGCACATTTTTTTTTATTATTTCACCTTAATTATGACTTAATTCTGAGGATCCCAGAGTCTAAAATATCTAGTTTCTGAAGGTTCATTTTTTCCTAATAATCTGGGTAAATGGAATTTCCTGTATATACTGATTTCTCAGTTGAGTTTAAAATAATTTCATCTTGCATCCTGGCAGTGTGGACCTGTTGGTTGGAGCAGCACCACATACAACAAAAGGTTTAGGGTTCGACTCCAGTCAGGACTCATACCTAGGATGCAGTATGGTCCCCAGTCAGGGTGTATACAGGAGGCAACCAATCGATCCCATTGAGGTCTCTCTCTCTCTCTCTCTCTGTGAAATCAATGCACATATCCTCAGGTGAGGATTAAAAATAACAATAATTCCATCTTGCCTCACAATAAAGTGCTGGCAGCTCACAGAGTACATGCTTTCTTTGTACACATAAACAGATATGATTGAAGTGGACATCAACAACATGTAAAGAATAATACAAAAGCTGTTAAATATGTACAATTAAAAAACATTTTACTTATTTTTAATATCATTACTTCTAAATTTCAACCACTGTGGCTCAGGCTCTGGGCCTCTGAGCTAATGTGCTCTTTGTTTCAGCAAATTAGCATTATGAAGACCCTTCAGTGTCACTTTGGTTGTTCAGGTATTATATATGGAATGACAATATTATCATAATGAAATTATTTATATGTTGCATTTGAAACAGTGCGGCAATGATGGAGTCACACTTGGGACTTTATATCCAATTTCCTCTTTCTATAGATGAATGTGGCATTGTATCATGGATTGGGTTATTGAAGAAATGGATCGATTTGGATCTTTATCTGAATTACGAAGAGTGCATGAGGTGAAGACAGAACTAGCTATCTAGGAAAATAACAGTTGATGTCAATCAGACTTTATTGAGCAAACACAATGCAGAGGCTGCGCCATAAATGCTGCAATCTAAAGTTAAGAGTGCTAGAATGGGATGTCAGAATCTTCTCTGTATTGTACCTTTTCCATCCAGTGTGTAATCTTCTTGATTTTTATCTCATATCTAATGGATTCTTATAGTTAATTAATGTTTTAAAATATAACTGAATAAAAACTGTACATGTGTTTGATTGTATTCAAAGCCTCTAAAGGTGTCCTGTAAAGTCCTGCTTTTAGTCTCAGCTCTCAGAAGTGAACTGTGTGCCAAATTTCCACTGAGCTGAAGGTGAAAAATTAATGAACCACTTACTTCAGGTATCTCAAAACTAATGCCAGTGTGTTAGTTATACAGCACAACTAATCAAAGATTTGTGTATGTTCAATTACAGTCCAAGGTTCATTCACATTTAACTTTTAAGTGCATTGTTTCATATGCTTAATAGATCATTTTAGAGGAAAAAAGAATGTGGTTATCAACCTTTTATTAACAGACAAAAGTATCGCAAAGATGATTTTATTTATAGAACTATTTCTCCCACAAAAGGTAATTTTAGAGCAAGATTGATCAGTGAGTTGATGGAATGGGTGGGTTTTGAAAGCCTATGTAATATGTCTGCTGAGGGAGAGCAGTAGCTGGGGAGAAATTATAAACATATAGCAATCATGGAATTAATAAAATCATAATTTATTCTTTGCTTGTACCTCTGCTCCATTTTCTAGGCATTCAGAAAGCCAGTGAAAGGGAGTTATTGAAATTATTTTTCAAATAATTCTTGATTCTTTCTTTTGTCTTTCCATTAATTATGGAACTCCTGTTATGTTCCTGGCAATCTGGGCGTTTTTGAGTTTCACACAATGAGGTGGAAGACTTGGGCCTTGCCCACAAGGAATTTAGACACTTGGTTGTTAAGAGGGTAAAACAAAATGTTTGCATACAGTGATAATGTTAATTAGAAATGGTGAGCACCACCAAAAAGATACAAATATATCACACAGAGCAGAGTGTGTCAGAGAAAGCTTGTAGCAAGTGACTTGTGAGGTAGGGTCAGACATGGGTGATGCATGAGAAGAGCAAGTGGAAGGAAAGCCTTAAGCAAGAACATGGAGGACGTAAATCATAGAATATGTATGGGAGAGCTTACATTTTAGGATAGGACATAAGGAGAGGAATGATGGAAAATAACGTTGGGAATACATCTGAGATTGTGAGGGGCCTTGAATGGCAAACTGAAGAGTTGAGCATTTGAACTGGGGAGGGGTGAAATTATGCAGAATTTTAAGAAGTTTCATTTCATTGGTAACATGTCAACCCCTAAGATCCACGAAAACTTCAGAACAACAGATTGCACGTTTCTCATAAATACTACAGTATTCCCCCCATCCTTGGGAGATATGTTCTAAGACCCCCAGTAGGTGCCTGAGACAGTGGATACTACGACATCCTACATATAGTCTGTTTTCCTATACGTACATTCCTATGATAAAGTTTAATTTATAAATTAGGAACAGTAAGAGATTAACAACAATAACAATAATAGAGTGTGGGGAACCGTTCCAAGCATGGGAAATGTGGCTCAGCCCCCACTTGGAAAAGCCAGTGGGGAGCGAGGTTGGCGGCCAGGACCCATGTCCATGGATAAGTTCTCCAGTGGGAAATCAGGCCTGCATTGTACCTAGACTGCTGTGAGACTTGCTCTTGCTAAAAAAACTCCCTCACCCTGAGGCAAGCAAATGTTTACTGAGTATCTTTCTTTATCTTTCTAAAATCTGGGCTGCACATTCCAGGTCTGGAACATAGCTGTTTGGACCACTTCTCCCTTTACATTGCAAATATCCTCCTTTGATGTATTCAGCGACACCCTCTCCTGTGTCTGCAAAGATAACCACCCCAAACAAACCTTTGTATAGTAAAAGAGGACCTTCTTTGATGTTAGGGGCCTGGAAACCTATAAAGGCTGGTCAAGGCAAGGCTCTTGGAGCTCCCCCCTTGAGGGAGTGGCCGAAGCAATCAGAGGCATTCTCCTCTTGAGAGAGTGGTCCGGTCATCCCTTTTCCCCCACAGGACATCTGTAGTCCATGTGTATGTGTACTGGAATACTGAAACCTCAACAGCAGATCTTGTGGGCCGAGATCTGCGTCAATAGAATAAAATCAATATAACAGTATATTGTATGAAAAGTTAAGTGAATGTTGTCTCTCTCTCCCTGATGACTGACCTGATAACCAAGATGACTACTAAGTGACTAAAAGGGGAGTAGCTTGTACCGTGTGGATATGTTGCATGTCCAGGGCGGGATGGGGCAGGATGGTGAGCACTTTCGTTATGCTACTCACAATTGTGTGAAATTGAAAACATTACTTTTTGTCTGTCTGGAATTTTCCATTTAATATTTTCAGATCTCAGTTGACCGTGGGTAACTGAAACCTAGAAAAGTAACACAGCAGATAAGGGGGAACTAAGGTATTCCCTTATCTCATGTACACTAAAACTTTCGAAGGTAATGGCTGAGGGAGAAAAAACATAGTGGGGGAAGCAGCGGTGATGGCTATACCAAGGCTCTCCAGCTGGTGTGACACTGTTTATGCCTGGAGATATTTCTCACTATGACTCCGAGTATAGCTACAGCAACACGCACAGGCCTGGTCATCTGTGGCTAAGAGCAATTTCCTTGTGGTCTGGGAGTCCCCTGTAGTTTACCTCAGCAAGCGGTACTGTTAGTAGCATCTTCTGTGGGATCTGGTTCATGGGCGTGCCACCTGTGTAACCCCCAGGACACCCCCACTTAAAAGGACTCACACCTACTTTAACTCTCTGCTCCTGCCACATTGAAATTCTCCATACCATATGAACAAGGAGTCCTTTATAGTCATTTTGTTCTGGGCCCTGAAAATTGTATAGCCTGTGTTGGTACTATGACAAGAAATCGAGTAGGAAGCAATGAGCTGCACTATGGTCAAAATGCACTGCCATCCATCCGTCCACAGGAAAGGGGCTACTAAATGAGGAGAGTGGAGGAGTGCTCATATAACAAAACCGACTCTAAGCTTGAATCTTCATTATTTTTTCTCCAACGCCATGGCTTATATGGTTGCTACAGGCCTCAGCTAAATATCACTTTTTTAACCTTGTGGTTTTCCAGTTGATGAATTAAGGAAAAGCTTCTGTAACATATTTTCTTGTTTATAATTTGCCTCCTGGAGCCTGGATACCAGTATCGTTGAGTTCTGCACCCCCTGCAGTCTTATCAAATTAAATTCTGAGAAAACCTTTGGCAATTATTTTCCCTAATAAAAGTTTTGAGAAATATAGCTCTGTGTTCACACACATTATTGGCTGCTCGGTAAAGTCATTCTGCTGTGTACTTATTTTTCTGAGTCTAGATAAATATAGAAACTGAATAAGGTATCATTTAGTTCTTTCCTTAAGCACAGTTTACTTTATTCTCTCCATTTTCTTTACTTTGAGTACTTATATATTTTCCCCTACTTGTGTTATCACAAGTACTTTTTTTTTCTCAAACTTAGAGAGGAATATAGTCAAATATTCCTACAAAGCTTAATTTATTAAAAAAATATATACTTATTCTTTTTCTCTCTTTTGTGCCTTTTTTTTTTTTACAAGGAATCCATGATTATTACAGAAAAAAACAAAGAAAATAAAATTTAAAAAATTGGCCATAATGCTCAAATATAACCTCTCTTAAAGTCTTCCATTTATACAGGTATATATTCACATATATTTTCACATTTTATTCTGTATAACACACTCCGAAAGAAGTGTACAAATCCTCAACAGCTTGATGGATATGTCGCCGCCTTCTCCCATACTTCCTTGTGCCTTCTCAACGCTCTAGCTCCCAGAGGCAAATACTTAATTGCTTTCAACAATTTTAGTTGTTAACTGCTTTTCATATTTACCTTTCTGTGCCCCAAGAGCACTTTAAAGAGTGAATTCATATTTTACCTATTATATTGACATACCACTATGGAAGATAAATATTTAATTTTCTTTCACAAGTTTCCATGTATCTCACCCTTGGCTTTTGTTTTTTTCCTATAGAATAATATCAATTTTGTGTTAGAAGGCCATGGTTTATACTGTTATGCTTGTGTAAATATTCACACTGTGTAATGATTACATTTCTTTCCTGAAAAATTTCTTATTCCCTTTAAAGCTAAGAGTTGTCTCATTTTATAGATTTCCTATTTTTCTTTGTACCTAGAAATTCTTCAAGTGCTAACTCTCTGAACTTACCATAAATGTTCTCCCAATACACTAATAGTACCCAGTATTCCCTTATTATTGTCTTTCCAGAAACCTCCTTCCCAAACCTCCTGACCTTATATGATACTCCTATGCTCACTAGGTCTGCTGCTCCTGTGCCATTTTATTTAACATTGCTCTTGGATGAGAATGCCCAGTTAAGAGTCCCAAAATTAATTAAGTTGATTTGAAGTTCTTTGTATGGATGGAATTTATTGTCTGATTGGTCTTAATGTAGGGTGTCTTTGGGTAAGTTGTTTTATTGGTAGCCTTTCAGATTTTAAGTATTTTTATTTATTTTCTATTGACCTAGTCATATTCAATAGAAGTGAATTTTTTGTTGCCCTAACTGGAAGGAGGATTCTGAGCACCAAGGCAGCAAAATATCTGAAGGCCTCAGTAATCATAACACCATCCCATTTTAAGTATGGGACCCACCACTCACTTTATCTGGTGTCTCTCTGCTTAGCACCCCACTGTCAGTATTCTCCTGGATTGAAAGAGGGAAACACATACTGTTCTTTTCGACAGGGTGAGCAAGCGGCTCAGGAGAAGAGACACTCCCTTACAGTCAGAATATCATCAAGTTCTCCTGTTTCTAGCCCCTCCTTTGTCCCTACTTGAATTGGCAGCTAGTGTTGTATATTCTTATACCTTTCTGGGTAGTATGGTACAAACCGCATTCTTTTTCAGCTTCCCCTCTCTGCTGGCTTAGGTTTTTGTCTCCTTGGTCTGTTATTTCAGCTGACAATTATCCATCTGCTTTCTAGCTTATAGAATCATATTGTCTCTTTTATTCTCTTGGCTCCTGTGGATGTATGCTTTTTTTATGCCTTTCTTGTCATTTCAGTGGAGAATGGAGGTAAGTGTGTGCATACAATCTGCTAGCATTAATTGGGATACATAATAGTATTTGGATTGAATTTTCATTAAGTACCTCAAATCATTTCTAATAAGTACACAGATGTAACTAAGGAGCAAACAAATGAACAAAATAAACTTACCATTCCTAACTTAAATACTGATGACAAATAACTTTTCTTCAAGTCTTTTTCACTTCTCTTGACAAAGGATTCTGTTCCTTTATGTCTTGAATACAGTGGGCAGCTTCAGGCAAAGCCGACCAAACCTCACCTCTCTGCTAGTGCAGCCCATCTCAGCAGCCCTCGTTGCAAAACTGATCTCTTCATCAAAAGGTGGAACCAAAAACGGTGCCTGTACCCCTCTAGAACTCCCACATAATGGTAACGTATTTAATGTCTTTCTGTCTGTCCTGTAGTTTTTTTTAGTTTGTTTTGTTTTTTAAGGATGATGATCACTTTTACTCTCTTAAATTGACATGTTTAGGATTGTGCTTTAAAAAAAATTTTTTTTTAAGGTAAGCATTTATTATCTTCTCTGGCTCTTTAAGGGACAATTTTGTAAGCTAATTTTGATAAAGACTGAGAGTTGACCAAACTGAAAGATTGAAAAAACAGGAAACACATTTTGAACTGCAATAAAGAAAAGCAGCTTTACAAATAAAGGTTTTGTCCTTTCATGAAAATCTGCTTAATGTAGCTTCCCGGTTTCAGCTTCAGCAGTCTTATTGCCTGCCAAGATTCGGTGGGTAGTCGTCAGCCGGCTGGGGGATGAAGTCCCTTCGTAGAAAGCATTACAGCCTAATTCCTGCAATTGACTAAAAAATTCCTCTGTCTTCACGCATCATTGCCAGAGAGATGCCTCTGTTCAGCAGTGCAGTTTGTCAGGCCTTGTTGGAACACACAGGATCAAACTGAAGTAGTTAAGCTACCCGTGGTAGGGTCAAAGCTGTGCTACCTCCGATTTCTGCCTTGAGCCTCCGCATTAGAGTTCTGAAGAGGAAATTCTTTTTACATATTGTTAAACTTGTATCTAGTTGCTGTGAAATTCAGCTTGACGGCCTCTGTTTTTGTTTCTAGACCTGGAGGCTCAAAGACCCCTGTTTTATCGCATCTGTTTTTCTCTTGACAACAAAGGCATAAAAAATGTTTTGAAGAAGTCTAAAAAAATCTGAATACATTTACAATTTCCCTGTGGCAGACACATAGCTTTTCAAAGTCCTATAGATTGAGAGCTTCCTAAACTGATTATTGATTGATCAAAGTGGGGAGTATAAGTAACAATGATAAGCCCATGTCCTCAGTGTGGAATGCAGAGTCCTTGAAGAGATTTTGTTTTGTTTTCTTTTGTTTTTCTGTCTTCTATGTTGAACCCACGAAGTGACCTTCGGCTCTATTTGTTAAAATATGTTAACAACACCGTAATAAGAGTTTAGTTGTATGAAAAGCACGGGACTTCTAAAAGACTAGATTTAAGCTCAGATTTAATTAATTGATTAATTCAGTAAATATTCAGAACCTCTATGTGTCCCTGCTGTCCTGTCCTCAGTGAGCTGGAAGTCCCCATACTGGCCCCACACACCACTCTCGGAGGGGGGGCCACAGCGTCTGCATCTACAGAAGGGTATCTAACTTTCTAGTATCTCGAGGTGTTCTGAGAATTAAATCAGGATGCACATCTGAGTACTTTTGTATACTATAAAATATTATGTAAGCAACTGTCTTCCTTATCAAATAATGATACAGATGTTCTCCACAATATGCCAAATGTCTGCATAATAATGGCATAGCTATGCAGAATAGCACTCTCCCACCATATCTCCGTGATAATTTAGCAACATACATGAAGCTTAGAAGAAATATTAAGATATAAACTGAAACGTATTTAAAACTCTAGTGTTAAAGAAGCAACCAGGCCTGCTTTCCAAGAAATTATGCCGTATCAACTTTTTCTCATGGATATAGTGATTATCATTGGTTTTCGAAAAATTCAAGCTGAAATTTATATGAACTGAGATGATATTGCATGCTATAATAGGTTCTTTTATCATTTTTTAATTTAATTTTTTATTGTTGTTCAAGAACAGTTGTCTCCATTTTCCCTCCACCATGCCACCAAGCCCCACCATCCCCCTCTCCCACCCTCAAACCTACCCCCTTTGGCTTTGTCCTTGTGTCCTTTACACGTGTTCCTTGATGGCCCATCTCCTAACTTCCCCCTTTATCTCTTACCCCTCCCTGCTGGTCACTGTCAGTTTGTTCTTTATTTCAGTGTCTCTGGTTATATTTTGCTTGCTTGTTTGTTTTGTTGATTAGGTTCCACTTACAGGTGAGATTGTAAGGTATTTGTCCCTCACCTCCTGGCTTACTTCACTTAGCATAATGCTCTCATTTCCATCCATACTGTCACAAAGGGCAGGGGATCCTTCTGTCTTTCTGCTGCATAGTGTCTCATTGTGTGAATGCACCACAGTGTTTTGGGGGTTTTTTTGTCTTTTTTTAATCGACTCATTTACTGATGGGTACTTAGGCTGCTTCCAGCACTTGGCTATTGTAAATTGTGCTGCAATGAACATTGGGTGCGTAGGTTCTTTTGAACTAGTCTTTCAGGGTACTTAGGATACAGTCCCAGCAATGGAATTGCTGGGTAAAAAGGCAGTTCCATTTTTAGTTTTCTGAGGAAATTCCATACTGTTTCCACAGTGGCTGCACCATTCTGCCTTCCCACCAACAGTGCAGTAGGGTTCCCTTTTTTCCACAACCTCTCCAAGACTTGTTGTTTGTTGATTTGTTTATGATGGCCATTCTGACTAGTGTGAAGTGGTATCTCATTGTGGTTTTAATTTGCAGCTCTCTGATGGCTAATGATGCTGAGCATCCTTTCATATGTCTCTGGGCCCTCTGTATGTCCTCCTTAGAGAAGTGTCTGTTCAGGTCCTTTGTCCATTTTTTAATTGGGTTGTTTGTCTTCCTGGAGTGCAGTCATGTGCACTTTTTATATATTTTGGAGATCAATTCCTTGTCTGAGGTATCATTTGCAAATGTATTTTCCCATATAGTTGGTTCCCTTTTAATTTCACTGATGTTTCTTTAACCATGCAGATGCTTTTTTTTTTTTTTTGATGAGGTCCCATTTGTTTATCTTTTCCTTTATGTCCCTTGCTCTAGGGGACATGTCAGTAAAAATATTGCTGCATTTAATATCTGATATTTACTGCCTCTGTTCTCCTCTAGGACTTTTATGGTGTCACAACTTATTCGTGCTTATGGATTAGAAGAATAAATATCATCAAAATGTCAATATTACCCAAAGCAATTTATAGATTCATTGCAATCCTTATTAAAATACCAATGACATATTTCACAGACATAGAACAAACTTTTCAAAATTTATATGGGACCCTAAATGACCCCAAATATCCACAGCAATTTTGAGAAAGAAGAACAAAGTAGGAGGGATCACAATACCTGATCTCAAACTATATTACAAGGCTACTGTAATCAAAACAGCCTGGTACTGGCATAAGAATAGACATATAGACCAATGGAACAGAACAGAGAGCCCAGAAATAAACCCAAGTCTCTATGGTCAATTAATATTCAACAAAGCTGGCAGAAGCATAAAATGGAGTAAAAATAGCCTCTTCAACAAATGGTGTTGGGAGATATGGACAGCTACATGCAAAAAAATGAAACTCTATCACCAGCTTACACCATACACAAAAATAAATTCAAGGTGGATAAAAGACTTTTATCATTTTTAATACAAAATATTACATTTAGATTTTCCAAATACTGATTGAGCAGTCTGAGTGAGTTGTTAAATTTAAACTAACCTCAAATATAGGATAATCACCTTTTACCCCAATGTTTTAGATAATAATACTTATGATACAGGCAAGGTAATTAACTTTTAAGTTTTCTCATAAACACATAAACACACTAGTTGCTCACTATGATATGCATCGTGGTAGAACATGAAAATGATACAAAATGAGACACTTTATTTTTCAGCAATGAGAGCAATGCTTACAGTTTATGGATTAAAACATAGTTTGAAGCATATTATATCTTATTGTTTAACATTCTAAATATAGCCCTGAGCTTTAGTATAGGAACATCTTCACTCAGAAGTTTAGATAAAAGTACATTAAATATGTGTAAATCAACTAATTATTTCTTACCTATTTAACCCTATATAAACACTGAGTCAGAATTCTCTGAAGTCCAGACAATAGTGTAATGAAATTTGCCCATCATATTTGCTTTCTTAGCAATTATTTGTCCCTCTCCCATTTTGAACTGCTGCCAACATTACCTAGTAATGTAGTGTGAGTAGGTTTGACCATAACCCAAGCTATAGAAATACATCCTAATTAGCTCAAGTTTATTGGCATATTATATCATGCTTATTATCATGCTTGGTTCAAGATCTAATCTATCCCAACAGGGACTAGACTCAATTTCTGGATTTTTAGCAATGACTCACTTTAACACTGGAGCTGAACAAGTAAGCATGTAACCTTGGGATCTTTTGGCAGATTTCTTGGGACCTTGCGTGTAGAGCCTTACCTAAGAATGGAACCAACAAGGAAGGGGAGGGGGACAAAGAGAGAGAGAGAGAGGAAGAAAAAGAGAGAACTAGATACAGAAGGAAACTGACAGAAGGAGAGAGAGAATCTTGTCTGCACCATTTGAGTTCTAAAGCTTTGTCTAAAGCCAAATCTGCTGACCTGGACATTTATATGAGCCAATACATCCCCCCTCCAACTGTTTTCCAGTCCATTTATGTTAGCATTTCAGTTCCTTACAACCAACAGCTGTGTAGCTAATACACACCATAACACTTTAAACAAAGTAAGTATCTGCATTCGTGAAATAGGCTCAGGAAAGTGAAGTGGAGAGCGTGGCATTTACATTAAAAGCACTGAGGTGACCAAGAATTGCATGAAGCATAGAAAAAGAAGCAGTATGAAAGTTCTTGTATATAAATAGATAGATAATTTGCATTAATTAGATAGTTGAATATTGACTCTGTGTCATTTTTATAATCTTCTATTTCATAGGTCTTACCTATTGGTCTAATATATGAGTATTGTCAATCTTTGTCCTTGAGAATATAAGAAAACTGGGAAATTTAAAGTATCAGATATCAATCTGAACTTCTGGTTAAAATCAATGAATATATTTTTTAAAAATAGGAGAAAGTATAAAATCTATTAATGTAATTTAGGACAAAATAAAATGCATCAAGTTAAAAGAGACAATTTAATGTTTTATGCATCATTTTTGATTAATATAAAAATGACTCTAAGTTGCATAAAACTGAATGTCATTAGTGATGACATGATGATAAGTTTTATATAAGTAAGTTTGGGTCATGTCACCTCATATGGATGTACATATAATGTATATACATATGTACATACCTACATACATAGTTACTGTTTTCCTCTTCAAAATTTTATATATGTTAATGAAAATTACTCTTATTAGAAAAATATAATATCTATTGATAATATTATTTATGGTTTTTACATATTTCAAGGATTTATCTTTCTAATTTGTTAACAGCTACTTGAAAGTACACATTATCATTTTCTGAGCAGAGATTTAAAATGATATATTGAACATATTATCCACAAATTGTCACTATACTAAAATTTATTGACAAGTAGTACATTTTAGCTTTTCAGGAAATATCCATTAACAAGAAATGTCAGTACAGTTGAATCCAGCATTACTTATTGTTGTTACATATGAGACCAATCAACCTGTTCAGAAGAGCCCCGAGAGAGAATTCTTCAGGATACATTTTAAAAAAAAGGAAGAAGAAGAAGAAGTATGTTAAGGAAATTGAAAATTTGTTTAAAAGAAGGGTGGACTTTAATAAATACCAGCCATCAACATGGAAGAAAATATTCAGAAGAACATGATATAAAAATGTAATTTGTTCAGACAACTTGTGTATAGCACGCATGTAGATGTGGTGGCCACTCTTTACATAAAAAAATCCAGTGAGCTAGAATACTTTAAGAAAGAACGATCGGTGTTGTGACAAATGCAGGCTAGGTGTCAGGAGTCACTGAGCTGAGCAATGGTGCAACGCCAGCTTTATGGCTCTTCAAGCAGTCAGTTGCACAGTGAACCTCGGAGTCTGAGCTGGAAGCTGATAACAGAGGATTCGTAGAACTAAAGATTAGCCTTCATGAGCTGCCAGTCTGAAGTTCTTCGACAAAGGGGAAAAAATCACTTCAGAAATCACTTTGAAGGACTATTCATCAAGGGTCTTAAACAGAGTGAATATAGGTGGGAAACCTATTGTCCAAAGTCAACAGAAAGTACAGTCAATTCTCTGTATCCTGAGGAGTGCAGGTTGGGTTGACTGAAGGTGACACAGATCTGTCATTCACCTAGAACTTTTCAAGTGTTCAGCTCTGTGTCTTGACAGGTTTGATTTTAGGAAATGATTCAGTTTTGATTCAGTCTAGAATTTTTTTGGTTTGTTTGCTAAAAGACCCAAAGGCAACCTGAGATGTACACTTTGAAGAAAAATTACTTTAACAAGTGGTATTCAGTGTTCAATGTTTTTCAGCAATTTTCACAGTTTCTTACATTCTTCTAACATTATTTCTCCAGTACCTGTCACTCCTTTCAAATGATAGAAATTCCAACTAAATTTTATACTGTATATATACACATATATGTATATATATAAATATATATACATATATATTCATATATATTCAAAATATATATTCATATATATTTTTATATATGGATATATATAAATATATATAATAGAATCCCTTAGAGCATATCCCTATCGTTATATTTGAATGGTCCTTTTTTTCATAATGGGCTAACATTGTCATTTACTAACCTAGAAAAACTGCCACAGACTCTTCAATGAATTTCTCATTCTATATTCTGCTCTTTCCTTCAGATATTTCATTTTTCTCATTATTATTCTATTAGTGTTATCCAAATATGACTTGCCCATCTGTGTTTCTATGTTGTAAAACCCAAGTATTCCCTAAAGCTCAGTTCAGATGCCATCTTCTCATAAAAAGCCCTCTATGTTTCTACTCAAGTTGGAGTAGCCTCTCCTGCCTCTCTCCGCCATGCTTTAGGTACTTACATGCTACTTGGCATCATGGTATGATAATGAGGTTGAGTATAAACAACTTGGTTTTTCATTAGAATGTATTGTTTCTACTTTATTTCTATGTTATTTCAATTCTTTGAGTTCTCCTTTATGGCCCAGGAGAAAAGAACATGTATTGTGTAGTTGTCAGGTGTAGAATTGAATATATGTTCATTTAGCCTAAATTCTTTAATCAGATCATTTCGATATTCTACATCTTATTATTAGTTTCAAAACATCTTACTGTGAGTATAGATTTGTCCATTTTACCTTGTAGTTCTGTTAATTTTTGAGTTATATATTTGAGGCAATTTCTTGGGTGTTTATAAATTCAACTATACAGTATACCTTCCCAGGTAGTTGCAATACTTATCCAATGAAGTGATCTTTTAAATATCTATAAAGCTTGTCTTAAAGTTGATTTGCTGTAATATTAATTTTGCTACACTAGCTTTTTTGGGGTTAGTAACTTTATGCTATATCTTTCAAATTTTCAACCTTTCTGTATCTTTCATTTTCAACATGTGTCATGAATAACAACTGATTTGTATTTTAAGTGCAATCTGATTATTTTTACTGGAGCATCTGGTCCATTACATTTAACGTGATTACTGATGCATTTATGGTTATACTTTTCATCTAAATTAGGATTTCTTCTTTACATCACCTAGTATGTTCTCCTTTTGTTCTTTTCTCTTTAGATTTTGATTTTTATCATTATATTTCTGCTACTACTATTTTAGAATTTATATAGTTTTGTATTCTTTTAGAATTATCCTATAATTCTAACTTCTTAGGGATTCCTTGTTAGGGATACCTGCTCTGCTTTGCTCTTTGCAGTCCTTAGGAAGGGAGTGGGGATTACAGTGCTTTAGGGCTCCTACCATATGGAGAAATAGTCACTTTTCAGAACTTTCTTCTCTCCAACGTGGGTAGTCACAGTGCATTTTCTCCTGACCTTTGCATCTTATGAGGCCATCAAGATGAAAGGTTTTCCACATTCAATAAAATCCCTCAGGTTGAAATCAGCTTTACTGCTTCATTTATTGGAGTCTTGTCACAACTTAATTTTTTACAGAGCAAGTCCTTATTTACTTGCTAGTTCTTAGATGCTGTTAGATAGATTTTTTTTACTGCTATTCTGCATTGGAAATTATGTTCAGTTTGTCTGGATATCCAAGTCCATCATGTTACTGGAAAAAGAACCCTTCCACTCCTCTCCAACCAAGTATTTCCTGGCAACACATATGGATGACTCAGTGAATATGCCTAGATTGATCGGCATATAAACTACATCGCCATAAAGAAATCAATAATACAGTAAAAATGTGCAATTCCAGGGAGTTTAGTCAAGGACCTATACCCAAATGGGAATAGGTAGAGGGGGACAGGAGAGGGATGGTGACTGCAATAAGGCTAGTAATTGTTACTACCCCTCAATGTGAAGGGCCAGGAAGAGAGCATAGTTATAAGAACTGGCAAGTCCTTGATCTGTAAGAGAGGATGTTCTAACAGAAACTATGACTTTCAAGGAATGTAGTCATAGCCAGCAACCAACCAGGGAGTGTGATGAAAAATAATAATCTTTGTGTTGCAACCCACTGATTACTTATTGATGCTTTCCATTGGCTAAATACGAGCAGAAGCCAAGAGTAAAGGAACCAGGTAGATTACTCCACAGAAGTCATCTACCTGGGCACAGAGCTGGATGCTGGGTGAAAACAGATTCAGATGGACAAGTGGGAAATAGGCAACACAGATAGTGTTGCAGTTGATTAGTCTTCTGACCAACTTGATGATTTTATGTGTGTGTGTGTGTATACACACACACACACATATATACACACACACAGGTATGCACACACACGGAGAGAGAGAGAGAGAAAGGCAATGAGCTAAGCATTTAACTTAAGAAATTAAGTTAAAAAAAGAGAATATATTTAGGTAAAATTCAACAAAGCCAATAATATGCATAGTACATAATATTCAAGTAAAAAAACAATTATGATTATCTACAAAATCCAAAACTAGTTTTTGAAAATATTGATCATTTAACTTCTAGCAAAACTGATGAAAGGGGAAAAAGACATAAATAAGTTAATGTTATATATGGAAAAGAGGACAAAGAAATATTAAATGGCAGTGATTTTTAAAAAATATTCTATTTATTTACTTTTAGAGAGAGGGGCAGGGGAGGAGAAAGGGAAGTCAAGCAACATCGATATGAGAAAGAAACATGGATGGGTTACCCCTTGCATGCACTCCGACCAGGGACCGAACCGCAACCCAGCACGTGCCCTGACCTGGAACCCAACCAACTGAGCCATACTGCTCAGAGTGGCAGTAATTTTTTTAAACATAAGAATAGAATAAACAACTAAATACAAATAAATTAAGAAGAAAAATATCTTAAAAACTGAATGTACTAATAAGCATTTTAATACATTTGTTTGAAAATATTAATGGAATGAAATGAAATAAAAATATACATTAAGTGAAAATATATCATTTTCCCCTTCACAGAAAATACCAGGGTCAAATAGTTTTATGTGTGAATCCTGGCACTCCTTTTGTAAAATGGATAATTCCCCATGCTACATAGACTCTTACAGAATCTAGGAAACGAGACAAAGATTTCTAAACATTTATGAGATTGTATTACACAGATATCAAATTTAAAAAAATGAGAAGTGAAATTATCAACCAATTACTTACACATATATTTGAAAATATCCTAAAGTAGTAATAACAAATACAAATTATAAATTATGATGAAGCAAAGCTTATTCCAGACATATATGCATTTTATTTGACATTGTAAAGTGTCAAATCTTACACTTTTTACAGTACATCTTATAATTATCTCAAAACAGATACCTCTTAGCAAAGTAAGAACAGAAATGATTTTTCTAATCTGATAATGGAATTTTTCCAGGAATATATAGAAAATGTCTTTTTTAAAATAATAAAATCTTAGGAACATTCTTTTTAAAGTGAAGAACACAAAGCAAGCACCAAGGAAAGCTGCTTTTACTGCCTGTATTCCACACTGCACTGGCAGTCCCAGACAAAATGATAAAAACAGTAAGCCAAAGCTATAAAAACGTGAATGGAAAAAACAAAACTATCCTTTTTTGACAAGTAATTGTTTCAGTTGAAACTAAGGAAATAAAAACCCCATAAAGCCCCTATTAGAACCTATAAAATATTAATAAGAAGGCTCATTGTAAGCCCAAGATACAAAATTAAATAGTATGCTTATACACAATAAAATAAGCTATAGTAGTATATTTTATTAACAGAAAAACTGTAAAAATAAATTTAATAACAGTTGTGCAGAATTTTTATGAAGAAAAAATAAAACTTTATTAAAAGACATAAAAACAATTAAAATAAATTGAGAGGCATAACATATTCATAGATAGAAGACAATATAATTTTCTCAAATGAGTCCATTAATTCAGTGCAATCTCCATAAAATCCTGAAATGTCTATTTATGATACATGACAAACTAATATATAAGTTCATATTAAAATAATGGTCCATAAATGTCCCCAATATTGAATAATAATATTACATGTTTATAATGATGGTGATGATAGAAGACCCACCTTTTCATTATTTAAAAATTTATATTAATTTAAACAGTATGGCACTGGATAAAATAAAATGCAATGGTAAGACTATAAACAAATACATGTATGAATTAGATCTCGTTATATGACAGCAGCTTAGTTAATACTTCAGTAAATTACATGAGAGTAATTGGCTATCCATAAGGCAGAGGTAAGGTCGAAAGTCTACTTCATAAGAAATACTGGCTGGATTAAATATATAAATTTAAAAATTCTACTTTAAAATACTTAGAAAACATTTTATGACATCAGAATAAGGGTTTCCTCACCAACACAAAACAAACATATGCCCCCAAATATTCAAGGTGAATATTGATAAATTTGACCATATGAATATTTTAAAATATAATATCAAGAAAATAAAAATCACAGAGTGAAAAGCATTTATAATAAACATAATAAGTGAGTAATATTCAAATTAAAAACCCCACAAAAATACCTAAACTGATAAACACCTAAAGGGAAAATGGTCAAAGAATATAAATAAAAACTAAAATTAAAAATTGCTGAGCCTCACTAGTAATCAAAGCAATACAAAATAAAACAATAATGAAATTCTTGTACACATAAAAATATCAAAACTTAAGTCTGCGGAGCAATTTCTAATGCCGAATAAAGTTGAAGCTACCCATACTATATTATAATTCAGAAATTACACTTTGAGTTATCTATTTGTGAATGTATAGCACCCATACACAAGAAAGTAAAAATGTTCTTTGCCACAATGTAGTATTAAAACTGTGTAAATTGCCTCAGTAATTCTCAGTAATAGAACTGTAAAATAAACTGGGATTGACTCTACATCCAAATGCTTCTTAGCAGGTAAAATGAATGACACAGATCTCCATTTACTTTCATGAAAAGTTATGAAAAATATAAAGCTAAGTAAAAACATCATATTTGTATAATATGGCATAACCTGTAAAATAATTGTTTATGCCTATTCCTATGTCTACCTATATCTATGTATCTACATCTATATAACAAAAAACTTGAAACAATTTACATTAACCTCAGAGTAAGAACTAAATTTATAAGATTGTATACTAGCTCATTGGAAAAGGGTATTGATAAAGAAAAGGTAGTCAAATTACACATTAAAACTAGCTGTAAGTCATCATTGTATATTTTATTATTTTTGGTTCATTTATGTTTGAGGAATGTCTCATAATAAAAACATGGAGCCTTACAGTAAAAGAGGCTTTTTTTTTGTTCAGATAAAGATGTTATTTGTATGAAGAGCTGGGTTTGAGCCCCAGTTTTGCTCCTATGTGCTTCATTCAGTAAATGAAGGTAATAGAAGCTATTTAAATTGGTGCTTTCAAGAATTATTGATGTACAATGAAAATTAGTGTATGTGTGTGAAAATGGCTATTAGAAATTTTAAGGTACTCTATTAATATAAGGTAATTTTCCAAGCAGTATAATGCACATTTCTATATAGTGTAAGGTTTTCTCACTGCTGAATTACAAAAACAAATTGATATTGAATCTTAGAAAACCAGAGAAAATTGTTCATTCATATCCAACTCAAAAATAAAGTGGAAAGGTGTTTTAAAACTATATGGTAATGACTTTTATCTAATATTCATTTATCTCGACTATTTGGAACAAACTGAGAACAGGGAATTAAACCAATATTAAAAGCAAACATCTGAGTCCAACTACATGACATTTTTGAAAAGGCAAAAATATGGAGATATTTAAAAGATCAGTGGTTGCCAGGGCCTCAGCAGGGAGAGAAGAAGGGAAAGATGAATATGTAAAGAACAGGAGATATTGTGGGCAATGAAACTATTCTGTATGATGTATATGATTACTATTCTGTAATGATGGATGCATGTCATTATTCATTTGTCAAAACCCATAAGTGTGTACAATAAAAAGCATGAGCCCTAATGGAAAGTATGGACTTTGGTAATAATAACGTATTAATATTGGCTCATCAGTGACAACAAATACATCACTCTAATGCAAGATGTTAGTAGCTGGGGGCAGGGGAGAGAGAGGATAATTTGGAAACTCCACTTTCTGTTAATTTTTTCTGTAAATCTGGAGGTGTTCTGAAAATTGCATAGCATCTAAATTAAAACTACAATCCTCAGGCTTTAAACAGTTCTCCATTCTTATACATGAGGCACTTAGACATTCTCTCAGGGTCTCTTCACTCTTGTTTTAGTTATATTTTTAACAGATTCACTACTGATTTTTCACTTAAGTTGTTAGTAGGCTGTGTTCAAGGAGGAAGCAACTTTTATCATAGCAGTTTTCACCTAGTAGTCAGAAATGACATTTGAAGGCTTGTCGGTACTAATTCAGAAAGTGTCTGTTTGGAATTAGCTGCTTTATTATTGCCTCCCTCCCCACCCTAGAACTACATACACCACCTGGCTGCCCTTGAATCTCCCCTACAGACTTCCCTGACTGGCGGAATCTATTAAATAAAGGATTAACCCATGTTGCACCAAAAGCCTTCAAAGACCACTTTAGGGATGTGACTGGAGTCCCTCCTAAGTAGTGTCTTTGCCTTAATTGTTATCAAAAGTTTGAATGTTAAGCATAAGTAGAAAAACTGAAAGCAGCAGAGCAATTGGTGGATGTTTAGAATACAGGAGAGAGACCTCTGAACATAGGTTGAAATGAAGAATCCAATATTTAAAAATATGTACAGTTTTAAGACTCTGTATAATTTTTAAAAGATTTTATTTATTTATTTATTTATTTTAGAGAGAGGGGAAGGGAAGGAGAAAGAGAGGGAGAGAAACATCAATGTGTGGTTGCCTCTTGAGCACCCCCTGTTGGAGACCTGGCCCACAACCCAGGCATGTGCCCTGACTGGGAATCAAACCATCAATCCTTTAGTTCACAGGCCTGTGCTCAATCCACTGAGCTACACCAGCCAGGGCAGAATCTATATTTTTTAAATTTGTGTAATACTTTATAGTTTTCAAAGTGGTAATGTAACAATGAATCATATATGACAGTTTATCTTCCACGAGTTCTTTTTCTGGCATTAGAAAAAACCTTAAAATTCTTTGGAAATATTTTATCTGATTTTTTAAAAATGTCTTTAAAAATATGAGTTGCCCACATCGTCCCAAGGTCGTCTTCTGGGTGCTCTCTTGTTGAACCCCATTGTGTCTGTAAATGTGAGGGTGAGAACTGCCTATTTATGGCTTTGCAGTTCTATGAAGCCTTAGTAGTCGTATCTCTGTCATCATTGCATAGTGATCACCTACAATAGGGTCAACAGGAAGTATTGAATGAACATTTGTCAAAAAAGTGTAAGTGGTTATCTATAAAAATTTACTGGTTCAAAACTATTTTGCTGATGATACTGGATAAATAACTTCGAATATTTTAAGAAAAGACACAAAAACACAGAGAAAAAATTAATCCTTTCTCTTTTTTTTCCAGAAGAAAAAATTGTCAACATGCATGTTCATACAGTCACAGAATTCAAAACAGTTACTAATGTTGTTGGGTATTTAAAAGGCTTGACCTCTCCAGGTAAGTAGGGTGAAGAGTTTATAACCTACACTTTATATGAAATATTACAAAAAATTGCTCTGTAATAATTTAATAGCATAGTTAAGTATCCCACTTTGCATTTACCCAGAAGTTTATAGCACTCTAAAGGGAGTCCATATGAAACCAAGGAACAGGCCTTCATTTTCCTTCTTTCCACATCTCTTCAATAATAAATCACAGTAGAGAGTGGAAGGAGGAAGTAAAAACAAAACAAAAAACAAAGTTTATATTTGTTAAACTGCCGTGTGCCAGGTGAAAAAAAAAAAAAGCTGTAAAAGCCAATGTTTTCTTATTTTCTTTTATTCATCATAACATCATTGAAAGCATTTTTATTTACAGAAAAAAAGACTTTTAAAAATAAAATATTTAAGTTTTAATGGTATGGGTTTTTAAAATATTTGTTTGTCTTCAAATCTAATCTTTTAAAGTTAATCTATGTCTCATCTCTGACCTTTAGTCCACTTAGTCTGACAGTCTGCCTGGTGTCCACATGGCTTTAGGTGTTGAAGGTGCTCATGAAAAATGATCATCTGGTTAAATTTCAAATAACTTAATCATTGTTATAGGATGCTCATTGAACCTTGGGATGATGTGATAAAGGCTCAAAAAGTAAAAATAGCTAATACATATATTAGTAGCAACACTTCCCAATACATTGTGAGGTTGAATCACATATTACTTTCTGATGCGCTTGTTATACAGCACAGAATGCAACAACCTTTTTAGTGCACTTGCGCCACTTCTGTTAATTTGGGTAGGGCATTTACTCAAGTTCTCCTTCGCCAATTATTGTTCTCTATGACATCGGTCAAATTGACCTTAAAATTGCTGACTCAGAGATATCTGAGATCAATTTTATATCTGCCCAGTTTCTTGCCAGCCACTTCTTACAAAGTTAATGGGAAGTATATATTATCTCTAATTTCCTTCCAGTAGCAATAATGAACAACTTCTGCTCATAACACAAGCTATAAGTAAAATTTAAAATTGTTACCATTGCATTTTAATAAATTCTCATCATAAGGATCTCTAATTGAAGCACTAGAAATATAGAAGTTGGCAAAAGTGGGTTTCCATTTGTTAGTACACAAACACAGTTAATAAAGGTATTGTACTAATCAAAACCTGCATGTCTTTTTCCATAAAAACTACAAACCTACTTTTACTTACTCTTGTATTTATCAATATTGCTGCATTTGCAAGTTATTGTTGAAAAACCAAGTAGTACAGTATTACATTAGCTTTAGGGTAAAAATATTTTTTATTGAAATTCAACATAGAAAACAATAACAATTCATGTACCAGTAGTATTTTTCAATGCATATCAGCAAAGCTTCTCAAATCTTGTGTATGTGAATTCTATACAAAAATATGACATAATTTTAATGATTCTGAAATTTGGGAACAATCTCAATCAGTATTAGGATTTTAGATGTTTATTTTGAGTAAAGACAATTCCAAACAGTACTTTCACACCTATCTGGGATATGAGTGAATAAATTCCCAGGGTTTCAACATTTGCAGACACACTATGAATACCATTAATTAAATTTTGATGAAATGTTGGCAGATAAAAGTCTTTGCTGGCTTCAATATAAGTGTGGAAAACCAAAACAGCTTCAAACTAGCATCAAAAAAGGGATGTTTTCCAAGAGGTAGCTTAGTGATGCCATAAGGCAACTGGTGATTACATTATTCCAGACATATATAGTACTCACTGTGCATTAGGCACTGTTCAAACTGCCTAACAAATAGTACCTCACTTAGAAGTCAAAAAGAACAATGATGCATGTACTGCTTTTATTCCCATTTTATAGTTGAATGAATTAAGACATAGAAAGGCTAAACAAGCTTTCAAAGGTCACGCAACTAGTGAATGAATTGACTGGGTTCAAATCCATGCAGGCAGGCTTCGAAGTCTGCACACTCAAGCATCAAGCTATGAGACAAATGTGTAGCTCCACTAAGCAAATAAATTTAGCTCTGTACCAAGAACATTCATTGACAAGAAAATCAGAGGAAACTGTATGCTTTTAGTCTACTTTATTGATGACAACAGTCAGTAAAGTACATTGTATAGCCACATCCATGTGTCGTTGCGGCATTTCTAATAGTGTATCCAATAGATTTTGTATAATTATGTAAAATAAAATATCTGAAAAGGATATTTTACAATAACTGGATGCCTTTTGATGTTGTTGATTTTTTATTCTTTGGAGAAAAAAGAGAAGCTAAAATTACAAGTTGGAAACTATAATTAATTCTCTAAATACTTCATTTATTGCAAAATCCATACATGACTACCACATTTTTAATATTTACAGCTACTAAATAAGTGCTCCCTCAATGTACGAATAGTTCATTAATATTTACTGAGCATACACACATTGTTTACAGGGCACTTCCCACTATGATTCTGGGAAAATGTTAGATAAATGTTTGATTGTGGTATATTTGTATACCTCATTAATTAATATGCATGTCACAGAGGACAGCAATATGGATCTAAGCTTTGGATTCATAATTGGGTTCAGCAACTGCCTCTGCTTTGCTATACACAGATGTGTGAATCAAGACAGAGGCTGAAAAAATGTAAAGTAGACTTAGAACAATTTTGCATAATTGTTGCTCAGTTGTGCAATGGAATTATGTAAATGTCATTACATTTATTGTTAAGGGATATATTTTGTTTTAATGGCTCTTGTGTCTTTCTATTTCCAGACCGGTATGTCATAGTTGGCAGCCACCATCACACAGCATCCAGTTACAGTGGACAAGAATGGGCCAGTAGCACTGCTGTAATCACAGCTTTTATCCAGGCCTTGATGTTCAGAGTTAAGAGAGGGTGGAGACCAGACCGCAGTATTGTTTTCTGTTCCTGGGGAGGAACTGTTTTTGGCAATATTGGCTCATATGAATGGGGAGAGGTAAATGTATATTTATTAGTATTCTCTCTCTCTCTCTCTCACTTCTATCCCCCTTTCTTCTCTGATGATAGCAGACTGGGGCTGGAGGGGGTGCTCCCCTGCCACCTTGGATGAGAATAAGTCTACCAAGACATGATCTGCTTGGGGAGGAAAGGAGGCCAATCTCTCAGAGGAGAAGGGCCTTTAGCCTCTCTCTCAATAGACTTTTATTGAGTTCAGCTCACACAGAGATACATAGTATGCCCATAAAGCTCATTAGTCAATGTCCAAAAAGCTACAGTCATGAAAAACTGACATCATCTACAGATAATAATTGAAGGAACATAGGGATTGTCTCCGGTCAGGGTCAGTGGGATATGCTGACGCCAGAAGGTTGTTGAGGAGTGCATCATGAAGTAGGGAGTTTCATTTCCTACACTTGGAGCTCAAATGTCTGGTTCATACCAACAGGGCTATCAAACAAGCCTCAAAGGAAACAATGTACTTTCTTTCTCTGGCCAGATTTTCCCCCTGGAGCCATCTGTTCTAGTACAAGGCTGCAGCTGCCTCTGGCATTGTCTTCAGGCTGAGTCAGGCAGGGAGAGCAAAGCATCCCAGACATTAGGAGTCTTCTTACAGATAGAATGAGGACTCAGACTATGAAAAAGCTGAGGGGTGAGGGTCTTTCTGCCCCTTCTCTGTAGTCCCCTAAGTCCTTCCCTGATGGTCCCTTTATGACTGTGCCTGTCTTAGGTTGTTTCTCCTTTGAGGAATCTTACAGGTCATTGTCTAACCAGTCATCTGCCCCAGCCAAGCAGGGGGATATGAAAGAGGGGATAGGTTTTTGTCTCCTTAGCATCTTATGTCCATAAGGCCTTTTCACTCAGCCCTAGCTGTGGGACCCTTTTATCCATTAAGGAGGCTACAGACCCTGAAACCAGGCAGGACAGCTTCCAACAACTGACAGTAAAATTGTTGAAGCCATGGACAAGAATGTACATCTCAACCCAGATGTTATGTCTGCTAGGTTGCTGAAATCATTCCAAGAATGAAGGAGAATGCCCCAGCTGCTGTTGCTCAATTGGTTGGAGTGTCTTCCTATACACCGAAAGGCTGTGGGTTCAATTCCCAACCGGGGCACACACCTAGGTTACAGGTTCCATACCTGGTTGAGGCACGTGCAAGAGGCAGTGGATCAATGTTTCTCACTTGCATTCATGTTTCTCTCTCTCTTTCTCCCTTCCTCTCTTTAAAAAAAAAAGGGGGGGGATTACTTAGACCAGCAGTCCCTAGCCTTTTTTGCACTAGGGACCAGTTTCATGGATGACAGTTTTCCCACGGACTGGGTAGTGGAGGGATGGGGGGGTGTCAGGAGGCAGAGCTCAGGTGGTAGTGCAAGGGAAGCTTTGCTTGCTCACTTGCTGCTCACCTCCTGCTGTGACGCCAGGTTCCTAAAATGTTCCAGGCATGACCAGGGGTTGGGGACCCATGAGTTAGACTACAGTGAGTTGTATATGACCTCTTGTTCTTGTTTCCTCCAGATCTACAGACTCTAATATACTCACAATAGTGTTTACCTGGCTATTGTGTATGTCCTTAGACAGGTTGACAGGCACAGGACAAGAAAAGATAAGGTGATATATACCATTACCTTTCTTTTTAAAACTTTCTAGCAAATATCTAAAATTAGGAAATGATCTCCTATGTTAATATTTATAACCTTAGCATCATAACTTAGCTATGAAATATGGAGACTGGACTCAATGTAATGTTTTTATTTCTTTTTCTCTCTTTTCTTCCTGTCACCATTCCTTACTCTTGCACACCTATCTCCCTGCTCCTTCTTTTCTACCTGTGTAAATACCTACCTATCTTAAGAAGCCTTTGACCCAGAATGGGTCATGGTTAAAAAACAGTGGGAGTATTTAGTTTCAAATGCTTCTGTGTCTGTGTCTCATAGATGCACTGCTTTTAATGGAATATGACAGCTGATTATTGGTTTGATGCCATATTAACAACCATGAAAACATTGTAAAACTCTTAGATGCTCTATTTATTTTTATGTTTTTTTTGAAAGAAGTGTAAACAACATCAGGCACATTTGGCATGGTATGGAATGTAATGAATAAAAGGACTAACAAGCAAAATAGAGACAGACTCATAGAGAGCTGGCTGACAGCTGTGAGGAGGGGCACTGGGTGAGGGTGGTGGAGAGACTGAGTAAAAGAAAAAAACAGAAAAAAATCATGGATGCAGACAACAATGCGGTGATTGTGGGAAGCTGGAAAAGGTGGAGTGGGAGGTGGAGGAGAGTATAGGGGGATAAATGGTGATGGACGAAGACTTGACTTGAGGTGATAAACACACAATGCAGTGTACAGATGATATGCTGTAGAATTGTGCATCTGAAACCTGAATAATTTTGTTAACCAGTGTAACCCCAATATATTTAATAAAAAGGAAAAAAACGTTTATGAAAAAGGGAAGAAGAGGTGCAATGGAAACATGTAGAGGAAAAAAATGATACAGATTTAGCTAGGAAAATAAAAGCACTTTAACTTATTCGCAATCTCAGCTTTGGAGGAAAAAAATCTAAATATCTAATGAGAAATATTCTTGTTTCATTTTTTTATTTAAGCACTCAAGAAAAGACTGAATATTTATTGAATATCAAAGAAAACATCAAAAACATATATATAAGAAAATAGCAAGTGTGTTTTTAATTTGAAAGAAAGAAAACTTAAAATTGAGAAAAATTTACAGTGTAAAATTTATCAAGATTCACACATTAAAGATTAGAATGCTTTTCCATATGAAATTAATGAAGTGAATGCTTATTCCATATTAAAAAAACTAATTCAAATGTATAAATTGAATTATGGAAATAACTTTTTTAATTAACAAAATTTTAGTAAGATGGAAAATGTAATAGCTGAAACAACCTCCCAAACTTCTGTTCCAAATTACTTATTTTTAAAAATATAAATAAGTTAAAAAAATTGGGGAATAGATTTATGATCTGGGCTGACATTAATTCAGAATATATTTATCAGAAAGAAAATGTTCTAATTTTGTTATAATAATAAGGCACATTTTAAGATGTCTTGAAAATTATTTTTAAATTCCCAAAATTTATTCAATTGTATTATACAGTCTTCTTGATACCTATCTAGGAATTTTCACAATAAATTTACAGTAATCCTAAAGTAATATGAATATTTCTAAGCTATGCTCTCAAAGCAGGTTTATCTATTTAACATTATATTTCCTAACTGAAATATTTTGAATCCTTATATATGGTAGAGTATATTGCCAAAAGTTCTTGAATTTATTTGGGCATCAAGCATTATAGCCTATGAGTTGAATCAATTATGTGACCTTGGCTGCATGTGAGCAATTATGTTTTTAAACTAAGTGTATACTTTTGTGGTTAATAAAATACAACTTATTTTTTAGGATTTGCCCAGTCTGTTGTACCTTTTGGTGATTTTACGTTTTCTCAATCAACAGATATTAAAATCACAATTTCCAATAATTTGGGAGTCCCCAGAAAAAATATTTATGTTAGAAAACCCCTTTCTATTTGATGAGATTAAGAACCAATGTCCTAGAATATTTATGTGCTTGTGCATGTTTGACAACTAATTATGCGTTTAATCACTTTTTGGATTTTTTCATGGCTTTTTCAGCAAAGATATATGAGTAAGATGATGTTTACTAATATATAGATTTAATTAGCTTTTAAAACATACTATTGTAAGGTACTAAATCTCAGAAGATTATTTCAGTACAGTTTATGAAGATAATATTGTAATATCTACTTTAAAAAGGATTTAAAAAGCTATTAGTTTTCTTGTTCTGTCTACTCTTATCAAATGTACTCTTATTAAAATGAAACATTTTCTTTTAGACTACAACCAGATTATGCTCAAAATATATTCCCAAGTGAAGATGAGTGAGGGAAAAATTGTGTTGACCTTTCATATTTTCTCTTTTTTAAATATATTTACTGATTATGCTATTACAGTTGTCCCATTTCCGCCCCTTCACTCAACTCCATCCTGCCCACCCCCTCCCTCCCACATTCCCCCCCGCCCTATAGTTCATGTCCATGGGTCATACTTATAAGTTCTTTGGCTTCTACATTTCCTACACTATTCTTACCCTCCCCCTGTCTATTTTCCACCTATCATTTATGCTATTTATTCTCTGTACCTTTCCCCCCTCTCTCCCCCTTCCAATCCCCTATTGATTACCCTCCATGTGATCTCCATTTCTGTGGTTCTGTTCCTGTCTAGTTGTTTGCTTAGTTTTCTTTTGTTTTGGTTTTAGGTGTGGTTGTTAATAACTGTGAGTTTGCTGTCATTTTTACTGTTCATATTTTTTATCTTCTTTTTCTTAGATAAGTCCCTTTAACATTTCATATAATAATGGCTTGGTGGTGATGAACTCCTTTAACTTGACCTTATCTGAGAAGCACTTTATCTTCCCTTCCATTCTAAATGATAGCTTTGCTGGATACAGTAATCTTGGATGTAGGCCCTTGTCTTTCATGACTTGGAATACTTCTTGCCAGCCCCTTCTTGCCTGTAAGGTCTCTTTGGAGAAATCAGCTGACAGTCTTATGGGAACCCCTTTGTAGGTAACTGTGTCCTTTTCTCTTGCTGCTTCTATCTTCATAAGATTCTCTCCTTATGTTTCATCTTGGGGAATGTAATTATGATGTGCCTTGGTGTGTTCCTTCTTTGGGACTCTCTGAGCTTCCTGGACTTCCTGGAAGTCTATTTCCTTTGCCAGACTGGGAAAGTCCTCCTTCATTATTTGTTCAAATAAGTTTTCAATTTTTTGTTCTTCCTCTTCTCCTTCTGGCACCCCTATACTTCGGATGTTGGAACGTTTCAAGATGTCCTGGAGGTTCCTAAGCCTCTCCTCATTTTCCCGAATTCTTGTTTCTTCGTTCTTTTCTGGTTGGATGTTTCTTTCTTCCTTCTGGTCCACACTGTTGATTTGAGTTCCAGTTTCCTTCGCATCACTATTGGTTCCCTGTACATTTTCCTTTGTTTCTCTTGGCATAGCCTTCGTTTTTTCATCTAGTTGTCGAACAAATTCAACCAATTCTGTGAGCGTCTTAATAACCAGTGTTTTGAACTGTGCATCGATAGGTTAGCTATCTCTTCCTCGCTTAGTTGTATTTTTTCTGGAGCTTTGAAGTGTTCTGTCATTTGGGCCATTTTTTTTTGTCTTGGTGCCTTTGTTACTTTAAGGGGCGGAGCCTTAGGTGTTCCCGGGGTGGGGCGGGGTAAGCTGGTTGCTGCGCTGTCACACTGTACGTGGGAGAGGGGCCAAGAGGGAGCAATGGCGCCTGCTCCACTCTCCACCAGATTTCAGTCACTCCCTCCGCTACCCACAATCAAATTGGGCCCCTCTGGTGCTGGTTCCTGAGTGGGTGGGCTTGTGCATGCTCTAGACCCCTGTGGGTCTCTCCAACAACCTCTCCTGTGAGGCTGGGAGTCTCTCCTGCTGCCGCCCCAACCCCCACGGGCGTTTTCAATCAGAGGTTTGAGGCTTTATTTCCCCACGCTGGAGCTCTGGGTTACATGGTCTGCTTCGCTCCCCACCTCGTCCTGGTTTATCTGTGCGTGAATGTGGGGCCAAGGGGTGCTACCCACCGCTCTGCCTGCCCCATTCTCTGCCACTCTGAGTCTGGCCCTCTCGGTTTATCTGTGTGCGAATGTGGGGCCACGGGGTCTGCTAGTGGTCAGACTGCCTGCCCCGTTCGTCCCACACTCCACCAGTCTCGGTCCTGCCACGGCCACACGAGTCCTCTCCACCCCGGTGCCCGTCTCCACCCCTCCTACCGGTCTGGATGTATGTTTCTTTTTTATCTACTTGGTGTCGGACTTCCTTGCCGTTCAATTTTCTATCAGTTCTGGTTGTGCGAGGAGGCGCAGTGTGTCTACCTATGCCGCCATCTTGGTTCTCCTCATATTTTCCTATTTAATTTTGTTTACATAGGAACCCCCTGAAATCCACAGATTTAATTAAAGCAATTAAGTGATTTTAGTCAATAAACTTAAAAATAATATTTTATAATGATAGTGTTATTAGAGAATTGATGCAGTACTGATCCTGACCCTTGGGGAGAATCACAACACTTTACTAAATAGATTCTTTTAAAAGTACCATTTCTTCTGTGAAGAATCTTTATTTTTCACAGACTATTGTGGGAATACTGCAACTTTTAGAGTCAAAGAAGTCTGAGTTCAAATCTTCTCTGCCAGAAAACTCATAGTTTCTTGCAAGACTTGATTTATCAAATGAGTACGCTTAGACCTATATCAGGAGTCCTTTGAGAATTAAATGGACTAACATGTAAACTATCTATTTACATGAGCTAGTGTGTAAATAGAAACTGTTTTCCTACAATGCTTGTGTAACACTGGAGTTTTTAAAAAACATATGTAAAGCAAAGTACTTGAGTTTAAAGTTTATTTCCTTTTTAAAAAATACATATTACTTTTAAATGAATTGTCTTTTTACCTCTCTTATAGAGGTATAGCTGAATTTTCAACATAACATAGGAGTCATATTGTTTTCCAAGGTATTGGAAGTCCTTGCAGTCTTTCATCTGATAGTGTTGGAAGAAGAAACATGTATTCCTAGGACATGAAGTTATACAATTTTTAGGATATTTTTCTTGAACTCCACCATGGTAATTACTCACCAAATATTTGTTCAAGCAAGGGAGAAAAATAACAGAGGGACTACTTAGTTGTGATACATTATTAAGAGGATAGCCAATATTCCATTTGGAGGGTTAGGTTTCAGCAGAGAAGTGAAAAAACTATTCTATTGAAACATTTCATGTTACTAATGTGTGTGAAATGCATCAGGTTTTATTTCAGGTAAAATGGGCCAGGACACAATTGCATTATGCTCCATTTTGCTCTGAATAAAGAACTACTGTGTACAAAAAGTATCTCATTGCTTCAAGGGAAACACTGGTTTATTACTCACTGAAATAGCTTTCCCTTGTCTGTTCCCTAACTCTGAGGCTATAACATTAGGTGCCACCATTAGACCAAATATTCCACCCTGTGTTCTGGAGGTGAATCTCCTTACATGTTAACCATTTAAGAATATGTTCTCTTAAAATTTGACTTTTCTCAAGAACATGCTTTAAAATATTTCATCAAAATGTTACATTTAACTCCTCACCAAATGTATTTAAAATCCTTTATGAGTTTTGTACTCTTATTTAATGGCATGAATTACATTTTTTTAAAGTACAAGGTAATAATTCTAAGTAGACAGTGTTTATTATTCAAAATGTAACTGATTAAACAGAATCTGTTACTTTTACTTATGCTACAGAAAGATTGTTTTGCTGTTTTTTTGATTTCAGGACTTCAAGAAGGTTCTGCAGAGAAATGCTGTTGCTTACGTTAGTCTCCACAGCCCCATAAAGGGTAACTCAAGGCTGCATTCTGTAGCTTCACCATCTCTTCAGCAACTGGCAGCAGAGGTAAGATGAACTGCTTCATTGTAAAATGATTAGGCAACACTTCCAGTTTTTCCTATAATTTGGCATTTCTTGATATTTTTAATGTGCATAAAACCATTTGTCAGTGTTTCAAGGAAAGAGTTATTGCTTAGTTTTTACCAATATCCCTTCAACCAATTTCTTATTTCCTGGAGGTTTGTACTTACTACTCTTTTATGGTTATAGTTGTAAGTATGAATTATACAGTTATAGGGAATGTATGTACAGATGAAACTTTATTTCTTCAAATTGAACCTGGCTCTCAAGTCCCCAATTCTGCCAGTCTTTTCATTTTGTCATAAACTTAGTTACTGTTGGATTTCTTCCTCCTCATGCTTGTTTTGAGAAAAGTTGGGACTTATCCTATGTTTTCACTGCAGTATAAGCAAGATCTGCATCTAACTGCTAGAATAAATGGATAACCAAAATCAAGATATTTAGAAAATAATGTTTAAAAAATATGAAAAACAGAAACATGCATTTTACTACAAAGCAACTTCAAAAAAATCAAGTAATTTGTGACACTCTCACTAGTTATTGATTTTTTTTAAATTCAGTCACTTCTCACCTATTCCAAAGAATTTTGCACATTTTGTTTTATTAGTAGAGTTTATACTTTTATTTCTGTGTTCTTTTTGTATCTTTCACTTCAGATAAAATGCTATGTGATTTGTCAGAAGGAAAGCAATCGTGCCACACTGGAAGGTGAATTCCTCCCACCCTGAGCGAGAGCTATGGCTGTGTATTAGAAATGACCTTTTTATGCACACAGAGTGTCCAATAAATATCACAGAAACTAAATTAGAAAAAGAAAGAGATAATGAACAGTGCTTGGGATTAGCCATAATTCTTGATTGAAATGTAATGCAAAGTAAAATGTTATACTTTCATAATGTATTTTCTAGTTTCGTAGTTTTCATAGACATTTCTATGTGTAGTGAAATAAAGAAGACATTATGAAAGATGGGATGCATAAATCTGTACATTTCAAATAAGCCAATCCCCAATATGCATCCCCTAGATTATATTCAGATCTGCTAAAAATTCCTTTTAATCAGTTTAGTGCTTTGACTTCTCTAAATTGCTTATCTGTCTGGGAAATACTCAAAAGAGAAAAATCAGGGCAGATGTGTTCCTTGGGAAGTTAAAATGTCTAAGTGGGTGATCAAGGAGAAGAAAGTATAAATAAGCTTACTTATCCAGAAATCAGGGAAAGTTAGTTTAAAAAATGTGTCTATTCCTTCTCATATGTTAGTTTTCCTGTTTTGAGAATCTTGAGATACATGTAATCAACAAAATTTATAGGTAAATACAAGTAACAAACTTTTAAGGAGCATCATATCTACAGAAATATCTATCTGTAGAAATTCCATGTTTATAGAAATATCTGAGAATACAATTTTTTTTGAAAATGTCTCAGCCCTAGCTGGTGTAGCTCAGTGGACTGTGTGTGGGCCTGCGAACCAAAGGGTTGCTGGTTCAATTCCCAGTCAGGGCACATGCCTAGGTTGTAGGTCAGGTCCCCAGAAGGGGGCACGTGAGAGGCAACCAGACATTGATGTTTCTCTCCCTCTCTTTCTCCCTCCTTTCCCCTCTCCAAAAATAAATAAACAAAATCTTTAAAATAAGAATAATAAAATCTGTTAAAAAAAAAGAAAATGTCTTGGCACATTTATAACAGAACACTGAAAAATATTGGTATCTAAATATAATTAGTATCTAAAACTATAACATGGTTTCTCAATAATAAATAGTGACATAGAAGATGCACCTCCTTATTTATTTGGGAGAGGACTTTTTGTTCTATATTGAAAATGTTTATATAATAACCTGAAACTGAACTTAAATATGTATTGAAAAAAATTTTCTTTTAGTTGAGATTGTGTATATGTGTTTCTTAGGACAATTTAGAAGAATAAGATTATCATAAGTTTAAACAAACAATAGCACATGCAATTTTAAAACAGGGGAATTATTTATCTTTATATATAAAAATATATATGATAATTTGGGACATCTGGTCAAGATGGAGGTATAGGTAAATACACCTCACCTCCTTGCACAAGTATAGCAAAAAATACAAGTAGACTATAAAACAAATATCACCGAGAAGTGTCAGAAAAATCGAGCTGTATGGAAGTCCAGCAACCAAGGATTTAAAGAAGACACATTCATCCAGACAGGAAGGAGGGGTGGAGGGGCAGAGGGGCAGAGGGATGGAAGGGTGGAGATATGAAGGGAAGGTGCAAAGAGGTGGTGAGGAGCGGAAAGGTGCAGAGACATGGAATGGGCAGTTCCACGTCCATGTGTGGTGGATAAAAATTGAGAGGAATACGTCGGGAGTGAGGGATCCCATCCCCAGATGAGACCACACAGCCCAGGGCTCCAGGGCCAGGAAGATAAGACCCTATAATTTCCAGCTGTAAATGCCAGTGGAGGCAGGAGCAGTGAAAGAAACTGCAGAATTCTCGAGAGAATCCTCTTAAAGGGTCAGCAACAGGCTTAGGACTCACACAGACCCACCCCCTCTGGATTTCAGCACCAGGGTAACAGCTGGAAGGTCACCAGTGGCATATGGGGAGAAAGTGAAATGACTGGCAATAGGGAGACAGCTTCCTCCTGGGCAAAACTCCAGAGGTCAAGGAGTGGCATTGTCCCCTCTCTGAGTGCTCTACCATACAGAGCAACAGAACTGTGACAAGGGTTGCCCCTCCCTAGTAATTACCTAAGGCTCTGCCCCATACAACTTATAGGTGCATGCGCTTTTTTCACCATAGGCCATGCTAGTGAGACAGGGAGTCAAAGTGGCTCTACCTAATACACAGAAACAAGCACAGGGAAGCTGTCGAAATGAGGAAACAAATAAATATGACCCAAATGAAAGAAAAGAACAAAATTCTAGAAAAAAAGAACTAAATAGTATGTAGATAAGCAATCTATCAGATGCACAGTTCAAAACACTGGTTATCAAGATGCACAAGTAACTCAATGGGTACTTCAAAACATACAAAAGAGCCAGGCAGAAATGAAGGTTGCATGACGTGAAATAAAGAACAATCTACAGGGAACCAACAGTGGAGGGGATGAAGCCAAGAATCAAATCAATGACTTGAAACACAAGGAAGAATAAAGCATTCAATCAGAACAGCAGGAAGGAAAAATAATTCAAGGAAAATGAGGATAGTCTAAGGAATTGCTGGGACATCGTTAAATGCACCAATATCTGAATCATAGGGGTGCCAGAAGGAGAAGAGGAAGAGCAAGAAGTTGAAAACTTATTTGAAAAAATAATGAAAGAAAATTTCCTTATTTTGGTGAAGGAAATAGACATATGAGTTCAGGAAGCACAGAGAGTCCCAAAGAAGAAGCACCCAAATAGGGCCACAACAAAATACATCATAATTAAAATGCCAAAATTTAAAGATAAACAAAGAATCTTAAAAGCAGCAGAGAACAGCAGAGAGTTACCTACAAAAGAGTCCCCATAAGGTTATGAGCTGCTTCTCAAAAGAAACTTTGCAGGCCAGTAAGAACTGGCAGGAAGTATCAAAGTGATGAAAAGCAAGGGCCTACAACCTAGATTATTCTATCCGGCAAAGCCATCATTTAGAGTGGAAGGGCAGATAAAGTGATTCCCAGACAAGGTAAAAGCTAAAGGAGAATTTAGCTTTTGAAATCATCTTTCATAGGCCACAGAATGTATTGATTTTGCTTGTAGGAAAATAGAATTTCATCATCCATATATTAGTCAATGCTCTGTGTGTCTCAAGTAAATATTGATATAATATCTAAGAGGTCATTTTAGGGAAGCCTGAAGCATTTGTATATATGAAAGTAGTCAATCTAGCTATATTCTCCTTAAATGTTGCTTTTGAAGCACCTGCCAGAAGCTGGCAAACCTAATCAAAACTAAACAATTGCATCAATATTGTAAAACTGTCCACAGGATAAACAGTGCTGTTTTTTTAAGTCTAATAAGGTATCAAAGATATATTTGTTGCATAGGGTGTTTTATAAAAAGACTTTTTTAATATACCAAGAACTACCCACCAGAAAATACAATACATGTATCTCATTTCAACTATTGGGTTGGCCAAAAAGTTCAATTGCTTTTTTCTGTAAGATGGCTCTAGTAATGCTTAGGTGTGTTTAACTTCATTTGAAATAATTTTGTTAGATTGTGTTGTGACAGTTGTCATATCAGCATGCATTAAGAAAAAACCTTATCAAAATTGGTGAATGTTTGTGTAGGCATTTTAATATTGAAGATGGAAGAAAATATACAACACATTTTTGCGTGTTATGCTTTGTTCTTTCAAGAAAGGTAAAAACACAACTGAAATACAAAAACAGATTTATACAGTATATGGAGAAGGTGCTGTGACTGATCAAACATGTCCAAAGTGGTTTGCCAAATTTTGTGTTGGAGATTTGCTGGATGATGCTCCACAGTCAGGTAGACCAGTTGAAGTTGATAGCAATCAAATCAAAACATTAACTGAGAACAGTGAATGTTCTACCCCATGAGAGATAGCTGACATACTCAAAATGTCCAAATCAATAAAGTTATTGGTGAAAATGAGAAATGTGTCTTTTATTTTATGGAAGAAACTAAACGAAAATGTTGGTCAACCCAACACATGCATGAGAGTATTGAGCCCATAATACTCAGAGAGACCATAATACTGATGACAGTATCACTCACTCAGTTGTGAGTATGCCATCTGTTGCAGAGGACTATTGCGTGTTAAATTTTTATAGAGATCCCAACTGTGTATGACATTCAGTGTGTAAACACACAATCAGCATGTGAAATACCCCAGTTGCCTAGGAGCTTATATTTTACCGTGAACATAAGACATGCACAAAAGGCTAAAACATAAGGGCAAATGTAATATGTGCTATACTGGAATTTACAGGCAAGAAACCATGTGATTGTTTTAACTTAGCATTATGTGTTGTAGAACACTGACAAAAAGTTTGCATGTATTGATAATCTTGAGGAAATTTAACCAGCAGTCTTTCTGAAGCTCAAAACTCTAGTCATGTAAACAAAGTCCTCTTTACTGATCTACCGAAGTGCCTTTTCAAGTCACACAAGCTGCCATCCATTTTCGTTTCCTTATTCAAATCAAGGGCAACAATGTATGCTTCTGCCCTTTTCCTCTTGGGTGGAGGGGTACTGAATTGCCACAGCTACATCTATCAAGGTGTTTGTACAATTGCTACTGACGGCCCCAGTGCTGGTCTTTATCCTGCCAAACCAGACCTCTATTCTCCAAGGGGAATAAACAAACCATGGGAGATACTTTAGCCCCAGGAGCTAATTAGTTCAAATTCTTGAGTTGCCAGAAGTCCAAATTTCAAATTACAGAGTTATTAATTAACTTTTTATAAAAAGTTATATGTTTATGCACTCTGGAATTTAAAAAAATAGCCCTAGTCATCTAAGACAGCCAAACAAAATACCACAGACTAAGTGACTTAAAGAACAGAAATTTATTTTCTTACAGTCCTAGAGGCTGGAAGTCCAAGATAAGGTAAAGGTAGGGTAGTTTTCTCTTGAGGCCTCTCTCCTTGATTTGCAGGTGGCCATGTTCTCACTGTGTCCTCACATGTCCTTTTTGTCTGTGTACTCATTCCTGGTATCTTCTCTTCTTGGAAGAAAATCAGTCCTATTGAATGACGGCCCCACCCTATGAGCTCACTTCAAATGAGTTACCACCCTAAAGTTCCTGCTTCCAAATATTGTCACTTTTGGTGCTTAGGCTTCAACCTTTGAATTTTGAGAGGAAAGCATTTAGCTCATAATATTAAAAATTTAGAGTGGTAGAATACAGAAGGTATGGTTGTAGAATTAAAATAGTTGTCTTTTTCTCTCTATTGTTGATATTTTAATGCAGATAACTAAAAGTTAAAATTCAATTCTGCTTGCTATAAAATATGTAAGTAAAATTGACTTTGAAAATTTCTTCCACTGACTTTTCTTTCATGGTATATGGTATAGTTTGTTTTTCTTTACCTTTTTGCTTTGTTTAGTTTTTTTAAGAAGAGAAATTGTCCTTTTCTGTTCACTATGAATTTTTTCATAATGAATCCTTTTCAGTGGGTTCTGCATAATTTATCTTCCTTTCTGCTGCTTCTATTACTAATAGTCAACTGAAGTAAACATAAAGACTAACAAACTGATTTAAAACCTTTTCTTATACTAATTTAATATTTTTAAAAAGTCTCACATTTGAAATTGTAATTCTATTGGCAGGTTTATCTCTCTACCATGCTTACAAGGCTTTGCTTTGTGTTAAAACCAAGCAATCCCTCTGGGTATTAGTGTTTTACAAAGTTTTCCGTTCAGTATACACTGAGAATTTGTAAATTGCTTTTTATTTAAACCTAAATATCAAAAGAAGTCTTTGTGAAATTCTGGTTAAAACCCTAAATTTCAGAAAGCAGCTGGTTTAGATATTTGAACTATGTAGTCAAAGAGCAGTTCAAACAATTTGAGATATTAACAATTTTAGTTTGGTCTTATACACACAAGCAAAATTAATGTCACATTCTTAAAATAGGTTTAACTCATTTATTTTTGTCTGTGACATTTTGATTGCTATATCGGACACTAGTCCTCTACAGGACTCAAGTGTTGAACATTCACTCAGGACTAGTAGTAGTGAATTATCATTGCTGGCAGGTTAGATAAAATTGTTTCACTTACACAGTATTACTAATGCAATCCAATATATTTTGCTGTTAAAAAGATAAAACCAGTGTATCTCAGTTAGTTGGGCATCATCCTGTGAAAAGTCACTGGTTTGATTCCCGGTCAGGGCTCATGCTTGGGTTTCAGGTACAGTCCCCAGTTGGGGCACTTATAAGAGATAACTGATTAATGTTTCTGTCTCAAATCTATGTTTCTCTCCCTCTATTTCTCACTTTCTTCCCTCTCTCTAAAAATAAATAAATAAACTCTTTAGAAAAAATGAAACCCACTCTGAAAAATTGATTGTCATTTTCCCTAACTTTTCGTATGTTTTTGCTTAAAAACCTAACACTAATATCATCAGTTAATCTTCTACATAGTAACTACAATAGTAAAATCTTTGCCATTAATAACATATGACATTTTATGTAGAACTTTTATGAGTAATGAAATTGGTTTAAATAGATGTGGTTTTATCTTTAAAAATAAGGAATTATTTTTCAAGCGTAGGCACTGGGGTGATTTTAGTATCATGGCATATACTTACCTTTGATAAGTTGTATAAATTACGGTTTCTTCATTGTGCTTTTGTTTGTTGTTTCTCATTTTTAAGTGGTATCTTAAAATAATTTTGTGTTTGTGCTCATGTTTTGGATTTGAATTATTTACTTGGTTCTTTAACAAAATAATTTGTTTCTATGCTTTAACAATGTATTTTCTGAAAGAGAAATTTAAAAGGAAATGCCATTTTCAAAAGCATCAAAATCAATAAAATAACTAGGAATAAATTTAACCAAAAAGTTGAAAGTCCTGTACACTGAAAAGTATAAGACATTAATGAAAAATGGAAGAAGACACAAATAAATAGAAAGATATCCTGTGTTCTTCTTCTATTGAAAAAATTAGTACTGTTAAAATGACCATGCTTCCCAAAGCAATATACACATTTCGGAACACACTCTATCAAAACTTCAATGGTATTTTTCACAAGTATCGATAAACACTATCCTAAAATTTGTATGGAACCATAAAAGACCCTGAATTGCCAAAACAAGTCTAAGAAAGAAGGCTGGAGACCTCATAGTACCTGATTTCAAGCTATATTACAAAATAATATGGTCCTGGCATTTAAAAAATTGCATAGACCAACGGAACTGAATAAAGAGCACAGACATAAACCCATTCATATATAGTCAACAGATTTTCGATAAGGTCCCAAGAACGTACAGTGAGGAAAGGGTAGTCTTTGTAATAAAAATTATTGGGAAAATTAAAAATACAAATGCAAAAGAATGAAAGTGGACCTCTCTTACACCACTTACAAAAATTAACTCCAAATGGATTAAACACTTAAATGTAAAACCTAAAACCACAAAACTCCTAGAAAACATAGATAAAAAGATTGTTTATATTGACCTTGGCAATGATTTCTTGGTTAAGAAATCAAAAGCACACGCAACAATAAGTAAAATAAACAAGTGCGACTACCCTGAAATAAGAGCGTCTACACAGCAAAGGAAACAATTGATAAGCTTGAAATGGTAACCTACAGAACGGGAGAAAACATTTATAAACCGTATACAGATACTTTGACTTATAAAGGGATTATGTCCCAATAAACCCACTCTAATCTGAAAATGTTGTAAGTCAAACAAACATTTTATACACCTAAACTGCCAAAAATCATTGCTTAGCCTAGCCTACCTTAGACATGCTCCAAACACTTACATTGCTGTTGGGCAAAATCATCCAACACAACGAACACACCATAGACTATTGTTGTTTTCCCTGTGACTGAGTGGCTGACGGGGAGCTGTGGCTCACTGCCGCAGCCCAGCATAATGAGAGTTCCATGCCATGTATTGTTCACCTGGGAAAAGATCAAAATTCAAAAGTTAATGTACAGTTTCTACTAAATGAATATTGCTTTTGCAACATGGTAAAGTTGAAAAATTGTAAGTTGAACCATCATAATCTGGGGACTATCTGTATCTGATAAGGGATACTATCCTAAATATATAAAGAACTCATACAACTCAATAGAAAGCATGCAAATGATCACTGGGTATATGAAAATGTGCCCAACATCACTAATAATAAGGGAAATGCAAGTCAAAACCACAATAAGATGCCACTTTACACCTAGTAGGATGGTTATTATAGGAAAAGAGAAGAGATAACAGATTCTGGAAGGCTGTGAAGGAAAGGGAACCATTACACACTGTATATGGAAATGTAAAATGGTACGACCATTATGAAAAACAGTATGGCATGTCCTCAGAAAAACTGTATTATAGCACAATCCAGCAATTCCACTCTTGAGCATATATTTGAAGGAAACTAAATAAGTGTCTCAGAGGTAAATGCACCCCCATATTCATTGCAGCATTATTTGCAATAGCCAAGTTGGAGAAACAACTTAATGGTCCCACAACAGATTAAGAAAATGCATATGTGTGTGTGTGTGCATATACACACATACATACACACATACACACACATACGACACACACACTTATATACCTACATACAATGGAATCATTCAGTGACAAAAAAGGAAGCCCTGCTATCTGATACAACATGGATCCATCTTAAGAGCATTATGTTAAGTAAAATAAGTCAAAAGACAAAGATAAATACTCTTTGGTATCACTTACACTTGGAATCTTTGAAATAAAGTCAACTTTAAAAAACCAGATAATAAAATGGTGGTTGCCAGGAGCTGGGAAATTGGGGGGTGGAAATGGGGTGATGTTGGAAGATTTTCGGTTATAAGAAGAGTAGGTTCTGAGGACCCAATGCGTGGCACGGTGACTCCAGTTACTAATACAGTACTGTATGCTGGGAAGTTGTTGAGAGTAGATTTTAAGCATTCTCAACACAGGCACACACACACAAAGTGAGCTATGTTAACTATGTAATGATGAATGCGTTAATTATCTTAATTTTGGTAATTATTCTACAGTGTATATGTGCATCAAATCATCATTTTGTACATTTTTATTATGTACAATTTTAAAAGGAAAAAAGCAAATCTAAAATGAAAACTGAACAGGCTCCTGGAAAAAGTAACAAGTGAAATAAATGCTTTGACTGAAAAACAAAAACAAAAACTGGTTCTCTGAAGCAAAAAGAAATTGTTATGCTAATGTCATATAAATGGTTAAACACAGAAACATGCACATGAACCTTGCTTTAAGCTGGCATTTCCCAGTGTGAGATGTGAAATGTGTGTGTCCTAGGTAGAACCTTCAGCACGTCTCCATGGGTGGCAAACGTGCAAAGGCCAATAGAACATGCAGTCTTCCCAAACTTGCTGTGTTCCGGAACCTTTTCCTGTAGGTATCTTATTAAACCGGCCACAGAAAAGATGCCTTAAAGAAATCCTATATGTATGTAAAAGCTGGAAATTTTACAGAGGCGTTTAAGTGTTTAATCTGTTCACTTTGAAAATGGACTTCTTTGACTGGCAAGATATACAATTTGCATATTTGGTTGGAAACACACCTCCATATGCAGTGCTAATAAAACTGCAAGGCGCTGATTATTCCTTCCCTTTGATCTGGAATTTCACCTGCAAAGTTATAGCCTTCAGAGTCCTACAACTTGACACTAATCCTTCCACAGTCACTACTGTTAAACTATATTTTTAGTTGCAAAATTATAATTTTAAGACCAGGGTGATAAAAGAAATTGAACAGCAGAAGAAATTAAGATATGTTAACCCTGAAACAATTCTCCTGAAGGCCATAATAGCAATTTTCAGTATATCTGCAAGGATTAGAAAAATCATTTCAATTCAGCCTAAGGAAGAATTCTCAAATAGGAAGAAGTATATGAAAGTGTTCCCCTACTGTGCAGATGTTGTGAAGTGGGATCAAACATTGTTATAGATGGTTGATTCAGACAATCTTTATTTATATAATAATTTGTTCCTGAATTCATCCTTTATTTATTTGTGCATTTATTCATTGTTTTTGTTTGTTTAGCTTCATAATGTACAAGAGAGTCTGCAGTTGGCTTTCTAAGCTCTTCTGATTTCTAGGTTTTTAACCTTCACGTTTATTGTTTATGTTGTTGTGCTTTACACAGTCTGCTTCTAAATCTCTGAGGCCACACAGGATAACAATTGGTGAATGACAATTTCAGTTTCCCTGCGGATGGTCACAGCCGTTTCCCCAGGCAGTGTAACTGTGATGATGCACATGGTGGCAGCTATGGACGTCTGTCTGTGACGTAACCATCTCCCCTGAATGCAGCTCACTTATCTGTGACAATTAATGATAACTATGAAAAGAGTTTAAGGTGGCAGTGATTTAGATGTAAAACTGAAATAGACATGAAACCTGAGAGGATTTTTTTTAAAAAGCTATTTGAGAATCGTAACATCAAAACTTCTACTCTTCCCCACAGCATCCCTTTTCAAGTAAAGTGATCCAGAATTATTTAGTTTGAAAGTTTCAGAAATTGAATGGGTATTAATTTATAAATTATGTTTTACAAAGCTAACTTTATGTTTAACCAGCTTTGCAATAAAACCACATATTTCTCTAGCTATATATAGAGTATCATTTGAAACATTATACAAGTTTCAATAATATCCAGTAGGTGATTAGAGGTTCAGAAAATAATAAGGTATTGCATGATCTCAAATGAAGTGTCATATTCTAGCTTGGTAAAGATCCATAAGGATAACTGACATTTTCACTTTGTACTAGAAATAGGAATTTAGATAAAAGAATTTTGTACATTACCAAGAGTTCCCTGAGAATTAATCTAGCTTTGTATATCACCATGCTGTTCTATTCATAGAAAAATTATAAACTATATATGGGCAAAGGAATAAAAACATAATCACCTGTAATTTTATTAGCTAGAAAAAGACACTGATACATTTTTGTATAATACATATAAATATACTGTTACTAAAAGGAAACAGTGATCTCCATTTTAACCCCTCAATATATTATAGTTCACATTTCAAAAATATATGTTATAATACTATTGGCACATAAGTGAATCTAGACAAAAATAGAGTGGAATTCATTGTAATCTACTTACAGTATTTCTGTAAGTTTGAATTTTTCTAAATAAATAAATGTATATTGTCTCATTATATAACTATATTATCATTATTAACTGATTCCTTTTTTATATATACTAAAGTTGTTTTGTTGTTGCTAACAATACTACTATATACATATTTGCACATACCTGTTGCCCTTTTCTAACTTGGTCTTCCTCAGTCGTTAGACAAGTACAGGTAACAGAAGGCACACTCTTTAAGAAGAAATGAGTTTTTGATGTGGAATTAGTTGTTACAAAGTCTTAAAAGGGCTGCAAGAGCCACTTTTAGGTCTTCTAGGCATGACTCCCAGCACAGCATGATAATAGAGAACTTCCAGGGATATTGCTTCCCCTACAGGATCAGAAAGCTTGGGGAATCAAGAACCTCCTGCCCTGACTATGCGCTCTGGAACCTTAACTCCTATTAAGATCCAGGGAGCACAAAGTTATCGCCATGGTTACCGGCTTCAGCCCAACATTGCCTCAGCCATAACACACAACGCCATAACATACAGCGAAATGGAGTGCCTCACAACCTGCACGTTGAAGCCCAAAAAGACACAGATCACGATTCCTGTACCGGGAGGCAGTGCCAGCAAACTCCTCTGTGATTGTCCTATCAGAGCAGAAGCAGCAGATGCTGCCTTACTTTCACCTTACTAATCTCACGCAGGTGCAGTGCGCTTGATTGCAGCTAAGTCCCGGCAAGTTGTAAAGTCATCATTAGCTTTCCAGTGTGCATCCTAGAAAACAGTCACCCTCAAAAGGTTCCATCTCATGCTTTAGAGATGCAAAATTCCTAATATAGTGCTGAGGCTAAGCGTACGTTCTGTTGGGGAAAATCTTTACAAGTTATTCACTTTTCAATAAGAAAAAATTACAGAAACTAAAATGTACTTGCTTAAAGACATATATTAGCTAACATTAGCCAGAATCTAGAACATTTCAGCATGAATGTTCAAGTAATCATTAGATTCTAAGTCTGTTAAAATTACAGTAATTTTATATTCAGTGAATTCTTCAATTTGTACAGGAGGCTCCTTAAATGTGAAGTTTTTCAAGAGGCTGTTCAGTATTGAATTTCCAATCAGCAAATGTATTTCAAAAGATAAAGTCATAAAAATTGTTACCCTCAAATATGTGACCGAAGTATGCAGACATGGAGTTTATTTAGCCAAAACGTTTTAAGTAACTCAGAAAGTCTGTGCAGTTGGCAAAGAAGGCCATGATCTGTGGTGTGATCTTTTAATCTGTCGGTGTCTCGAAGAGCACTTGTTATAACAATACAACTTTCAGCTCCATCTGAGAAAATCATTTAGAGTGCTATGGAAGTTTTCATATGTGGGTTCAAATATTTCTCAAAAGATTTTTTCATCATACATAAAAAGATGGTTTTTCTTATAGAATCACTACTTCATTAAACCAAGTCATTCATGTCTATATTTTTTACAAACCTATTAGTATTTTGGAGATTACTGATCCCTTTCAGCCTAAAAAAAATAAACAGTATATTTAGGTCAGACTCGTCATTTATCTGGATGAGATTCTGATGTTTATCATAGAGTTTCCTGAGGAAATCATAGGTGGACACATAACAGCACTTTTTGAGATTGACACTTGACACCTTTAGTTATTTTCTGAACATTTTTAAATTATGTAAAGCATTTTACAAATAAAATTGAATTTTATTTGTAAAGTTATCTTCTTAGTCCAAAAACATCTTTTGGATATGAACACACAGGTTAGATGAGTTCACTACATTCAGGCATCGTTCCTTAAAAGAAACATACCTGAACCAGAATCAGAATTTTGCACGTACATAAAATAATTACTTGAGAAATGAACCTTCCTAGGTAGCGGTACTAGTTGAACAAACTATCTGTAGATCTAGTCACTATGCTATGTAGAATATGTTTTCTCAACCCCGGCATCACAATGACCGTGTCTTGTTCTATTGAAAATACATGTAGACAATTTTTGGAGAAAAGCTGAAAAAGATCCTCAATCATTCTTCTAAAGACATTCACATAGGAAGCTATGTGCCTGGCATAAAATAAATTTAATGAGAATTACTTTTACACTTTCTCTTACATTTTACTTTTCTTCTCCTCTAGTCCCTTTTTAAACTTCCTCTTTCCAGCTTTCTTCATTAATCCTTTTTCCCATCATTTTATATTTCTTTTCTGTCTTTCAAGGAACTTAATAATCAAATTCTTAATGTCTTTCCTAATCAATTATTGGACCTAGAGAACATTATGCTAAATGAAATAAGCCAGTCTGAAAAAAGACAAATACCATACAGTTTCACTCATATGAGGAATCTAATGAGCAAAATAAACTAACAAGTGGAATAGAGACAGACTCATAGATAGAGAGCAGGCTGACAGGCTTGGCGGTGGGGAGGCAGGGGTTAGCGGGTAGAGGAATCGAGAAAAAAGGAAAAAGGGTTCATGGATGTGGACAACAATGTGGTGATTGAGGGGTGGGGAAGATGGGGGTAAAAGGGATATGAATGGTAATTAAAATTACAATAAAAGAAAAACAATTTCCCCCACTTTTACCACCTTTATTTCAGAATTGCAATTGATCCCAGCTCTTTCATTCTCAGGGCTAGTATGGCAGTGCTGTTTACATTTTAAAATCATCTCAAAGGGATGCATTTGTCCTTCAAAACTAGGTTGCTATTGATCATTAATTCAAATACCTAGGCTGGTGGACTTAGGAAGGCATGACTGAATCTGTATTTCGGTGAGTGGAAGTCTTAGCATTGAGTACTGAAAGCAGTGCAGGCTTCTTTGGCTGAGAAGAATAAAAAGGAAAATAAATATTTATTGAGCATGTGTGTGTCAGGTTTTGCATTAAGTACATGCATATATGTTATTAGTTATTTCACTGTGTCCTCTAAACAATCTTACAAGCTTGCAATTTCAGATAGAGGAGATACAATCTATTTAAATTTGCAGGAAACACTGCTGGTAATGAGATTAGACTGGCAGATGTAAACCACAGCCAGGCTTACTTCACACTTTTGGAGCAGCTAGTCCTGGAAGCAGAGTGGCCAACTGGGTCTTTCAGTCAAACAGATGTATTGAAGAGCAACAGAGTTCAGCAGAAGGACCAGTTCCCAGCCAAATGCTCAATCTTTGCGAGTGTGAAATTAAAAAGAAAATACAATATAAATAAATGTCCTCTAACTGAGAGTAGTGTACACAGATGCCCAAAGAGTAAAATGTTTACTGTTATTTTAAAAGTTCATCTGTCAAGAAAATCCAGTTAGAAAAAAATCATTATATTCATAAAATATACATATTTATGAAAACAGTTCACAGTTTATTTGAGCAACATGATAATAGTCAATATTATCAAATCACAAAGTGTCTCTTAAAATATGTGCTTATTTGCAAATACTCTGCAAGTAACATACATCATGTTATAAGATAAAGTTTAAGAAAGCTATAACACTCCTGTCATTAAAATAAAATACCACAATAATGACATTTTATGCTCAAAGTTAAGGATCCTATGTACCCATTTGTTATGGTTATTAATTCTAGAAAATTAGGAATATAAGTCAGCTTACATTCTTTAGTAAAGAAAATAAATAATATTTTGATAATATAAAAATTATTCAAATAATATTGTAATACTAATGCATAATATTATACATCCAATAAAAACAAAAATATATATTGATTTAGGTGATTTTCATAAACATTGTATATATGTATGTATTAGGTGTCGGTAAGAATCAAAATTAATGAGGCCAAGGATTGATAAGAACTGTAGTTAACTACTGCATTATGAAGAGCAAATTACATTATTTTAATTTCCATCCTTATCCAGCAGCATTATAACAGTTCATTTTTTTCTTTTTTAGGGGGTAAGAGATCATATGTGGAAAGGAGGTGGAAAGTTTGACTGTATAACTCTTAAGATAACAGAACTGCTAATTGCTGTTCTTATCAGTGTTGTTCTCTGCCTGTGTAGACTAGTTCTAAGTTGAAATACCAGTTGTCTCATTAATGATTCCTGTTTTTACCAACTATATTAGTTAAGAATGGAGAGCAATAAGCAACATGGGAATCACAGGATTGATGTCTAAATGTAGGTTTAGAAAGAATGTTTCCAGGTTAGCAGTTCATTGGCTTTGTGATATTTGGTCAATTGCTCTCTCAGACTCAGTTAAGTTTCTTTGTTGTGCCATTCTGTAAAACAGGTGTTATAATAATACCATCTTACCTACTTCAAAAGTTATTGTGGGACTCAAAGATACTATGTCTGTTATTAGAGTAACTCAGGCACATTAAAAATTGTAAGAGTTTATTTGAGTAAAAACTGACTTGAATTGAGCAACACTAAAAATGGTTAGCAACACTCCACCAATAGGAGCTGGAGGAAGGCTTTTATAGAGCAGAGGCAGAAGCAAAACGCAGAAATTGTTTGATTGGTTGTGTCTCAAGTGGTGGCCATCTTTGGGAGAATCTATTTGGCTGTTTGTGCTTGATTTTCTTTACATTTTTATGTATTAACCTTGAGGTATTACAGGCTTAGATTTGGATTTGATTTTGTAGGCTACTAAGGCCAGCTTAGTTTCATGGCCTCCTTATATAATTAATTAACATGTCAAAAACATCTTTAAAAACTGCAATGCATATAAATATATTTTTCATAACAAAACCATATATCTGATTATAGTATAATCAAAAGGTAATGCTATATTGGCTTTACTCTGCTCCTCAGAACAAGGTGCAAGAATCTTAGCCTTCACAGTTCTCTTTCTTCTTGGAGAACCAAAGCTAAGGAGAAGATTCTTCTCTGAGGCTCATAGGGCCTACATTCCCACCATACATTCTCTGGTTCTACTCTTCCTCTCTCAGACCCACATAGCAGTGACTGGGAAGACTGTCTTTGATTCTTCACCATTATTGGCTTCCTGAATAATGAATTTGATGTGATTTTTCAAATCCACATTCATCCTTCAGATCTCTGTCTTTGGCAGCTTTTCGTTGTCTATGGAATAATACCTCCAACCTCTGGGGCTACAATTCTTAAACAGTTTTCCAAGAATAAAGCCTCACTCAGTCTTTATAATTCCTTAGAATGAAAAGTCCTAGATGTGGCAAAAGTTCTCTCGGGAGCTGGTTTAGAAATAATGAGAGTGTCATAACAGTCTCCTTATTTCACCAAACTCATTTTACTTGTCAACAGTTTCAAAGTGTGTCTTATCTGACCTCAGGCATCTAACCTCTCACCCAATTGTTCAGGCCAAAAACATTGGAGTCATCCATTCCTCTTCTCTTTCTCTCCTACTGCTCATGCGTGTCCTTAGGAAATCCTCTTGGCTCTACTGTCAACAGCCAGAATCCAGCCATATCTCACTGCCTTTTTCTGTCTCCACTCCTGTCCCTTGTAAGATGTTTACAATAGCCTCCTAACTGTTCCACCTTTGCTCTCTTATTCCCACAGTCTGTTCTCAGAATATCAGCCACAGTTATTCTTAAATCCTAAGTCAGACAATACTGTGATCTTTCTTACTTTACTCTGTGTAAAAGTCAAAGACCTTATAATGGCCTAAAAGACACTAGAGAATCTGTTCTTCTAACTAACTGACCCCATCTTCTACTACCCTCCCCTTTGCTCTCTCTGCTGCATTCAAGGTCTTTCACAGGGAGAACTTCACATTCTAGCTTATTTAAACTTGTAACCCTCAGCCCTCCCATGTACTACAACCCAGTCCTGTATCCTGTACTGCCATAGCACTGACGCCATTCTGTGCAATTACTCATTGACTGGCCATGTGTTCTGTCCTTCTCTCTCCTCTGGAAGGTAAGACACATGAGGACATGAAGGGATAGTTTTGGGGGGTATTTTTTGCTTTCTTTTTTGTTGTTGTTGTTATTCCCTGATGATTTCCTGGAATCTAAATCAGTGCCTGGTACATGGCCACTTCTCCAATAGGTACTCTATGAATGAATGAAGGATAAATTGTTGCCCATCCAGGGTACTACATAGGGAAATTAAAGGCAGATTTTGTCCTTGTTTCTGCAAGTGTCTCACTTGGAGGTTTGAAGATTTGTCTGCAGTGTACTCATACAGCCTTTATATCAAGAGAAGTAATGGCATCTGCCTTCTCTGAAATGCATAGTAGTCTCTATGAAGACCATAAAGATTAAGCCTCTTGCTGGAATCTACACCACATCTCATTACTACTTTTCAGGATTAGTTGTCTAACATCCTAAATTAACTTAAAGTGTCCAAGCAACTTATTTAATCTAAAGATGAATTTTAATCAAAAAGCTTTCTTGGGAGTTTTGTGCATGTAGCAGAAAATGTGTCTGATTCAGATATAGTAAATAAATTTCTGGCAAGATATAGAAAAGTTGACCTTTCTAGGATTGTCAGAAATAAACAGAGGTAGGCAAAAGTAGGTTTATAGTTGTGAGTATGTAAAACAGAGTTTATTCTTGTATTATAATTTATTATTTTATTCTGTTCCATATAAGTAACTGTAAACCTACTTTTGCCAACTGCTGTATGTTGTAAAATTATTTTCTTTATTTCCTTTACCTCCCATTAAGATATTCTATCAAATACCTTTGTACTCTGGGAATGACTGGCACCAATTTAAGTAAAAGTGTTAATAGGCCAAACCAAAGCAAACACGACCAAAATGGAAATGCCAAGAGGAGAAGTGACATGATAAAACTGACGTTATTGACATGGAAAATGGCATAACGTTTAATAGCACGAATAGCTGAGATACTCACTTGTCAGAGAAACATTGCTCCTCACTGAAATGCTTCAACTTTTAATTCGACTTTCAAGATGTTTCTGTGAGCATTTAACATAGTGATTTTTTGTTACTCTTCCTAAAGAAATTGAGCAAAGGTTGTGTGCAGGCATAATATGAATTAGAGAACAGGCATGAAGGAGTTTGAAGTCCTAGGCCTTTCTTTACGCAGGAGTTGAATCTGGCTATGATCTAGAACGGGTAGACAATATGAGGACAAACTAGCATTTTATCATTTGACCAATCTTTGTAAAATATGCTAAACATTACTTATAAATAGTTTTCACGCCAGGTTCATCATTTGACTGGTGTGTATGCACTTGTTTGTATGCACTTGTGTGTGTCACACACACACATTGGCCTATTTGTAAATAAAATATTTATTAAAAATATTTTTCTTGAGTATGACTTTAAAATGTTTCTGACAAAACCATCGAATTAATAAATAATAAAGTTTTCTTTTTCTCTCACATGTTCTAATTTTACTTTTGAACATATCTTAGGCCAGAGAAGTTGGACCCATTGTAAAATTAAATTCTTTCCTATGCAATTGTGTTTAAGGGTACATTCTCCATGTCTGCTCCATGAAATTACATTTTCTTAATATACTGGGAAAGGGTGCAAAAGACATAAATTTGGCAACTACTTAGCCCATATGCCCTGCCAGGGCGATTCTCCCTTGAATGGGAGAGTGTGAGGACTAGGTCACTATGGAATAGCGCTGCAGTTGGCAATCAGCAGGATATATAATGAAGGACAAATCTGAGCTGCTGTTTACAATGGCTGTTGGCGTGGAAATAAAATGACAGGATTCCTCTGTAAATCTCTCTATGGCCACAAGGAATGGGGATTTACAAACCAGGATATCATCCTTATGTCTAGAAGTAAAATAAAACTCATATTTATACTTGCATAGAAAAAGAATGAAAGTTATATTTATTAAAGTGTTTGTATATTATAGATAAATCTTTACATTGGTTCTGAACATTCTAATAAAACTAAGGGTGGCATAAAAAAGATAAACCAATGTTTAAAAATACTTTAAGGGAATATTTTGACAAATTAATCAAGAAGTGGTATTACAAAAATGATGTTAGCCTTCTTATCTCAATGAAGAATGGGTATAATTAGAACAGAAAACTGGAAATAAAGCCACATACTTTATATTTGTTTATATAGATTGATTAAGTGAAAATAAACTAGCATACAATGGTATACACATGTACAGATATAAAACCTTCTTTTATTCTCCATTTCCAAAAGATTAGAAAGGGGAAAATATCAAAGAGGAACAAAGAAGGCAATGTTATCTCAAATAATTCTAATTTAAAAGAGAAAAACCTAAATTAGTTACAATCATCATTTTTGCTTTCCATCCGCACCCTCTCATTTAGGAAAACAGCACCTTCCTCCATGGGCATGCCTGTGCTGGCCCTACTGCAGGGGTGGGCCCCATGCCGTCCTCACAACCCATCTCGGTAACAAAGCAGGCAGTTTATAGAAGAACACATGAAACAAACAGGTCCAGTGGACAGTGGGATGCAGACTGTCTCTGAGGAAACAAGCTTTTATATTTTCCTTTATGAGCTGCTGGGAAAAACTACCTGTCTTTCTGTGGATGTTGTGTGTTGAAGCTGTGCCAGTCTAGCTGTGATTGTGCTGCCTCAGCAGGGAAGCCAGGAGCTGTTAAGGACAACAGTGTGAAGTGTGAGGGTCAGGCCAGGGCATGGGAGACAGGTCAGAGAGCCAGAGAGGAGTCCAGCCCTTGATGGTAATGTTCAAGCTTCTAGATTGGTTCTTTCATGCTTTTAGACTTTCAGTGAAAAAGGTGATAAATATGTTGTATTGTTTTAGTTGGACCTTTTTTCTCATTTGAAACAAATAATTATATGGAAAATGCTATCAGAATCAGGACAGTAGCTAAAATAGACCCTAAAGGTGACAGTGAGTGAACTGGAAAAGTGTGATGGAGAATAATGAAGACCCTTTTTCCCCACCAAACAGGGAGGTAGACAACTCTCATTCCATCATAGCTGAATAGCTGGCTGAATTATCATCTAGTATCTAGGGATTTAAACCTAGACTGCACAGATAAGGTACTTGGTGGAAAATATGTTCAATATGTTGGTATATAATGGCTATATTTTATAGCCTTCACAACATTTATATAACATAAATTTACTTTGAAGGTGTAATCGAACACAAAAATGAACAGAGACTTTTGAAAGTAATTGGATTATGTTGCTGCAGCAGCCACAGCAGCATTTAGAACAACCTGCCCAAGCTTTGAGAATCTTACAGAATCCCCACCAGTGCTGTTCTGGAACAGCTGTGGGATTCCATTGCCTGCTGCCAAGAAGTGTGACTTCCAGTGCAAGAGTAGTGAAAAAGGAAAGGGGTTGTTTATTTAAAGGTTGTCCGATTTAGAATAATGGTGGATTTCTGGCATTAGGACCCACTCCCTTTAAAACACCTAAAAACATACAGCCCCGCCTCTCTTTGCTGAACCAGGCCCGTTTTAGGATATGCCAGTCAGAGGTACCATGTCTCAGAAAAGCAGATGTCTACAGGTCACCATTCCTGGTCACAGTTCAGTTCAGCTCCAAGCACCTCGCTTGGTTAGGCAGGTCCTGCACAGCTCTGTCAGCTCTGTCACTGTCTTCCCCAGGCAGGTTTCCCAGTGGATCTCCTCCTTACTCCAGCTCTTACTGCAAACCTGGGTGACATACCCTCCTCCAAACTGCCTGGCATCTCCTTATATGTCACACCTCATGGTGCACTGGGGTCCTTCTCTTTTCAGCCTGACCTTATTTTAAATGCTCAGTCCAGAACTTCCTAGGTGACCTCATAGCCAGTCCCTCCTATAATGTGCCATTTTTGCCAGTTCCCCCATATCTCTTACCTTCTTTCAGCTGCCAGCTTTAGTCAGGACACCGGTTTCTGGTGACACAGAGGTATCTGCCTCCCCTGTCTATGTTATGAGTCACTATATGTTCTTAAAGTCACAGTGCACCTTTCATCCAAGGTGGCAGCACAACTATGAACTTGCCATTGTTATGCAAAGTACCTTAAACACCATATCATCTACTCCTCCTTTCCCCTCAATTAAAGTTTGTGGGGAATATTCCCCATTAATTTTGGGATCCCTGCTCTGCACCCCATTACAAGAACATTCTATAGCTACCAGTTTCTGGCACTCCAGATAGGCCTCAGTTGTTCCTTCTGTCCAAGCTTTGTTCTCAGCCATTCCCATCTATTCTAGAAGCTCCAGCTGGTCTTCCAATCAGTTTCCTTTTGCTGAAATTAATCAGAGTAAATTCCTGTTACTTGTAAGCTAATGGATTAAATACATTCCACACATTAATTTCATTATGTCTTTGTAATTATTTTAAATCATTTTAAAAATATCTTTTAATGTCTTATATATATACAAATTAGTCCCTATTTTTAAATTATTCACTTTAAAAATTACATTTTTCTTATTTGAATAGATTATTTTCCCCAACCTGTTTGCATCTTATTACTGTGATGATTATTTTTACATCCAAATTCATTTCCACCTCAGTTTACTTGCATAGTCTCCAAATATCCTCCATTGCAACTGGAAGGAAATCGAGAGTACATCCATTCCACCCTTGTATTCAATAAGAAATTTTAGAGGCCTTGAGGCCAAAGGTCTCACAGTTACAGATTATCCTTGACTTCTAGGCTCAAAACCCATGGTATCTCTACTTGCCCACACTTCTTTAGAGAAATAATCACTTCCCTGGGCTCAATTATTTTAATTGAGAATATTAGGAAGAAATATTGAACAGAGAAGTGAATGTTCAATTTAGTTCAGTGGGGTATCATTTGCTATGTGGAAACTAGAAAGTTATTAAATGCTAACACATTCATAGAAAAGAAAGTTAAATTTGTCTCAGAAAATATTTCTTTAAAAGATTAACTTTACAGAAAAGATCAATGAACACTTATCAAACACCATGTGCCAAGTGAGTAAGTTACAGCTTCTGTTCCAAAGAGGAGAAAATGAGTTGATTGTATTGAAGTGGAAATTCCTGAAAGAAGAACAAAAAACTGCCTCTAATTCAAATTTACATGTTCTTTCTGAATAGAATAAGAGATAATTTCTTCCTCCCATATCACATTTGTCCTCTCCCAATTTGTCCTCTCTCCATAAAAGAACAAAAGGGTTAACTTCACCAAGTAGATTCCATTGAGTGGAAATTTTGAAAAGATTGAAAAGAAGAATTTTTTTACTCCATTATTTTTAACTCCTCTATTGTTACTGAGCCTTATTCCTTCTTTGCAGTAGTTACTGCTCCAAGCTCTTTAGTGACTAATGTGGTTCATGTAACATCGATGACTCATTCAAGAAATTGCTCTTGTCAATTTTACATGTTTCCTTTATTAATAATCTGTATGTAGATATATATAAGGCCTTCTGTTATCCTTTGAATATATGCCTTCATATAGAGAAACATACAGAAAAAACATTTTTGTGAAATAATACATAGAGCAGACTGTATCTATCTCATCATTCATTTATTTCCTCATGTATTTAATAAAATAGATAATCCAAAAAGTCTTTGAAGCAAAACAACAAATATATAATCAATTCCTTCTTAATTTTTAGAGATTCTCAGTAATCAACAATTTGACAAAATAATCCTTAACTAATAATACTATATGCCACTATTTTATAAACTTTACTCCTTTTTAACTTATGTAGCCACTTCTTTTGATTTGCGCATACTTAAATATATAACAAATATTGCTATTATGTACATATTAATTTTATACATCCTGAGAAAAAAATCAAAAAAGTTTGTACAACTTTTCCATGTGGATCTTAAAATAGTGATCTGACTGTGGAGCTGGATTCAGAAAACTTTCTGTAAATAGACAGATAGTAAATATTTTAGTCTTTGTGGCCCATGTGGTCCCTCCCCTTCTACTTTGTTGCCAGAAAACCAGCCACAGATAAAAATGAAGGAATGGGCATGATTGTGTTTAAATAAGCTTTGTTTACAAAAATAGCCAGTGGACTATTTGGCTTGCTTGCTATAGTTTGTTGATTCCTGCTTTACAATGAATGTGAATATATTGTTTCCTGAAAGTATCAATTCACACAAGAGCAGAAATAATAACTGAAAAGTTAACACAAGATTCTAAGCATTATTTGAAAATTTTTGAAACAAAAGTCAATCTTAAAATGCAGGCATTCTGTCTTGGCATTACATTCAATATAGTAAGGTCCTTCCCAACCAGGACTTAGGAGTGTCTCAAGAAACTAACACCTCCCAGTGCTGGACACCAACTTCTGTCTGAAATATTAGTGATTATACATGTTACCAACATCTACATACTAAAAACCGAGGTGAAAAAGCTCAAAAGAAACAATTCTACTTTATGGTTCATTAAAGAAGAAAAGTAATCCTTGTATAGCATGCATGTAATGATCTAGGAAAATGATTGCAGAAAAAAAAACAATTAAAGCTATTTCATAGTCCTTTTGTTTATATCACCTCCCAAAGTGGAACAAGCTTTAAACTGAAAATAGTAGAACAGTTATTATCTCTTACATAACGACAAAGATACCTAAGGAAAAAATAATAATTCACTTAGAATCTCTAATTCTTCTTGGTGATTAACAAAACTCTTTATAAAACAAATTTCTTTAAAAAGCTAAGTTACATTCCAGGGCCTGATTCACAATTTATCAGTGTTTCTTATCCAACACAATGGTGTTGGGAGACATTTCTCCTTTGAATGAGAACTTGGTGATTTTTGAGAGTCCCTTTCACTTGTAATATTTTAGACTTGATGAAAATCCTGCTAATAGCATCCTCATACTGAGGAAATATTACCAATTACATGTCTTTGGCCCTTAACTCTCATGCAAGTACAATAGTAAGAGATTCACATTTAAAACAAACTATCAAGTAATGTGAGATTTTAATACCCAAATTACTACAATAGAAAAGAGTTGGTTCATTTTGTCAAAATAATATAGTTTGTTTTCCAACCAGTGTTTTAGCTATTATATTCTTTACCATGCTACAAATTTACTTCTTTGTTTTGAAGAAGAAAACACATTTACTCAAAGAATTAGTTCCTAGAACTAGCTCTCTTTCTTTCTCCTCTCTCCCTTTCTCTCTCCCTTTCTCTCTCTCTCACACACCTCACACACACACAAACACACTATAAATGAAAATGAGATTTTTTAAAATTTTTTATTGTTATTCAATTACAGTTGTGTGCCTTTTCTCCCCATCCCTCCAACCCACCCCAGTCAACCCCACCTCCCTCCCCCACCTCTACCCTCCCCCTTGATTTTGTCCATGTGTCCTTTATGTAGCTTCTGTAAACCCCTCTCCTCATAATCCCCTCCCCACTCCCCTCTGGCTATTGTTAGATTGTTCTTAACTTCAGTGTCTCTGGTTATATTTTGTTTGCTTTTTTCTTTTGTTGATTATGTTCCAGTTAAAGGTGAGATCATATGGTATTTGTCCCTCACTGCCTGGCTTATTTCACTTAGCATAAAGCTCTCCAGTTCCATCCATGCTGTTGCAAAGGGTATAAGCTCCTTCTTTCTCTCTGCTGTGTAGAATTCCATTGTGTAAATGTCCAAAGTTTTTTGATCCACTTATTTGCTGATGGGCACTTAGGTTGCTTCCAGCACTTGCCTATTGTAAATTGTGCTGCTATGAACATTGGGGTGCATAGGTTATTTTGGATTGGTGTTTCAGGGTTCTTCGGGTATAATCCCAGCAGTGGAATTGCTGGGTCAAAGGGCAGTTCCATTTTTAGTTTTCTGAGGAAATTCCATACTATTTTCCACAGTGGCCACACCAGTCTGCATTCCCACCAACAATGTACTAGGGTTCCCTTTTTATCCAAATCCTCTCCAACATGTGTTTATTGATTTGTTTATGTTGGCCACTCTGACTGGTGTAAGATGGTATCTCATTGTGGTTTTAATTTCCATCTCTCTGATGGCTAGAGATGCTGAGCATCTTTTCATGTCTCTGGGCCCTCTGTATGTCTTCCTTGGAGAAGTGTCTGTTCAGGTCCTTTGTCCATTTTTTAATTGGGTTGTTTGTCTTCCTAGAGTGGAGTTGTGTGAATCCTTTATATATTTTGGAGATCAGGCCCTTGTCTAAGGTATTATTGGCAAATATGTTTTCCCATACTGTTGGTTCTTTTTTCATTTTAATGCTATTTTTATTAGCCATGCAGAAGCTTTTTATTTTGATGAGGTCCCATTTGTTTATTCTTTCCTTTATGTCCCTTGCTTTAGGGGACATGTCTGTGAGGATGTTGCTGCGTGGAATGTCTGAGATTTTCCTGCCAATGTTTTCCTCGAGGACTTTTATGGTGTTACAAGTTATATTTAAGTCTTTTATCCACCTTGAGTTTATTTTCGTGTATGGCGTAAGTTGGTGATCGAGTTTCATTTTTTTGCACGTAGCTGTCCAGATCTCCCAACACCATCTGTTGAAGAGGCTGTTTTTGCTCCATTTTATGCTTCTTCCCCCTTTGTCAAATACTAATTGACTATAGAGACTTGGGTTTATTTCTGGGCTCTCTGTTCTGTTCCATTGATCTATGTGCCTGTTTTTATGCCAGTACCAGGCTGTTTTGATTACAGTGGCCTTCTAATACAGTTTGATATCAGGTATTGTGATCCCTCCTGCTTTGTTCTTTCTCAAAATTGCTGCAGCTATTCAGGGTTGTTTATGGTTCCATATAAATTTCTGAAATGTTTGTTCTATATCTGTGAAATATGTCATGGGTACTCTAATAGGGATTGCATTGAATCTATAGACCACTTTGGGTAGTATGGCCATTTTGATGATGTTAATTCTTCCAATCCATGAGCATGGTACATGCTTCCATTTGTGTCTTCCTTAATTTCTTTCTTCAGTGTTGTGTAGTTTTCTGAGTACAGGTCTTTTACTTCCTTGGTTATGTTTCTTCCTAGGTACTTTATTTTTCTTGTTGCTATATCGAATGGGATTTTTTTCCTGATTTCTGTTTCTGCAGTTTCACTGTTGGTATATAGGAATGTCTTTGATTTCTGAGTATTGACTTTGTATCCAGCTGTTTTGCCAAATTCATTTATTAGGTCAAGTAGTTTTTTGGTGGAGTCTATAGGATTTTCCATGTACACTATCATGTCACCTGCAAACAGTGACAGTTTCATTTCCTCTTTTCCAATTTGGAAGCTTTTATTGCTTTTTCTTGTCTGATTTCTGTGGCTAGGACTTCCAATACTATGTTGAATAGGAGTGGTGAGAGAGGGCATCCTTGTCTTGTTCCTAATCTTAGTGGGAAAGCTCTAAGTTTTTGTCCATTGAGTATGATGTTGGCTGTAGGTCTCTCATATATGGCCTTTATTATGTTGAGGAATCTTCCCTCTATTCCCATGTTACTGAGTGTTTTTATCATAAATGGGTGCTTTACATTATCAAGTGTTTTTTCCGCATCTATTGATATAATCACATGGTTTTTGTCTTTGCTTTTGTTTATGTGGTGTATTATGTTTATTGATTTGCAAATATTGTACCATCCTTGCATCCCTGGGATGAATCCCACCTGATCATGGTGTATGATCTTTTTAATGTGTTGCTGGATGCAGTTTGCCAATATATTGTTGAGGATTTTTGCATCTATGTTCATCAGTAATATTGGCCTGAAGTTTTCTTTCTTTGTTATGTCTTTATCTGGTTTTGGGTTTAGGATGATGTTGACTTCATAAAATGAGTTTGGGCATCTTCCCTCTTCCTGAATTTTTTTGAATAATCTGTGGAGGATGGGGGTTAGCTCTCCCTTAAATGCTTTGTAGAATTCTCCTGTGAAACCATCTGGTGCAGGGCTTTTGTGTGTCAGAAGCTTTTTGATACTGTTTCAACTTCATCAGAGTTACTGGTCTGTTCAGGCTTTCTGCTTCTTCTTCATTGAGTTTTGGAAGGTTATATTTTTCTAGAAATTTGTCCATTTCATCTCAGTTTTCACATTTCTTGGCATATAGTTCTTCATAGTAATTTTTTACAATCCTGTGTATTTCAGTGGTATCAGTTGTAATCTGTCCTCTTTCATTTCTAATTGTGTTTATTTGGGTCCTCTCTCTTTTTTTCTTGATGAGCCTGCTTGAGGGTTTGTCAGTTTTGTTTATCTTTTCAAAGAACCAGCTCCTGGATTCGTTGATCCTTACAATTGTGCTTTTAGTCTCTATGTCATTTAACTCTATTCTGATCTTGGTTATTTCCTACCTTCTACTTGCTCTGGGTTGTCTTTGTTGTTGTTCCTCGAGTTCTTGTAGGTGTACAGTTAGGTTGTTTCTTTGAGCTGTTTCTATTCTTTTTAGGTAGGCCTGTATTGCTATGAACTTCCCTCTCAGGACTGCCTTTGCTGTGTCCCATAGGTTTTGGATTGTTGAGTTCATTTTCATTTGTTTCCAGAAATTTTTTGATTTCTTCCCTAATCTCATTTTTCACCCATTCATTGTTTAATAGCATGCCATTCAATCTCCATGTTTTTGAGTGTTCTGGGATTTTTTCCTTGAGGTTACTTTCTAGTTTCAGTCCCTTATGGTCAGAGAAAATGCTTGATATGATTTCAATTTTCTTGAACTTGTTGAAGCTTGTTTTGTATCCTGTCATGTGGTCTATCTTTGAAAATGTTCCATTTGCATTTGAAAAGAATGTGTATTTTGCTTCTTTGGGATGAAAGGCTCTCTACATATCAGTTAAGTCCATTTCCTCTAGGGCATTGTTCAATGCCACAATGTCTTTGTTGATATTTTGTTTGGAAGATCTGTCCATCTTTGACAGTGGGGTGTTAAAGTCCCCTACTATAATTGTGTTGCTGTCAATATCTTTCTTGAAGTCCTCCAAGATTTTCTTTATGTATTGGGTGCTCCTATTTTGGGAGCATATATATTTACAATGTTTATGTCTTCTTGGTGGATTCTTCCTTTGAGTATTATGAAGTGACCTTCTGGGTCTCTCTTTATGACCCTTTTTTTGAAGTCTATTTTGTCTGATATGAGTATTGCTATCCCCGCTTTTTTTTTTTCCTGTCCATTTGCTTGGAAAATTTGTTTTCAGCCCTTCACTTTCAGTCTGTATAGGGGTTCTGTCCTGAGGTGGGTCTTTTGTAGGCAGCATATGTGTGGGTCATGCTTTCTTATCCATTCAGCTATTGTATGTCTTTTGATTGGAGCATTTAATCCATTTACATTTAAGGTTATTATTGATAGGTACCTATTCATTGCCGATTTTTTTTAACCTGTGTTCCTTTCTCTCTCTCTCTTTTCCTTCCTTTCCTTACAGCAGCCCCTAGAGCACCTCTTGCAGAGCTGGTTTGGTGGTGCTGTATTCTTTTAGACTTCTTTTGTCTGGGAAACTCTTTATTTGGCCTTCTATCTTGATTGAGAGCCGTACTGGGTAAAGTAATCTTGGTTGCAGGCCTCTAGTTCTCATTACTTGGAATATTTTTTGCCATTCTCTTCTGGCTTGGAGCATTTCCATCAAGAAGTCAGTTGTTAGCCTTATCGGGGGACCCTTGTATGTTACTTCCTGTTTCTCCCTTGCTGACTTTAAGATTCTTTCTTTGTCTTGGAATTTTGCGATTTTAATTATGATATGTCTTGCACTGGGCCTCTTTGGATTCCTCTTGCTTGGGACTCTCTGTGATTCCTGGATTTGGGTGACTTTTTCTCTCCTCAGATTAGGGAAATTTTCCATCATTACTTTTTCAAACAGGTTTTCTATCCCTTGCTCTTCTTCTTCTCCTTCTGGTATTCCTATTATACGGATATTGTTACGTTTCATGTTGTCCTGCATTTCCCTTAACCCCTCTTCATTCTTTCTGAGCCTCTTTTCCTTTTCTTGCTCATTCTGGGTGGTTTTTTTCTACCTTGTCCTCCAGTTTGCTAATCCAATCCTCTGCTTTATTGAGCCTGCTTTTGATTCATTCTACTGTGTTCTTCAGTTCAGAAATTGTATTCTTCATTTCCTCTTGGCACTTGTTGATAGTTTCTATTTCCTTTTTCATCTTGATACAGTTTGCAGTGAGTTCATTGTAGTTTCCCTGTAGTTTATGGTAATTCTGTGTGAGCTCCTGAAGCTTCTTTATAACCAGTTCTTTGAACTCAGTATCTGATTGTTGACTTGACTCTTTTTCATTTAGCATTGTTTCTGAGACTTCCCCCTGTCCTTTCATTTGGGGATTGTTTCTTTGTCTTCCTATTGTTTGTGAGACTCTTCCTGTTAGACTCTGCTTCTTAAGTTGCTCTGTTCTGACCCCCTGGGTTTTAGGCGTAAACTTCTGTGATAGAATGAATACCTGTGAGATTTAGTGGTACAGTCTCCTAGATCTCCCGATCTTACTGATCTTGGGCAGTGGTTTATGTTGGCTTTGTGTATGTCTTTGGTATTTGGTTCTTTTTGGGTCTTTCTTTGGTGGGTCTTTCCCACCAGCTGGTTATCTGAGGGTCAGTCCGTCCCCTACCTCTTTATTTCTGTTGTTCAGGTGTGGGCAGGTTGTATTGGAGCTGGTTCTTCTGTGTGTACAAAGTTTTGAGGCTTTTCTCTTGCTCTTGTTCAGTTGTTTTTCTTAGTAATTTCTTTACTATTTATTTGTATTTTCAGACAGGTCCTGGGTTGACTTAGTGTAACTTCCACTCCTTCCTTCACCTTCTTCTGTTATTTGTTGGTGTTTCCTTTGTTGGTGGGTTTTCTCTTCCAGGAGGTGTGCTGGTGTTCCCAGATTCTACCCATTCTTTTTTATGGTAGGCCTCCTCCGGGCTATGGGTGTGCACTCAGAGCCTTTCCTTGATTCACACTCTCCCTGGAGCCTGTGTTCTCAGTTCCCTCCGAGATGAGGTGCAGACACTCCCTGGACAGGTGGGTGGCCAGGTGGAGAGGAGACTGGAGCTGTTGCTGCAGGGGAATTCCCCAAAGTGCCCCCGAGGGTCTTTTTCTTTTTGGGAAAATCCTCCTGCTCAATCCTGTGGCTCCCTCCCTACAAGGAAGGGCCTGTCCTCTCACACAGCCCGCCTCTCCAGCTAGGCCAGGGGCTGTCTGGGTCATGATCACATGCGACCCAACTTTCAACTCTCCTCAGCCAGTGCCCGCGGTCTCCGTGGGTTTACCACTTTGTCCTTATTCCCTTCCCTGCGACTTCAGGCAACCAGATCTCTCACAGTATTACTTGGGCCTTGTTTGGCAGGGGAGGGGACCGTTAACCCGGCTCTCTCCCAGGAGTCCCAGGGCAGGCCCGGCACGGGTGGGCCTGGGGCTGCAGCTGCCCTGGTCCCCACGCTGGTCCCAGGGACCTTTTTGTCCTGAAGCAATCCCCTTACCTTCTGTTTTTTCAGTGTCCTCTGTACTTTTTGGTCTATCTTCATAAATGCTGGGGTGCTTTTGGCTGTTTGCTTTGTTCCTCAGTAGATTGAGTAAGTGTTTCACCCATGTACAGAGGGAAGTTGACCCCGCTCCCACCTATCTCACCACCATCTTCTCCATCTGAAAATGAGATGTTTAATTGCAAAGATGATATTTGAGTCTTTCTATAGTTATATTATTCTGACCTAATTACATGCACTTGCAAAAATCGGGGAGGGACAAGTTTGTTTTCTCTGATTTGGATGATATGTTTAGACAAAGAAATATTGGGAGAAATGATTAACGATCTCACTGCATGACACTGACAGTTCTATTTTTAACACAGAACAAATATGACAAAATGAAAGAACTGGAAAACACCCTAGTTAGTCTAAATGTATAGAAGTAATCATAAAGAACACTATTAAAAATCATAAAATTAAGCCTAATGCTAGAGCAAATATTTTCCTATGCCCTTACAAATAAAGCCTTAATTAGCTGAAATTTTGAAGATGAAGTATTCTGATAATTTGTCTGAATAATGGAAGTAAACAAAAAAATCCTTTAGTATATATCCATTTTGTTGTAGAGCTACTAAAATGACTTTGCATTATCTCTTGCCTTAGTAAGTATAAATTAGTGGAAATAATTTAATTATATGATTCTTGAAGGTCATTTCAGAAACTTATCTCTCCCTTTTGTAAACCCATTTTATCCGAAACCCTTACATGGCACTTATCACTGTCTTCCTTGTGATAGGAGTAGTATTTTTTTTTGTCAGTCTATAAATGTCTTGAGGCTAGGAACCATGTCTGTATCTTCATTTCACCCGATAATAACACAGTACCTCATATGTAATACATGCTTATAAATATTGAACAGGATCCTTATGAATTTCAATTATGACTTTGCAATATTGTATATTCAGAAATTGTCTCTTGCTTATAAGAATATGTCAGAAATAATGATGGTTAAATTATAGTCTCTAGCTAATCAAAATCTTATTTTGGACCTGCCTCATTAAGTTGTGGGCAAAACATCTTCAGAAAGAAGATGTTTTGAAATCGCTTCAGAAAGATCTGAAGCAATTTAAAAAATAACATAATGTCCAGATGCCTATAAAAAATTATTTGCTACTCTTCCATCACATACTAATCAACAAAAAAAATTGCTTTTATTTATTTGTTTATTTTACACAAGAAGTACTGTTCCAAATATTCATTAGGAGCTCATATAACACAATGGAGAAAATAACTTTACCACCCAAACTGCTATTAAAATATTGGTATATGAACTTCCAGGTTATTTATTGAGATATTTATATCTCTTTGTATTTATATTTTTATCTCTATAATTATATAATACATTATTGTACAAAATAGAATGATTTACTTTTATATATAATCATTTTCAATATTTATAAATACAATTTTATATGATCATCTTAATAAGTGATGTATATTTTAACCTAGAGATATTGCATATATTATTTAACCAATTTTCTTTTTTGTATATTTTGTTTTGATTTTTCATTTTCAGAAACATTCTCATATGAGGATTACTATATACTTCATTCCCAAACCCAGAGTAAAAGTTTTATAAGTGAAATGGCTAGTCAAAGGGTATGCAGCTATTGAAGACTTTTGTTGTGCTCCTGAAGACACCTAATTTATAATTTTACCCATAAAGTATGAGAGTATATGTCTTCCAAATGTTGAACACTGTCCAATTTGATCAATTGCTGGCAGGAAGTCGCTCATTGTTCAATGTGTTCCTCTGGGGTCATTAATTAGTTTGAACTTGTTTTCATTTCCACATTTTATTTGTATTTCACATCTGGTGTGCTTTGTTCTCCCATTTCTCTATTAGTGTATTTGTCTTACAAACTTATATACTGTACAGAGCTTGCTAAAATTTTTTATTTCTTTCGTATGCTACTGTTTCCTGTTTTTGAAGTACATAAGTTTTCAATTTTTATGTAGTTGAGCTTTTTAACTTTCACATCTATAAGATACTAACTTTGAGCTTTGTGAAGCTTTTTCACAGCCCAAAGTTTAAAAAGTATTACTAACATATACTTCTCGTTATTTAAGGATTTTGTTTATATGAAGTTTTGCTGTGTTGAATAACGTAATTGCTATCTGCATTCCCATTATGCTGCTCAGCTGTGGACAAGGCACTGCAATAGATTGCTCTCTGCAACCTGAAGACCCTGTAGAGCAGAATTCCCCGTGTGCTGGGCCATGCCACTTGCCAGGCTGCACATGGCTTACCTGTATGGCCAAGGAGAGCCTGCAGCTACCAGCACCTTCAGTCTGGTCTCCAACTCTGGACAACATTTATGGCCAGTGTCCAGATGTTATCATTTTATAAATGTGAGCCATAAGGAAAAATTCATTAGAAATCATCTTGACTAAAAACTATAATCAAAATAATTTCTGAATAAAGCTACTACCAGAAAACTCAAAACTGATGTCTTCAGTGTTTTCTGGCCTTGGCAAGGTTATCCACTGCACAGAATGGGGCCACCATTCAGGTCATATTTCGACCTCTGAATAAAGCGATGTAATAGCTACAAAAGTACAAGTGTCAGACATACATTGTTTAATGCTGGCACTAAAATAAGAATTTTTCAAAAGATATTCCAGGGTAAATTTGTCTGTTGCGCTTTGAGATGAAACAATGCTGCTTCTTAATGTAGAATAATACTGTTTATCCCTTACAGTTGAACTCTACATCAAAAGTGTTTCCTTACACACTCCTTTTAGTTCAGTGTGATTGGTCTCAATTACCACTTGTGTTTTAGTGTATGGAGCAGTCAATCAGGCAGCCCTGAAATGTGCTAAAATAACGCCTTTAAATGTGCAGCTTTGAGAGACAGGATACTTTCCATCTGCATTCCTCCTTTTTATCATTGTCTTTTAAATGTCTTAGAAAGAAAAGAAGACATTAAGACATATGAAGTATAAAATGCTAATCAGGTAAGATGGGAAATGCCATTCAAAGGGAGAGATGGCACCCACATACCAGATGATGATTGTGAGTGTTCAATAGTTGTGCCTTAGGAGGGAAGGAGTATTCTGAGGGAAGCCTGTGTACTGTATTGTCTGTAATAATTCCAAACATTAAAAGAATTGTAACATGGGCCCTGGCCAGGCAGCTTAGTTGGTTAGGGTGTTGTCCCAACAGGCCAAGGTTGCAGGTTCAATCCCCAGTCAGGGCATATGCAAGACTCAAACGATGAGTGCATAAAGAAGCGGAACAACAAATTGAGGTTCCTCTCTCTCTTTCTTTCTCTCTCTGTTTCAAATCAATAAATAAAAGTTAAAAAAAGAAATCTCATGATTTTAAGCATAAATATGAACTACAAAACACACATATGGATACACACACATTTTCATACACATATGAATTATATATCTCCATTCATACCTAAATATCTATTTATATATATATTTATATGTATATAAATGTTTATGCAGTATATATATTATTGCATAAAATGTTATTACACTATTTCTAAATAATGCCTTTAAAAAGCATTATGGTTTGGTAAGACCATTTAGTCCTCTTTATTTTCATCTTCAGGAATGGTATCTGGAATATATGGATCTTTCTTGAATTGAAAACATATGTTAGCTCTTCTTACCATTAAAAATGTTGTAGACAGGGTGGAACAAAGGTAGGTTTACAGTTGTTCATATGGAAAATAATATAATTAATATATAATACTTCAAGAGTCAACTCTTTTGTGTACTCACAACTATAAACCTACTTTTGCCCCACCCTGTATAAACTTTCATTTATGTGGAAAAAATAAATTACGATATATGATTAAAGAAAAAATCATTTCCCACATATTATGCTATTATTTTGTTTGTCTATGTTAACACATATAACTCATACACAAGTATGTTTTGTGTATATTTATATTCATGTGAATATATGTATATACACATAAATATTAATAATTATATGTCATGTATACTTAAATAGGAGGGGGGCCATGGAATTATTAGTGGTTTACTTCATATTTCACACTTTCTTCTATTTTCTGAAGTTTGGTAGTAAAGACATTAATTTTATGATTAGAAAACAATAAAACTATTTCCATTTTATTTAAAAAAAGCTGTTCTTTCTAGCAATCTTACATTTGTGTTGTGTTATTTGAATTCAGCTTCCCTTAAAAACAAGACTGAAGTACTCAGAATTGTAATAAACTAGGGATTACGAATGGTATCAAAATGTATCCACCCTTAAGAAACACACTGGGTGAAACATTCATCTCTGCGAAGTCGTATTGACTATTTATTGCTCAAGATCATCAAGCTTAATTCCCACATTACACCAGCACACCAGAAAGCAAGCCAATTTAACCATCTAAGTTTGCCCTCCAAGTTTTTTTTGCAAAACTCCTATTTAACATCATGCCCAAGAAAGCTGCACAGCCTAACCAAGTGACAGCGCAGGGCGCTGTGGTCTCTGCAGCTTCTCCCTTACAAAACATTCTGTCTGTGTCTTTCCCGAAGACTAATATATGTTATAATCACCAGCATAATAAATACAACTGGTTTTTAATCTACTTGTATAAATATTGTCATTATGTTGCCTTGTATGTTTTCTTGGAAGTTCCATAAGAAGTTATTATCAAAACTTTCCAATCATTTGTGATAGAGACAGACAAAAAGCTTAGATAGATAGATAGATAATAGGTAGATGACAGATAGGTAGATACCAAAAGAGTGACAGATGTACGATCTATTAAGCTTCATTTTTCTAGGAGTTAGGAAACTCAGATAAAAAATTTTGGAATAGATATGATAAGCATGGATTTCTTGGTATAATTTCTTTCTGCCTCCATTACCTTTTACATAACATAAAATATTTTTTAAAATCTTATGTTCAAAGCATTATATATTTCTTATAGACAAAAAAATACACAGAAACCCATAAAACTAAAAAAGATATTTATAATTCCATTATTTTGGAAATTACCCTAGTGTTTAATCCAAATGTACAGTTATATGTATATTTTGCTCTTCATAAATCTTTTACATACTCTGAATATTGTTTAATAATGCAATTTTTCATGTAAGGAAAATTAAATATTTCCCCATGTTTATTAATTTGTTATCTATAATTGGTAATATATTCTAATGTATTTATATTTTAGGACATTTAAACTATTTTCACTTTTATTATGATGATAATCATTTTTACACGTGTTTTTGTGCATACTTCAGGCAATTTCTAGCCATTAGAACAGCAAAGTAACTTTGTTCATTTTTCAGCGTGGACTATATTGTAAGCTTTTAAAATAAGCCTGTAGCTTTAGAAGATCAAGGAAATTGTAAATTTCTACTACGACTGGGGTTCCTACTGAGACTTACTGGATTGCAACAGCTCTGTGATCACTCAGAGGACAGAGATAAATGCAAGGTCAGTTCCTTCGTTTCCAGGTATCTCAGAGTATGACATAGGTCCAACATATTACTACTGCAAGAAACTATGCTTTTTTCACTATGGAAAAAATGCAGGAAGGATATTCCAAATTCATATGACTGAGAGCAGAAGAGTGGCCTTGAGTACACTCTGCCACGCCCACCTGTCAAATGTTTAATGATTAGAATACTTAGCAGTCATTCATATAAAATTCTGTTCCGTATCCTCTTTGGTGATTTTTTCTTTGCAAATTGTATATGCTTATGAAACAGTTTCAGTACAGAAATTATTCATTAAAGTATATAGTTAGAATAAGTGGCTGATAATGAATAGTTTATCCAAATGCTTAATATTTCCCAAGACCAGTACTGTCTCCTTTTTTCCCAAATTAATTTTGTGGAAATAGCTACCACATTATAAGGATGATACTGAAAATACTATTTTAATTAGAAAGTATAGTCTTATATTTCAAAATGTATTAGGGGTGGAGGGATGGAGCAAAAAGGAAAAAGGACTCATGGTCATGGACAGACAGTACTGTGGTGATTGCTGGTGGGAGGGTCGTATAATGGAACTAAATAGTAATGGAAAAAACTACAATAAAAATGTATGTGCAGTATACACGGGTGTTACGTACAACCATAGGCCCTGTAGTCACACATCCTGAATACAAACCACATTTAAGCTTGAGTTACTCCTGTGAAAATTAGAGATAAATTATGTGTTTTGTTATCAAACACAATGTTGCAAACACTTGGAAAACATTTGGTATGGCGCCTCTTTAACATTCAATTCACGTTAGTGTGTGTATGATATTTGCAAAGGTTAGAGGAGGGACTTTATTTTTCAAACAGCATATTGGTCTTTCCTAGTAGTATTTGAAACCACTGCTCGAACAGGAAAGTTTGTAATAAGCTGACAATCTATCGTAGTCCGCACCATTTATATTAGTTATACACATACATCCTCTTGCAAGTGTACATATTTATTCCTTTGAAATCCTTTCCATATCATGCACACATCATTGACTGGATGCTAGGGAATTGGAAGTATCGAGAATTTGAAAATCTACTCCTTTCTATTTCAAGTCTGGTAAAATTCTAGTGACCAACACAGGTCACTATAAAGCACGAAAAGCATGATCAAGTGGGAGGAAAACACACGTTCGTCTTTACTATGACTGTTTCCTTGAATGTCTGTCAGAATCCTCCTGAGAACCTCTACCCTCTAGAATTCTCCATTCTTAAAGGAAAAATAGGGACTAAGTATTCAATGATTTGGGATCTATTTCTAATTATTGCCATAATTCACTATATAAATTTAAGAGTGATTTTTTTTTGCATTCAGTTTCTTAACATTTGATATAAAAAATTTAGGTTCAATGGTTTCTTAGAATATTTCCTGATTTAAATTAAAAATAACCTCTACGCCTTGGCTGGTGTGGCTCAGTGGATTGAGCAATGGACTGTGAATCAAAGGGTCGTGGGTTCAATTCCCAGTCAGAGCACATGCTTGGGTTATGAGCCAGGACCCCAGTAGGGGGCAAGTGAGAAGCAACCATACATTGATGCTTCTCTCCCCCCCCCTTCCCCTCTCTTTAAAAATAAATAAAATCTTTAAAAATTAAAAAAATAAATAAATAAAATAAAAATAACCTCTACTAAAACTATTTCTGCTTTCTTATTTTCATGTATTCCAAACCATGTTCATAAACTCTTACTTGAATTTCTACTCACTAATGATTGACAACTCCAAATATTCTCTCCTAGTAGCATATAACATTATTTTAGATTAATAGAACAACATTTATGTTAGAGATCAAAAAGCTAAAACTTTCATTTGTTTTTTACATAAATATTTTATCCTTCTTATCAAGTCAGTCTGTGGTTGAAATTACATGTCATTTCTTTTAAAAGAAAGAAAACTAACCTGCTGCTTTTTTTTCACATTGAAATTTCATGAGAGTTGTGGTTTGGAAACATAAAATGGATTCCCTGGAACATTATGGTATATGTGAAGGCAGTTTTTATGATATCTATAAAATGTAACAAAACCCATGGTTTGACTTCCCACTACAAATGCAAGCTTACTTTTTTTTTTTAGTTTAACGTTATAATTTTGAGGTTTATCCAGACCTTCAGGGCTAGAAAAATTGTTGTTGTGTTTTTTTTTAAAGAGGTGAAGCTTTGATCTGAGAAACTTGAGATGATTTGAATTTAACAAATTATTTTTTACTTACTTGAACATTCTGTGAATCGTTTAGTGAATTGACAATATGAATTTCTTACTCGCTGTTATTTGGGATAGCAGAAAGTTTATACTGGAGGAATTACACTTCAAACATGTTAAAAATAACATTTCCTCCCTAACATAGATGAATATACATGACTTTAAAATAAAGTTTTAATGACTTGATTAGCATGTCCCTAGTGGCAAAAATTGTAGTTCTGAAACCAGGATTCTGAACACTATAGCTGCATTATCCCGCTGGAAATAGGATTTAGAAATTCCAAATGACATAGTAGTAAAGACACATGGCATTTTACCTTATTCACTTTTTTTAGCAATTTCTCTTTCAGGCACATCTACAAGAGAAATTTGTATTTTTACTAAATAATTTCTTATCTCAGTTTTACAAACATTGATTTCATTAGGTGACAAACACAACTTTCCTTCTCATCTGCCTTAGTCTGTCGTACATATGGGGCATTTTGCTATATATAGACATTGGCTCTTGAGGTACTTTTTAAAATATATTTTCTAACACATAATCTTTATTTTTAATTGAATTTTCAATTATAGTTTATAGTCAGTATTATTTTTATTAGTTTCAGATGTATAACATAGTGGTTAGGCAATCATATAATTTGCAAAATATACCCCCCCCCATATTTTAAGTACCCACCTGGCCCTGTACATAGTTATTACAATATTATTAACTATACTTTTTCCATGCTGTATTTTACATCCCCGTGATGTTTCGTAATTACCAATTTGTACTTCATAATCCCTTTACCTTTTCTACTAAATCCCCCAAATCCTTCCCCTCTGACCACCATCAGACTGCTCTGTGTATGCACGAGTTTGTTTTTGTTTTGTTTGTTCACTTATTTTGCTCTTTCCATTCTACATATAAGTGAGATCACATAGTATTTGTCCTGCTCTGTCTGACTTATTTTACTTAGCATAATACCCTGTAGGGCAGAGGTGTCAAACTCATTTTCACCGGGGGCCACATTAAGCTTGTGGTTGCCTTCAAAGGGCTGAATGTAATTTCAACTCCTTAACACTTAAGGAGTAGTTACATTGATACAATCCTTAAATTATTTTGGCCCTTTGAAGGCAACCACAAGGCTGATGTGGCCCCTGGTGAAAATGAGTTTGACACCCCTGCTCTAGGTCTATTCATGCAGTCTGCACATGGTAAGATTTCATCTTATTTATACAAACTTTTCTGTATCTTGCTTTTGTTACTTAGCAATATACCTTGGACAACTGTCTCTACTGAACAAAAATGATGTCTTTGTTCTTTTCACAGCTGTATAGTATTCCAGTGGGTGGCTAACACATGGTTATTTAACGGGTCACCTATAAGTAGATTGTTAGGTCATCTTGACCTTTTGCTAGTACATAACAATGCAAAAACTTTTCTCTGTAGTTGTGTCATTGCCTCCCATAACAAATATATCAAGACAAATCTTCAGAAGTAGGATATCTGAGTCCACTTAATTTTGATAAATATGGCCAAATACTTGGAGGAAAGCATTGGCACAGGAAAGTGCCAATTTGCATTGTTAAAAGCATGAGAGTAAACTGTGAGAGTTTTAATAAGCATTTTAAATCCCTTGTCCAAGAAGGCTTTATAATTTGGAAATGAAAGGTTATTAAAAGTACATTTTGATATTTCACAAACGTGCCTATGACTGATCGGGTTTTCATTCTACTAAGAATGCTGTTTTGATTGAAGATACAGGAAACAATCCTGGGATTAATTTGTAGTTCAGTGCAGAATATAAAGTTTAGGGTCTATCTTGATTTAGGCTACTCTGGATATTTAGATATGACTTTGCTTTCCCATTTTTTTTATTATTATTCAGTTACAATTGTCTGCATTTTCTCCCCCTCCCTCCACCACATGAGTGTTGTGAACAGATGTACATACATGCCGGACCCTCCCTTTAAAAATAGTGTATATTCAGTTACAATTGTCTGCATTTTCTCCCCATCCCTCCACCCCACCCCAGCCAGTCCCACCTCCCTCCCCCAACTCTACCCTCCCCCTTGATTTTGTCCTTGTGTCCTTTATAGTAGCTCCTATTGACCCCTCTCCCCACTATTCCCTCCCCACTCCCCTCTGGCTATTGTTACATTGTTATTAATTTCAATGTCTCTGGTTATATTTTGCCTCCTTGTTTGTTTTGTTGATTAGGTTCCAGTTAAAGGTGAGATCATATGGTATTTGTCCCTCACCGCCTGGCTTATTTCACTTAGCATAATGCTCTCCAGTTCCATCCATGCCATTGCAAAGCGTATAAGCTCCTTCTTTCTCTCTGCTGCATAGAATTCCATTGTGTAAATGTACAATAGTTTTTGGATCCACTCATTTGCTGAAAATGCAGACAATTGTAATTGAATAAAAAAAAATTAAAATTTAAATTAAAAAAAAGAGTGAGTCTATAGCTTAAGAAATAAAATATGCAAAGTAATGTTGAATGAATATTGAAAACTATGGTTTCACTCTTTGTTTCATATTTAAATTACTTTTTAATATTCTGATAAAATAACAATATCAAAATAAATAAAAATGGTCAAGATCCCCCCCCCAAAAAAATAGTGTATAACATGATCTTTACAACTTGTTTACATTTTGGGAACATTATAAAGAGTCATTCTACACCAATCAAAGAAAGTAAGTCCCTGTTAATTGGTTGAATTGTCCCCTCCATTCATATGTTGACGTTCTAACTCACAGCGAGCACATCAGAAAGCGACTGTATTGGAGACTCTTTAAAGAGGGAGTCAGAGTAATGTGAGGTTGTTAGGATGGCAGCCCTAGCAAACTAACACAGTGGCAGCAAAGCATATTTTAGAGGCTTTCTGTGAATTATTTTATTATTGGTTTTACTTCAGGACTTTCTTTTCAGAGATTATACAATTTAAATTTATAATCCTAAGTATTTTAGGTCACTTGCCCATTTCCAAAAAAGCTTCCGTTTAGAGAGACTACTCTAAATAGTTACAATGTATTTTTTCCATGTTTCACTCTAGGTCTTATTTATAACAACATTGGGTATTTGAGCTTGATTTATTATTGGATATCTCTACTTCAGTTTGTGATAGATTCATTTATAGTCAAGTAGCCTCAGTACAAAGACAGATATATTTATTACTACTTATACTTTCTCTAATTTCCAATTTAATTTGGCATTTTCTAATTATTAATATGCTGCTAATGCAACTAATAAAATTCGCATATAACTAATGAGATTTCACCAAACATTTAAACTTGAATTATAAACTTAAACAATGAAATGCCTTAACAGTTCTAACATGAATCTCTTAATGCCTTAATCACCATTAAAATTAAGTAAATAAGATTCTAATTATCACAAACTGGTCATTACTCTTTTTTCAAATTTGGGTACAGAATGCTAAATCAACAGACTTCTCACTTCTATTCTTATTCCTATTTTTACTACCATTTTTCAGCTTTATTGAGATTGAGTTGACCAATAAGATTGTAACATATTTAAAATGCAGAAAGTAATGATTGATATTTGTATACATTATGAAAGGGTTCCCAAGTTAACTACCACACCTATCACCTCACACACATTTTTTAGTGAATTTCAATTATGCAATCGTGTTGTCAAAACTAGTCACAATGTTATGTGTTAGAACCTCAGATCTTCACCTTATAACTTAAAGTTTGTTTCCCTTTTAAGGTTTTTCTTATTTCTTCCACCTCCTGGCCCCTAGCAACCATCATTCTACTCTGTCTCTGTGGATGTGATTTATTTATTTAATGTCTTAGTTCTTTAGATATACCTGCTAATATCTATTTTTTGCACCTAACTAGATGGTTAGGGTTACATTCTGATGTGTGCAAGTGATGCAACAATTCCAGGACTGAAAACCTGGGATGGGAGACGTAAGAGCACATTCCAAGGTGACTCTTGAGTCTGTGTCCAGATTATGAAGTCCCACTTATTATTTAATGTTGCCTATTTCATTAGTTACCATCCAATTTACTGCCTCTCATATATCTGCTATATTTTGATTATAACATTAGTCATTTTCCCAAAATGATGCTTAATTTCATTTGTAGTAAGTCTGCTATGTTTTTTTTTCTTTACTATAAAAAGATAAAGCCAATTTTGCAGCTGCCAGTCTGGGTGGGGTCTGCTCTGGTTTAGTTATATTTGAAGTCTTCAGCCTATTTGATTCACTAACATTGCAAGATTTCTCAGTCCAATTAGAGCCCCGATATTGACATATCTCTATTGATTTCAACTAGCAATAAATCGCTTGTGTGTATATGTATATAGTCATACATAGTAACACAAAAATTATTAAATGTCTACACCATGCAAAACCTTGTGCTGAGTGTCATGGGACACTGCAAAGATAACTCTTATTCTACCTTCTGTAACCATTATTCTTTAGAAAGAAGGTAATGCACATACATAAATAACTCGAATGCAAGGCAGGAAGAAATATGTACCATTAGAGAAGTCTAGATGCATCAGAATGAGGTTTTAGGGGAGAATTTCAATTTTATATGGCTAGAAGTATCTAAAACAGTTATTCATAAAGGTAGCATTTGAGTAAGGTATTGAAGTAGAGGCAGTATTCCATATATTTATGGAAGAAAAACAATTTTCCAGATCAAAGATACGGTATGCATAAAGACACGGAAGTGGAGATGTAAGGGTGGGCCTTCTTCGGGAGCAAGGATCTTTGTCTGGAGAGAGCAGAGACTGTTTTCATTCATTCAGTAAGCTTCTAACCGGGGTCTCCCATGAATCAGAATGTGTTAAGCACAAGGGCCATGATAAAAAGAGAGAGAAAATAAAATCCCTACACATGAACATTTTACTTTCTTTAATTAACAATCACTATGTGTCAGATATTTTCAAAGTGCTTTACTGATGTTAATTACTTCAGCTGTCATAACAACAGTGGTGTGAGTACTCTTATTTCCATTTCATAAATGTAGACCCTGATGCATTGGGGAAAAAATGGGATCAATTTTCACCACTAAGAAGCGGCAGATCCAGGACTTACACCCAGGAAACTGACTCCAGAGTCTGTGCTCCTAAGCACTGCATTCTTCTGCAAGATATAGTGAACTGGGAAATAAGTCTCTATGGGTAAATACAGAAAGGCTGTGAGTGGCCTTGAATGACAAGCCAAGAAGTATGACAAAATCAGATCCGTAATTTAAAAAGATCATTCTGGCTGCAGAATGATTGACTGGGACAGTGAACTTCTACAGCAGGTGGGTGGCTATTGCTTTACTCTAGATGATAGATGATGAGTTTTAAGTTAGGGTAGTAGCTGTGATAATACACAGAAAAGAATTTTATATTGGTCGGATTAACAGGAATTGGATCAGAGAACAGGAGTCAAATATAATGGCAGTGGCACCAGTAAGTATTTTGTAGATTACAAGTGACAGGAAGCCATCTCAAACACGCTTAAACAAAAATAAGAATTTATTGGTTCATATATATGAAAGGAGACATTCTGTCTTTCACTGTTTCTCAGATCTGCTTTCCCATGCTGGCTTCCTCTTCATGCAGGTTCCATACATGTGGCTGTGCAGATGGCACCTGAACTCCAGAGTTACAGTGTATAGAGGCTAGAAAATCTTCATCGGTGGGAGCATTTTCCTTATGTTTTAGCCACGAAGCAGGATGTGACTCTCAGTGGCTCATTCAAGTCAGTGGTTCACCCCAGCAGCTGCAGCTTGGATCAGCCCCTTTTCAATCCCAACAACTGAGAGATAGGAAGGAGGGTTTTCCAAAAGGAAGACACATAGACAGACAAAAAATAAGTATTCACTTCAGCAACATTTTAAGTCTTAGTGACCAAGATGTGACATTTTCTTTATCAGAAATAAGGCATAGGAGAAAAAAGATCAGTAACAAGTTCGAGAATGAAAAGAGGCATGTTGAGTTTAAATACTGGCAGAACACGTGGGTAGAAATAACTAGCAAAGAGTTTGAAACTACAGAACTTGAGTTCAGGAGAAAGGTGAATGCTAAATATAAGACATTTGGAGTCAGGTGAGTAGAGAAATGGTTTTTGAAACTGAAACTTTAATGAGATTAAGAAAAATGATTGTCAGAGGTATAAAAGGAGATCCATCCAAAGTCAAATGCTATCATTGAAATGAAGAGATAAGCATTCCAAGAAGATAGATTGGTCCCCAAGATCAAAAGTCACAGCTAGATCAGAGAATGGCTGATAAAAAGCCATTTGGTCCAGATGAACAGCCAATCAATGGTGATCTTGAAGAAAACTTCAAGTAAATCAAAAGCACATTGTGAGGAAGTAAAGAATAAATGAGATTGAATAAAGTGGCCTTAAATTTCTAACCAGTCAGGCAAGAAACTATAAATTCTCTATTGCTCTAATTGGTTATGTTTATAATAGAGATTCTAACAGTAATTTTATCTAGTTTTATAGATTTTACTAGAGGTTACATTAAAAACGTATTTGACATAGTATTACCAAAGTGGGATTCAGCTACCTGTCACTGTACACAAACATAACACAATAATTGGTAAGGAAGGAAAACGGGTTTTACTAACAGGGTGCCCAGTTTGTGGAAGCTGGGGGCCTCCCTGCTCAAGCCATTCTCTTCTGCAAAACATAGAAATCCCCTCATTGCCAAAAAGACTGAAATCCAAATCCATGCCCAAAGACACCTCTCCGTACTTACCTGCCTTTTTGGAATCCAAGGTTGTTACATGAACATGAACAGGTCCATTTCTTTCCAGCCTCAGGTTCTTTCTCTCTCTGGGGTGTGTACTTGTGGGGCCTGTGTATCCGCTGACCCACTGCAGCTTCCTCCTTCTCCTGGGGCTGGGGCACACTGCCAGATCACTGCAGCCAGTCATGCTAGGGGCTCAGGCTGCGGGCCACTGCCCAAGGCTGTTCGTGCCCTTGGGGCTGGTGCACTTTCTTGGGGCATCTGTGCACTGCTCTCAGAGTGAGTGAATGGGAGCAGTCCAGGACCCTTGCGCCATTTGGCATGGGGCCGCAGTGTCCCACAGGCTGCCACAGTGAGGTTTGTGTCCCACCCAAGCCTACTCCTGAAGGTGTGAGCAGGGCAAGTCAGAGCCATGAACAGGGCCCAGCAACTTCTGGGTCCCACGAATTCATGGTCCCCCCAACTGTGTGGGGCTAGGGGAATGCAAAAACAAGGGGCTGAATTTTTACCTGCATTTTATTTTAAATATTTCACCCCAAAATTCTATGTACTGTGGGAGTATCCAACATATTAGCCAATTCACCATGTGTGTCAGCTATGCATGTCTCTTCCCAGGGTGGGGTATCGCCATGCTCACCTTCACAATACACATATGTTGTGACCTTTTCAGACCACGCAGGCTGTGTGCAAGCTGTGTCATGAGCTGTGTTAGTTGTTTACCCTTCCCCAGGGTGGGGGAAGAAGCCTGTCACACAGTTTCAGTTGCAACTTCAATTCACAGCCTTGGGGTTTCCTCCGACCCCTCCCTTCTCTGGGGAATGAATCTGGGTTTCCCTGCTCCTCTCCGATCTGTGCCTAGCAAATTACAAATTCTCAAAAATGTCAGCTGTAAGTGTGTGGGAGGGAGGACATGGCAGCAGCAAAGGTATAGGATTGGTGCATGACTTCTTGCAGTGAAGAGACATGTGGCAGACTTAATGTGGCCACAAATACTTTGACATTCTGCCCATTAAGAAATGGATCTTGAGCCCTGACTGGTGTGGCTCAGTGGATTGAGTGCCACTCTGAGAACAAAAGGGTTGCCGGTTTAGGTTCGATTCCCAGTCAGGGCACATGTCTGAATTGCAGGCCAGGTTTCTGGTAGGGAGCATGTGAGAGGCAACCACACACTGACGTTTCTTTCCCTTTTTCTTTCTCCCTCCCTTCCCCTCTGTCTAAAAATAAATAATTTTTTTTTTAAGAAATGGATCTTGATTGTGTCCATGTCTTGTCTTTTAGAATGTTTGCCCTGGAGAAAATAGGTCACCATGTAAAAAGTCCAATTATTCTGAGACTGCCATCAGTGAGGAAACCCTAGCTAGCCATGACAGCAACCTGCCCAGAGAGAGAGATGCCAGACTAGAAGTGTGTGTGAAGATGACCTCTCATAACTACATGAGAGACCCTGAGTGAAAGTTGCCCACTAGGATTCAGTCAACCCACAGTACCATGAGAGATCTTCATAAGTTATTGTTTAAAAACACTATGCTTTGTTTGATAGCAAAGGACAAACTGAACAGACATCACTTGTGAGAGTGACAAAGTCTAAGATGTTGAGTTTTTTTTGTTGTGTTTGGTTTGACTTATGTAGGAAAGTCGACTTGAGATTTACATAGGCTTTGGACTTATATTCAGAAAGGAGAGAAACTGAAGCTACAGGAAAGGTATTAGGTAGTGAATGCAGCAGAGACCTGAAAAGACATCAGAAAATGTCTTCAAAACCCAATGGGGAAGTGTACCTTGGCAAGCACGATGAATTTCTCTTCTTTTGAGGAGTAAATAAGAAGTGACAAACCAAAATTTGGTGTCCAGAGTAAGAAATAGGAGAGATGTCTATGTAAGATAACAACTTTTTTCATTGGTTTTAGACTTTACTCCCCAACATTTGCATCTTGCAATTTTTAAAGACTTAGGTCCACTGTAAGGCTTCTGCCTCCTCCTTCTGGGTTCTGGTGATTGGAATGAGTTCATGGCCAATCAGGGAACATAAAAACCCAAAGGTCTGAAATAGGCCACAGCAAGAGTCTGGTTATTTACGATCAGTCTTCCTTTGACCCGAGAATTCTGGCTACTACTATCATTACCTTCTTCTTTTACCTCAGGGCACAAAAATTATAAACTGTGGTGCTCAAAGATTTTTCTCAATCAAATATTTCATTGCTTTCACATAGTGAAATGGAAAAATATAGATATGGAGTGGTGCTTTTGCAGATCTGCCGATTTATCTTCTGCACTACGTGCCATGTAAATACTCCTTCTAACTTCATGCACTGCGCTGCATCATCCGTGAATGTTTAGTTTTATTGCTGCAGAAGTAATTTCCGAAGGTCATCTTAAATGGGTGGAAACTTGAAGGTTCATGCAATTTATGTTCATTATAGATAATATTGTACAACATATAGGAACTATCAGCTTTCATTCTCTAAATGTTTGATCTAAAATTTTAAGGGTAAAAATATGTGATCAGCTTTTTGGGAGCATATATTCTTGCTATAAAAAATCATTTTCAAATATGGGTTAAAATGTAAACTCTTCTACATATTTTTCTTAACAGATTTCCATTCATCTCAGTCACACTTAACTAGACTTAAGAAAGGGAGTGGGGAAAGCAGCACACTTCCAGGAGGATTAAAGCTACAGTTAAGAATAACCAAATTTTAAAATGCAGTTCTCTCTTTAAGGAATACATAAAATAGAGACTTGTCCAATATAATCTCTTAAGCTTCCTCCCAGGTATATGTTAAGGTACAGCCACCAGGCATAAACTTCTTGGTCTTACAAAAAATGTTCTTTGCTTTATAATTCATGTGTTTTGCATCATAGTTATAAGGTTCCTGATACTTTGTTTTCATCCTTGTGTTTTATTCCACAAAGTCTTAATATCTGTAAGACTTCATCTTTACGGCTTTGCACGGTATTTGTTCACCTGCACGGCAGGGTCTGTTTCTCCTGATACATCCACAGACACATCCATTATGCTGTTCTTCATTTTTTTCTGCAATACCAACCTTCTGCTCTCAAGATCTTCTCCTTCTGCCTAAAAACTTCCTTTAATGTATATTTTAGTAGAGTGAGGGAGTTCTGAGTTTTTATTTTAGCACCGGTTACATGGTTTGTATAGTTTGGAAGAATTCATCGGACTGTGTATTTCAGATATATGTATTTTTCTATAAGAATATTCTACTTCTTGAAAGGTTAAAATAGGCAAACGTGAAATTAAAACGCACACAAACATGGAGAGTTCGTGATGTCCACTTACAGTAATGATACCTTCTGTGTGCACTTCCTCCCTCTTTGGGACTTCACAACCCCTCTTACCTTTATCTTTAGTCATTTATTCTCTTCCTTTGGCCCGGAAACATATTTTTTCCCTATCTTTAGAAAAAAACACACAAGACAAAAGTGAAATAATTCCTTCAGTGCTGGCTCTCTCCATACATATTGCCCTCTCTTTATTCTCTTTCATCCTTCAGACACCTGGAGGAACTGTTTTACTAACACTTGTTTTTTTTTTCTTTTTAAAACTTTTTAAAAATTTAATTTATTGCAGTGACATTGGTTGATAAGATTATAGAGGTTTCAAATGTACATTTGTTTTTTGTTAAGATTTTATTTATTTTTACAGAGTGGGGAAGGGACCGAGAAAGAGAGGGAGAGAAACATCAATGTGTGGTTGCCTCTTGAGTGTCCCCTACTGGGGACCTGGTCCACAACCCAGGCATGTGCCCTGACTGAGAATTGAACCAGCGACCGTTTGGTTTGCAGAATGGCACTCAGTCCACTGAGCCACAACAGCCAGGGCTTAAATGTACATTTCTATGATACATGATCTGTATATTGCATTTTGCACCCACCACTCAGTCAAATCTTCTTCCATCACTATGTATTTTACCCCTTTGTGTATGTTATTTTTTAAGGCCTTTGATTCATTTTTCCAGTGATCTAATTTTCAATTTTGCCACTGCCTGGGAATTGATTCTGCATATTAAAGTTTCAACAAGAACATTCTGGATTCCACAAGGGTCAATACATGACATCCAGGTGTCTCTTTTCAACTCTTAACCTTCCAAACTTCTCTGACTATCTCTTATCATTTTGATAAGATATTCTTAATAACCTCTCTTGCTGCTTCACCAACCATGTTCATATGTATTCCTTAAATATTTCCCCTCCGCACTCATGCACATGTATACACATGGTTCCATTCTCAGATCTTTTTTTTTCTTCACACTCTACCTCAGTGATCTCAGTAACTCCTATGGTGTCAACTACCATGGACATCCTGGAGACACCTGAACCTGTGTGCCAATTTGCCTACTTGAATATACCCAAGTACCTTAGTTCCCATTCTATTAATGTCCATTTCTCTTCCATCATTCCTGAAACTTGATTCTCCTCTCTATATACTCTCAGTTAATGGGTCATCGATCCCCTTAATCCAATAGCTAGAAATCTAGATATTATCATAGTAGAGTGAAACTTACTGCCAATATCTGTGTGTCATACAAAATCATAAATATAATTGGTTCAACTAATAGTTTTCACTTTCCTTTCCTCCTCGTTATCCAGTGAGTCACCAAGGTCCATTAATTTTACTTTAGTGTGCCTCTTGATCTCTCTCTTTTTTCAACTTCCACTGCCATAATTCAGGACTTTATTTATATTGTTGTCAAATTATGTTAATTAGCACTTTGAGTCTATTTTCTTGCATTTTGAGGGTTTTCCAAATATGACATTAGATTGTTTTTAAGAAAAGACAACTGTGAGTAGAGCCTCTGCTATTTGCCTATCCCTATAAGATAATATTTCTTTTCTATATCATGGTATTTATAGCCTAGTTCTAGGTTGTTACCACAACTTTAACATTAGCCATTCCCAGGTCCCACACTAGATCTGGTCCCATCAAGGCATCCTGTGTTTGCATTTGCATGAGTAGCTTACTTGCTCAGGAATAGGCTTTGTCCTTTAATGCTTTCCATTTTGAGGATATGCTGCTCATCTTACAATGCATCTGCCCTATGAAAGCCTACCCAGTGCCCTCACTATCCATTCATTTAGCATCAGAATAAAATAAATGGCTCCTTTTCTGTGTATATTATAAACAGCTACATTGTGGTAACAATAACACTGTATTAACTACAAGAGGTGTGTCCAGAAAAAGTAAAACCATTGTTAATATAACAAGAACAGTTTGCATGACATTAATATAACCTGACAGCCAAGGACAGTGGACTAGAATGTGCATGTGTGAACAATGACGACTTCACTGTACTAGTCAGCGAGGGTATTAGACACTATTGAGTGAGCATGTGGACTTTGTGGCTGTCACTTTCAAAATGAATGAGTGAGTATAGCAATAAATCTGCATCACATTTTGCATTAAGCTTGAACGTTCCTCTGTGCAAAATATTCAGGTGATTCAGAATATTGGGTGCAGCTATGAATATTGGGTGCAGAATATAGCTGCAGCTCTGGGCAACTGGTGATTGGCAACTTTATCACAACAGTGAGCCCACTCATGCATCACATCTCGTGCAAAGTTTTTTGGTGAAACATCAAATGGCTGGGGTGACTCACCCCGCTTTTTGGCACATTGTGATTTCTGGCTTTTCCCCAAACTAAAATCTCCTTTGAAATGGAAGAGATTTCAGACTGTTGATGAGATTCAGGAAAATAAGACCAGGCAGTTGATGACGACTGGGAGAACTGTGTCAGGTCTGAAGGTACCTGCTTTGAAGGGGACTAAGGTGTCATTGTCCTATGTACAATGTTTCTCGGATCTTGCATCTTCTTCAATAAATGTCTCTATTTTTCATAGTACATGGCCGGATACTTTCTGGACAGGCCTCTTATGTTCAAAGACAAAACAGCCAGAAAGTGACAGAACTAAGTAATTACCCAGGATTTCACCCTGAAACCTACTATTTGTACTATGGATTTGGATTACTTGTGTTTAAATCCCAGTTTCCGTACTTACTAGCTTTGTGCTTCCTTTCTTTACCACATAAATTATGATACCTTGTGAAATGTAAATGAACTTAATATATTTATATCACTTAGAAGCGTGCCTGCCATTTAGTTAGTACTCTAGGAAAGTTAGTTATTATTGTTATGCTATAGATTCTCTCGGGTAAATAAAGGGTGAACTGATATCATGGCTAGAATCTCTCTCTCTCTCTCTCCCTACATCCCTTTTCAACAATTAAAGAGACCAAATTCAAAAGAGCATGTGAATTACACAATACCACAGAAGGTAATAAAATAATGTAAGTCACGTGGACACATGGTTAGAAGACCAGTCGCTCCTGCATTGGTCGTTTCTGGATGACTTGATCCAAGCTAATCACAGTCTAGTCTCATGAAACTCTCAGGATAGACTGACAGGGGCAGTAATAGGCTGAATTGTGCCCCACCCTTCCCCCAACATTCATATGTTGAAGCTTAGCCTCAAGTATTTGAAAACAGAGGTTTTGAAGAACTGAATAAGTTAAAATGAAGTCATTAGAGTGGGCCTTAACTCCATCTGAGTGAAGACTTTGTAAGAGGAAAGTTGAACACACAGAGAAACACCAGGGATGTGCAGGCACACAGGAAAGACCTGGGAGGACACAGTATGAAGCTCGGAGAGAGGCCTCAGAAGAAACCTAACCAGCTGACACCTTGATCTTGTACTTCTGCTGACCAAAAGAGAGAAAATACATTCCTCTAGTTTAGATTACCCAGCCTGGGGTTTAGTTACAGCAACCCTAGCAAGCTTATATAGGATCCGTTGCTCATTATCAACCCACAGACTGATCAGGTAGAAACTGAGGCCTGAGAGACTTGGTGAATTACTTCAGATCCTACAGATTCTGCCAAAGCCATAAATGTGGCTCACACTGCCCCAGGGACTGAGTTTGTGCTCCGTTCAGTTAATTCAAATACAGAGGGAAATTCAAATGTCAGGAACTTACTGTGCAAAGGACTAGTCCTTGTTGTAAGCATGTTTCAACCCAGGATGGGTTCAGTTTTGTCTGAATTAAGCATCACTCAATGACTTTCTGTCTACTAATTGGCCAAAGGACCAATTTCCTTAAACTTGGGGGAAATTTTCATGAACAATGAGGCCCTTTATTAAACTTTAGTGATTCTAGATCAAGTCTATGGAAGCTATAACAGGGTCAATGATATCAACAATTTATGAAAGAAAAACTGAATTTTTAAATAATTATAATTATTAACACATCACATTGGTGTAGCATCGCTATCTTTCCAAAGCTCTTTCATTTTCTCCTAATTCAAATTTTATGAAGAAAAGTTAATCTTATGAAAACTAAGAATTCAACATTTTTAGTACTCTAAAGAGAGAAAAACAGAAACTTCAGATAAGAAATCTGCTTTTCTACAATTATTTTTATCATATGAAAGACCAAAGATGAAGCAAGAATTGATGGTAGTGTCAATGTGGTAAAGAATGCTCTCGAGCAGGGGCTGAACTACTGTACAGTTTTGTTGAGAGGGCCAGTAGTCGTCCAAATGAAATATTATCCGCTGTCACTTGTATGAAAAATATAGCACCTGCCTCTGCATGTTTCTCCTACTCTGAACAGTTTTCCTGAGTGAGACCTGAGAGGTTGGCCAGCAGAGGCAAACAATTTGCCTTTGTTTCCTTGGATCAGCAGCCCCTGAACTCACATTCTTTAAATTCAGAGTTGAAGTGCTATTGTCTAGTTTGCTGAGTTCATCTGTTGTTCAGACTCCCTCTTTGCATTGCAGAGGGAAAGAACATATTCAGATGCATTCTTATAAGAGGCTACTCTAAAATATACATGTAGCTATTACTTATTGAACGCACTTCTGAGCTCAGTGCTCTGTCCTAGTTTCTGCATGCTTATTATTTCAGTTGTTCTAGAAGTTAGAAGCTGATTTCATAGTACATGATTCACTAACTTACTAATTCAATAAACCCTATTAATGGACCCTGTTTATTATATGTTCCAGGCACAGTCGTAGGCATAAAAGGAACAAGATAAAAGCCCTAAAAGCAACCACAGTCTAGAGTTCAGCTCTTTAATAGTGTAGCCATATGTGGATTTTTATGTTTGAATTTAAGTTAATGAAAATTAAGTACAATAAAAGACTCAGTTTCTCAGTCATGTTAGCCACTTTTTGAGCCCTTCATAGCCATAAGTGATAGTGGCTACCCTACTAGCCAATGCTAAAGAACATTCTCATCCTTGCTCACAGCTCTGTCCTAGTCTAGACACACTAGCACATCCCAATAAAGTATATATTCTGTTGCAGCACAGTTTAATTCTGTTCAGGATGGGCAGTAAATACAGGACTATGGAGCAAGCCGACCCATTTTAGCCATGGTGGTGGTGGAGAATAACTGATGAATATATGTAAAAACAGCATCTTTTACTACTGTTCTCTTCAAAAGGAAAATATGACTTACAGTTGTTAATGTTATACTGCAATGGACAGTAGGGTGTAGCATCCTGGATCCCCAGGACTTCAGAGAGATGGACATTAGTGGTCAACACAGTTGCAGAATTACGTGAAGTGGTTTTCCCAATTCGAGGAGTTCTGTCAGCGTTAGCAAAAATATATAAATAAATAAATAAATAAAAGGTACACACATGAAGGTTTGCCATTCCAAAGGGGGAGAAGAACAAAAACACAAATTCAGTAATCAACACTAGGCTGAAGAACAAGATGAGATTATTGTATCAACCATGGGACAACCCAGATGGCTTTCACCGAATGAGTATCTTGCTGCTTCTACTAAATATACTGATTATGAGAATGTACAAGTGACCTCCATGTCACCGTTTTTCAGAAAAAGGATGAGCAACTTTGGGTTGTATGGGGTCACAGTTTAAGATTAATGTGGTAACTGCAGCATGATCATTGAAGGCTTCTGTAGTATAGCTGTGTTCCAATTAATTTCTTAATAAGCATTTGTAGTTATTTGCTTCTCATAATTTTCTGGTAGTGTAACTATGAATTCATTTCTTGAGGACTTAAATGGTTAATTTATGTTGCTCAGAAAATGAAAGAACATTATCACTAAATTTATAATTTTATAATGAAAAAATGGTTGTTTCACTCTAAAAATACAAGGGTTTTATTATATTTTTTCATCATTTTTGTCACCTATATGAGTACAAAGGCAATTCAGGGGACATTCTATATGAATATTTTAGCACTAAACATCGAAGTGATATTCTGGCAAGTCCCCTGAAATTATCAATCTTTCAATCTTGCTCTTTTACCTGTTTTTTTCGCGGAATCCCCTGTTCCGGCTGGAATGTGCACAGAATACAAGTGCGGGGTAAGTGGTTCTAACTGGAACCGATTCACGGTGGATTTTTATTGTAGACAATCAGGGGTGTGTTTTCTGTGTGATAGATCTATTGTAGGTAGAGGAGAAAATGAATGAAAAATTGGTCACAAAAGCAAACAGAGTATGTGGCAATTGCTGTAAGGCAAGATTACAAGATCAATAAAAGGGAAAAAATCAGATAAAAAATGAGAAGTAGAGTTAGTACTGAAATGAGTGAAAAAGATTGTAAATATTAGTTTTTTTCATAAAGATAGATGTCAGCAGCTGGGATTTTGATATTTTCTAAGCATGTTTTCCTGAATGTCTAGTTTCTATAAAACAGTGGTTCTGACTTGTCCAGTGTGGCTCAGTAGATTGAGTGCCAGCCTAGGAACCAAAGGGTCACTGGTTCAATTCCCAGTCAGGGCACAGGCCTGGGTTATGGGGCAGATCCCCAGTAAGGGGTTCATGAGAGGTAACCACACATTGATGTTTCTCTCCCTCTCTTTCTCCCTCCCTTCCCCTTTGTCTAAAAATAAATAAAATATTTTTAATTTATGTATATTTTATATATACATATATACTGTGATTAAGCCCTATCTCCAAGAGATTCTGATACAGTACCTTGTATCCTATTTAGGCCTATAGAGTTATATCTGTTTAAAAGCATGGGCTTCTTTTTGTATCTCTTGAAAAACTACCAAGAGATTCTATTCTTGTCATATTATTTGACCTATTTTCTCTTCTTCAGACCATGTAAGTTCACTTTTCTCTTTGTGGATTTGCAGAAGGAAAAAGTAGCATTGCCAACAACTTGTCACTAAAAAATAGACTACGAATTAAAGTATAAAAGCTCTGTTAGTGCAGGAATAGCTAGTATCAAACAGAGACCGATGCCTCTGCTTGTGAGGGTCCCAACAAAGCAGCCTCGCTAATGAATACCCTGCTTTTTGCCATTTCTCCACAACCGTTGAGAAGCTAGTATCCTCCCTTCAGAATGCATCCTAGAATGACAGTTCAGAGGTTGGTGCTTTGCTAATGAATCTTGTGGTTCTTGATCCTAGCAATTGTTTACTTAAATTAGCTCAATTATTTTTGTGAAGCCAGAAGGGTGTTCTATTCCATTTTGTCTTGGTGGTGAATAGTGAAATTCTGGCTAATTGGAACTAAAGCAAACATGCTAGATAATATACAACCAAGCAAAAGATCTGTTAGAAAGCTGGAAGATCCAGAAGTCAAAGAAAGTTGGGCATCACATAAGCAGGCTAGGTAACACTCACTGAAATCACCCTGCTGGTCTGCTGTCATTGGTACGGGTACCCCCGGATCTCTACCATCAGCTTCTCATTGCTGCTGTGTATGATTTCCCAACTGTCCCTGGAGTTTTGCTCTCTCCCTCTCTCCCTCATGTAGTCACAGGTGGAACCCTCTGGTGACTGAGCCTCAGTCATGCCTCTGTGCCCTAGTGCAAGAGCAGCTTTCCTGGAGAAAAGTGAAAATCTGAGCAAAATCTTTCACTTCAAAATTCTTTTCAAATAAGACAGTTGTTTAGGAGAAGTGCAGCCCAAAAGGGAAAATGTTTATCACAGAACCACTCATAAGGGACCCAGGCCATTTATTCATTAGCTGAATTGAGCAGGGGGCACATTTGCTTTTAAAAAAAATAATTTTATTGATGTTTGAATACAGTTGTCTCCATTTTTTTGATAGTCAGGAAACTAAATCTTAGAGCAGCATGGAATGTCTAGTATTTGTTGAGACTGTTTGTAACCTAAATTGTTGTTACTGTAAGAGTTGAGAGTAAAGAGCGTAAACACCAAGAAACAGAAAGGTCTCTAGGGCAACAAGATATTCCCATAGTTTATCTTTTGTTTAGATGTTGACCCACATTTTTTCAGGCTGAGAAACAAGGCTGTTTCCTTGGATACATGGATGTGAAGGAGGTGCTGCCTTAGGAGTACAGAAGAGCGAGCATCGAGCTTTTGTGTGAATGCATGGATGTATGTGCCATAAGTGTTTGTGACGAGATACGCAGACTACTGCACGGTGCCAACCCGAGTCAAACATGCACTCTTTGTTGACAACTTCTGATTTAAAGGTTTTGGATTGGGTAATCAAATTCCCCTCCTGATATTCTAGCCTTGAACCTCAAATTCTCAAATAATAAAGGAAAACTATTATTTGAACAATTTAGTTGCCAAGTATTGTTCTGAAGAGTAGTTAGGAGAAAGAAAAAGACCTTGAGGATTATCTTCATGTTTGAAAATGCACAAAGACTGAACACTGAGTGGCTCTAAGTTATGATGGCTTTATTCATTTCCTCCTCTGTATTGTGAGAATCTATTCAATTTTGATATTTTCAAATACCATGAAAACTGGACTCCACATTTTCTTCACAGGCCCTCTTTCCCCAATCTGGACACCAGCTTAATATCACTTCTGTTGCCTATTAAATTGTTTTAAGTAGTTGTTTCATCACCTCTTTAAATTTATCTTGCCAATACTACTCTTTATCACTCTGCATAAGCCCCTTTTGGAGATAATATAAATGTTTAGTTGATTCTTATATACAATATATCTGCAGCTATTTCTCTTTCTAAACACTATTCAAGACTAGTTCTTGAACACAGTGGAACACTCTTTGGTTTGTATTTATGTCAATATTATTTCTCATGATATTGTATTAAAAGCAATCTCATGTCCTTTATGTTTTTATAAAATTTCCATTCTCAGTCTATAATATTAATAACATTTATAATGGCTCATAGCTACTAAAATAAGTTATCAGAAATGGTCAAATAGAGTACAATGGTTTTTATGGTAGGCAAAATAATGAGGCCTAACTATGACTTCAAATAAATAATTATTTTTAGTAATTTCATGCACTACTTATCTCTAAACAGTTCTTAGTTTGTAATAGGGTTAAAAGGAAAAAATGCAAAGAAACCTTTTCTTCTTCATTATTGTCAATTCATAAATTTTTTTCTCATATATTTCTGATAAAGTCACACAAATATTTGCAAAATTAAAACAAAAATTGTTGGCACATGTAATCACTTGATATAAACACCTTTAATTACTAATTTGTTATTTATGTTATTTTCTCTAAATTTACATTTGAAGCTCACATCAATAGTATTATTTTATTAACAAGGAAAAATAGCATTATTCAGTAATTAGAGAGATGAAGACAGGACTAAAAAGTGAATTTATGACCTCCCTGCATTTTCTTGAGTTGCTGACCAATTGGAGCACATGTCTTATATTGAGAGGTGAGGCCCAGAAAGCAGATGATAAGAGGAAATAGTGCCATTTATCTTTTTTATTTTTGTGTTTTTACTCTTGTGGACTATTATTCATTGCAGCCATACAAATATGCATACTTACACAAAAATATACATAGAAACACAGTAGATTAAAAAATAGAGACAGATCTGATCACGTAAGAAACTACATAATAACAGTCAATAATTAATATTTATCAAATTAATAAATTGAAACATTATGGAGGTGCCATAAAAATGTAAATGGTCAGACTTGTGTACAAGCATGATGATGAAATCTAAATGTTTAGCAAGTCAAATAAAAGTCAATCTACTAGATTCCTATTAGCCAAAATGGAAGATGAGGTATATTACTATAACACTTGACATATTTCTAGTTTTTAACACTTAGCCGTTACTTAATAATGTCTTTCTGCATTATTTCCCATTAGAGCATGTTATCAAGGATGCACTGAACTTTCGTACTGGCTTTTTGAAAAAAATTAACTATTCATTAAGTAATCAAATCTTTTAAACTAGAATCTCAAGAATTTGGAGATACACATTTGTATGTCTTTGCTTTAGTCCCCTTTAAATGCTTATTAATATTGGAAATTATATTATTTTGTATTTATATGTTTATTTACTCTCTCTCACTATAATGTAAGCTCATTGAGGGCACTAGCTTTGGTTGTTTCAACCATGGCTGGCACATAGTAAATTCTCAGAAATTTTTTGGATGCTCCCAATGTAGTGACAAATATGAACAATAGCAGCTCCAGGGTGAGCTTATACAGCTGGAGAAAAAAAGTCACCTCCACCCCCTGGGCTGACTTATTAGGGCTCAGTCGAGGTCAAATACCGTACCTTAAATAATCTCCAGAACAGGGAGATGATAGCATGCTCCGAAATGGCATCACTTGAGGCAATGTGCTCTTCACTGGAACTACAAGGTGGTCAACGCACTCAAATCTCCAGGACAAAGCAATTTCAAAAAAAAGGGAAAGGTCGCATGTCACACAGGAAAAAAAATTTAATGACAACAGCTTTCATAAATATTTTTCTTATGTCTGGTCTCACTTCTGATGTTATGTCTTCTCAGTACACAGAACACAACCTCTGATTATAATATTTAAAATATACTGTCTCCAGAAAAAAGTAATAATCCAAATAATTTTGACCTTAATTATGCAATTATTGTTAGTGAGTTTGAAATAAACAGTGTTTTCTTCTATTTCAGTTATTTCTAAACAATCTTTTCCAATTTCTTCATATACCCCTTAAAGTCACCCAAGTGTATATAAGTTTCAGTTGCAAGAAATAAACATGCGTGAAACTTTGCCTGAAAGATAGACAACCCACCTTTCCTTTAATTGAGACGTATTTAACTCAGGTACAGCAGAGGATCCATGGGCCTTGAAAATTACATTTGCATTTTTGTCCTGTGTACATGTGGGTCTTTTTCAGGTTAAAGACTCCGTGCTGTGGACAGGTTATTAAAGGAGTCTTTGGTTCTACCACAAGGTGAGAATGAATGCTCTAGAGTAGAGTTCTGAAATTTTGCCCCTCAGGAAACCTGGGGAATTGTTACAGTTCAGGGATGCAGCTAAACCTTCTACAATGTACAGGACAGCTTCCCCCAACCCCATAAAAAAGCAAGCAAACAAACAAAAACCTATATTGCCTAGAATGTCATTAGTACCACTGTTGAGAAATCTTGTTCAAGATAACCGACTATTCTGCACCTCACACTCAGATTAAGACAATAAAAAAAGAAAAAAAAATTAAAAAGCCCTCGTTGGTGAGTGGATCAGGGGATTGAGTGACAGCCTGCGAACCAAAAGGTCACCAGTTGGATTCTCAGTCAGGGCACATGCCTGGGTTGCAGGCCAAGTCCCCAATAGGTGACACATGAGAGGCAACCACACATTGATGTTTCTCTCCTTTTCTTTCTTCCTTCCCCTCTTTCTAAAAATAAATAAATAAAATCCTTAAATGTTTTTTAAAAAATAATTTAAAAAATAGCAGGAGAGAGCATAAAACATTCAAACTAAATCCTTTTAGGTTCTCTATGATTTATTAGACTTCTTGTTCCTTGACATGATGCTGTACCCAGATCAAAGCATGTTGCAAAGCCCTGTTTGGGGGTGATTTGATGTATTGTTGTGCTGTGAATGGCGGGTCCCACAATGACTTCGTTTTAACTGCTTGCAGATGTTCTTTCAGGCCTCAGTGCTAGGAAGACCAACTGTGATAGATCTACACTGGATAATTTGAAGTGGGATTGATCGTGCTTCTTCTTCTTCTTCTTTTTTTTTTTTCGTAGTCAGGAAGATATAAACTTAAAAGCTATCTTTGAGTGTACAGTGGATAATAATCTGATCCTGGCTTCACTTCAATATTCTAGTATCTATTTTTCCAAACCTCTACTTACTAATATACTTTCTTGTTCCCTTTATGATAGTAATTTTCTATACCATCTACATTTTCTCCCTTTAGGATGAGGTAAAGAATGGATAACATCATGTGAACCATAGGATTTAACACAAAAATTAACAAATGTTATATAATTCATCTTCTCTTTATAGTTTATACCATTTTTCTTTAATATCAATGCCACTTCATATTGCCATCTCTATTTAGATAAGTGGCTATATCATTTTTCTGCAGTTACACTCTTTAGTTTATTCCTTTAAACCAACTGAAAGATTTTAGCATCTCTTTGCTAAAAGGCACTGAAGATATAAATATGAATAAAATAAACTATTTTTTTTCACAGAGCTTTACATGTTAACAAAGGATGATGACAGACAGAAAAATACGCTAACCTTTATGGCGTTAGAAATAAGAGGAACATGCTCTAAGTATATGATTGTGTGGGGGTTCAGAGCTAGTCACCCCAAGATGTGTTCCTGTGGTATATGGATTATTTTGAGCTAAGGACTATTTTAGCTTCAGTCTCAAGAGAAACTTCTGCTCCACCCTTTAACTACCTAGAAAAATGTGAATTAGGGACTTTGCTCATGTTGAGATTATTATTAATAATCTCTTTTTGGCTCACCTATATAGCAGGGAAAACTTTTATTTACCAAACAATTGTATTTCTTACCATTCTGCAATGACACTTTGAAGCCCCCAAGGTGCATCACCTCACCCCTTCAGAATGTGTTATATAGTTCAACCCCCTCTCCTGCGTGTAAAGTCTCTGACTCTCTCATGTATGTGGGGGGTTCTCATACATACATATGAACACTGTCCAGAAAATGTCCAACCACTGTTAATATAATGACAATGGTTTTCACGACATAAATGTAACGTGGAAGCCAAAAAGGGTGGACTGGAATCTGCATGCATGAATAATGACGAGTTCACTGTAATAGTCAGTGACGGCAGTAAAAGTTGAGTGAGCATGTGTACTGTGTGGCCATTGCATTCAAAATGAATGAGTGAATAGAGCAATAAATCTGTATCAAAGTTTGCATTAAGCTTGAACATTCCTCTGTGGAAACTATTGAGGTTGACTTTGAAGACAGCAGCTATGGGCAACTGGTGATTGGCAGCTTCATCATGACAAAAAACTCATTCATGCATCATGTCTCATACAGAGTTTTTTGGCAAAACATCAAATCGCCCAGGTGACTCAGCTCCCCTACAGCCCAGATTTGGTGCCCGGCAACTTCTGCCTTTTCCCAAAACTAACATCACCTTTGAAAAGGAAGAGATTTCAGACTGTCAATGACATTCAGGGAAATACAACAGGGCAGGTGATGGAAATTGGGAGAACTGTGTGAGGTCCCAAGGTGCCGACTTTGAAGGGGACTGAGGCTTCATTGTCCTACACAATTTCTCTTGTATCTTCTTCAATAAATGTCTCTATTTTTCATATTACATGGGTGGATATCTTCTGGACAGATCTCATATGTATTAAATTTAGGTATTTTCTATTACAAATTTGTCTCATATCTAATGGATCATTGGATCAATTCAAAGAACCTTGAGGTCAGGGGAAAGTTTGTTTCTCCCTTTTGGTGGCAAATAGTGGTGTGACCAAATTTGGCAGATGCTAACTGACAGAGAGGGAACATGTACTCAACATTTTCTATTATTTTTCATTAAAAAATTTAAGGTAGAAAATGACAGTAGCATGGATAGACGGATGGATAGATGATAGATAGATAGATGATAGATAGATAGATAGATAGATAGATAGATAGATAGATAGATAGGAAAAAAACTAGATGTGAAGATTCATTGAGCTTCCAATTGCTTTTGAAATTTTTTCTGGTTGTTTTTGATAAATTTTCCAATCAGCCATGCTTTTTTAAGTTAATTATTAACCCCCTTAGTTTCAGTAATATGCAATCTACCCACTTAGTAAGGAAACTCACCCAGGTCTTTTGATAAAAATAAGCAGGACAAAGCTCAGAATTAACCTGGGTAGTATCTGAAGATTTTATTATTCTTTTATTTCCTTCCCCTATACCACTTTCCATTATTCCACCCACCTACCGATTCCCTGGGATCGAGTCTCTGAACCTAGGATACTGTGGACATATGCATTTGAATGTAAACTAAAGCAGTTTTATAACTTGTTAATAAGTATATATTTAACAATCAAAACACTTAAAAGTAAAAAGTTTGTTAGATTTCCTTAAATCTAATGTTTTTCAAACTGTATTCCTCAATGACTATAAAAAAGAATAAAATTGATGAAATGCATTTGAGAAAAGCTGAATTAATAACAATTAATGAGTTTTTTCATTATGATGGACTTTCCAGTACCTTCATTATGCTAATGAATATTCCTCAAACTGTATGATTATAAGTATTTTTATGTAACATATAACTAGAGGACAGAATTGAAAATATTTTATCCATTGAAAAGTCAATACTTATATATTATGATGTTTTTTTAAAGTTATTCTAATTATTCTTATGTCAATAACATGGTCAATATTAATCATCATTACCTTAAAAATACATTTAATATTAGTGTTTTTCTATAGAGATGTCAAAGCTAACCCTGACCCAGTGTCTGTTGAGAGGGGAGAAAGTATTCCAAGAAACCTACTAGGTAGTACTATTTATCAGGACTGTATGACATAGAACTAGAATGTCTGGAGCCTTTAGAAAGAATAGTCTACAATTCACAACCAGAATTTTTAAAATGTTATATATCAGCCTTTTTAAAATGAGGACACTCTTGTTCAGTGCTAATCTTGGAACTACTTAAATGTTATTTTTGCAGCAGCAACTAGGGTTTGTACAGGGGAAAAAACATAAAAGTGCTTCACGGAATTTTTAGTAAACTTCAGTTTATCTTTATACGTACAAAGAAAACACCCTTAGTCATTTGCAATTGGTACAGCTATACTTTACAGTATCTTTGGGTATGTATATAGATGATTAGAGTCGGTCCTTATTTTACAGTCAGATAATTAGGAGGAAGAATTGTCAGTCATTACTCTCTTTGCTTGCCCTTTAAACATTTTAGGTATTCTAAAAATACTTGACAAATTTGCACAGATTAAATTATGTAGTTTTTTGCTTGAAATGAGAGCTAAAATTAAAATGAAATATCAATTGTACTCTTAAGAATTATTTTTCTTTCCATAGCATCTGTAGGTCAAAGGGTGTTTATACATTTAATGATTTTTCAGATCATCTAAGTGGGCAAGTGAATGTTTAAAATAAAAAATATATCAAAATTGGAGTTTTCATATGGAACTGGCCAGAGGGGGCATCATTTCATGTATTGGCAGAGTCCTAATGAAATAGGAATGCCAAATAGAGGTGTTTGGAGTTAGAAAAAAAAATCTAAAAATAGTAACATTAATATTCTCATTTCTCAATTGTCTGTGGCACCCACCAGCAGACACGAGGAAACATTTTTCCAAAGAAAGCATAAGTACTGTTACATTCACCTTTAAAAACTAAAGCATTTAACCAAGACGACCTGGCCTTTCTGTTATCATAGCAAATAGGGAGCCACACTTTCTAAGCTTGGAATATTTCTATAGGTTTATGATTCTATTTTCCCCATTTGGCACTTCCCTTGGACTGTTTCCTCTTTATTTTTTAATGATGAGTAGTAAAAACTTTAAAATGAAAACAGCTGGAGGAACTTGTCATCTGCGCTACCAAGACAGAGAGAATCCCAAGGGATACACTGCAACAAAGAGAAGACACAGGCAGGCAGCTCACCCAGGAGGGAGGAGCCCTGGGCTTGGCTTGGTGGTTGGGAAGCCCCTGAAGTGAAATCCCAGTGAGAGCTTTGCTGTTACATTCCCTTGAAGACTACTTAGGCCTGATTTTACTTGGGCATATTTTCCTGCCTGTATAGCTTATGAAGCCCACCAACCAATGTGGTAGGTATAGATTGGTAGTTAATTACCTGGTGATATTCTAGGTTAGTGATGGATAGGAAATACCTTCTGGAAGCTAAATAGCCCACCTCAATTTTCATAATAAAATTATAAGAGAAATTAAATAATAGATCAGAAATATTGGAATAGCTGGTCTCTAAACCCCTCCCACCTTCCCCTAAAATTCTAATTTCACCCATAAAAATGATGTTCTAAGATAGTATACAAATAATATTCCAATGGGTGTGTTAGCTCCAAATCACTGAGTTAGAAGGGCTTTTTTACTATCTCCTTGCCGTAGCACATCTAAACCCAGTGATAAAATGTAAATTTATATTTTCATTTTAAATATAAATTTAAACTACGTAAATCCTAACAGCATTTTATAGTAATCTGCATGTAATACATTTTTTCGGTTACTTAATACATGCAGCCTACCTACTGCATGTCATATCACACACACATTACACATTTGAAAATAGCAATGTACTTGTTACAAATTGACTAATTCTACAGGCAAGCCTTTGTGCTCTAAACCTAGGACTACTTATAATTATCTCATGGTCTCCCTTAGGAGTTGAAGACTCACAGGTTCACAATATAGTGAATTGTTAAAAGAAATAAGACCTCGCCTTGTGTATAGGGGTGAGTGTGTAGTTTGAAAAAGTATACTCACATTTTCATAACAAAACACTTTTGGTTGGTGAGAGTATGGGGGAGAGAGAATGAAAAAAAATACAGAGCAAATTCTTCAGAAAGGAGAGTGTTGAAATCTAAGAGAATAAACAAGAGATGCAGTGGTACAGTTGGGAGACTTCAGCAGCAGACACGATTGTAGGGAGTCTGTGGTAGATGTGCAAACTATAAAAAAACTGCATCAGAAGGCAGAGGAGAGAAAGATGTGCAAACAGGAAAATGTACAGATTGGAAGCCACCTCTAGAAACCAACCTAGGAGAAATTCTGATAGGGTTTTCCCCCTTGGAATTATATAACTCCCACACAGTCCTTCTCCATCTGGTAGTCACTAGTTGCAAAACATAGTATATTTTCAAAACTAATTTTGCTGATCTAAAGATTCTATAGTTGTAATATAAAAATGTAAGTTTTATTTTCCAAAAATATAGTTATACTTTAATATTAGATATGGATTTCTCAAAGAACTGTACCCATCCATTTACCTCTAGAGTTCTGATTTTCAAGAATTATTGATCTAATTCCTCCTTTTTACTAATGAGAAAATTGAAGCTCTGAGATTTAATTATTTTCCCAAGGACTTGGATCACATAACTAGAACTCCAAGTGCAGCTTACAGGAGAAATAAAAATGAACAATCAAAAGAGTGAAAAAGCTATATTATTTAGGGAGATCGTAACAGAATGTTTTGAATTGCCGCATAGGCAATCTACTGTCAATGCAGGCAAGTTGTTCGAAAGTTGATGACAAGATTTCTGGCATGAGGACATTCAAGTAGATGACTTAGAAATGTCAATTTTCTGTATCAAAATTAAGATCTTCACAAAGTAAATGGTTATTTTTAGGGTTGATAGTATCGGTTTTCTCTGTCCTTCAGAATGCCCTTGGTTTTGTTTTCATCATAAAGACATAGCCTGAAATTCTTGTTATGAGAAAGTAATTATATTTCTTGTGAACTGTTTTCCTCTCAACTTTTTATTTGTAATCCCTTCTCCACTTTCTCTTCCAGTGTTCAGTTTTGTTTCTTTAATTTCCTCCCTAGTGTTTGTAATGCTACATCCCCTGCCTCTGATGTAGCACTCACATTAGCAGGAAATACCTGGGTTCTTTCAATCAAATATATTTTTCTGATACACATTTCAGGATAACAAGAACAAAGAGGAAATTAGCCTTTCTTCCAAACTAAGTACTGTGAAAACATCAAGTCTATAGTCCTTTTCATTGCTTTATATTTATACACCAACCAGTGCTGGTGTTTATTTATATTTATATACATATGTGTATGTATGAGAGGGAACCCCCAAACAGAATTTATTTATAAAAAATTGTGTATTTATTCTTACATGTTTAAAGTTTAGTCACCTTCAAAGTACTCTCCATTTGATGCACTACACCTTTCAAAACTATTTCCTACTGCTCAAAACAGTTTTTGAACTCATCAATTATAATGCCTTTTAGTGCTTCTGCCATTTTTTGTTTTACCTCTTTCACATCAGCAAAACATTTTCCTTTTAGGACTTTTTTTTCATCCAAGGACACAAAAAAGTCACATGGGATAAGATCAGGTGAATAGGGAGGGTGGGGAACAGGGGCCATGCTGCTTTGGGTCAAAAACTGCTGAACACTCAGCTCAGTGTGGGCAGGTGCACTTGTAAATCACCCATCATGAAATGGGCAAACGTGTTGAAAGAGTCTTCAAAAAAACTTCACTGAAGCCGAACATAGCTTCTCACAACAATGCCAGTACACGGATGCGGATGGGATCCTAGAACCCTCACCTAGCAGGGGTGCTTGTATTCCAAGGGGCCTGCCCTCCAGAATATAATTCCATTTTGGGGAGGTCCCTCCTCATATATATCAATACTGTCAGTGGAATTAATAAATTTATATGTACTGTTTACCTGGCATAGAATGCAGAATTGAGTGAATTGGAAAAAGAAATGCCAGGTAGAAATTGCATCTTAAATTGTATTTCTGCTCATTATATAGTAATAGAAAATCTAATGCTCATTCCTTTTGCCCAAATTATTAACTTTATATCCATATGAGAAAATCTTTAGCATTGAAATTTCAACATGTCCTGAAAATCAATTTTAAAAACTGCATATTTATTGCTATAAAGTAGGATTTCTGTGAGTTTCAGAACTTTTAATTTTAGATGGTTCTGAAACATTTGAAGTGTAAGCAAAACCTATTAAAATATATATAATATTTAAGTAGTTTTTGTCTGAGCCATATGCTGCTGATGACTAAAGGAAAATGGGTACATAATCATTCCTAAATGTATTCCCTCTGAATGACTTCAACAATACCTGACACTTAGTTTCGCACCCTGATGCTGACAACCCTCCCAATTTATATTGCCATCTTTGACCTCTCCTCCAGTTCCCAAGCTCTATTTCCAACTGTGTGCTAGAGGTCTCCACCTGGATTTTCTATATAATTATAAAAGTCAACATGCCCCCAGATGACCTCATTGTCTCCTATCTCCTCATCCCCTTCCCACTCTCTTACATCAGACAAGATGCTTTCATTTGCAACTGATGAAAACCCAGCACAACTGTTTAAATAATAAAGGAAACATATTGACTCAGAAGTAGTTAGGGCTTATGGACCTGGAAGAAGCTTGTTTGGCTGTTTCTTTAGGATCTTTTGGCTCTATGGTTCTCTGAAGAATCAGCTTGGTTCCCAAAGCTACTTTGAAAGTTACATAGTAGTTGCAGCATTTCTAGGATTTATTTTTCATTCACACAGTTCAAAAAGAAAGACACCAAATCTTATACAGCTCTTTCTATGGAGCAAGAGACTTCTCAGGAACCCTCTGGGTCAAAACCCATCCTAGCCAAGGGAAGGTGTTGCACCATGGGCTTCAGCCTGTTTCCCTAACCACTCACTGTGGCAACTTAGACCACTCGGGATCCGGATCTGGAAGTCTGGGTGAGCAGTCCCACCCAATCACATGACTGCTGTGCAATGAAGAAAAGTAAATTGGATATTGGGGAGATGACCCCAATGTCCACTATTCTATACCCCAAAATATATTGTTCTAGAGATTGTTTGGTGACAAAACAGGAACCTTGAATTATCACAAATGAAAACATTTGTTCAAAAAGATAACAGAACAGTCTCAAGGAGCTCGATTTTAGGAAATCCAGCCTGCCATCTGAGACACTTGACAGTTTATCAACCACGTTCTCTCCCTATGTCCTTCTGTTGCTTCATGGTCTCTCATCGCAGCTTAACTCCGCATTTCTGTTTTCTTCTCCTGCTGTTCCACAGGAGAGGCATCTCTCTTCCTGAACATAGAGTACAAAAACAGAAAAGGATGCAAGCCTTGTAGCTCAAAATGTGTCACCCATCTCGTGCTTATAACTATGCCTGGACATCTACATTTTTGATATCTCAATTTCAAATTTCTGGGATGAACATGACTGGCCACTCCGTACCCAGTACATATATTAGTTGCTGTAGAAGGTAATGGAATGATACTGTTATATGAGTCTCTCTTCAGAAGTGAGAAAAGGATATGAACAGGAGAGAAATGACATGTTTGTATATTATAGGAATATATCTTTTAAATTTTGGAAAATGTAACACCTGTTTTTCAGTTGGAAACGAGGCAATCATTTTCATTTGTTTCAGTCCTATGGCTTCACCAAATCCTGAGGCAGCATGATACAATAGCTCCTTTAAATGTACTAGTTCTTAAACAATGTGTTAAATGCTTTACATGTATCTCATTTCATTCTCTCAACACATTTATGAGGAATGTGCAATAATGTCCATTTATTAGGAGCCCAGTGGAGGCCCATCGAGACTTAATAAAGTTGACAGATGTCAAGCTTGGTATCTTATTCTAGATAGATCTAATTCCAAAGCCCCAGCTTTGTTCACCGTTCACACCATCTGTGCACATGGGCTTTGGAACTAGGCAGATCTTACATTGAATTTTGACTCTGGTACTTATCGGTCATGTGTTACTTACTGGGCTCTGTGGACTTTGGTTTCATTTTCTATAAAAATCTGAGGACAACAGGTTGCCTTTGAAAATAAAAATCAAACGTAATTATCCAAAGTAATTACCCATGTATCTAGCAAATAGTACACTATCAACAAATATTAGTTTCTTTCATTCCACTTAACCAATGGAATAATACTTTTTGGGAAAATATATTGGAACTGAAAGGCCAGACAAACATAGGTTTAAATTAGGATAGTTGCCACTTAGTTGCTTTTTGACCATAAGCATGTTACCTAATTTATATGACTCTTAATTGTCTCACCTCTAAAAGCAAAGCAATACTAATTTTATTTAAGATGATTCTGAGTGTTAAATTGAATAGTATAAGGAAAGTCGTTTTGGCCCAGCCTAATTTTAGTGACTAGCTGGGATCGGGATATTTACATGCAGTGAATATGGAAAACAGTTACTACCTATTTAAAACATTAAATTAACAGACTTGAAAAGATGGACACTTTACTGAGGTACATTAGCATAGCAGATTTTAAAAATTAACCTCTCTTTGTACTCATCATATTTTGTTAAACATAAAAATGTGTTTTATTAATTGGGCTGCTCTGATGACCCAGAAGCCAATAGGTTGGGTGATATTTACATCTGTATCTTTGTAGAAACTCTTGAAAAAAATTGACACTATTACTATCCTTTTAGAGACGAAGAAACTATGACTCAGAAGGAACATGTAACTTGTTCAAGGGTGTAAAGCTCAGTGGCAAAGTAAGACTTTTTTGAACATTGCTGTTTCTCAGAACATATTTTATTTATTTAAATGAATCAGTAATACTTTTGGCAAAATAGAGAAGAGAGCCTATGAATTTGCCAGTTTCTTATAACATTATACATCACACAGATTTTGCTTGTTGGTTTGTTTGTTTTCTTTCGTGTGTGAGGGGAACAGTGGGCATTCGTTTTTAGGAAGGTCATGTTTTCATCTATGTCCACAATAACTATAAGATAATTAAATAATGAATTAAATGTTATTTTGACATTTACATCTGTGTCTCAGTGTTATAGTGTACAGATTATAACATTAGCGAGCAATCATAACATAGGAGCAGTTTTCAAGACACCATAAACTACAACAAAATATTGAATTATAACTAACAAGATATAAAGTACCAGCTAGCCCTGGCCAATCTGGATCTGTTGGTTGGAGCATCATTCCATAACCAAAAGGTTGTGTGTTTGATTCCTGGTCAGAGCATATACCTAGGTTGTGTATCCGATCCCCAGTCTGGTTGCATATAATCCCTGGTCCAGGCACATTTTGGAGGCAACCAATGGAAGTTTCTCTCTCTCTCTTCCTCTCTCCCCCTCTAAAAAGCAATTTTTAAAAAAAATGTCCTTTGGTGAGAATAAAAAAAAAATTAAAGAAACAGCCAAGGAAACTTTAGAAAACCATCTGCTGTCAGCTTACCAAATGAAAATTTAGGGGCTGCGAGCAGGGTCTTGGTAGTTGATCTTGTATTATCTTTGAAAGGAAATGTTGCATCACTTAGGAGGTTAGAAGAAATGATGAAAGGTTAACTGGTTTAACCTCCTGCTTTTTGATGTCTAAACAAATTTAGAGGAATGTGTTCAGCATATACAGAAATGGAGGAAAAATGCTAGTGATATAGTTAAATATTTGAAATTGGAAATGCTTGACTGGTCTATTTGGTGAGTTCTGTGTAATAGAGTGATGCCTTTTGCCTTACCGAACTGCTTCTGCGTGGAGGCTGACCCGGTCCCAGCACGATCTAGGACCTGTGGTGTGTTGAGTGGCCTCCAGGTTCTTGACTGGTGCAGGAAAAGTTTCAAGACATGAGTCCAGGTAAAAGTGACACTAACTTTATTAAAGCTTGGGATATTAAGGCAAAGGAAAGGCCCCTGGAGACAGGGTCAGGGATTAAGTCCAGGATAAGCTGTCACTGCCCAGTGCCCACCCCCAGCCCACAATGACCACCCTGGGTGCAAGTCTCATTGGAACCCTTAGAGCTTAGGATAGGAAAAGTAAAATATGAGTTTGAGGAAAAGCGGGAGCAGGCCTGCCTAAAGAAGAGCATGAGTTAGTGTCCTTTGTCCTGAAAGATTTTACCGATTTTGTATAGGAAGAAATTTAAGAGGAGGTGGGAGGTCCCGGGGAAGATCTCAAAAGAATATTCATTAGATTTCCAGGGCTGTCCTTTAATATGCTGAAGTATCAAAATGAGCATATAGTGGGCTCAGGGGTCATTCTCTGGTTCATTTCATCTTTATCTTGGATTAATCAGGCTCTGATTTTTGTTTTAATATATCTTCTTGACTAAGTTGATTTAAACCACCTGCTTTTAGATATCTTTGGTTAGGGAGTATGGAGGCTTATGATTTATCAGCTGGCTATTAATCTGCCCAGACATTCTGGACCTTCATTCAACCATTTGTCTAAGTTTCCTCATTCCACTTACCAGGGAATTTTCTTACAAACCTGTACATGTGAATGTAGAGCAAAATGAGTTTAACACATTCAAACCAGCAAGGATGATGTGCCTGATACTTCGAGGAGTAAAATGTGGTTTTTAGGGACCCATTTATTGTGAAACTTTGAAAAGCATGATCAGAACATTATGTTTGCTATTAAGTTTTATTAGATATCTTGGGAAGTGGAACATAGAATAAGTAATGTCAGTGACAGTAATCCAAGGAAATTTCTGAAGAGTTAATACTGTGCTAACTTGCACAGAGAAAATAGCCTAGATAAGATGTTCACTGGTTATTATTTAATATAATTGGTATGTTGATAAAAATCCTCTGACTTTGAAATGTTCTTTGACTTTAACTGAGTTATGACTTTTTTATCTTAATGAAACATTCCACTTATTTGTTTTAAGGAAATCTAGAACAGGCTATAAAATATTAATATATTCTTTTTCCTCTTTAGCTAAAACTAGACATTTGAAGAAACACAAAAATACATGCTCCAGCTATAAAACATGGAGGGCTCTAGTTTGTCGATTTCAAGAAAAATTTAGAAATATATATCAGTTTTTGTTCATTTTTGTCCATTCATATTTTTCAAATAATATTCTAGGCAGAAATTTTGATTTGAGGAATTCAGAAAGGTGCATCATAGTGCATTTTTTCATATTTTAACTCTTAAATATTTTATATCGAATCGAAATGCTCTTCATTTAGTCAGCTTCTATTTATTGAGCACCTATTACGTAACAGGCGCTCCTCTGGGTGCAAGGGCTGATGTGGCAAATGAGAGAGTCTGGGTGCTAACCTTAAAAGAGCTTGCATGTTTCTTTCCAGGGAAACAAAAAACCATGTGACTGTTGACTTCACAATCCCAGCAGAATCATTTGGGTTACATAGATTCACAACAGAAAGTGTCAAGAGCAGGCCAAAAAATAAAAATAAAAAAAAATTAGTAGTTTATTTTTTCTGCTCAGAACAACACTTTTCTAATCGAATGGATAAACAAAGATTTGTAATTGTTACTGCATTCCTAAGAGACAAAATAAAAATAGTATTTGAAAAATCAAGAAAACAAGTATTATTTAGGGAAATAATATTTAAGCTGAGATCTAAATGAAGGGAGCAAATGACCCTGGCGGATATGTCCCAGGGCAGAGGTAATGAAGTTCAAAGGCTCTGAGGAAGGTGGATCTTGGGGAAGAAGAGGAGGCCAGGAAGCCTGGAGCAGTGCCTCAGTGCTAGAGCGGTGAGTGATGGAGAGACCGGGCATGGACAATGTAGGGCCTCAGAGGCAGAGTTTGGATATAATCCCAAATGGGATGAAAAGTCATTGTGGGGTTTTAAACTGGTGAATGAGGTAGTTTGATATATTTTTTTAAAAGATCACAGGCTGAATAAGAACACAAGAATTTGGTAGGGGTGGCATCCAGGAGGTCAATGCCACAGGACAGCATTGAAGTAGGAACAGGAGAAAAAAATGGTGAAAAAGGCAAGACAACTGTAACTGAGCAACAGTAAAAAAATAAATAAATAAATTTCAAAAAATGGTTATATGGACTAAGGGGGTACTTCTCGGCTAGTGAGATGCATTTTGAGAATACAGTTGTCAGACTTTGCTGATAAATGTGATATAAAATGTAAGAGAAAGAGCAGTCCAAGGTTTTTGGTCTGAGCAACAGGATGAACGAATGTTTTTCCTATTTTATATAAGAGCAACTGTTGGCAAAGTAAAAGAAGTAAAAACAATTTGACATAATTATGCTACTTTGATAGAATCAAGATCCCAAAGTATTAGGATGAAAAGAAACTTCAAAGCTTATTACAAATGCAGTAGGTCAAGAATGCAGGTAGGTAGATTAGGTAAACAAGCCAAGAGGTAGATAACATAATTCCATGATAAATGTCATTGAAGAAAATAAGAGAGAGTAATGTTACATTGCTTTTAGACAGGAAGACCCGAGGAAAGCATGAGGCTTGTGAGGACAGGGAAGAAGCACTCCAGAGAAAGCTGACTAACAGGAAATGCCCTTGAAACATCTTTCAAGAATCTTCATTCCTTTCAGTCTCAATCACAGTTAACTTGCAAAAGAAAACTCTAATAGCCAAATTCATGTCTTTAAATGATTTTACTTTTTCCTAATCTCCAAATAGTAGAATGTGTAAGGAAGCCAGAATGGAATTGTTTTTCTCTCTTTTATTTTCCTTCCAGACAGCTAAGGCCAATATTTATACTCATTCAGTTTTCAATTTTCCCTAGAAAGGAAGACATTAATCTCAGCCATTTCTAATCCAAAGAAAAAACTTTAAGGGTACAATAGGGAGGAGCAGAAGACTTGTGACAGGAAGTAAGTGTTCCTGCAGTGGTTTTGAATTAAAAGCCATCATACAGCAACAACAATTTACAAGTGATCTCTTGAGTAAGAGGAAAGAACTTTTGTTGTTCTAAAGTTTTAGTGAACTAATGGGAAAGTTTCCAGACACAGGAAGATAAAATCACACAAAAGTTCTACTGTATTCCCAGTTGCATGTAGTCAGGGTGTAACGTATCTAAAGAAACCCCACAAAATTCAATATATATTAACTCACGTATTTGTATAAGCCAATTCATTTCCATTGTGCTCTTGAAATGCCTTCAAATGCCTTATTCTTGAAGTGAACTGGAAAAGGGATAAACCCAATGTCACTGAACTAAAGGGGTTTGTTCACCTATATACATCAAAGTTAAGTCAAATGTGAAAAGATTTTGCAGCAAAGAGGATAAAGTTTTCTTAGTTAAGGAAATTGTGTCAAACTCAGTGTCACAAGTAAGATCTGGATCCCTGATGGCTTCTTTGGGATGGGTTATTTAGGGGAGAAAGCATTAATCATGGTGACTAAGAGAGTCATGGTTGTGGTCTCTGCTGATTGGCCGGTGCTAAGGTAGGGCCTGGTAGTTGATCATTGCATCTGTTCTTGATGTCAGCCAAGGGGTCAGTCTGGTTTAGCGAGAGTATGGTCAGTGGGGTCAGTCTGTTGTTCTGGGTCTGGAACTGAAACACAACTGAGGCCTAGATGTTACCTTCTGTATGACTAAAACTCTGTCTCCGTGGTCAATAGACTCAAGGTTTTGTTCCTAAGACTGTTTGATGCTGACCAGAACTTAATTGTCCTGAGGGCTTAATGATTAAGGGAGCAGACTTGCAAGGGAGAATGAAGTTTCTCATTTTCCCTTGAGAATGATTAAAGGAACTGGTAGATCTTTTAAGGGAAGAAAATGTTGGTTTTTGGCAAATTGTCATAATTTGAACATTGCTAGGCAAAGCAGGGTGAGGTTGTTGATAATCATACTAAGAAAAATTTTTTTGCTACAGAAGCTGTTTACCCTAATGAGCAAATTATTTGTCTGTATAAATTGATTTGCAGAAAATTCCTGAAGAAACTGTAATAATAATTTTTTGACTTATGACCTTATCTTCCTGGCGAGAATTTTCTGGAACAAGTAGTTACATCAGGTTGACACAGAGCCTCAGTTCTGAGTCCAGATTGTTAAGTTATGTGGACACTGGTAGGTTTTATTCTCAAGAATAACTTTTTCTTACCTTTTTAATGAAGTCTTTCTTGCCTCCCCTTATCTCCACTTTTTACCACATCTAGACACTAAACTATAATAATTGTGCAATGTGTTATTTCCTTCTTCACATACAAGTTGTTTATGGACATCTCACTATTTTCTCCTTGGAATTTGAAGGAATCAGATTTGTCTTTCATGTTTACCTGCAATATATCCTTTCACTACCCCTTCTCTCTTCATTCTAGCTCCCTCTTTCATTCCCTTTCTCCTTTTTACACAATCGAAGGCTTTTATCTTTTCCTTTCCACTCATTGCCTACTCAACCTCAGTGTTCCTGAAAATCTAGTGCTCACTTAGTCAGGTTATTTCTGCCTGTTTTAGTCCTTGTCTTCTGGAATCAGCTCTTTGCTTGGTCCCCATTTAAAACACTTTTACAATTTAAGGTTCAACCAAGTCATCTCTGGAAAACCTTATTTCCAATCAAATTAACACCCAAGGATGGATTTATACACCCTGTGAAGGTTCTTTAGGATGGTTTTTCTAGGATACCAGAATGATAATAATAATGGCATTAATAATTTTTTTAAAAATCTGTAAATAACAATATTTAAGAAGTCATCATATATCAATTACATTCTTCAACATACTGTCAGAGAAGCCACCCTTACTCAACTAGTAAGTAGCAAAAGTCCAGAATTAAAAGAAAATCCCCCAATCAAGCCCAATGACAAGAACAGCTGGAGAGCAGCTGATTATGCACTGGTGGCCCTAATTGGTGAAGTTATCTTTTTCAAGTATTAAATTTATATCCAGGTATTGAAATATTTAATGATGATGCTAAAATTCTTGCACTAGATAGCTGATATTAAATACACATTTTCTTGTCTAAGAATGAATGATTGTTACAGTATCTGTGTTTGTATTTGCTATTGTATTTTCCTTTTAAATTATTCCATACTGTTGGTAGTTATTGCAGACACTATTCAAATATTGTTGGTTCTCTGGTGGTTTAATACAAGATAATGTGCTAAAAGCATTGTATCTGAAATGTGAAGCACCCTGCATCACTATATGTTAAATGTTAATTGCCATGCTGCCCAATGCTAGCAAATCTCAGTCTATATTAAAAGTGTATTTTGTATTCCAGAGCTTGTTAGTATAATAAAAGTTAAACCGTACCGTTAAATGCCAACTTAGTTGAATAAGAATATTAATGCTCTGAATACATCAAAGTTCTGAATGATGTGGACATAAAATTCACTTCTTTGATATCTATTCACACTAAGGTAGGGTTTGTACTTCCATCCCTTATTTTATGTATTAATTATTATATATCATCACGTATGGAATGGTGAACTTAACAAAGCCTGTGATATGCACCTACTGCATACAATACAAATAGAAATAACACAGGTCTCTGCTCTCAAGTGGCTGGGTTTGCTAAGGCATATGAAACAGAAATGTAATAACTGTAGTAGAGCATAGAAAGATTTATATGAAAGGGGAATCAGGAGAGTGGTGACTGGTAGACTAAGTCCTATTGCAACCTAACAAAAATAGAGGTTTGGCTGCCTGTCACCACAAAAGCCAAACCCATGAGGCAGATGCTGGTGCAAAAGGAGATAGCTATTATTCAGGTACTGTGCAATCTGGGAGAATGGAGGAATCCAGTCTCAATGCCCATCTCCTCAGCAAGACCAAGACAAAAGCCAGTGTCCAGAGCTCCTGCTCCAGTTTAAAGTACGGTGCTTTGGAGCCCATGGCAGGCTGCTAAGCAGTCACAGTCCCCATCTAGGTAGCTTAGCTTGTTCCCAGCTGCTGTTCATTTTAGACTGGCTCCTGGAGCCTGCTTGTTAAGCCTGCACAGACCTGGGCCATGGGCTAGTGCCACATGGTCACATCTTCCTGGGGAGCATGTGAATGCATCAGCAAATGTATCACCAGGTGGTCAAGAGAGACAGAGAGACTAACTCCTGGAACTCATGGACCATGTGGCTGCTAAGGCCATGGGACCCACAGAGAGAACAGGTAAGTGTACCAAGTAAATGCAGGTCACAAGCCAGAGAGAGAGAGAGAGTTTCTTTGTTCCTCTGGGATTATAATAGCATGGGTGGGATGGAACAAGTGCTTTTGCAAAATGGCCAATCAACTTCCCAAACTTTCACATGCTTCTGGTGGGTCCACCTCCCAACCAATCTCTCTTTTCCTCAGGCTAGACTGACATGCCTCTTTAGTCAAACTCCTCTCCCTGTACCATTTAGACTTCTATGGTACATGCACCTGCTTTCCCTGGCCCCCCACCCCAGCTATCTTGTACTGGAGGTGGGAAGGGCTTTCTTATCTCTATCCAATTATCTTGCTAGCATTTTGCAAATTCAGTGTAAGAAGCCCCCCCCCCACCATCATGGCTGATGGGGGAGACTCCCCAGGGCCCTGAGTGTTCTATGGTAACACTAAGGCACTGTGATCCCGTGAGCATTGCTTCCATCCAGATGAATAAGAGGAGAATTCACAACTGTCACTGGAATTCTTCAGTGGCGTGGTAAATGATTGTCTTAAGTGCCTACTAAGGAGAGTGCACAGTGCTAGACACTGGAGGTTCATATAAAAGCAGTCCTGGTTGTGGCTTTCAAGCTCCAAACTCCATAGTGATTTGGTGCAGGCACAATGTGATAAGTCTATCTGAGGAGTGTGTGTGCAGAGGAAGGTATGATTAATGCTGACTGAGAGGATGGTTTTTTATTAGAGTTTTGAAGAATGACATGGTAACTCACAAATGGGAATTAACAGAATCAAAGACTCCACAGAGTGTTTCTAATGCTTCCACTGTTTCCTGCTCCCATAACACCCAGAAAAGGGAATGCCTGCATTATATTCCGAAAGATTTCCAGCTTTCTGGAGTGTCTTGAAATTTAGGAAAATCAAGCTCTCCTTCTGAAGTATCATGTCATTGAATTTTAAAATGTTTTTCCTTCTTTCGTTCATAGTATGTTTAAAATGGCCTTTTGACCCTTTATACATGTAATTTTTGGAGATCATTTAGTTTTCTTTGCACATTATCTTTTTATTTTGCCATGTAGTTCTATGAAGTGATTCCTAAACCCATCTCCATTACTCTGGGAATATACTCATGACAACTCTTCTGTCAATATTTGAAAAGTCAAAACAAAACCTTAAGTAAAGTTGGATGAGGGCTTTTGTTTATACCTCTAACCATTGTGTTATTTTCCTTTAACTGCCCTCACAATTTATTCATGTTCGATTTGTGCACTACTCTAGGTGTTAAATCTGTTCTTAAAATTATTTTAGCAGTGTAAATACACTATGTATCTTCTATTTATATATTCTAATTATTAATATGTACTTAGGTGATGTGTGTTCACTTGATAATTTATCTGATTTGTCATCATAGTAGTGAATTCTTATCCTGTCTCCTGTGACAACACAGTTTTTTGGAGAATATCCAAGAATATGAATGAAATGCCTATCATTAGCCATAAGGCAGAGAATATTTGATTTCTAATTTTTCTTATTATAAACTAATGTTTATAATTAGAGATAATTATATTTTCATGCATTTACTAAATACATATTACAACTTAAATGTAGGCTATACAGAGAAAGTCCTCAAAGAACTTAAGTCTTCAAAGCTCAGTTTGTACATTATCATAATACTCAGTGGAGATAGTAAACATGAGAGCACTTTGAACAATGGGAGGTGCTAAATAAGCTGTTGTCCTTATTTTCTGATTAATTATGTTAATTAATTGGCTCTCTAATATTTTTGAACACTGAATAATTGAAATATAATTTAAAGAAAACCATTCATTACTATGAATCATCCTTTTATTTTTTTATTTTTTTTATTTTTTTAAAATTATTTTATTGTTGTTCAAGTAGATGATGCTAAGTGAAATAAGCCAGGTGGTGAGGGACAAATACCATATGAATCATCGTTTTCTTGCTTAACATCTTTTAAGATGTAAATAATTTCTGTTGGAAAAGTTGATGAATGCAATGGCATATTGGTACAAGACTTTATGGACTATTGTCATTATTTGAAGCTCTGAGTCATGTTTCTCTTTGTGTGGCAGAAATGTAGAATTTTTTCATGGAAGGAATTCTGTATCAGGTATTCAATTTCACTTTTGTTCATTAAAACTATTATAACAGGTAACATTTGGGTAGCAAAATTTTTGTTATAAATTATAAGATATTTATTTTATTTATTTATTTTTAGAGTGAGGGTAAAGGAGGGAAAAAAAGAGGGGGAGAAACATCAATGTGTGGTTGCCTCTCATACACCCCCTACTGGCCACCTGGCCTGCAACCCAGACATGTGCCCTGACTGAGAATCAAACAGGCTACCCTTTAGTTCACAGGCCAGCACTCAATCCACTGAGCCACACCAGCCAGGACAGATATTTTATTATTTTGCATTTTAATCCCAAAATCAACCTTAGGATGTACATACTATTATAATACAATTTACTGGTTAGGTAGGACATATACAGTTTAAGCAGTCCGCCCAAAGTTACAGAGCCAGCAAACAGTAAAGGCACTATTAATTGGAAAAGTCATTTAAGAACACTCAAATCATCCAAACATATCTCTCTTGCCAAAATTAAATGTTTAATTATCTTTCAATGAAGTGTGACATTATATACATTTGATTTGGTAAATGAGATCAAGAGATTATATTTTTTATGGCTATTGAGATTTTCAATATGTCATCTGTAATGAAAATTCCTTTTACACTTTGGGGTTTTCTGAGGTAAATGATATACTAGCTTCTATAGAAACATTTGACAGAAATTAGAATATAGCTTTCTTTTTGAAAGAGTATAGCTACATTTTATTCCCATTTTAGATATTTATTTAACATAGCTGAAATGTCTAATTTGAAGAAGATTTTCTGGTTGAACATACTTTATTTGAAATTTTCAACATGATTAATGCATCTCGCTGTATCATCTCAATATATGCCAGCATTTTCTAACCTCACACTGCCATAATGGTGTGGATTTCTCTTTTTTATTATTCTTTGTCTTCACTCTTCCTCCCAAAGTATTAGTTGAGGCTTATTATTACAGTTGGATTGATCAGCAATAGTAAGAGGTATAAATTATTAAATGACAAAGTTTAACATTAGCCACAACGTTCTGTTTCTAACTGTGATTTCCATAGCCCTGTGGTCTAGACAAGTGATTTTTAACTGGAATAAACATGCTAGCTTTAATAGGTTGATTAAAGATGTAACAGGATGGATGTTTTTAAGTCTATCTATACTGTTCTATTCTTTCCCTCTGCAGATTCTGAAAAGCTTTTCCTCTACTTGCATAGTGAGTCCTTGTTGCTAATAAATATATCAGAGTGTAAAAAGTAGTTGAAAACCACTGGTGTAAACCCAAGACACTTGTGCATTTGTGACCCCAGAAAATCTAGTCAGACTGCTCGAAATTGTTTCTATAAGAGTAGTTTTCCAGTTTGACAGGGTAGCTGCAAGTACTTAAAGGTATTTTGGAGATTTTCATTCCTGTTTAGTCTCAGCCCATATTGGGCCTGGTCTCCCAGGTCACGTTGCATTTTAGAGATTGAGCCAAATGTTCCACGCCCGATCTGTGAAAGGCAATCTGTTACCTGTGAGAGGCAAATATAGGTCCTCACTACATTCCTTGAGCATCTCTATAACTAGTGTTTTTAACTCTGCATCTGATAAACTGCTTAGCTCCATTTTATTTAGTTCTTTTCCTGAAATTTTGATCTGTTCTTTCATTAAAGATATCAGTTAGAATTGAAGGGCAGATAAAGAGCTTCCCAGACAAGAAAAAATCTGAAGGAATTTATCAGCACCTAACCATTATTAAAGGGACTTATTTAAGAAAAAGAAGATAAAAACTATGAACACTAAAATGGCAATACATACATATCTATCAACAATTAGATCTAAAAAACAAACTAAGCAAACAAGAATAACAGAGACAGAATCATAGATATGGAGAATATTGTTTATGGTTGCCATATGGGAAGGGCTATGGGAGAATGGGTGAGGAGGTGAGAGGATTAAGAAGTACAATAAGCAGTTACAGAATAGCCATGACGATGTAAAGCACAATATAGGAAATGGAGTAGCCAAAGAGTTTATATGCATGACCCATGGACATGAACAATGGTGTGGGGATTGCCTGAGGGAGTGGGGGTTGCTAGGTGGAGAGCAAAGGGGGGAAATGGGGACAACTGTAACACCATAATCAATAAAATATAATTAAAAAAAGAATTTCAGACTGTTCTAAAATGAATTTTTTCAGTGGGGTTTCAATTAGAACATACAGGAATCAGATCTGGCAAAATGTCCTTGATGTGGAGTCCACTCGGAGATGTGTCCGTGTTTGTGTGTCCCTGCCGCTGAGTGATGGTACATTTAGTGATGTAGTGGCAAATTTGGCTTCACAGCAGGCAATGCTCGAAAGTTTAATGATCTGAACAGGCACCCTGGAAAAAGTAGTAATGACGAGATCCTTTATCTGGGGAAGAGACAGGCGCTTTAAGATGATTATACTTCCAACAGAGGCCCTAGCAACATGGGCTTTCACAGGCGTGTCAGCTGGCATCATCAGGGAGACTAGCCCAACCGGGAACGGCAATGCCAACAACAGAAACACAGCATTTCTGTCATCTCCTGGTCAGAGCCCTTAGTTTGGGTCAAATGGAAATATAAAAGAGCTGTTGAGTGACAGCATTTGCTGGCTTCACATTTCTCTTTAACAATGGATAGTCTTTACATCTTACCTCATACAATTACATTAAGGTTCACTGGAAGAGGGAAGTGTCATCCTGCTCACAAGGCGAATTACTCTCTGCCGTACCACTTTACATATGACACAACCTAAACAGGCGAATTCTTTGCTTGATAAAATAATTCTGTGTTGTGGTAAGTGTGGAATTTTTATGATCATATATCATTATGCTAGTGATTTATATTGCATCATATATTGGCTTAAAACTATGTGCATATATAAACTGTGTAAAATTGTAAAACTATGTAAAATACACTGTTAAGCAAACAGCTTATAGAGGTAAGATAAAAGCAAGAATCCGAATGATTGTTAAGAACACATTATATAGAGTATTAAGTCTGTTGGAAATGCAACGGGATGAAGTGTTGCTATTTCTTTATTTAAAGTTTCTGGAAGAATAGTCTACTCATAAATACAAATATGATTTCTTCATATTTGCTCTTTTCCTCTCTCTTCCATAAGGCCCCTAATTAAAAAAGAAAAAAAAGAAAATAGAGTATTAAATCTTACATGCAAATTTTCAATAGTTTGCAAATCACTAGAGGTAATTCTGCCTCTTAAATTACTTTCCACCCACTACTGCTTTTTAAATGTTGAACATTCTATTTATGTTGAAATATACAGCTATACTTCCATATTACTGAGATTTACCATATTATGTGCTTGTCAAAAGCTGCATGTTTCTTTTTTATACGTTGTTAGAGAAATGTTCTATTTATATATGTGCTCTTGCCACACAGTCTTACAGCCATGTTAGCAACTGAATATTTAATGAAACCATGACAAGATGTGAAGCATGCATTATACAATGTAATAAAATCCTCTCTTTGCTCATGTGTCATTTCCATACCATTTTATCAATTTAGACGTGTATGCTGATAAACATAATGACTTGAAACAGTTTTAACAAATGGAGATCCCTATGGTATGTCCAAAATGGGGAAAATAAGGTTCAACATAACCTCATTTAATTTTAATTGAGTGCACTTTAAGAGACACTGCTAGTGACAAATTGGTTATTATACAATTTAATCAATACTCTTCAATTTTATGGTCTGCATCAAATGCCAGCAAATTATATCTACTCTTAAAGATTGAAGCTTTTCTTTTACTTTCTTGCCTTTCAAAATACTCATGTATAAGAAGAAGTTTCAGACAGCCTGCTAAATATTTATGTTATATTAAAATAATTATCTTTTGTTTATACTCATAGCTCAGTTTATATTTGCTAAGCATATTAATTCCCCAGAATGTAAACAAAGTGACTTGTATCAAGTTATTTCATATGGTGGATACTGAATAAATATGCTTAAAAGCTAAGAGCGGTCTCTAAATTCTAGTTGTCCTCTGACCAATTGCATACCAGTTGGAGATTTTGAACTTCCAAAATGAATAATACATTATATATAACCTGAGAATTTGAGGACTTGGAATTTTCTAGTGGTTCTGTATTATTTTGTCTCTATGCCAAATTATTAAAATTAGGATAATTTAGGATTAGGATGTTTTAAAAGAGCAAGCCATAAGGCATAAGAATATTTTAAAGTGCCCTGAAAAACAGTTTCTCTCAGATGTTTTTGAAATACTCTATTTTCCCTATTGAGCCCAAATTCCTGTATAAATACCTGAATTAAACTATGTCTTGTCCATGAAATCTTTCCAACCGGCTATAATCCACATGAATCTTTTCTCTCTTTAAATACAGCTCTTGTACTTACACACTGAACTAAATTGTTTATTTCTTAATTACATGTTTATTTGTGTTTTTGTTGTGTTTGACATTGTGAAATTTTATTCACTTCAAAAAGCATGACTCTAAAATATGATTCATTTCCTTGGGGCCCCTTCACACTTTCATTATACATGCCATTTCCAGGTGGTAATAGTATCCGGGCACGGTAGCCTCAAACGTAGGCCCACTGTGAGATACACAGAATCCTCCTTGAATATATGCCACTGTGCTCTTAAAGAATGTGTCCATTAAAAAATTCATATAACTTATATAGCATCTTTACAAAAGATGATAAATTTGTAGAAAAGTGACAAGACAAAGGAGAAGAGTTTTAGGGTTTTAAGAGGCAAACTGAGAATGTAACTCTATGGGGGGAAATAATGGAAAGTAAGGGTTATTTTAGTAAGGTTTCTGGTGTAGATTCCTGTGGCACAATCTGTCTCTCTGCCAGTAAGATGTAGAGTCTCTGGTTGCTAATAATCATCATTCCTTTTCTAGTAGAGAGGAGGGGGTCAGAGAGTTTTTCTTGTGTCTGCTTCCTTTCAATTGCCTTCACTTCAAAAAAATCCTTATGTCAAAGTAACATATTTTGGAGTGTTATTTTGACATATCCTGAACCCCCTCACACTCATTTAAGAAATATTTAACTTATCAATCACCTTCAATATATCAGCCACACTGTACCAGATCTGGCCTCTCATGCAGAATGTTTCTCAGTGGGAGTAGCCTAATGATATACAAATTAATAAGGATGTGAACAGAAAATTATCAGATTATAGTGCGTATTGTACTAGGCTGAACATTAAATCAAGGGGACATGATAGAGAATGACTGGTTAGCTACTTCATATTAGATAATCAAAGAAGTCATCTGGGAAGAGAGAACACTTAAATTAAGAAGCTGGCTTTAGCAAAGACCAAAGGCAAGCATTCCAAGGTGAAATCTAGTAGCCCTTACTATGGGATATTAGCAGGTGAGGGAGAGTGTAGTGGTACCAGAGGAGATAAGGAAGTAGTGGGAGCCAGATTAAGATGGGTTTCACAACCCATTGTGAGTGTTTGGGTTTTATTTTGAGTGCAGTGGGAAACACTTGGAGAGTTTAAACTGGGAAGGGGGTCATGGTAGGTTTTACAGTGTTAAAGATTTAATCTAGCAACACTATTTTCTTTTCAAAAGCAGTTTTCATGATACTAGTCTTTATGATCATTATGGTTAATGGCTATATAATACATCATAAGCTGTAAGTTAAGCATTCACAATTTTTGAGAATCTAGGTTACTTCTGATATTCACTACTTATATATTTTAAAATGATAATATAAATAACAACTTGGTAAATATCTTTTATGTAAATAAATTTTATCTTCTGTTAGATGGTTTGTTTACATGAGATAGATTCTCAGACATGTATCACTAGACCAAAGAATATGTTATCTTTTTTCCCAATACTTACTAAATCCTGCTGAATGACTTTCTAAAAGACTGGTGCCAATTTTTATTTTTATTGGTAACAGAGGAAACTATGATTGGTCGTGGGCTTATACACTTTCCAAATTATTTTTAAAATTACATTATTTTAATGAGCAAAAATCATTGATAGGTAAAATACAAATGATGAAATATATTATTTTTAGCATAAGAGAAAATACTACTTACAGTAAGAAATTAAATAGCAAACACTTCTATATAACTTATCTCACCTTCAACTTGTACAGTGTATCAGCTATCAATTGTTATTTACCTTATTCTAAATCCAGTCTAATTAGAACACGCCATTGTGCTATATCCTGAAAGGGCACTTATACTCATATTTTGTAGACAATTGGTGTCTGAAACACCACAGACCCAAGCACATGCGGATTGAACAAAAACACTGAGCAGCAGAAGGCAATGACAAGCCACCGCTGCATTTTCTTATTCTCTTTTTTTTCTACTTTCGTTTTACCTGGAAAACCCCATGATGAAACAATACTAAATGAAACATGAGATAGTACTTTAAGATGAGACTCCCAGTTCAGAAAGCAATTAAGCAGTACTAGGGAAGAGCAGAGAACAAGTGCAACAAGCATTGTCGCTAATAACATAATTCGACTAAAGCCGGAATGATGTCTGGTGGCTGATGCACACAGAGGCGAAAGGAAAGTAAGATGCTGTGCATCAGAACATGGGAGGTAAAAAACATGAACCAGGGTAAACTGGAAACTGTAAAGCAAGAAATGGACCATCTAAGCATTATAGTACTTGATGTTAGCAAACAAAAATGGAGTGAAATTGGCCATGTCCAGTCAAGCAACTTCAAATTGTTCTACTCTGGAAGTGACAAATTCAGAAGAAATATAGTGGTTTTAACACTGAGGAAAGATGTAGCCAGGCAGCTAGGGGCTACAATGCAAGGTTGGACTGAATTACATCAGACTTCTAGGAACATCTATTAACATAACCATCATTTAAGTCAATCCTCTACCTACAGAGGCTGAAGATGATGAAATCAAAAGTTTGGAAGTTTTTACCCAAGTAGCCAAGAAGAAGTTTATGACACACTGAAACAAGACATACTGATACTTACAGGAGACTGAAATGCAAAAGTAGGAAATAAAGCAAAATCACATGTGGAAAACAGTATGGAATTTCCTCAGAAAACTAAAAATGGAACTGCCCTTTGACCCAGCAATTCCATTGCTAGGAGTATACCCTCAGAGCTCTGAAACACCAATCCAAAAGAACCTATGTACCCCAATGTTCATAGCAGCACAATTTACAATAGCCAAGTGCTGGAAGCAACCTAACTGCCCATCAGTAAATGAATGGATCAAAAAACTATGATACTTTTGCACGATGGACTATTACACAGCAGAAAGAAAGAAGGAGCTCCTACTCTTTGCAACAGCATGAATAGATCTGGAGAGCATGCTGCTAAGTGAAATAAGCCAAGTGGTGAAAGACAAATACCATATGATCTCACCTTTAGCTGGAACCTAATAACAAAACAAACAAGCAAGCAAAATATAACCAGAGACATTGAAATTAAAAACAAGCTGATAGTAACCAGAGGGGATGTGGGAGGGGATAAGGGGGAAGAGAGGGGAAAGGTTTTCAGAAACAACTACAAAGGACACATGGACAAAGCCAAGGGTGGGGGGGAATCATGGAAGAGAGGTGAGGATGGCAGGGGTTGTGGGGGGCAGTGGGGAGAAAATGCAGACAACTGTACTTGAGCAATAATAAGAATAATAAAAGAACAAACTGACAGTAACCAGACAGGAAGGGGATAATGGGAGGGCCATCAAGGAACATGTAGAAAGGACCCGTGGACCAAGCCAAATGGGGTAGGTTTGAGGGTGGGAGGTGGGGATGGGTGGGGCCAGAGGTCGTGGTGGGTGAAAATGGAGACAACTGCAGTTGAATAATAATAAAAAAAATACATGTAAAATGAAAAAAAATAAAAAGATGTTGGAAAATTTGGACTAAGGATCAGAAACAGACCAGGAGACAGGCTCATGGATTTCTGAAAAGCCCAAAACTTGCCCATCACAAACACATGCTTCCAACCACTGAACTGATACTGTAACATGGACTTCATCAGATGGCCAATATAGTGATCACATAGACTGTGTAACCGGAAGCAGGAGATAGAGAATTTGTATTCTCTCTGCCTAAACAAGACCAGAAACACACACTGTGAATATCAGACAGAGTAAAGCTGAGGATGAGCACTAAAAGAATCATAGTGCCAAAATAGAATGTAAATGACATTCCTGATGGATTTAAACTCCACATAAAAATAGATTTTCTCTGTTAAACTTAATTGACTGAGTATTAGAAGAACCATGGGCCTGTGGACTGAAACTGGAAATATTTTTAAGAAAGAATGTGAAAAGACAGTGCCAGAAGTTAAAAAGAAGAAAGTAAATATCAAAATGGAAGATAAAAGGAACACTAAAAGTTTCTAAAGACTGGCAAGAGGCTAAAATTAAAGTTGACAAAAGCAGAGTTGGAATCCTGAGTAGTTTTGCCAAGACTCTCACAAAGAGATAAGGAAAACTATTACAATAGTCAATGTAAGGAGATAAAAAAGAACAACAAAAAAGGAAAACAAAATTATCTCCACCAGAAGATTCAAGAAATAAAAGGGAAATTCAAACCTAGACTACAAATGCTGAATGACCAACAAGGAAGCACGTTATCTGACCAGGAGAAAATTAAGGTAACATGGACAAAGTATACTGAAAACCCATACAGATGAGACAAAAGGGTAGCTTTGCAGAAGATCTCTATGAGGAAGAACTTGCAATTCTAGAAAGCAAGTGAAAGCTGTCCTGAAAGTATTAAGAAGAAATAAATCACCAGGGTAAATGGGATACCAATAGAATTATTTCAAGCCACAAAGAGGAAATCTATCAAAATTTTACAAGGATATGTCAATAAATATGGAAAATGAAACAATGGCCTACAGATGGGAAACATTCAATACATGTCTCAATCTTTAAGAAATGAGAGGCCCACCGGTGCAGTAACTATAAGACCGTTGCTCTGACTTCGCACTCAAGGAAAGGGATGCCCAACGTGATGCAACTAACGCTTCTACCCTATGTGGAGCAAGGAGTGCCAGATGTTCAAGCCGGATTCAGGAAAGAAAGAGGCACTTGGGATCTAATTGTGAGTAGTTGCTGGATACTAGAGAAGTTCAAAGAAGTTCTGAGGTTAATCTGTACTTTACAGACTACGGGAAAGCTGCAGACTGCATGGATTATGAATAGCTATGGGTTGTCCTAAAGGTAAAGCACATGTTTCAGCACTTGATGGTCTTGAAGCATAGCCTGTATTTTGGACAGAAGCCACAATTAGGACAGAATATGGAAAAACAGAATAGATACAAAAAACTGAGCTAGACTCAGAGGAAGAAGGAGTGAGAATTGATGAAAGAAATTATCATAACTAAAGATATGCAGATGACACCATCTTACTGGCAGAAAGTAACAATGATTTGAAATGACTTCTCATGAAAGGAAAAGAAGTTCTAAAGCAGGACTACATTTGAACTTTAGGAAGATAAAGACCATGACTCCAGAAGAAATATGCAATTGAACATAGACAAGAAAACATCAGAATTGTTATTTTCCTTACCTTGGTTCAGTCATAGATTCAAATGGAGACTGCAGCCCAGAAATCAAGAGAAGGCCAAGACTCAGAAGGCCAGCAATGCAAGAAGAATTCAGCACCAAGAGTAAAGATGTGTCATTAGAGACCAAGGCTAAGATCTTCTACATCCTTATATTCCTAATTATTATGCATAATACAAAAGAAGGCTGATAGGAAAAAATTGGTTCATCTGAACTATGGTGTTGGGGGGATGCTCTAAGGATACCCTGGACTGCAGGAAAGATGATCAAGTGGCCCTGGGGCAAATTAAGCCTGAAACATTGCTCGAGGCAAAAATGAAAAAAGAAAAACTAAAGGTGTTCTTCCACAGCACATCATAAAAAGGCAAGACCTTTTAAAAAGATAACAATGATGGGAAATATAGAAGGCAGCAGGAAGAGAAGAAGACCAACTATGAAATGGACTGACTCCACAAAGGAGCCACAGGCCTGAGTCTAGAGAAGCTGAGCAGGGCTAATGAGGACAGGACATTGTGTGGACATTAGTCATTCATTGACTCGCCAGGAGTCGGAGTCAACTCAATGGCACCTAACCCACACATGCTATTTTCAGATCTTAGAAAACATCTCGAAACTTTGTGATGCACTTCTGTAAAAACCTTTTCCAGTTTTTCCTAAGAGAGTTAGGTGCAATACAGTTTGACATAAAACCAGTCAGTCATTTTAGCAAGAGATGCTTTCAAATACTTTCTAACTCTAGCTACTATGAGCCAAGAGCCTCACTATGGGTGAGTTCTAACATTTTTTTAAAGTTGTCATGTGTGTGTGTCAGAACAAAGAAGTAATACACTACATTCGGCTTCATGAGTTTGAGACAGAAAGCCAACTAGCACGATCATGTTAGTAATTAGTCTGTCCACCACAGTGCTCAGCTACCAGAAAACATTCCTCGAGCCAGTGGCGTCTATTGTTGAAAACTCCCATCTCTCTTTCAAATGGCGGTAGGCATGTATTATTTCTTTGCTTGTTAACTTCTGTGATGTTGCCAAAAACTTCTTACAATAGACTCTGTTTAACTCTGCCGATTATATTAACTTCCAAAAGTACTTCTCAAATCAATGTAACGTAACCCTTTAAAGCACCCTTTAGAAACAATATTTTCTTTGTATCATCTAAGCATTTGTAGGAGGAAGCATTTACTACCCAACTATATCACAGTTTTTTGAGATATAAATTATATATTTTCTTCATAATTTTCTGTTTTCTAGATGTCACACTAAATAATTATTCAGCAAATAGTTGTTGATTGTGCAATATTCATAAAATTAAACTATGATAAAAGTGGATATTATTAACTTCTATGATTACGTAGTGGCATTCATATTGTAGACAATCCTGGGGGGTTAAAACTAAAACTATTCATTCTTACTATTTGGGAGAACAGCACCTCCTTGCCTACTTACTTTTACTGTCATGCTAGGTTTATTGTTCCTGCGAGCTCCAGGATGCTTAAGGGAAATTTTCTTGAATGTTTGAGATCTGAACTGATTGACTTAACACCCCTCTTAATTTTGTTTTTAAATGTAACTTTTAAGCAGTCATCTCTAGGATAGTTTTCTTGAGGCAGCCAAGGCAGAGGGCAGCAGAGTGCGGGGCTGTGGACACAGGTTAGCCAGTCACTGTGGCTTTGATGAGGCCATCAGCCTAGTGCAGCGTAAGGGTAGGCGGTGATGACAGGGTAGCTCCTGCTTTTGACACATACTCACTAAAAAAATAAATTCCAGCTAGGGGAGAAGATGTTGGAGCAGCAACTGAGGGAAAAGAAAATCTTTTGACAAGCCATGTAGAAGGGGAAAAAAACCTGATGTAGGAGTCAAGTCTACTGGAATCTCTGTTTCTTATTTTTTTATGTGATTGTTGACAATTGCGTACCTCTCTGTATCTCGATTTTCTCATTTGTCAGATGTCTGCAATACCCTCATTATCTCAAAGTGCTATAAATATATAAGAAAAGAATATAGGTCAGAAAAGGGTTTTAAACTGGTAGCCCTCAGTGTGCCGGTGTCCAGTTGAGGATGGCTGGTCCGCAGGCTCCGGGCAGGCCCTGCAGTGACCCCCTCAGGTCGGGATCTGGACCCTGGTTTCAGGGAAGTGCTGGGAATCCATGTAGGGAAGACAACTGAAATCAAAGGTGGTATCTCAGAGATGCCCCAGGAACGTCCAAATCCCCTCCACCCTCTGACCACTGCCCTATCTGCCCGTGGAAGCTGAAGCACAAGTATGGCTCAGAGGATGTTCTGTGGCTTAGTCAGTTCATTGTGCCCACCGAAGGGTCTCAGGCGAGTGCCAGGAAGAGTGTGTGAAGGTGCCCCACTGAATGGGTCTGTTGCCAAATCATAGACCTCAGCTTCCTAAAAGAATTATTCCGAGAAGCAAACCCTAACTCAGCTGATACCTGACCTGCTGGTGCCCCACCTGGCCTGCGCTGTCAGGCTTATTCACAATGAAGCCACTGCTGGAATAAAGTTCACATGGCCCTGGGATCACCCCCCTGAAAGACAATGTCTTCTACTCAAGAAGGCCTGTGGTGCTGTATCTTTGGCCAAGCAGAGCTTTCTGAGAAGCTGGCCAGAGCTCCTCCTGCGCTCCTGCCCCCATCCTACAGGGCAGCCTGGCCCTCCAACATGTGGCACAAGGGGCAGCTGGACCACCCTGGGTTCCCTCCGCCTGCCCACCGGCAGTGCTGGGAGTGGGGGACAGGCAAAGCACTCGGGGTGGCAGCTGGGGTGGTCTCATGACTGGTTGGGGCTATCTATATAGGCTAATGCCCCCCTCCCATAGATGATAGATAGATAGATAGATAGATAGATAGATAGATATAAAAAATGAAAGATATACTTTTGATTTTAAATGATAGAGGTTGAATGCTATTATCAATTTCTTTATGAAATTATTTCATTTAGTCCATTTAAAATTGGTGTCATTTCACTGACTGTGGAGCATATACCCCTCCCCTTAAAATATAGGTAAACAGACTCTGGATTCTGGTGAATAAAGTTATTGGTTACGAAAAATACCTTGTTTTTCTGACCTTTAAAAACTACCTTATAAACTTTTTCTATAGTTTTTAAAATCTGTTTTGTAATTGTAGAAATTCCTTTTAACTCTCTAACCTCTTACTTCATACTTTTATGTACACACACGTGTCTCGCCCCCAACCCAGGCCCACTGAATCGGAAGGGCGGGGATGGGGCTCAGTGATCTGTGCTGAAACAAGCCCTCTGGGTGACCTTTTGCATGCTGGAGTTTGAAAAACACTGGATTATACATAAGGGGCAAAAGGAGGTAAAAAGTAAAGGATAAGTGTCAAAATCTGATGTGAATAACTGGGTAAATGTTGGTACCATTTTTATAGATAAGGTACAATGGGAAAAGAGCTGATTTGAGAGAAGAAATCAATAATTTATTTATTTATTTTTAATTTCTAAAGGTTTAATTGTAGTAAAATATACATAATATTTACCTGTTTTAAGTGTGCAGTTCTGTACTGTTTAGTATCCACATTGCTGTGCAACCAAACTTTACAACTTTTTATTGTGCAAAACTGAAACCCATTAAACAATTCCCCAATCCTTTCTCCCCTTATTCCTTGGCAACCACAATTTTACTTTCCATTTCTATGAATTTGACTACTATAGATACTCTGTTGTATTAATCTGGTCAGGCTGCTATTACAAAATACTATAGGCTGGGTCCTTTTAACAATACACATTTGTTTCTCAGAGCTCCAGAGGCTGGGAAGTCCAGGATGGAAGGGCTGGCTCCTGGTGAAAGCTCTCTACCTGTCTTGCAGACAGCAGCCTTCTTGCTGTGTCATTGCGTGGTAAAGAGAGATTGCATCAGATTCAGGCCCCACCTTTTCGACCTTATTTAACCTTTATCACTTCTTCACAAGCCCTATCTTCAAATGCAGTCACATTGGGGGTTAAGGTTTCCACTTATGCATTTTGGAGGAACACATCCAGTCCATAGCATTCATGCAAGTGGAATCATGCAGTATTAGTGATTTTGTGACCGGCTTATTTCATTTAGCATAATGTAGAATTTAATCTCTGATGAGTTAAGTCCAAAGTACCTGTTTTATATCCAAGCGAGATGTCAAGGGGGCAGATGGCAGGAGGGACATACTAAATGGTCATTGCGTGGTTTTGTGTCTGTTCGTTGTGACAAATAAAACACCAAGTCTTATATCAAAGTAGTTTCCATTTCTAAGTGCTCTGAGTTCCAGATGTGTGGAAGAGGGGATTTTTACAATGAATTTTGAAAGCTGATTTTTTTTTTTTTTTTGGAATCCCAGCATTGGGGTTAAGAAAGTGAGAACACTGCACTTGGGAACAGAAACCATGAGCCAAACTTTGGTCTTATCACTGCCTAAGTGACTGCAGATCATTTGCTTAATTTCTCTTAGCAAAGGTGGCTTTAAAAAGCTTGGGAGTAATCATTTCCTCCCCAAAATGTTGTTATAGAGAAAAAAAATAGGATATTATATCTGTAAGGAATGGGCATAGAGTAGACATGTAGTACATATTAGTTAAATACAAATTAGGTTCTATGTAATTTTTAAAATGTTAGATCGCTACTCTTTTACTCTACTGTTACTTTTTTGTCATTAGTTATATCACTTTAAAAGTATTTTTCTTGTGTTTTTATCACAGATTTACATTGATCCAATCTACATTTTAAGGAAAATATTATGAGTTTATATAGGCTGTATCTATAATAACATGTTGTAATTACATAATGTTAAGAATTAATCTTTAAGAAAATAATTTTATTAAGGAAAATTAATTTAAGAAAAATTAAAAATTTCCTAATGAAAAATTTCTTGATACTGAATGAAACATACATATTGCTATTCTATCATACCTCAGGTATATGTAATCATCCTTTATATATCCTTACCCTGATTCTTTAAAAACTTATTTCAAAATGTATTGAAAATCAAAAGGGAATACATTTTACAATATTTAACATTTGTATAACATTTGAAATGTCTCTTTTAATGCATTTAGCAAGTATTTAAACAAAAATAATATTCTATTACATGAACGTACTCATAAAACCCCCAAAAGATGAGCTTAATAGGAAAAGAAACAAAAAGTATATAAAGAAGTTCCTTTAAAACCACAGTTCATTCAGAAAATGTTCACGAAATAATCATGAAAAAAATTAGTTTTCTGAACATGAGCATTTGACACCTTAGAAGGCAGAAAAAAAATACAGTTTCAACTGATCTTGGTAGGAAGACATTGCCAAAAATGGAGGGTGTGTGTGTGTGTGTTGGTTACTTTAGTAGTAATGATAATTCACAATAATAACAGTTATACAATAAAGTACCTATGGTACTTGGGATTTGGTAACTATGGTACTATGGTACCTATGGGACTTGGTGCTGAGTGCTTTGCATATGTTATTTAATTTACTCCTTTCAACCTCCTCATGTTGTATACATACTCATCTTTTTACACTAAGAAATTCAAGAGTTCAAGAAGTTAAGTAGTTGCCCCAAATTCATGCTGCTGAAAAGGAACATCAGTGAATTTTGTAGGGAGAATGCCTAATCATCCATCTCATTTTCATTCTATTTCTGGGTCATGGTTTGATTGTTCTTTAATATTTACCTCAAGCACCTACTTATCACCATGCACTTTGTGATGTCAGTATATACTTATTCACTTGTTACAGGTGCCTAATTGGCTACATAGTTTACATGGCAGCAAATGTTACTCAGCAAGAAATAAATGAGGAGAATGCTTTCCAGAAAGGTTATGACTTGTGGAATTACCTGAAGCCGACCTCAAGCTTTCAGTGGCATCTTTGGTACCCTCAGTCCAGTCATCTTCAGTTCTAAACCCAGACTAAGCCAGGTGGTGTTTGTGTAGCTCTTTTTATCTCCTCTCCTTTACCATATGCTCGCACTGAAAAACAGTTCATACAGTCAGGTCGACTTCATTTTTACAAACTTTTGTAGTCTCCTTTTACTGTGCTGATCAATAGGAATCCATAGAAAGATAGATAATACATATTTTCTGTCCTCAGAAAATGAAAGAGAATTAAGTTATAACGAATGATATAAGTGTAAGACTTTCTGGTATATTGTGACCGAAATAATGGTCCTAGGTCTGACACAAAAATCCCTCACATGTGGGGCTTGTCACTGGGGTGGGAATCATGGGCTGTCTGTGCCTCCACACACAGTGCTCCTGAGACACGACAGTGGTCGGCGGAGCTCTGAGGATGTCCCCCCAGCAAAGCCGTCCCTCAGCTAGCAGTTCCTTGGGCCCAGGACTTTCGGGTTATGTGATGACGCTGTCGTCTGTCAGAGTTGGACATAGTACTGCTGATGGTGTGATTTCCTCTGTCTGATTTCTCACCCTCAGCACTTAACTTGCTGGAAATGGTAATGTGTGATCATGTGCCATCCCCATCCTGTGGTCCTCCTGCTTGCCAAGTCTGCATTTTCCAGCCTTTTCTCCCTGTGCCTTCCTAAAATTAAATGAATTATCTCTCAAAATCCTGAAAGCCCCCACCTGATTTACAACTGCCCTGTAGCCCTGGTCATAGAGAGGACAGCAAAGTTCCTCACCTGCTGTCTACTGAATGATGCTAAATGTACACAAAGTAACTCCAGCTGTTTCTTTGCTCTGGGTTTACTCTTTTTGAAGTGTCTGGTATTTTTTTCTGAAGGGAATGTTAACAATACTAAACTGTTTCATCGGCAGAAGATTTTGTTTAAATATAATATTTCATTAAAATATTTGCAGCTGAGAGAGTTAATGTTGAATTGAAAACCAGTTTGGTTTTCAGTTAATTTTCTCTAATGCCTGGCAGATGGAATGCAACCCTGAAACGCTGACGCTGTATTATTTAAAATAGCATTGCCTGTGAGGCTAGGGGAAGCTATTTAAGACAAACCTCAAAAAGCTAGTGAAATAATAGCTGAAGTTATGTTATGTCAGCCAGTTTCTCAGCATGGAACAGCATTGTGAAACCAGAGTTGTTATCCTTCATTGAGACATAAAATCTATATTTTGATCCTCTGGTATAGGAATTGTACCCAGGGGCAGTGTGCTTTAATCCAGTGTGTTGACCCAAGGTCAGTTTGGATGGTTCTGCTTTACCTTTCCAATATGCTCACAGTTTCATTTCAATATAATCAGAGTACAGTTTTTGGAAGGGCTTTGGGGTTGTCATTCTATATATAGTTTACACTTCACAAAGAATTAGGTTTAGCTGTTACAATGACCAACAGCAAACCTATTTTTAAAAAGTGCCAAAGTAGCAAAGGGATCTATGGAGTCTTTTTTATCTGGTAAATTATTTTTTTAAGTCACCATTTCTCTTAAGTTGAAGAGTAATTTTAATTTAGTTGATTATTCAGCAGCCTACCAGCTCTTTCCGTACAAACTGAGAAACTCCTTCCTCATTTCCTTAGTTACATGTGGATGTATGGGGGCATGGGGGTGTGGGGGTGTGGGGCAATCATCAGACCACATATGAAGGAACAACAACAGAACAATTCAATTAGAAATCCCTGCCAGCCATTCCATTTGCTATGGTCATGTCTCCAGGGGATAGCAAAGCTGTTACTCTGTAAAATGGAATGACGATACCTGTATTACCCATCTCACCAGGTGGCATGATGACCCAATATAATGTGTGTTTGTAAGTGGGAAATACTTATGTAAGTGTATTCTTTGTAGTAAGTGAGGTGGCCGATATTGAGCTTAGTTTGTTAATTTGATATGTACCTAGAAAATACAAACACACACAAACTATGTAAACAGAAATGGTCCCCAAGGATATCATGATTATGAAGTAGAGTTTTCTTTTCAGTTTTCCCCACCACCTTTTGGCTCCCTATTCTCCCCCAGTGTCCTCCTGGTTGTTGGGGGTGCCTGCTTCAGCAACTCCTCCTCCAGCAGGGACTCATGCTGTTGTGTCCATTCCCAAATCCTGGTCTTCCCTGGTAAGCTCAAGAGGCAATTACTCTCATCCCTCCCTCTCCTAATGGTGTACATATTTTTGATGGTCTTAAATTGACCTTAGATGAAATGTTTGTCACAATGCAACTCGACCCCATTTCTCTACTTTTATACATTTTGCAAAGTGTTCACATTTCTGAAGTTGGGAGATATCTGTTATACGGTTTCTTGGTTTCTTTCCCTCCTACCATCCAATGAAGCAGTTCTTAATTTGATACTATGTATTAGGATCAAGGGAATCTGAAATTGGAAATACAGTATATATAGTCAAAAGGGGATTTGAAAAATGTAACATGTTTTTGGCAAGTGTTTTAATCACAAATGCAAATTTTGAAAGTCATAAACAACTAGAAAACGTAAACATCTTCCTTCTGAACCTGTCCCTCCTACCAGCACATCTCCCCAGAGGCACACCATGTGCGTATACAGGGGCCAGCAAAGGTAGGTTAACAGTTGTTTGTATGGGAAATTATACAGTAATTAACAAGTAATGAGACAAAGATAAACTCTGTTTTTGTGTACTCACAAATGTAAACCCACTTTTGGCAACCCCTGAATTACAGTATCTGTCCTTTTCATTTTTCTTGCTATTTTTTACTTTTCTAAACACAAATAAAACAGAATATGGAAGTTCTTTATTACTACTTCATGAATGGCACCGGTGTTCTTTTAGAAGACTGCATATTATTCCATTTTATTAATGGAGTAAAATTTATTTAATTTTCATAGAATTTGCACCAGTTTCCATCTTCAGCTACATATGAGGCACCAGAATCCCACATCCACAATATAGTCCATAATCAAACTTGCCGAAGTTTTTCGTAAAGTACTATAAAAGAAACTTTCTATGCCTCTTAGGTATAAAAGGCATGTGTAGTGATTTTTTTTCTGTGAAACGCCAGTTCATATTTATTGACTATTTTTTATTGGCTTGTCAAATCTTTTTATTTGTATATTATAGAAACTAGCCATTTGTGAAATGAATTGTAATTATTTCCCCAGGTTTTTAATTACCCTTGTACGGCAAATTCTGTCACGCAGAAAAGTTGTAATATGAGGCAGTTGAATTAATTAATGTATTTGTTTTGGAGTTTGCTGTCATAATAAAAAACTCTTTCCAACTCTAAGATTATTGAAAATATCTTCCAATATTTTCTCCACATTTTTGCATATAAAAGATGGATTTATCTGGAATGTACTGTGGTATAAGATACCCTGTGGTATCTTACTTTAGTAGAGATTTTTATTTAAATACACCAGTTTGGTTGAAATGTGAATATTTTTAGTTTCAAAATAACACACCCGAGTTCTGTTGTCACACAGCTTTAAGTGAAGAGGAATACAGAAGAAATAGCTCTTCCACCACCATGAGCCTATTTGGTCCAGACCTTATGTTGGTCAGGGAAGAGGAAGGGGAAAAGAAGTAGAGTTGAAGGTGGGCAAGGAGACGTCACCTAGAAGTTAGAATAGAAACAAGGCCACTTATGTTCTTCCAAACAAGTGTTTTGGGGTCCATGGACATCTTCCCAGAAGTGGGATTGATTGCTGGGTCAAAAGGCAGGTCCATTTTTAATATTTTAAGGTAACTCCATACTACTCGCCATAGTGGCTGCTCCAGTTTGCATTCCCACCAACAGTGCAGAAGCGCTCCCCTGTCTCCACATCCTCACCAGAACTTGGTGTTTGTTGATTTATTGATGATAGCCATTCAGATGGGTGTGAGATGGTGTCTTGTGGTGGTTCAGTTTGCATCTCTCTGATGATTACCGACATGGAGCATGTTTTCTATGTTTATTGGCCATTTGTATGTCTTTTCAAGTTCCTTTGCCTATTTTTATTTTTTTTGGTGTTAAGTTTATTAATTTCTTTATAAATTTTGGATATTAACCCCTTTATGAGATATATCGGTGAATATATTCTCCTATTCTGTGGGTTGTCTTTTTACTTTGCTGATGATTTCCTTCACTGTGCAAAACCTTTTTAGTTTGATGTAGTCCCATTTATTTTTTATTTTGTTTCCCTTGCCTGGGAGATATATCCAATAAAAATTTCTATAAGAAATGTCTGAGATTCCACTGCCTTTCTTTCCTTCTAAAATTGTTAAGGTTTTAGGTCTCACATTTAAATCTTTCATCCGTTTTGAATTTATTCTTGTGTGTGGTGTAAGAAGGTGGTTTAGTTCCATTTTTCTGCACATATCTGTCCAATTCTCCCAATGCTATTTATTGAATAAACTATCTTTAGCTCACTGTGTGTGCTTGCTTCATCTGTTGAATATTAATTGACTATAAAGGTGTGGGTTTATTTCTGGACTCTCTTTTCTGTTCCATTGATCTGTGTATCTGTTTTTATGCCAGTACCATACTGTTCTGATTACTAAGAATGTATAGTATAGTTTGATATTAAGTAGTGTGATTCCTCCAATCTTCTTTCTATCTGAGGATTGTTGTTGCTATCTGGGGCCTTTGGTGGTTTCATATAAATCTTTGAAATATTTGTTCTAGTTCTCTGAAATGTGTCGTTTAAATTGCATAGAATCTATATATTGCTTTGGGTAGTATGGACATTTTAATGATGTTAAATCTTCCTATCCATGAACACAGTTTGTGCTTCTATAAGCACCTCTATATTCACTGCAGCATTATTTACAATTGCCAAGATATGGAAGCAGCCCAAGTGTCCATTCGTAGACAAGTGGATAAAACAACTATGGGACATTACACAATAGAATACTGCTGGGCTGTAAAAAGAAGAAAAATTTACCCTTTACTACAATATGGATACACCTAGAGAACATTACATTAAGTGAAATAAGCCAGTCAGAGAAAGACAAACACCATTTCATTTCACTCATATGTCAAATCTAATAAACAAACCGAACTATCAAAGAAAATAGGGACAGACTCAAATGGAGAGCAGATGACAGGTAGTGGTGGGGAACAGGGATGGTTAGGAGGTGGAGAGATTGAGCAAAAAGGGAAAAAGGACTCATGGACATGGACAACAGTGTGGGGAGGAGGGCATAAGGAGACTAAATGGGAATGGGAAAAAATAGAATAAAGATCAAATCAAAAAATAAAATTAAAAAATAAATAATGAAAACAAGGGCAATATCTTCATTCTCCATTTTTATGCATGTAGAATGGTCTTTAAAGCATTCATTCATTTAAATCTAATTTGAAGGGGTTTCAAATATAAAGTAACATTTCTACACATTCTAGAACAAGATTGGAGTTTTAAAAATTAGCAGAATGATAAGAAAATTAGAATGTTTATTCAGTTTGGCAATTCTACTTGTATATATTAGAGGAATAACAATCCTTCACTATTTAAAGCTGAGAGCATTATGCTAAGTGAAATAAGCCAGGCGGTGAAGGACAAATACTGTATGATCTCACCTTTAACTGGAACATAATCAACAAAAGAAAAAAGCAAACAAAATATAACCAGAGACATTGAAGTTAGGAACAATCTAACAATAGGCAGGGGGTAGTGGGAAGGGGACAGTGGGAAGAGGGGATTACAGGAACTACTATAAAGGACACATGGACAAAATCAATGGGGAGGGTGGAGGTGGGGAGGGAGGTGGGTTTGGCTGGGGTGGGGTGGAGGGATGGGGAGAAAAGGCACACAACTGTAATTGAATAACAATAAAAATTTTAAAAATAATAATAATAAAAACTGAAAAAAAATAAATAAAGCTGAGAATACTTTGTAATCACTCTGAAGTAGGTTGTTTAACCCTCACAGTAACCTTGCAATACTGGAGATTTTGAAAATCACATTTCATGGATTGAAATTACATATTTATAATAAGATACAAACTAGTTTTCTTCTTCTATTCAAGTTAATTTTTAATGAAGGCATTGCAAAATATTTATTGATTTTTTTTATATCAAACTGCAGTTCTCTGAATATTAAAACAAAAATTTTCACTTTAGTAATATGTAAGCTTTTTAAAATTAACACATTAAACAACAAAATTCAACAGTGTCTCATAACCACCATCTTTTAAAATGAGGAATGAGTTCATTCACAACAGCTGAAATACGATATGAAAATGCCTGTTTATTTGGTTACAAAGTCATAGTTACTGCAATACTACTGGGTTTGTGGCATACTTCATATTTGAATAAAATGTTAAATTTCAATTAAAAGCAAATAAAAATAAAAATGCAATTATGTGTGTTCTATCATGCTCACAGATCTCTAAATTTTTTCTCTGACCCTCAGGATAAAAATCTTTGGGGTTAGGATTTTCAGTTTCTTTCCAGTTTCAAAATGTAAGATTTCTCTATGATTGCCTACCTGTTTATATTTTCAGGTTGCTTGGGATCGTGTTTGTAAGTTGTAAATGATAATGTTATAACAAAATTTTGTGAAAATACCTCCATTTAAACAAATAGACAAAAGCAGCTCTTCTCACCACCATTATTTTAAAGTTCAAGTTTAATTTTTCACTCATTCTGAAAATTCCTTAAACACAAAGGTGAATCTCTCTTTAGAGAAACGGAACCAATAAAATTTATAAGAGATTTATTATCAGACATTGGCTTGCATAGTTATGGAGGCTGAGAAGCCTCAGGACCTGCGATTGGCAAGCTGGAGACCTAAGAGAGTTGATGGTGTAAATTATGCTTCAAAACCCGTCAGCCTTGAAACCCAACAAGAACTGATGCTTTAGTTGAGTCCAAAGAAAGGAAAGACCAATATCCCAGATAAGATAGTCAAGCAGGAGGAATTTCCCTTTACTCCTGGCAAGGACTGCCTGTTTGTTCTTTTCATACCTTAAACGATTGAGTTAAAATCCATGCACGTTAGGGTAGGCAATCTGCTTTAGTCAGTCTACCAACTCAAATGTTAACTTCATCCAAAAATCACCCTCCCAGCGACATTCACAATAATGCTTGGCCAAATATGTGGACGCCTTATGGTGGCCCAGTCAAGTTGACACATAAAATTAACCATCTTGGTGCCTATAATGAAAATCATTTTTAAAATAACATAGGTATCATTATCACAATTGGAATGTTACTGTGAATACCATGAAAATCAGGGACATAAATGGTTTCTACACAACTGAAGTTACATGATTAACACTGAAATGAAAGAAAAGGATATATTTTACTTTAGTGTGTAAATTACGGTACATTTACTGTGAATGTTACATTTTTCATACTGTTGGAATAAATAATTAATTTAGATTTCTTATGTATGTTATGTGAATATGTATACATTCAGGGGAAAGGAGAGTGAAGGAGAAATACAATGTTTAAATTATTAAACAGATTTTTAAATTCTTTAGACACTTGTTAATGTGTCTTGGTATTGCTACTCCATTAGCACAAGTTTGACCTAATTTCTTGATATTCACTCATATGATCACTTACTCTAAGGTTTTGCCTTTCAGCCTTAAAGTGTACTTGTAAAGAGCAACAGCCTTATGATTGAGATGGTGATTTCATTTCAAGTCTTCAACAGCCTTGTGATAGAAAGTTAAGTGGCATAACTACAATTTCTGCCTGAACTTGCTTCTTTTATGAACTGGAATAAAAATGCTTGTTATCAAACATTAAGTATGGAACATTTTGAACTCCTTGGATGAAATACTTAATTTGAATTTACTCAGCCTTGTAAAATAGATTTAAAAAATTAATTGACCTGTACAAATTTGTTACCAACCATCTTTCTCCCATGGTGGCTAACTCCTACGAAAATGAAGGAAATGAATATTTATTTCTGCTTCCCTCTCAGATATTAGGGCTTTCAAGGGTCTAGTAGATCAATGTCTCTTACTGATACAGATCTGTTATAAACCCCTGAATTGCTGTTTGGGAAAACAATTCGCATTACAATAAAATATAGATTTTGGATCACTAATTTGTGAATTTGGCCAAGATTGAAATTTTAAAGTTAAAGAATAATTTTTTAAAAAATACCTGGAAGACAAAGTTTCTGTGTCAAGAATATTCTTCATTTAAGGGAAATCCCTAGACAAAATGACATGAACGGGGGATCCAATCTCCTAACTGGCTTCTTTTTATCCCATTTTTTCTCTGAGACTAGTTAGGAACAAAAGCACAGAAGAATAAATGGATGTGGGTTCGAGGGCCACGTGTTTCCTCTTCTCATCTCTGGTTAAATGAGGAGAGTAGGCAGTAGAGAAGGAGGTGGGGGGAGAGAGGGAGGGGTGTACGCTGCAGGCTAGGGAGGCGAGTCCTCGGCAGGAATTTACAGACACACTCAGGCCTCAGTAGGTAAGGACAGGCCCCAAGAAGGCTTTTCAGGGAGGTCTGTGTTGCTCCTGAAGCCTCCAGTGTGGAATTGATTGGCTTGAAGTCGTTACCCTTCATGTGGGCTGAACTCTGACATCAGGCTCAGGAGCCAAGTGTTTCCAGCCACAGGCCCAGCTATCCCTGGGGCCGCACAACCCTGTGGTCCTATACTCTGTCCTCTCTCCATATGTAGTTCATATGCAGCACTACGGATGTGGCTGCACAGCTCCAACCTTCAAAATATAATTTGAAAACAGTTCTAGACAGCGTTCACTCTGTTGCTATCGTAGTTGGTTTGCAAAAGGAGTTTATATACGAACAAGCTGTCAGTACAAACCTTTAGAAAAAAGGCTTTTCAATAAATGAGGTATGTAATCCAACCTTCAGGATTGCCCTTGTGGTTTACTTGAGAAACAGAAAACATGGAAAGAAATGATGCAGTAATCATTACATTAATGTGTAAGAGATCACGGAATGCAGTGAAAATATTAAAGCTGTATGATGGGAGTACCACGGCAGGCGCAGAGAGAATAGAAGAGAATTGCACTGCCTTCAGATAGAATGCCCTGAATCAATACAAAGCTGAGGCCAAGTGAGAACTCATCTTTGTGTAACTATTACATCAAAGAAATCAAGCATTGATTGGAATGGGGTCATTTGACCTTCTCAGGAACTTGCATGTATAGAAAACTAACACTTTTTGTTAGAAGGAAGCTATTATATAATAGCAATGACTGAATGAAAATAGCATCAAATATTATATTTATATATTAGTAATATTTATATTTTTGTTTTTTAATTTAATTCATTCACATAAACTTATTGTAGAATTTAGAATCATCCATTTTTGACCCATGCCATTTTTCCGTTGAGAAAAACAATTCTGTGTGAGAAATGTGGCTTATATTTGTAGTGAATATTAAGAATTATGTGTGCAAAGTAAAAGTAAAGCCAAATGTATATTTTTATTGAGGTTGAGGAGGATAAACATGATGTCTCAGGAAGACATGGATGTTGCTGCAGTGAAGGCAAAGTAGGTCTCTTAAATGATTTTTAACTTCATTGCTTAGGCGTTTGGGGAGAGAAAAGACTAGATTCTCTGAAATCTTCATTAATCACGTGACAGAGTGCCACTGGTTAGGTTTCAGAAATTCAAATGTCTCTGGCCACCATCTGAAGCAGGCTGAGTGTGTGACACGAGTGATGGGACATTGGTCAATTCCTTGCCTGACCGGGACATTCAAATTAATATGGATTCTGGCTAAAGAAATACCTTCACAGGTGCCAGTTTGTGACACCTGTATCTCTCAGGACTGCTTGGTAATTATTACGTGATATTATCTACTATTTAAGGGTAGCTCTTCTTTGGAAATATTCAATACTCTGCTGAAACTGTTCCAGGTGTGAAACCTCCAGAAATCTTTACCACAGGAGTATATCAGAAGGTGAAAGATTAACTCTTTTCAGAAAATTGGGCTTTCAGAAGATACCAGCCGGTGGGAGTAATCGTAAAAAGCGTTAGGTTGCTACTGATTAGACTGTATGGTAGAACACTCTTTTCACTTCCCATTGTATTTGTGAAATGCTTAATTACCCAAGATATTTGTAAATAACATTAAGCAGAAACCTTGCCCTGTTTATAAACACTCACACAGGCTCTCCATTTTCATTGATTTTAACTTTGTTGGAAAGATCTTTCTATGAGGTCTTCAAAGAAAATTGGATAGGTATCAAAACAGTATTATATATTTGAAAAATCTAACACTGTACTTGAAAGAGTTGGAATAATTTGTTTTATTAAACAGCATATTTTAATATCGTTTTTATAGATCATAGTTAAAACAATTTTTGAATTTGTATCATGCCAGAGAAGCATAGTGGTGGGGGAGAGGTTTGAGGAATCCATTGGAAAGAATCCATTGGATTGAATAGCAAATGTGTATTGAGGATAGCTACAGGTTGGCACAAATGTAGGTTTAGAGTTGTTTGTGTGGAAAATGATACAATAATTAATAACTGATAACATAAGAATGAACTCTGCGTTTTGCATACTCACAACTGGAAACCAGCTTTTCCCACCCTGTACCTTCTGCCCATTCCATGTGGTGTTCTCACGTTATGCTCTCTTCCCTGCTGATAATGCTGAGGGGATTGGTATTCTTCCCTGTTTCGTCCTTGAGACAGCAGCATCCCAAAGATTCTAGATCTTTGGAAATTGTATTAAAGAAATCATTGTTTAGTCCCCATTAATTATAGTAACACTGACTTCACTTGTTTCTGATTTGTATAATGTTTCTATTTTTGTGAAGCTGCTGTCATTTGTTTTGCATGCTGGACAGGTCTTAGTTTAGGAAATAATAGTCCACCTCCTTATATTTCCCCAGAATCTGCACTCAGTGTGCGGTTCTTGATGGCCCGCAGAGTTGTTGGCATATATTCTTCAAACATGCGGGAATGTGCTTTTAAGAAAAAATGTAGAAAACACTTTCTGTGTTTAAGAAAAAAAAAAACATTTAGAATAATGGAATTATATCCTACCAAACCATCCTTTAAACTTACGGAAAAACTAAAAAAAAAAAAAAAAAAAAAAAAAAAACCCAACCCTTAAAAACACTAAAAATGAACCTTTTTAAGGGATTTACATTCTTTAAAAATATTTCAAAATAAAGATTTAACCCTGACCAGTATGGCGTGGCTGGTTGGGCATCATTCTGTGGAGCACAGGGCCACCCGTGAGATTCTTGGTCAGGGCACATGCCTGGGTTGTGGATTTGGTCCCTACTCAGGGCATGGACGAGAGGTTACCATCTGATACTTCTCTCCCTTTCTTTCTCCCTTCCCATCTCTCTAAAAATAAATATATAAAATCTGTTTAAAAATTAGAGTTAATACAGTTCATAATAATTCCTGATAAAAAAGCTTTTGAAGCAACAAAAGCAAGCAGTTATCAGCACTCATCACATTTCAGTGAGCATCAGAATCCAGGACGGTGGAGGAATGTGGCAACACAGGTCCCTGGGCTCCATTGCTGAAGGTTCCCATTCACGTGGGCATGGGTGGAGCCTGAGCATTGCGTTTTCGGAAAGCTCCTGGGTGACATCAATGCTGCTGATCTATGAACCATATTTTAAGTAGCATTGATTTAGGGATGCCCCAAGAAGCTTAGTTTGTGCTAAAAATTGAAATTATGTTTTTCAGAAAAATAAACTCAACTGTTCCAGAAGAGCTCAGTGCCCGGAAACCAATCTCAGTTCTGTACAGATACAAGGTGATGCGGATTATTTCATCAACCATCTTGGAGTTCCCACTGTGCAGTTTGCCTATGAAGACACCAAGGCAGTACAGGTGATTGTTTCAAAAAATGCAAAACACCCCCCACACACACACAAAATCCAGACATGCAGAATTTGATTTTATCCTGGCTATTTGTCTTTTTTACCAAATAGGTCACTATAGGAAGCTAGTTCATTTAGAGTTATTTTTGTTATTCAGGGGCTTTGTAACAGTATTTGAAAACATCAGCTCTTTTCAATAGTGTTGAGTTCAATTTAAAAAGATTTATACTGTCACTCACATTTTCACAGTGTGCTTTGTAACAAAAAATTTGCAGTCATTGTGTTAACATTAAAACATAATTGTAATCTTCAGTATTCACAGAAACAGGTGACACCTGCCATAGATTCTCCTCTCCTTGCCCAAGGGAAAATGCATTTCATATGCTGTATATTAATGTGTCCTACAGATTAGCTACCCAAAGTTTGTCCATGGTTGGCCTTCCTAAAACGATACAACATTTTCTGTGAAGTAGGAGGTTCCTGCCCTCACAGTATAATATCACATATGCATGATTCACCTTGTGTCTGTGTTTATCCATTTATTGAACTTCAAGCATTTTAATCTTTCTCAGAATTATGTCAGAGGAAACTCTTTCTCTGCAGATATAAACCAGTTGAAATGTTTTACCTTCTTTTAACAAATCGTGCATACCTTTTGGGGAGCTCTTTAACAAGCATCCAGGGTGCACTGCTTGAACTAATTTTTACATTAACAAAATGGCGGCTGGAAAACAGAGTAAAACTTGCTTTGTTCTTCAATCATAGATGTCCTTGAAAAGTTGTATCTAAGTCATATTTTATAAGTCCAACTTCTGATACTTAATATCTTAACTTCTAATAGCTTTGTGCAATACTTAGCTTTATGTTTCTCTGTATCAAGTCCCCGCCAGCTAAACACACCTCAGCTCCTCTATAAACAGCTAATGATCACTAACATCTTAAATTTATGGAGGGAGAAACTCTGGGTGAGTCCTATTGTGATGAGATAAATGCTTAAGTGATATAAAAATTATCATTATGATTTATCAGTTTTTTACATTTGGGTTTTCATATGCTGTTGTTTGAAAATGAGGTACATGTGTATAGGTTTTATTTTTTTTCTTTTGTGCAAGTCCACTGTATACACTTTCATGAAATTGGTGTATTAAGAAATTAACTCATTTTTAATTTTTCTGATTGACATTTTGTAGTATCTCTTTATCATTTTCCCATCTGAGCCCATCCAGCTTTTGTCGTGTCAACACATTGAACATTGGTTTTTATTCCATACATGTCTCATTCATCTTGGTTGAATTTTAAGCCAAGGATTTAGAGAATCAGTATAGTATAACCTTAAGAATGGGACTAATAGTTGACTCCTGATTCTGATTCTTACTAGACAAATGAGTTAACTTCATTCAGAATTACTTTAGAAATGAGGAACCATGATATATTTATGGGATCTACTTCATAGAGTTCATGAGACTGTGCATGTAAAGGGCTTAGCTAACATGGAACATGTAATTAGGCCTCTATCCACCATAGTTGTCATCACAACTATTATTGTCTGATTGTGGGTCCCACAATTAGTGGGGGTATTTCTAAACATTTTAGATAAGAATTCATTATTAGGAGGAAAGAGCTTATTAATTGCTAAGGCAAACAAGCTTCTAAGGCAGAAGAGGTGGCATTTGATTAGGATCAGTGGGGGGATCTGAGATTCGGAAAGGAGTACCAGTGAAGTTCCCGAAGGCACTCTCGTCACTGCAACTCCTGAGACTGAAGTCCATCTCCTAGCTTAGCCTAAAAGCGCCCATTAGCTTTTCAAATTATACCCGGACTGTCTAACTCCCACCATCAAAATCATTTTTTATTACATTTGTCTCCAGTAAGTAATTACAAAATAATCCCTGATGCTTTATATTATAACAAATGACCTTGTTTATATTGCTTTAGTGTGGAACATTTTTTAAGTGTATTTGTCCTTTACAAAATATGAATGCCCAAGATGAGTTAATTTTGTGTGGTGAACTCTCCAAAGAACAGGTAACCTTTGCTTTCTGTGTTATCTTACAATAAATATTTCTGTATGTGAGGAAGAGTTATGAACACTGAAAGGCTTTTTTCATGATATCAAGATTTATCTTAGGTTAATTAGTAAAGTACATAAGAAAATTAGAGCTTTTTCCTAAATTTTAAGTTAGATTTAAAAATATATATAATATTTATGTATTATATACTATATGTTACACATAAAATAATATAGAAGATAATTTCTACCACCTATTGAGTACTTACTGTGCTGTATTTTTACCGCATATCATTAATACTTATAATATCCCTGTGAAAGAGCTTTTATTATTGACACTATTTTTTTTTGGTCATTGTGGGTGAAATGAAGCTTAAAGTCTACTAGCTTATCCAAGGTCATGAAACTAATAAACGGCCAAGACAGAAGTTTACCTGGATCTGTTTAACAGCAAGCTCATGTTCTCAACCATCACACTACAGGTTGTAAACTGGCAGCCCAAGGGCACGATCCAGTCTGCAGATATGTTTTACTTGCTCTGTGCTTTATCAAAAACTTGAATTTCTGGAAACATTGGGTTCCTTTTTCCATGGGCAAAATTGGCTAAATTGTGTATTTCTCACTAGCTTCCCATGCTCTTTATTAAAGAATCTAACATAGTGTTTATCCTAGAGAGCAATTAAGAATAATATTTCTTCAACACCTGTTTCTCTCAAAAATTGGGACATGAATGATCACCCTAAAGGGCTGCATGTTTTACTAGACGTGGGCTCCCCAGGTTACCTGTGTGTGCCCTGGAGGAACTGAACTCATCATGTCTACATTCAATCTGAGTAAATAGTAGAAATGGATCATTCTATAATTCCTTTCACTTTAATAATTGTATATTTGTCCTAAGTGAGATACTTTTATGATTATGCTTAGGTTTTTGAGAAATTATCTATTGGAAGTATAGTTGGGTGATTACAATGCAAATCTTAGTATTTCTGCCATTTCTTTTTAATCTGGCACAACTGATTAAGAATCTGTTAGATTCTATTTCAAAAAGTGAATAATGATAATAGAAAATAATATTTAACTGTAGGAAAATAAACTAATGCCATAATGGTCAGTTTTTATGGACATTTATGACATTATTCTAAAATTATTCTAGTTTAAATATGACACTTTATATTCTCTATCCCAAATATATCATGCTGGCCATATTCTCACCAATACCTTTTCCCTATAGCTTCTCTAGATGCTAATATTGCATAAGATTGCCTGAAGCAACTTTCACTTACAGCTTTTCTTGGTGCCTTTACTCTAATTTTCCAGTAATTAAATTTCACAAATGCAAAGCTATGTATGGATTTGCCAAATGTTAGAATTATTCCTTCACATAAAATATTGCCCTGTTCATTGAAACGTCTCTAGTTGTAAGCTTCATTTAAATAAAGTTTTTAATTTGTAAACATTGTTGCACCTGTTAGAAGAGGCGTTCTGTGCAGAGTAAATACAACACAGAGATTGCTGAAAAGGAAATGAAAAGACAGATGCTTTCTGATTAAAAGTGCAATTTATGACAGACTGGTGGTCCGATGCACCTTTCTTCCATCACTGAACAGCTGTCTCACATAATTTCTGTTCCAGATCAGTGTATTTGCTCCATAGGGCGTGTCAGAGGCTCTGGCATTTTTAGCGTATCGGAATATCAATCCGCATGCTAGCAAGCTTTATACTGCAAACTGAAGCTCTGTTTCCTTACTCTGTTTAACCTTGTTTTTTGCTCTTCTGCTTGAAACATTCTATTTTAAACCCAATTTACCTCTATAATAGAGGATTTAGCATTTAAATGATAATGAGATAAAGAGGTATTATAGCTTTTACATAGCAGAGTTTCTTGCATAATTGTTTGAATATCATTTAGTAACCCAGTGACTGAAAACCAAGTAGCATATATGTTTTGAAACTCAATAGTATTCATTCTTGTTAAGTTACATAACAGTGACATTAGTGTTGATTCTTATATAGCATTCGAGTATATAGTGTCTGTGTGTAATTTAAAAATAATTTTTAGATCCATTACAGATATGAGACTGCAAAGCACATACACATATTTGGAGCAGAACAGCTCATAGTTTACCTGTTGATTCATCATGTTTTCTTCCACTTACTAGAAAGAAATTGTCATACTTGAATTAGCGATCATTCTTTCATTGCATTTTCTGTTAGGACCTTAGTCACTGTCACTGTTGTGCTAACAGGTAATAGCAGTTCAAACTTTAATTACAAGCTCCTGATTTAAGGAACCAAATAGTTATGTGTAACTATGCATGATTGTACTGATTTTTTGCTGTATCTGATAGAATCTGTTTCATATTGACAGCCATGTCACTTAAAATGAGAAAAATGTGCCAATTGTACCAGATCAGAAAGGGATTCTTTGTCTTCTCTCTGGTTCCCTCTTTTAGTTTCCTAAAGCTTATTTTAGGAAAAGTACTTTTAATGTCAATCGAAATACATTGTATTATTATTTTCAGATCAGACTTAACTTAGAGCTGGAGTTCTCAAACATTTTTATTCTAGGAACCCATTTATCCTCTAAAATTATCAAAGACTTCAAATAAAAGAGCTTTGTTTATGTGGCTAATATGTACAAATATTTGTCATATTAGCAATTAAAACTGGAAATAGTCTACTTATTAATTCATTTAAATTTCAATAATAAGCTTGTTACAAGTTAATATAAAAACATTTTTATGACAGTAAATTGTATTTCCCCAGCACAAGAAAATGTAAATAAGAAGAGTGGCATTAAATCTGTTGTTATATGTTGTTTTAGTTGAAATGTATAAAGTAACATGGTCTTACAGTCTTTTCATTTTAATGACATATATTTTTTCTTTGATACTACCCTGGAGCTTAACAAGTATTAGCTTCTTAAAGGCTAGTTTCAATATGGAATCTGAAACTATATTAATGAACTTTTTGTACCCTCTGCACTTACGAATACAGAGTGAAAGTGAGAATGGGAAGGGATATAATGTCACTATTATCATATCATAAAAATAGTTTTGATCTCAGGGACCTTTGAAGTTTCCTGGACCACCTTGCCAAAATGCTAATTTGGAGAAATGGCCTTGGTTAAACTAGTCCACTTCATTTTTTATAATATCTGGCAAGGTGTTCAACTTTGTTCTTTTCAAGTATTTGAACTGTGATTCTATATAAACCTGTATGTGTCTTTTCTGCTCATCTTTGGGTATTGCCATCCCATTCACCTGGCAAACAGCATGAAGTAGGGAATATAACACTCTCATAAACTGTGACTTTACAAAGAATTCCACTTCTTAGAAGCCTTCCTTTAGAGGAGAAGGTTAAACCCCAATCAACAAATCAACAGTTACAGAGCAGACCTGAAAAGCTTTGATTGTACAGCATAGAAATGCCTGTCGCAGAGGGAGTGCTATTAAGGCTGCTGTATGCTTCCAAGAGCCTGAGGAGTAAACACAAGAAACTGAAATATGAGACAGATATTGAAGAAACAAAGAATGGGGAAACTCTTAAGACTCAAATTGATAATTCAGAAGATCATACTTCAAATTGCCTAATATTTTTAAATGGCTGCAAGGAGGACATATTTCCCCTAGCTGTTGTCCTTGCTTGGAATTCTAAAGAGCGTTTATTTCAAATGCCTATCATCACTGGATCAAAGTGTATAACATATGAACTATACTTAAACCCTACTGCCATTTTCAGGGATTATTATGTGACCATCCCTGTTATGAAGCAACTTGTTTTATAGGAAAGTGTTTTACAATTGCAGAAGTAATACTCACGGGTGAATTTAGTGGCCGACAATGGTGTAAATTTGGCAACATTTAAGTTAGGATAGTAAGTGTGAATCTGAAGTGTTTTTTTCACACATTTGTTAATTAAGACTCATTCATTTATTTCGCCAGCCATTATTAAGTGCATGCTCTAGTCCAGCACTATACAAGAAATACAGAAATGAACAAAACATGCCCTCCTTTTCTCATACTGATCACAGTCCAGATTGAGACCCAGACACACAAACAATCAAATAAAGTACAGCTGAAGTTCTCTTAACTGACTTCCACTTAACTTACTTGTGGGATCATTGCCAATTTTCATTTTGTAAGAATACAATGATAACTGATGAAGCCTCTTCGAAGCTCTTCACAGTAAGATCATCTGAATTTCTGCACACTTGTATCCTCTCGGGTTCAGTGGTGTGCTCTCCCAGAGTCAGCTAGACAAGGTGGGTCAAAAGTAAGTTTGCAGTTGTTGTATGGAAAATAATGCAATAATTAATAAGTAATAATGCAAAAACAAACAGTTTTGTGTACTCACTACTGTAATCCTACTTTTGCCCCACCCTGTATTGCAGGTCTATGTATGACCTTTGCATTTGTTATTAAGAATTAGGTAATTGCTACATAAACATGTGAACCATGAGGATAAAAAAATATTTTAAGAAATCTATAGTGGTATCACTGTATAAGGTGAGTTGCTAAAAAAATCAACATGTAGTGGACCAGACAATTCTTAAAGACTGGGAGAAATTGTAGCAATCTAGATGCATTCTGCTTGTGAAGTTTACTTCACAAATATCTGTAATTCCACTTTAAATAAAAGGCAACTTGAAATGTAGATGAAAACTAACACAAGAAAGAAATAATAGAACTTTATTCAACAGGCTCATGTTCGGAGAAAAAACTTTGGCTTTACATCATAATATCGGCCAAAACACACACACATTCACTCACAGGTTTTAAATTAACATGAAATATTTTACATATGTATTATTTCTTGTCCTTTACTGATTATTTAATTGAACCAACTTCTAAATAATTAACCTGTCAACTAGTGGGACAAATTATATTGGCTAAGAGGGTTTCTAATATAGAAAGAAGTGATAAAGTCAGGGTCGTACCAAGGAAAATTATATTGAATAAGCATGAATAATATTTGTAGGCATTTTTTGTTGTAACTCCTTTAAACATCTTAATTCATTTAGTTTAATTTTTGTACTTGTAATTTGTATTGCTGTGCAAGGTGCTAGTATGACAAATTTTTGTTAAAGGTGAACCTGAGGTACAAAGCAGTTGAGTAACTTGGCCAGCATCACGCTTCCTTTAAGAGGTAGAATCGGTTTCAAATCTAGCACTCTACACCAGGTCTCTGGGCTCCTTTTTCCAAGTCCTACATTGTTTTGTGAAGGTTTCTACATAAAATTAAGTGGTTCTAAAATTCTTTTCATATCCCCCTATATCTATAGTGAAGGGTAATGCTATATAGTACTTTACTCTTATTTTTTCTAGTTTCCTATACAAAGGTTCTAAACATTTCAGCCTGGACCATTCTCAAAGTTAAACAATAGTTGATAGAGGCTAATATTTCATAACTGAATTTAAAATGAGCCCACAATTCATATATAGTGCTAAAACTGATATTAATGTTTTATAGTAATTTATATATTCTTTTACACAACAAATTAATTCCAAATTAATTTTGAAAGATAAGGAGATACATATGTTTCTTTCTTCTTGTTTCAATGATATTGACATATTTCTTTAAGTAGAATATTCTGGCATCTAAAACCATTTTAGGGACAAATATAGATGACATTTTTAACTAGTTAATTAAAATGTTGAAGGCAGTTTGGGTGCCCATATGCTCTCACTATAAACTGCAGAAGGAACTGGCATATCTAGAGATCATACAGCTGTGGATGATGACTATGAATAAATTTTCTTGTCCATTCCCTCATCTTCACAACTTCTTCGTACCATTTTATTTGCATCTGGAATTATAGGTCTTCAACACCTGTTTCACAACTTACAGAGCTTCACACAGAGGTTTATCATTTTGCTTCTTTTCTAATAAGGAAATGTTTCTGTAAAAACTACAGAGAAAGACAAAGCAGTGGCCTTGAAGTCTCATGAATGTAAAAAAAAAAAAACAAAAAAAACCCCAAAACAATGGAAGCCAAGGCCACTTGGCTTATAAAGACCAGTATTGCTTCCTCGTGAAAGCTCTGGCTCTTTTATGTGTCTCAAGAGAGCTGTGGTTGTCCTCGTGATGTTCTCCCCTGTGATCTTAAATGAAAGGAGAGAATTCTGAAAAAATAACAAAGTATTTATAATAATTTTGATTTCTACCATCACTTGTCAATAGCTTTAGCATTGAAACTATTCTGACCCAATTTTCTTTTATCAGTGAAGAACATTTTTAAGGCTAAATACTGTAGGGTATATACAGTACTGACAAGTGTGTAAAAGTAGGAAAAAATAACTTGTAGCTTTATGCACAAGGTCATTTTTAGCTCTGTAAATTAGCATTTTGTAATTTGAGTTTTATTTATCTATAATTCTTTTCAGAGTATGAGAAATTTTACACATACCCCATGCCCAGAGGTGTTTTCTAATTTACAACTCAGAAAATATATATACATGGAATTTGAATTGAAAGGAAATTTTGTATGAATATTATTGGGAACTATTCTCAGAAATAGTAAAATCAGATTAGGACATTGCTTATGGAAAAATATTTGAGGTTAAGTCCAGGGCACATTTTCCTCTCTGTACTGGTCATGTATCCCTGGTTAGGAATGGTAGCTCACTGGATATTGTTGATTTACAAACTCCCACCAGTTCATGGGTAATTTTGGACAATCCAAGTGGCCAAAGAAAGATCAGAGGCTTTTGGGGAGAGGATGGTCTTAAGAATGATAGGTCCCCAGATGCCCAGACTCTCTCTGATGGACTGATTGAAAACAAGTACTCATAAATTCATTGACCTTTATAGCAACATTGATCATTGAACCCAGGTACTTCAATCTATTCCTCTGCAGAAAAAGGAAATAGAAGCTTAGAGAGTTTCAGAAACTTTACTGAAGGAGTTAAAAAGATTTAGTGCAAAGTTCGTTATCCCTACTCTCAGTTCAGTGCTCCTACCTGGAGCTGCTCTCTTCCAAACTCCAATTCTGAACGCTCTATTCTTTCTCCTGCTTCTTTTCTCGACTTTCTTCTCTTTCTCTCCTTTAGTTTGGCTTCTTTCACCTTTTCCTGCACATATGTTCTTCCTACTCTTTGTATCCTTTTCTTGTTTTTTCATCATCCTCTGCTATCTACATAATTTTCCTCTGTATCTCTGTTTCTCCACCAATTTGTCTATTTTTAATATTTTCATTAACTCAGAAGTCTAGTCTATTTTAGCTGACTTAAGGTCTTTAATTTGCTCACAGATGAGTTATAGCCTGGCTATTTTCTAACATTCCAAGGTGCCAGCAATAGTACAAATGGAGGCCATTATATCATATTGCTAAATACTAAGAACTTAAATGTTATAAATCAAACCTAAATAAATACATTGTTAAATAAAAAAATGTGCTTCTCTCCTGATTTGACAAATATGTGTTTAAGATTATCAGGAAAAAATGTTTGAATTTAGTGTTTCAGGCTCCTTAGAATTCTAAAATGTGGTGACAGTGGCAGAACTGACCCAAATCCCTGACCCTTGCTCTTTGACCCTCCTTTTTCTTCCCACCTTTGCCTCAGTCCCATATTATGAGGATCCTTTGTGCATGTATGTGGACACCCTCATATATGCCTATAAGCACAGTCCATAGCACCCATAAATAGCTTCCCCTAGACCACTAACTGGACCTTGGGCTACATGTTGGAGATACAGTCTTTGCTTGTGATGATGGCCCAGGAGAAGAAGGCAGCTCAATCACTGGAGGCAGATATGGGTCCATTTGAGTAGTTAGTGCTGAGATTCTAGATCTCAGACTAGCTAGAACTTGATCTATAAAGAGAATCAAGGAATCCAGACACATATGCCTGTGTTGATTTAATATGTAAAGATATTGGAAATGGAAAAACAATGACTAAACTCTAGAAAAATGAACTTTAGGTATGCTGAACTAGAAAATCCTGATGTAGGACATGTAAGTATTCTTGAGTAAACCTGATATAATGCCTTGAGTTTGTTAGCTAGGATTTGTCACTAAGAAAACTCGAGACTGACCAATTTCTATAGGATCTTTGAGGATATCAGCTGGTAGGTGGCCTAACCTAAAAGGTGTGGCTCTAGTCAATGGTTACTCTATTCAATAAGTTCTAAAAAGTGTGGCTATTTAATGGTTGTCACCTTGGTTATGAGGCACTCCATATAGCAAATCACTGCTAGGATATGGTTGTAAACATGTTCCAAAATTCTGATCTTAAAGAGACATAAAAAGGAAATAAGTTGTCACGAGTATATGTTCATGATACAGTCTTTCCTATAAGTCAGCCAGGCAACTGCTCAGTAGCTGCCTGCTGAGCAGCCTGGCACCAAGGAATAGACAAGAGTCACACACAGTAACTATGCTCTTCATTTAGCTTTTATTAAATACAGGTTCACTTAAAGTAGAACACCAACATACATTAATATCCTACTCACACCTAAGAGAATTATAATGCACACACACAGCAATCAATGGGGGATAATGGACCTGAGTCCCAGGGTCTCAGTCTATAGGTCCAGGAGACAACACAGCAGGCAAGGGAGTTGTCAGCATCTTGCAAGGAAGGATTGCTGGAGCCAGGTGGGCAGCAGAGCAGGCAAGGTCCTCAGTCCAGCAGGGCAGAGCACTCAGCAGCCGATGGCTAGGGAGATCAGCATGACATGGAGCAGCACTCTGCTGTGTGGAGCTCAGCTGTTCCAGCAGTGGTTTGGAGAGCCTGCCTCAGTTATACCTTGAAAGTGCTGTACTCCACCCTTCTGGGTCTTTTTGATAAATGTCTTGGCACCCCTGAGGCCAAGTGGGGATTTTCCCCAGGAGCCCGTGGGGGGTCCATGGCTTTCTTCTTGACACCCCTTCTGGCAAGTGGGGAATTTCCCCAGGAGCCTATCTATGGGTAGTCCTGCTCTGCATGCATGGCTATTCTGACCATGTGTGCAGGTGTCTTAAGTGTGTATCCTTACCAGATGTGTTTACTCTGATTTAGGTAATTTCCTTCTTGAACCAAAGTGTCATGGCTGACTGATAGCCATTGTAGTTGACATAAGTGACTCCACTTTTTAAAATATATGTTATACTATCTTAATTGGACCAATGTCATTTTATTGGTCCTTCTCTCCTCAGTTGTCAAAAGGAAGAATCTTCAGTTAAGGATTCAGTATCTGAGAGGTGTGTTATAAAGGAAGAGTTAATTTTAGTACACTTTCTAAGCAAAGGAATGCACAATGGAATCTTATAGTCCAGGCAAACTTCAATTGCTAATCAGTTCTATTTTAAAGATTATGACCACATACTACCGTAAAATGTTTATGTACGTGTGTGGTGAGTCCCAAATGGTGTGTGTATGCAAACTAAAATATTTTTGATCAAAGAAACATCTTTGCTTTTTTTGGTAACAGGATCATTCAAATTACTGTGTTAGAATCTTAATGAGATAATATAACCTCTAAACTAAAATACAAGTCAGAAACCTAAAGAGAAAGTAGGGAGTATTGGTTAAGAGTTTAGTCATAATTAATTTTGTTTTCTTATATTCTAATGGTAGCCACAGTACTTTCAGTCATATCTTTCAAAGAGAACCAGTCTATGTAGCATAACATAGGTAAAATATTTTTGTGGAAAGAAAAATAAGTCTATTCTGTTGAAACACAATTAATGGTAATTTTATATTTGTTGAGTTAGTGAGTAGATGGATACATTTTTTAATTAATATTTTTATCATAGCTAATAATACTTACAAACCTTAATTCTCTCCCTTCTCTCCTTTTTTCCTTCCTTCCCTCTTTTCCTCTTTCCTTTCTTCCTTCCTCCCTCCATCTTTAACCAATTTTGATCACAATGCGTTTATATTATTTCTGTTTCCTTATTTAAGATATTGACATCATTTTATATTGCTTTTGATGTCTAAATAGTATTAATTCTAGAATTGTAAGAATGTCTCAATATTAAAAATTTTTCGATATAACTCATAACATTAACAATCAAAATCATTCATTTAACAATCCTTCCTTTTTCCACTGATCTGAAATATTTCACTCTAATTATATGCTGTATTAAATTATTTTATATACTTGGGTCTGTTTTGTTTTTTGTTTTTTCACATTTTTTTATTGTTGTTCAAGTTGTCTCCATTTTCACCCCACCAGTC